>NC_140988.1:347046699-347792042 GCF_052327205.1 Somniosus microcephalus
CCAATCAAGCGGGATGCTTTGGCCTGGATGCTGTCGAGCTTCTTGAGTGTTGTTGGAGCTGCACTCATCCAGGCAAGTGGAGAGTATTCCATCACACTTCATACTTGTGTCTTGTAGATGGTGGAAAGGCTTTGGGGAGTCAGGAGGTGAGACACTCACTACAGAATACCCAGCCTCTGACCTGCTCTTGTTGCCACAGTATTTATGCGGCTGGTCCAGTTAAGTTTCTGGTCAATGGGATACCAGGGCTTAAAGGATTAAATTATGAGGACAGGTTGCATAAACTTGGCATATATTTCTTTGAGTTTAGAAGGTTGAGGGGTGACCGCATCGGGGTGTTTAAAATGATAAAGAGATTCGATAGGGCAGATAGAGAAAACGTATTTCCTCTGGTGGGTGGGGGAGAGAAATCTAGCACTGGGGGCATAATCTTAAAATTAGAGCTAGGCCGTTTTGGAATGAACTCACAAAGTACTTTTTCACACAAAGGGTAGTGGAAATCTGGAATTTGTTCCCCCCCCACAAAAAGGCTGCAGATGCTGGGCAAATGAAATTTTCAAGACTGAGATTGATATATTTTTGTTAGGTTAGGGTATCAAGGGATGTGAAGCAAAGACGGTATAAATGGATTTGTGGTACAGATCAGCCATAATCTAATTAAATGGCAGAGAAGCTGAATGGCCTATTCCTGTTCCTATGTATGAACATAAGAAAATGACAGATAGGAAAAGACCAACAAGTTGGGAAAAGACCCCGTCTCATGTTGCAACTAGAATACTTGGCTATTTTCAGTTTTTTGCATTAAACTCAATGTGTAGTTTCAGCCTGAACTAAATGGTCTGTCATCATGTCATCTTTTCCTGCTTATCTATAACCCAGTCAACACCTTCATTTTTAACTTAAAAACGAAACTAAAAAAATCTTGTGAGATAAGAAAGTTAAGCTAGTCAAGCAATGCTCTTCAGCTAGGGACTGAGGCAGCTGCAGCTGGGAGGATGATTCATGGATTATTAGTCATTATATTTATTTTAGAACTTGGTCAGAGTTTTGGATGCCCAATAGTGAGAATATGGGAAGTACTGCTAACTGAACTGCAGGCTCCCCTTCACTTACAGCCCTGTTAAAATCCCAGTACAAATCTGTCAAATACAGTTACGAGTACAAACCAAAAGTGTGTATTCAATTCTATAAAAGAAAGACTTGCATTTATATAACGTCCCAAAGCACTTTACAGCCAATTAAGTACTTTTTGGTCACTATTGTAATGTCGGAAATGCGGCAGCCAAACTGCACACAATAAGCTCCCACAAACAGCAGTGTGATGATGACCAGATAATCTGTTTTAGTGATGTTGATTGAGGGATAAATATTGGCTAGGACACCGGGGACAATTCCCCTGCTCTTCTTTGAAATAGTGCCATGGGATCTTTTACGTCCACCTGAGAGAGCAGACGGGGCCTCGGTTTAACATCTCATCCAAAAGACAGCACCTCCGACAGTGCAGCACTCCCTCAGCACTGCACTGGAGTGTCAGCCTAGATTTTTGTGCTCAAGTCCCGGGAGTGGGACTAGAACCCACAACATTCTGACTCGGAGGCGAGTGTGCTACCCACTGAGCCACAGCTGACACAAATAAACGTGAAGATGGCTCCACAACAAAACTTTAACCGCAAAAATAATTTCGTCTAAAGCCCATTTTTTAAATAATCTTTCTCGAGGACGAGTGAAATTTAATTCAAATAAGATTCCTGGAGTTACTGCTTCCCCCACTCAGCAGGGCAGTAATTTCTGTAAACCAGCATTACCTCATTTAAAACTCCTGTGGTTTGCTAATACCAGCTTTCATCGTTCATTTTCAACTTCTATTAGACTTTGATCCATTCTTTCTTTATGAGATTGCAACTCCGGGTGGGAATTTGGTTTTGTTTCTTTCCCTGCCATCAGCAAGCTGCTCAAAGCAACACAGCTGTATTTGCTGGCTCATCACTTGCCGCCGTGGAGGGGCCTGTAGTACAGGCTCGTGTCTCTTTATTTGTCTCTTGCGATTCTGTATCTTACAGAATATATAAAAATATACACAACATAACTTCCCGTCTGTGTCCACTTCCAATAAAATAGACTCTCTAGTCAGGCGAGAGATCAGAAAGGAGCAATCATTTCAGAGGCTGCTTCAGGTCAAAGAGGCCAGTGCCGCCACGGACTACTTTCCCCACCACCAGGCAAGCTGACGGAGACTTCAATTCATCATGAGAGCCTAAGGGAAAAGGTGGGGGGGGGGGGGAGGAAGTAAAAAAAAATACCATTAATAAATCAATACTGTAAAAACAAGTGCTGAGAACACCAGGTTTTCTTGAATCACCTAGGATATGACCACCGCAATGCCCTGATGTTCTTGACAAATCCTTTCTTTTATTAAACTCCATTCCTTTCTACCCCTTCAGTCTCATTCTTATAATACAGGCTTTGAAAACTCAAGCATGGTGTCACCTAACCAATATCTCTTATCTCATCTTTCGATTAGGCACTTTACAGCCTTCTGGACTCAACATCGAGTTCAACAATTTCAGACCATAACCTCTGTCCCTATCTTTTGTTCATTTTTTTTCTCTCTCTCACGTGGCAGCTGTCGATCATTCTGCCATTGCCATTTACACTTCATGTAGAGCCATCTTTTGTTTCTTAACTTGTCCCATTACCATCTCCTTTTGCCTTGCACCATCATCCCTTTTGTCTCTTAATCTCTCCTGCCTTCCATCCTATCACAGACCTTCCCTTTTGTTCTTTCCTCCCCTCCCTCCTTTCCCTGCCCCTACACTTGCTTAAAAACCTGTTCCATCTCCAACTTTTTCCAGTTCTGACGAAGGGTCATCGACCTGAAACGTTAACTCTGTTTCTCTCTCCACAGATGATGCCTGACCGGCTGAGTATTTCCAGCATTTTCTGTTTTTATTTCAAATTTCCAGCATCCGCAGTATTTTGCTTTCGTATAAGAGTTTCGAGGAGTTGAGATGAATCGAATAATGATTAGGTGAAGTCGAGCTTGGGCTTTAAAATCTTGTAAACCACAATAGGAAGACAAGATCGAGGGAGTTAAGAAATTTCATAGATTCAGATGGTCGGATAGAACGAGTTAGAGGACATGATGCAATGTGTCTTGATTGTAACACAGAAAGGATGCAAAGAGGAAAACAGTGTGCAGAATGGGTGTTTAGGGAGCTAGGAGAGAGATTAAAAAGCAGGACCTCAAAAGGTAGTAATCTCCGGATTACGCCCGGTGCCACGTGCTAGTGAGTACAGGAATAGGAGGATAGAACAGATGAATGCCTGGCTGGAGAGATGGTGCAGGAGGGAGGGCTTCAGATTCCTGAGGCATTGGGACCGTTTCTGGGGAAGGTGGGACCTGTACAAGCCGGACGGGTTACACCTCGACAAAGCCGGGACCAATATTTTCGCGGGGGGGTTTGCTAGTGCTGTTGGGGAGGGTTTACACTAGCTTGGCAGGGGGATGGGCACCAGCATATAGGAGTAGAAAAGAGGAAGGTGGTGCATAAAAGAGTGAGTGTGTTGGATAGTACTAGAGAAGAAAGTAGTACTAAAGGCGGAAGTCGTACCACATTAGATAGGAGCAGAGTAAGAAAGACTACGAAAAATTCAAAAATGGGTTTAGAATATATGTGCGTAAACGCACAAAGTGTGGTTAATAAGGTTGGTGAGCTACAAGCACAATTAGCCGTGTGGCAATATGATGTTGTGGCAATAAGGGAAACGTGGCTTAAAAACGGTGAGGACTGGGTACTTAATATTCAAAGGTACAAGGTGTTCCGAAAAGATAGGGAAGGAAAAAAGTGGGGTGGGGTGGCAGTGCTGATTAAGGAAGACATTGTAGTGTTAGAAAGGGAGGATGTTGTTGAGGAACAAGGACAGAATCCATTTGGTTAGTGTTGAGGAGCAAAAAAGGTATGATCACGCTATTGGGGGTATTCTATAGGCCTCCAAATAGCGAGAGTGAGGTAGAGGAGCAAATCTGCAGGGAAATCGCAGAGATGTGCAAGAGCTATAGAGTGGTGATATTGGGGGAATTTAATTACCCAAATATCGATTGGGATAATGCTTGGGTAAAGGGAAAGGAGGGGAGGAATTTCTGAAATGTGTTCAGGAGAATATCCTTGACCAGTATGTTCTTGGCCCAACTAGGAAGGAGACATTGCTAGATGTGGTGCTGGGGAATGAGGTGGGCCAGGTCGACTAAGTGTCTGTGAGAGAACACTTGGGTACGAGTGATCATTGTGTCATCAGATTTAGATTAGCAATGGAGAGGAGTAAGGAACAATCTAGAGTGGAACTTTTAAACTAGGGCTAACTTCAATGGGATGCGAAAGGATCTAGCCAGGGTAAAATGGAACCAAAGACTGACGGGAAAAACTGTAATGGAACAATGGGTGATCTTTAAGGAGGAGATGTTCCAAGTACAGGCTAGGTATTTTCCAACAAGAGGGAAGGGTAAGGGAACCAAAGCAAATGCTCCTTGGATGACGAGGGAGATAGAGAAGATTATGAAACAAAAAAAAGAGGATTTATGATGCATGTCAGGTGAATTCTTCAAGGGAGAACCAGACCAAATACAATAAGTTGAGGGGAAGTGAAGATGAAAATAAGATTGGCAAAGAGAAAATGAGAGTAGAATGGCGGTTAACATAAAAGGGAACCCAAAAATCTTCTACCAGCATGTAAATAGCAAGAGGTGGGGCCTATTAGTGACAAAGCAGGTGTTATATGCTTGGAGGTGCAGGGCAAGGCTAGAATACTCAATGAGTACTTTGTATCGGTGTTTACTAAGGAGGTGGATGCTGACAAAATATCGGTAACAGTGGAAAAGGTAGAAGCAATGGAAGGTGAGAAAATTGATAGACAGGATGTACTAGAAAGGCTGGGTATGCTTACAGTGGATAAGTCGCCTGGTCCAGATGGCTTGCAGCCCAAATTGCTAAGGGATTTGGGGGAGGAGATAGTGGAAGGGCTTGCCATAATTTTCCAATCTTCCCTAGATGCGGGGGAGGTGGCTGAAGATTAGAAAGTGGCAAATGTCACACCATTGTTCAAGAAAGGGTGTAAGAACAATCCTAGTAACTACAGGCCGGTCAGTTTAACATCAGGTTGGTAAATTTTAGAAACAATAATCAAGGAAAAAATTAACGGGCACTTGGAAAGGTTTAAGCTAATTAAGGAGAGCCAACACGGATTTGTAAAAGGCAGATCATGTTTGACTAATCTAATTGAATTTTTTGATGAAGTAATAGGGAGGATCGATGAAGGGAATGCAATGGATGTTGTCTACATGGATTTTAGGAAGGCGTTTGACAAAGTACCACATAGAAGGCTGGTTAACAAAATTTAGGCTCACAGAATAGGTGGGTCAGTGGCAGCTTGGATAAGGAATTGGCTTAAGGACAGAAAACAGCAAGTTGTGGTAAATGGCTGTTTTCAGACTGGAGGATGGTAGACAGTGGTGTTCCCCAAGGGTCAGTGCTGGGGCACTGCTTTTTTTGATATATATAAATGACCTGGATATTAGAATAGAGTAGAATTTCAAAATTTGCCAATGACACCAAACTTGGGGGTGTGGCAAACAGTGAGGATGATACCAAATGGCTGCAACAGGACACAGAAACGCTAGCAGAAGGGGCAGACAAGTGGCAGATGGAATTTAATGCAGAGAAGTGTGAGGTGATGCATTCTGGCAGAAGGAACAGGGAGAGGCAATATACACTTAATTTCACAGTTTTAAAGCGTGTGCAGGGACAGAGGGACCTGGGAGTTAATGTGCGTAGGTCCCTGAAAGTGGCAGGACATATTGAGAGAGTGGTTAGCAAAGCATATAGGATCTTGGGCTTCATAAACAGTGGTATTGAGTACAAAAGTAGAGAAGTTATGCTGAACCTTTATAAAGCACTGGTTAGGCCACAAATGGAGTATTGCGTCCAGTTCTGGTCACCACACTTTAGGAAGGATGTGAAGGCCCTTGAGAGGGTGCAGAGGAGATTTACCAGAATGGTTCCGGGGATGGAGGATCTTAGCTACAAGGACTGTGTGGAGAAGCTGGATTTGTTTTCATTAGAGCAAAGGAGGTTGAGGAGTGATTTGACAGAGATGTACAAGATTATGATGGGTTTGGATAGGCTAGACGGGGAAAGGCTGTTCCCACTAATTGATGGTACAAGGACTAGGTGACACAGATTTAAGGTTTTGGGCAAGAGATACAGAGGGGACGTGAGGAAAAAGTTTTTTACGCAGCGAGTGGTGAGGATCTGGCACTCGCTGCCGACGGAAGTGGTGGAAGCAGAGACACTCAATGTTTTCAAGGGGAGACTGGATAGGCACTTGAGGGAAATAAACTTGCAGGACTACGGGGATAGAGCGGGGAAATGGGACTGACTGGATTGCTCCATAGAGCCGGCATGGACTCAATGGGCTGAATGGCCTCCTTCTGTGCTGTTATGGCTCTATGACTCTATGGTTCTCACTTGTATTCTCAACCTGACATCTGTCATACGCCCCCTTTTTCTACTTCATGTTACTCTATCTCTTTCGTCATGCAGAGAGCTCTGGCTTTGGTTGCCCTACCTTTCCCCCTCGTGGGAATGTACCTCGACTGTAACCGAATCGTCTCCTCTTTAAAGGCAGCCCATTGTTCGATTACAGTTTTGCCCGCCAATCTTTGATCCCAATTTACCCGGGCCAGATCCATTCTCAACCCACTGAAATTGGCCTTCCTCCAATTAAGTATTTTTACTCTAGATTGCTCCCTGTCCTTTTCCATAGCCATTATGATACTGTGATCACTGTTCCCTAAATGTTCCCCTGCTGACACTTGCTCTTCTTGACCCACCTCATTCCCCAGAACCAGATGCCTTCTTCCTCGTTGGGCCGGAAACATACTGATCAAGAAAGTTCTCCTGAACACGCTTCAGAAATTCTTCCCCCGGCTGCCCTTTACACTATTACTATCCCAGTCTATATTAGGATTGTTGAAGTCCCCCATTATCACTACTCTATAGTTCTTGCACCTCTCTGTAATTTCCCTGCAAATTTGCTGCTTTATATCCTTCCCACTAGTTGGCAGCCTATAGAATACACCTAGTTATGTAATGGCACCTCTATTGTTTCTCAACTCTAACCAAATAGATTCTGTCCTTGACCCCTCCAGGACATCCTCCCTCTCCAGCACTGTAATATTCTCCTTAATCAATACTGCCAACCCCATCTCCTTTCTTTCCTTCCCTATCTTTCCTGAACACCTTATATCCAGGAATATTTAGTACCCAACCCTGCCCTTTTTTGAGCCAGGTCTCCGTTATCGCCACATCATATTCCCATGTGTCAATTTGCGCCTGCAGCTCACCAAACTTATTTACCACACTTTGTGCATTCACACACATGCACTGTAAACCTATCTTAGACCTTCTTGTATTTTCTCTTAGTCTGACCCCACCTAATACCATACTATTTCTTACTCTAGTGCTATCTGTGTCTCCCAATCCTTTGTGCACCTTGTTTCTCCTTTCTAATGCTACATCCTGGTGCCCACCCCCCTGCCAAATTAGTTTAGACCCTCCCCAACAGCACTCGCAACACCCCACCCCCTGCAAGGACATTGGTCCCAGCTCTGTCGAGATGCAACCCATCCGGCCTATACAGGTCCCACCTCCCGCAGAACCGGTCCTAATGTTCCAGGAATCTAAAGCCCTCCCTCCTGCACCATCTCTCCAGCCACACAATCATCTGCTCTATCCTCCTATTTCTATACTCACTAGCTCGTGGCGCTGGAAGTAATCTGGAGATTAGTACTTTTGAGGTCCTGCTTTTTAATCTCTTTCCTAGCTCCCTGAAATCTGCCTGCTAGACCTCATCCCTCTTTCTACCTATGTCGCCGATACCGATATGGACCACGACGTGTGGCTGTTCACCCTCCCCCCTCAGAATGTTCTGCAGCCGCTCAGTGACATCCTTGTGTGATACTTCCTGTTTTACTGTGACAAATGGAACACTTTGAGAAACTAAAAAGTAGGAGGAGACTCGCGTGTAGTGGGTGCATGAAAAGCTGGAATTATGTGTTGCAATTGCACTGCAGCAACCAACTGGTCGGATAACTGCTTTCCATTTTGAAAGGGCATAAAAAGGTGCAGCCAGATGCAACAGCAACAAGGTTAAATGTCTAACAGGTGGTAACTAGAGGCAATAGAAAAAAAACACATGGAAACACTGGATTCTATTGGGCAAATCAAATTTCCTATTGCCTCAACTTTTCTCCAACAACCCTGGTTCAACAAGTGATTGACCCGCCTATGAAGAAATAACAAGAGAGCATTGATAAAGGAAATGCAGTATATATGGATTTTCAAAAGGCATTTGATAAGGTGCCAAATAGGAGGCTGGTTGATAAAATTAAGCCTCATGATAATAAAGGGAATGTGACAGTATGGATAGGAAGTTGATGGAAGAACAGAAAACAGAGGATAGTGGTTATTGGATGTTTTACAGCCCGGAGGAATATTTCCCCCGCCAGGGGATCAGCATTAGGATTATTCTCTAAACCTAACAGTAATCCAAACACAGGTACGGGGCACAATATCAAAATTTGTAAATGGCAGAAAAACAGGGAGCATGGGCAATTGCAAAGGGAACTGTAAGTGACTTCAGAAGGAAATCGACAGGATAGATGTCAGGCGAAATTTAATGTGAAGAAATACGAGGTGATACGTTTCTGGGAGCAAGGATGGAAGGAAACATACACTAAAAGACAGATGCTATCTTTTGAATAAAATGTCAAACCGAGGCTTTCAAATGGCTGTAATTATAACACTATTCAAAGAAAAGTGTTTAACCAGCGTCCATGCCAACAGAAAACAAATTACCTGGTTACTTAACTTATTGCTGTTTGTGTGACCTTGTTGTAAGAAAATTGGTTGCTGCATTTACCAACATTAGAACAGCAAGTACACAGCAAAGCATTATATAAATCATTTTTTCTTTCATCTATCATGGGGGTACAAGACTAAGACTGATGTAAAATGTACAATCAGGGAAGTGACAGATACATGCCAAATGTCAGGGTCTGCCTGCTATTCTAGGTGAGGGAGGAGAATGGCAGGGCCTTTGAAGAATAGTACCAGCACAACCAGCTCATCTTGGAGCTAGCTATTCTGAGGCTGTTTTCCAGGTTGCACTGTTTTTTCTATTCACAACCAGGGAGGCTCCTCGTGAGCCTGCTAGCCACCTGCAATCTCACTGATACCAGTGCCTTGTAAGGCGGTTTATCAGTTGTCATGCCTTGCATATTGGATGCACTGCAAGGTCACAGAGCGATCATAGAGTTGTACAGAAATTATAACACTGCAATGGTCCACTCAACCCAACCCGTGTTAAGTGTATATTCTCCACGTGAGCAGTGGTCCTAATTCCATGTGATCTGTTCCCATATCTCTTTATTCCCCTTCAATCACCTATCTAATCTATTCTCAAAATGTTGACAGGCCTTTGCTTTAGAAATGAGGCATAAAATTGACCATGTGAACTTTCACTGCACAGGATCTATGCACTGACTATGTGGTTGAAACAAAGAACAGGATTAAAAAAAAAAATGTATTTGTTTTATGGGATGTGGGCGTCGCTGGCAAGGCCAGCATTTATTGCCCATCCCTAATTGCCCTTGAGAAGGTGGTGGTGAGCTGCCTTTTTGAACCGCTGCAGTCCGTGTGGTGAAGGTACTCCCACAGTGCTGTTAGGTAGGGGGTTCCAGGATTTTGACCCAGCAATGATGAAAGATTGGCGATATACTTCTAAGTCAGGATGGTGTGTGATTTGGAGGGGAACTTGGAGGTGGTGGCGTTCCCATGCACCTGCTGCCCTTGTCCTTCTAGTTGGAAGAGGTCGCGGGTTTGGGAGGTGCTGCCGAAGAAGCCTTGGCGAGTTGCTGCAGTGCGTCTTTTAGATGGTACACACTGCAGCCACGGTACGCCGGTGGTGGAGGGAGTGAATGTTTAAGGTGCTGGATGGGGTGCCAATCAAGCGGGCTGCTTTGACCTGGATGGTGTTGAGCTTCTTGAGTGTTGTTGGAGCTGCACCCATCCAGGATGCTGTGTACATAAGTGCAAGTTCGTTCTCGTCACTACCACAACCTACATGGACTTTGTATTTTAATTGTGAATCTGCAGGCACTACACTTGCAATGTTCATACTACAATGTCATCTACATGTGTATCAATAACTGGAGGGGGAGGAAAGAGAGGAGGACGCAGGGCAGGGGAGGAAGCAGCGCACGTGTACACTGCAGTATATACCAAGACTCATCACCTACTGAGGAATTTAAACTCTACTTCCCCCCACCCCCCCTCCGTCCCAACAAACCTATAAAGAAGAGTGAATTCATCTTGGAAACGTTTATTTATTAAGAAGGCAAGGTGAAGGGCCACCGCCCACAGTGCAGGGCACCACCAATGATAGTGAAAAATCATTCTAACTTTGCTTTCACAGTTTGATCGCTGAACCCTTCATTGAAATTACTGCCCTGTAATATCTTCCAGATATCTATTTATGCAATAAAAACTCAGTAGTGTTATGTTGTCTACAGTATTTATTTTTAAATCAACAGGAGATTTCTGTTCAATCCATACTTTTGCACAATGATTAACCACCGTCAAATGATGACTGCTCAAGAAAAGGAACAAACTTGTATTCATACAGCCTTTATTTCTAGTTCAGTTTTCCACTAAGATTGAGAATATTTGTTCAGCGGTCCCTACATTTACCCCTCCTTCCCCTTGCCCAGCAAGCCAAGCCTCTCCCAAGCTCCTTCCTGCCCTAGCGCTGAGCCCACGTCTCTCTCGAGTTTCACTCCTAACTCCCCTCATACTTTCTCTGAACTTATCTTGTCCATGAGACCCACCACCTGCTCTCTTAATCCCATTCCTGCTAAACAGCTGATCATCCAACTTCCCTTCCTAGCCCCCATGCTAGCTAATATTGTAAATGGTTGCCTCTCCTCAGATGTCCTCCTCCCTTTCAAAACAATCCTCATCACCCTCTCCTCAAAAAACCCACCCTCGACCCGTGTCCTTGCAAACTAACTCCCCTTCTCCAACTTCGCTTGTGTCTCCTACATTGCCTCCAAAATTTATGTCCCTCTATCCTGCAACTCCCTCTTTGAATCTCACAGCTCTGAAACAAGCCCTAACCAAAGTCACAAATGGCATCTTCTGTGACTGTGGTGCATTATCTCTCTTTGACATGCTCAATCACACCTTCCTCCAATGCCTTTCCTCCATCGCCCAGTCCAGTGGGATTGACTTTGCTTGGTTCTATTCCAAGCTATTGTAGCCAGGTCATCTCCAGAAGTGACTTCTCTTCCTGCCCCCACACAGGGTTCCAACCTATGTCTCTCAACTAAATACTTCCCTGTGATGACATCATCAGCAGACTTGGGGGTCAACTTCCATATATATGCTGACAACACCCAGCTCTAGAGTTCAAGGAGAAGGTCAACCACTATTTTCTTGGCACCCTAGTTGCACCGAGAAGATAGTGATGAACCTTCCCCTTGTGGTGATGATGCCATAATGGAGTTAGAAATTCCAGAATTTTGATCCAGTGACAACGAAGAAACCGTGATATATGTCCAAATCAGAATGGTATGTCATCTCTGAGACTAAACAATATCTTAACTTAATCGATTCAGTATTCAGAAAGACACCTCTCACCACAGTGTTGGAGAACCCATTGATCTCTGTTGGTTTGTGAGGAAGACACACAGTGAGAGGCTTTTAAGAACACAATACAGCCACCAAGGAAGGTAGTCAGGCTTTTCAAAACAGGATGTTGCACAGGTGTTGGAACATGGGACATGTTGCAACATGGAGAAGGAAGAGGCAGAGAGCTTGATGGGATATTAAGGCTAGGGGGTTGTCATATTAAGTCAGGTGACAGAAAGAATCCAATCAAGGAAAAAGAGGCAGATTTGAGTTCACTACAGGCACAGGATTATATAAAAACAGACATTTTGGCCTAGAAATTCAGTTGGTTGCGCCAGCAGTTAGCGCCTTAAGAGAAGTGAATTTCGGGCGCTATGCGTGTAGCGCCCGGGCGCAGCGCAGTTTGCGCCTCGCCCCAAATTAAGTTGACCCTTAGCGCCGGCGCAAAGTTTAGCGCCCGCCCGGCTGCGCGCGCAGAAAATGACGTCACATCCTCGTGCAACGCCCTTTGCGCGCCCCGATTCCAAACTTCAGTCGGACCGCTCCATTGTGCGGCTGGCGGCCAGAGCGTTTGTAAAATGGAACGCAACACAGCCGACGCGGGCCCCGGGGAGCGCAAATTAAAGGGCACGTACCCTGCAGTATAAAGAGCAGCCATTTTGCAGCAAACACTCTTGTGCAACGGATTTCTGGACACACAACAAGGAGGAGAGCTAACTGGTTTCGTGCAGCAATAGCTCAGGTATTTTTGGACTCAGGCCAAAGCGCTGCAAGTGCCCTGTTGGAAATTTGACTGTTTGCCAGCATTTGATGGGGGTTGCATGGGGTGCCAACGCGGAGTTTCAGCGCCATGTGCGTAGGGCTCGCAGATGCGGGGTCAGAGGGGCAGCCCTGGCTAGAGGCAGAGGGGGCAACAGGCGTCGGCAACATAGGCCTTACCCAGTCAGGGTATACCGCCAGCAGCGCTCCTACCTCACCATGAGTGGCGCGCGATGTGTAAGAAGGCTGAGATTCCGAAAGGAGGTGGTTGCAGAGATCTGCCACCTGCTTCGCAGAGATCTGCGTCCAAAGCTCAGGTGCAGGACGTCTCTGTCGGTGGAAGTGAAGGTGACGGTGGCATTGAACTTCTATGCCACCGGCTCCTTCCAATCCGCTGTTGGGGACATAGCTAACATATTCCAGTTCGGCGTGCATCGCTGCATCCGCCAGGTGACCGATGCCCTTTTCAGAAGGAGACGCCAATTCATCTCCTTCCCCATGGCCCTGGAGAGCCAGCATCAGCGTGCAGTGGGATTTGCTAGACTCGCGGCCTTCCCCTTGGTGCAGGGCGCCATTGACTGTACGCATGTGGCTTTGCGGGCACCTCTGGAGCATGGCGAGCAGTATCGCAACCGGAAGGGCTACCATTCTCTCAATGTGCAGCTGGTGTGTGACCACAAGCAGCGCATCCTGGCTGTCAATGCCTGCTTTCCAGGCAGCTGCCACGATGCCTTTATCCTGCGGCAGAGTACTGTGCATGACATGTTCGAGGCACAGCCTCCCCCAAGAGGATGGCTACTCGGGGACAAAGGCTATCCTTTGTGTACCTGGCTCATGACCCCGCTCCGCGCGCCCAGGACCGCTGCTGAAGAGGCATACAACGAGAGCCATCAAAGGAGCAGAAACATCATCGAGCAAACTATTGGGGTCCTCAAGCAGCGGTTCCGCTGCCTTGATCGTTCCGGCGGATCTCTGCAGTATTCGCCGCACCGGGTCTCCCAATTTGTCGTAGTTTGCTGCATGCTACACAACCTGGCTCTCCGCAGGATTCAGGCACTGCCACCTGACGTTGGACCACCACCTCAGGAGGAGGAGCAGGAGGAGGAGGAGGAGTACGTTCCCAGGAGGGAGCGACAAGGTCCAAGGGCCGTCCGTCGCCAGCTTATTGAACGTAACTTCTAAGCCCCCTGTCAGGGAATGCCTTGTGGCCATGAAGCAAGATGAATGCAGCCGCTCCGCAAGCCCTCAGCTGGCGAAGGCAACAAAGACTAACAAGAACAACCATGGACACTGTCTGAATAAAGATAAATTTATATTTGACAAAAATGAAACCCCTTCCCACATGAATCCCAAAAACAATCAACGGCCCCCACAAAAAGTGCAACAAACGACTCACTTCCACAACCTGGGGAGGAGTAACTCCACATTTGAACAAACCAGGCCTCAACCTCGGCCTTAACGCAAAAAACATACCCATAAACAAAACAACCATGGGCAAAATAAAGATGTCCACCGCCATATAAAATGAAAGCTGGCCACACCCTCTACTTAGTGGCCCGCGAGGGCGAGACCTTGTCCAGCCTTTTGGCGCCCCTGCCCGGCCTGCTGCTCCTCCGCAAGCTCTGCCCAGTGGCTGCTGCGAGGCTGGGGGAAGGCGCCTGAGGGTCAGATGTCCTTCCGCCAGATGGCCTTGGGGGGCGGCCTACACGGGCTTTGGGCCTCGAGGGGCCGGCTGTTGGTTGGCGCACATGTGCATGCCCACCATCAGCTCCAGCCGCTTGCCGTTGACGCTCCACTGGGGGAGTGGCGGCGACGGATGGCGCAATGTGGGCAAGCTGGCGTATTGGAGGCGCTGGCTGGTGATGTCGCACGCTGGCACTCACCCGGGCACGCACTGCACGATCCGCACCAATCAGCCGAAGGGCGGATCGCTGTGCTGCTGCAGTGCGGCGGGTGTCCTGGCGATGCCTGGCTGAGGCAGCGCGTGTGGCAGCAGTGAGTGCCCCTGTTGCCCTGGTCTGCGCCCGCATCACATCCGCCACTGACTTGACGGCATCAGCCAGCGACTCCATCGTCGGAGGCATCCGTTCCACTACCTCCATCATCATCCGGCCACTCTCGGCATTTGATGCCCCAAACTCCCGCACACTGGTCGCCAGCGACTCGATGGCCTCAGGCATCCGTCCCACCACCTGCATGAGCTCTGTGTGGCGGCGGTCCGAATCCTCGGCCATTTGGTCCAGCTGGCACACCTCCTCCGAGGTGAAGGTGGCCGGACTGGAGGCGGGACTCTCCCGCTGGGGAGCAGGGGTCCGAGCTAGGCGACCCTTGGCACGTTGCTGGCGCCGAATGTCCGCAGCAACTGCACTCCCCTCCGATCCTTCCCCCCTCTGGGGGGAAGGCCGCGGCCCACCCGCAGCCCTCCTGGGTGGCTGGACGCCACTGGTCCCAGCAGCTGCACTCCCCTCCGAAAGTTGCTCCAGGCTCTCGTCCAGGGAAGACGTGACCAACACTTCGCCCTCTGCTGCGGGACCTGAGTCCTCCCCTGATGGTCCGGGTTGCTCTTCCTCCTCCTCCTCCTCCTCCTGTTCGGAGGGGCTGTCACTGGCAGCTTCAGGGAGCTCTTCGTCACCAGCTGAAAGCAGGAAGGCACAAGAGTAGCTTCAGAGTGAGGAGAGGGCGTCAGCGAGGGAGTCATGACTGGTGGCATTCAGCGCATTGGTGGCACAGTGGCAAAGGAGGTAGCTCGGATGCGCAAGTGCGACGAGAGAGGGCCAAAAGGCGAGGTCCTTACCATTGCCGGGCAGCGGAGGGTCGGCTTCTCCGCACGCTCTGGGCACAATCACGCGGCCTCCCATGAGGCCACTCACGCGCTCCTCCAGGGGAGTGAGCTTCTGGAACTTGGCGCGGCCTCCCCCGGTGATGTCGCGGCGCTTGCGATTATTCGCAAGTTTAGCCTGCAAGAGAAAGGACGGGCTCTAAGTACGGTGTGTAGCCGTGACGTAGTGTGCACTGCCTCCCATGGTGGAATAGCTTGGCCAGAGTGTAGCACTGATCTAGTGTGCACTGCCTCTCATGGTGGAATAGCTTGGCCAGAGTGCAGCCCTGATCTAGTGTGCACTGCCTCTCATGGTGGAATAGCTTGGCCAGTGTGTAAAGTGCAGAATGTGCAATTGATGCTCATGACTGTCCCAAAGCTGCTGGCTGAGGGCTGCCCATTAGGCCTTTCAGGTCCCTTTGCCCATCATGTCAGGTGTACATGCAAGAATGAGGAGGAGAGTGGAAAGGGTACTCACCCTGACAATCCTGGTCAGGTCATTGTATTTCTTCCGACATTGCACCTTGTCCCTGGGGGCATCGCCGTAGGACGACACCCTGGTGGCGATCTCCCTCCAGGCTTTGGTGTAGACGCGGTGGGTGGGATTCCTGCCATTGTCTGGGAACAAGATCCTGCGCCTCTTCTCCAATGCTGTCAGCATGATATCCAGATCACGCTCTGAGAAGCGCAGGGCACGCTCACGGGCCTTCTCATGCGTTGCCATGGCTCCTTGGGCTCAGCAGCAGTGTTGAGGCCTAGTTTGAAAGCTGCAGTGTGCAGGGCGTGGCAGCAAGCCAAATCGTCCCTTCCCCCTTTAAGAGCTGGCCGGCGCCACGGGGTCTGCTGTCAATCAAAAAATGACCGCACCCGCGCTGCGCCCCGCCTCGGCGCTATCCCTCTGCACCGCCGGCTTAGCGCCTAAAGATAGTCGTGTAACGCCTCTTTTAGCGCTCCAGCAACCTCTTAGGGCGAAGCAACTGAATTTCGGCGAAGGGGGCGCAACTTTGGGGCGGGCGCTAACGTTAGCGCCCCAAAACTGGCAAAACTGAATTTCTAGGCCTTTGTGTTTTAAAGTTTAGTACAATGTTAGGATGCATGCTTACAGCTACTGTACTCGTGTGTTTAATCTACTCTGCTTGTAAAATGCTTTACATACTGGCTGAAGAAATAAAGGTATTGAACCTGAAGCAAGAACTATTTTTGTTACTACTCAAGTAAAGAGATAATGTGGTTCTCGTTTCATTACATCTGATGAAAGGTCATTGACCTGAAACATTAACTTTGTTTCTCTCTCCACAGATGCTGCCTGACTTGCTGAGTATTTCCAGCATTTTCTGTTTTTATTTTATAAGAATTCTCCACCCCAGAGGGCTGTGGCGGCTCAGTCGTTGAGTATATTCAAGACAGAGATCGATAGATTTTTAAATATCAAGGTAATTTGGGATATGGGGATAGTTCAGGAAAGTGGAGATGAGGTAGAAGATCAGCCAAGATCTTATTGAATGGCGGAGCAGGCTCGAAGGGCCAAATGGCCGACTCCTGCTCCTATTTCTTATGTTCTTATAACAGGCAGGCATCAAAAGACTGTGAAAGACAGAGGACTGCACGGAGAGTGGTTCAGCCTTGGGCTGTTGGACAGGATGCAGAGTTCAAGTTAAGTTAAGTGGGGTGGGAGGAGGAGTAGCATTGCATGTTCCTTAGTTTGTATTATTACGCAAATCTAAGTTATACCGATTGAACTAAGTGACTTTGTACATTTCACCGGCCTGTGGAATAAAGCGCTTTACGATTGGAACCAAGCTTCGCCTTATCTAGTGTTAACTCTAGCCACCTTCAGAGTGCAAAAGACACAAGTATCCAGTCCAGATAGCAGGAGGATGCCACTGCTACATCCGCCCGGTATGCTATTGTACAAGTGGATACAGGGCAGCTTCGGCTAACTTCCAGAAAAGTAACACAGTCAAACTGATTATTGGAATGACTGACGCCACTGAACCTTCACTGGTACCAACAGACAGACCTAAATTTGTAACAGTGCTCATGATGCATTCTGGAGGCAAGTGCGCAAACAATGGTGGGAAGCAGCTGCTGTGCTCAAGTACAGGTGGCAAATCACACGTGGATGTTTTTCCTGCTTCTCATCTTTAACACAGTGTAAATGCCACATTCGGAATAGCTGTAAACGCTCTGAAAGAACTCCTTTAAAAAGTACATCCCCAAGTGGACTCCCGCAATCACGGTCTCTTTTTAACCTTTTAAATTTTCCCGCAGCTCAAGGAACAATATTTTTCTGCAGTCAGCCCTCAAGAGAAATTCAACTCATTCACTGCGATACTGAAATACGATTAAATAGTTTGACCAGTAGCCTTATTACTATAATAATAATGTTATGACTAAAGTATGAAAAGTATTACTCCTTTTTTCCCCAATATTCCCTACCCACACACCCCCAGCCCCCAACCATCAATGTATGTTAGCAGTTTGCATCTGGGGCATATAGTTGTGGGTTCAAGCCCCATGCCTGGGCCTCAAGTACACTATAGAAACATAGAAGATAGGAGCAGGAGTAGGCCATTCGGCCCCTCGAGCCTGTTCTGCCATTTAATGAGATCATGGCTGATCGTCCAAATTCAGTACCCTGTCCCTGCTTTCTCCCCATATCCCTTGATCCCTTTAGCCTTAAGAAATATATCTAACTCCTTCTTGAATATATTTAATGAATTGGCCTCAACTGCCTTCTGTGGTAGATAATTCCACAGGTTCACCACTCTCTGGGTGAAGAAATTCCTCCTCATCTCAGTCCTAAATGGCTTACCCCTTATCCTTAGACTGTGACCCCTGGTTCTGGACTTCCCCGCCATCGGGAACATTCTTCCTGCATCTAGTCCTGTTAGAATTTTATAAGTTTCAATGAAATCCCCTCTCATTTTTCTAAACTCAATCAAGCCCAATCGACCCAATCTCTCTTCATACGTCATTCCTGCCATCCCAGGTATCAATCTGGTGAATCTTCGCTCACACCCTCCAAGGCAAGAACATCCTTCCTCAGATAAGGCGACCAAAACTGTACACAATACTCAAGGTGTGGTCTCACCAAGGCCCTGTACAACTGCAGCAAGACATCCTTGCTCCTGTACTAGAATCCTCTCGCTATGAAGGCCAACATACCATCTGCCTTCTTAACCGCCTGCTGCACCTGCATGCTTACCTATCTAGGCCGACACTGAATTACTCAGAGATTGCTTCACTGCCAGAGGTACTGTCCTTTCATGAAATGGTCTAACTGTTCCTGTGGATATTAAAGATCCCATTTACTAAATGGTTCCAGGGATGAGGGAATAGTTATGTGGATAGACCGGAGAAGCTGGGGTTATAAGAACATAAGAAATAGGAGCAGGAGTAGGCCAATCGGCCCCTCGAGCCTGCTCCACCATTCAATAAGATCATGGCTGATCTGATCCTAACCTCAAATCTTCTATCAATCTCCATCCACCCAAACCCATGTGATCTCCCGGGAGAGGCAAAAAAAGACAAAAAACCCAATGGCCAACTTGGAAGAAAAAATCTGGGAAATTCCTCTCCGACCCATCTAGGCGATCGAAACTCGTCCAGGAGATCGCTCTGTCCCTATTTTTTCTACAGTACTTACCTTCTGTAAAGGCGATCTCCACCCCAGCCAGGAACAGGAATAGAACCATCTCCTGAAATCTAACACAGAATTAGAACACAAGAAGTAGGAGCAGAACCAGGCTACATGGCCCCTGGGCCCGCTCCACTACCCACAGGGCCATGACCATTCCGAACCTAGACTCATGTCCAATTTCCTGCCCGCACCCCGTAACCCTTAATTCCCTTTACTTCTAGGAAACTATCTATTTCTGTTTTAAATTTATTTAATGATGTAGCTTCCACAGCTTTCTGGGGCAGCAAGTTCCACAGACCTACTACCCTCTGAGTGAAGAAGTTTCTCCTCATCTCAGTTTTGAAGGAGCAGCCCCTTATTCTAAGATTATGCCCCCTAGTTCTAGTTTCACCCATCATTGGGAACATCCTCACCGCATCCACCCGATCAAGCCCCTTCACAATCTTATATGTTTCAATAAGATCGCCTCTCATTCTTCTGAACTCCAATGAGTAGAGTCCCAATCTACTCAACCTCTCCTCATATGACTACCCCCTCATCCCCGGGATTAACCGAGTGAACCTTCTTTGTACTGACTCAAGAGCAAGTATGTCTTTTCTTAAGTATGGACACCAAAACTGTATGCAGTATTCCAGGTGTGGTCTCACCAATACCTTGTACAACTGCAGCAATACCTCCCTGTTTTTATATTCTATCCCCCTAGCAATAAAAGCCAACATTCCATTGGCCTTCTTGTCACTTGCTGCACCTGCATACTAACTTTTTGAGTTTCGTGCACCAGGACCCCCAGATCCCTTTGTACAGTACTTTCCAGTTTCTTGCCATTAAGATAATAACTTGCTCTATGATTTTTCCTGCCAAAGTGCATAACCTCACACTTTCCAGTATTGTATTCCATCTGCCAAATCTCTGCCCACTTACTTAGCCTGTCTATGTCCCTTTGCAGGTTTTTTATGTCCTCCTCACTGACTACTTTCCCTCCCATCTTTGTATCATCTGCAAACTTTGATATGTTACACTCGGTCCCCTCCTCCAAATCGTTAATATAGATTGTAAAGAGCTGGGGACCCAGCACTGACCCCTGCGGAACACCACTAGTTACTGATTGCCAGTCTGAGAATGAACCATTTATCCCAACTCTCTGCTTTCTGTTAGAGAGCCAATCCTCCACCCACACCAGAATATTACCCCCCATCCCGTGATTTTTTATCTTGAGCAATAATCTTTTGTGTGGCACCTTGTCAAATGCCTTTTGGAAGTCTAAATACACTACGTCCACTGGTTCCCCTTTATCCACCCTGTATGTTACTTCCTCAAAGAACTCAAGCAAATTTGTCAAACATGACTTCCCCTTCATGAAACCATGCTGAGTTTGTCCTATTAAATTATGTTTATCCAAATGTCCCGTTACTGTCTCCTTAATAATGGACTCGAACATTTTACCAACCACAGATGTTAGGCTAACAGGTCTATAGTTTCCAGCCTTCTGCCTACTACCCTTTTTAAATAAGGGTGTTACATTAGCAGTTTTCCAATCTGCCGAGACCTTTGCTGAGTCCAGGGAGTTTTGGAAAATTATTACCAATGCATCCACAATCCCTAACGCCACTTCCCTCAAGACCCTAGGATGTAAGTCATCAGGTCCAGGGGATTTATCCGCCTTGAGTCCCATTATTTTACCAAGTACCACTTCCTTAGTGATTTTAATCGTATTTAGCTCCTCCCCCCCTAGAGCCCCCTGTTTGTCCAGTGTTGGGATATTCTTAGTGTCCTCTACCATAAAGACTGATACAAAATATTTGTTCAGCGTTTTTGCCATCTCCAGATTTCCCACCATTAATTTCCCGGTCTCATCCTCTAAGGGACCACCCTTTTTCTTTTTATATAACTATAGAAACTTTTGCTATCTGTTTTTATATTTTTTTGCTAATTTACTTTCATAATCTATCTTCCCTTTCTTAATCAATCTTTTAGTTATTTTTTGCTGTCTTTTAAAGACTTCCCAATCTTCTATCCTCCCACTAGATTTGGCTACCTTATATGCCCTTGTTTTTAGTCGGATACTATCCTTAATTACTTTACTTAGCCACGGATGGCTATCTTTTCTTTTACACCCTTTTTTCCTCAGTGGAATATATATTTTTTGGAAGTTGTAAAATAACTCCTTAAATGTACACCACTGATCATGTATCGTCTTACCCTTTAATCTATTTTCCCAGTCCACTCTAATCAATTCCGCTCTCATACCTTCATAGTCTCCTTTATTCAAGCTCAGCACGCTTGTTTGAGATCCAACCTTCTCACCCTCTAATTGAATATGGAATTCAACCATGTTATGGTCACTCATTCCAAGGGGATCCTTTACTAGGACATTTTTAATTAATCCTGTCTCGTTACACAGGACCAAATCTAAGGTTGCTTGCCCCCTGGTCAGTTCAGTTACATACTGCTCAAGAAACCCATCCCTAATACACTCAATGAACTCATCCTCAAGGCTGCTCTGCCCAATTTGATTTGTCCAGTTAATATGATAGTTAAAATCCCCCATAATTATAGCTGTTCCCTTATTACAAGCCTCAACTATTTCCTGATTGATACTCCGTCCAACCGAGTTGCAACTGTTCGGAGGCTTATAGACTACGCCCACTAGTGTTTTTTCCCCCCTTATTATTCCTTATCTCTGTAAAGTCTGTGGGTTGTGCAGTTAATTACGACACAGACTTCAGGAGTAACATACAACAGGACTTTACTATTCGAAGGTCAGGGCAAATCTGCCCTATAAATCATGCCACAGCACTTATATACCGGTGTGGTCACCGTCGGTATTACCGTATACAGAAGCCAAACAAGTAGTGCCACACCTAAAATAGTTCTCTTAAAGGTGAACGGTTACATACAATAGTCTCTTAAAGGTAGACGGTTACATACACTACAATCCTCCCTTTTTAGCTTACAACATACTATTTCTCATTAACATACATATATTCAACTTCAGGTAAACAATTTACAGATATAGTCTCTGTGGGAAACAGTTCACAGGTTCAGTCTCTGTGGGAACAGTGTATAGATTCAGTCTCTAGTCTTGACTCGGTCCGAACAACATCGCTGTGGTGTAGCCGGTTCACATTGCTAGCGTGACTCCTCCACTAGTCTTCCCCTTGACATAACAGCTTGAACTCCCGTCCTGCTGAGCCAGCAATGCTGACTTTTACAAACAGCTGTATTGCCTTGGTAATTTTCCTTACTTTCCAACTGATTTATCTCCCTTTGTAGGACCCACGTGCATGATCTGGTAGGAGTGATAATGATTTTGATGGTTATCATCTTCTGCTTTTTCTTTTTCTTTTCTGCTTCTTGGAGACTCTCGGGGCTCCCTTATCAGCTGCCAGCTGTAGCGCCACCATCTCTCTATGTTCCTTAGACTTTAAGTGCTTCATCCTGATTTCTGCACTTTGGGAGTTTTCATCACAAGCTGGGCAGACCAGATCCTCGTAATATTCAGTGTCACTCAACAGGTCATGGTAATATTCGGTGTCGTCCTGAGCTAGTCTAGCGAGAGGGCCTGCTACTTCTTCCGTACCCAACTGGACGTTAGCCGACTGTTGTTCCCTCCCTAGACAGCTTTCCTGAAGAGACTTCTTCATGCGTTCATATTCACCCCGCTCTTCCTGGGTTTCCTGCAAATCCTTCACTAATGACCTCGTTTGTGATTTCAACACTTCCCCTTCCCTCGGGGATTGATTGATCAGGCTATTCAATCCTTCTACTGGAGCAGCTGTTTCAACATTCTGCTGTTCACATTGACGTGATTCAGCATACTTTTGGCATCCCTGTAAAATCTGTGTTGCAACCTCAGCTATTTCCATAACTTTTGAGAGCTCCGAACTCCTTCCCTTTGAAGATTGAAGCTCGTGTTCAGATTGTTCCCATTGTAGAGTCTTGTCCTTCAGCATATGAAGGAGTTGGCTGACCGTTAACTCTTCCACGGGAACACTGTGGGTCAGAGTCTTCTCCATTTCATCCACCTTTTCCTCCAATGCTTTCACCTTCTTTTCCTCTTGTACTTTGGCTTCCAGCGCTCGGAGAAGTTGCGCCTTGATGCTCTCTAGCTCATGTTCAGAGGCCATTCTTACAGTCTCTGTGTTTCTTACAGTTCCCTTTTCTTCCACTGAACGGATTCCCAGTTGAATCTGTTCTTCAAGTTGCTGAATCTCGGTCATTGCCACCCCATATTTGTCTTGGGTTTCCTTTAATATTTTTATGAGTTCTTGTACATCTTGTCTTTCAGGTTCTGCCATGTCTTTCACCTCTAATTTCTCATCTATGGATGGAACTTCTACCGATGAGTCTGTCTTGGCCTTGAGCTCATCAAGAATTTCCTGCAGCCTTTGGACTTCTTGCTCATGTTCAACCTTCAGTTGCTCATATGCTTCCACTGAAACTAGCTTTTCGGAGGTTGCCAAGTTAACCCCTTCCAGAATTGTAGCCTGGGCCTGTTCATACTGTTCTTTCAGCTTCTCACACTCTGCTTGTAAGGAGTCGTAGAGAAGAACTGGAATAAAATCCTGGCTTCCTGAAGATTCCTCTTCATTTGCTTCTTCCTGCAAATATTCTAACTCCTGAACAGCATAAGGGAGATGTGATCGGTAATTGGTCATGATGGCTCTATGGTCACTCTCTGCTTGAGCTAGCTGCTTCTGTTGTCTTTCCAGATTCTCCCATTCGGTGTCATAGAACTTTTTCATTGTTTTCATCTCTTGTACGAGACGGTAACTCAATTGTTCTAATTGTTGTCGTAATTTGAAATAAGTTTGAGTCCGAGCTCGGTGTTCTTCCGTCATGGATATGTCCGTAACTTGAACAGGCTCAGAATTTTCTGTCGAACTAGGTTGTCGTTGTTCGGTGGAGTTCTGTTCTGAAACTTTGTTCTTCTCTGGAGCATAAGCCTTTATGCATGCCTTCGTTTTTCCAACCTTCGTCGGCAAGTCCATTTCAGCCTTGTCTTTCATATTTGGGTTGGTCTTATCGTCATCCGTTTCAGAATCTGAGCTGATTGTCTGCACCGAGTCCTCACTCGTTATGGCTTTTAGATAGTGCCATTCCATGTCTATTTTCTTGATCCACTCCTGTCCTAGAAGTGGTGGTCCTCCCTCATGTAGTACGTATAAGTTCATTCTTGGGTGTTCTTTACCCCTATCTCTCACTTTGACTCTTATCTTTCCCATGGGGTATACTTTATGCCCCGTGTATGTCTGCAATACGAACTTGGTATCTCTTAAGGGTATATGTGAGAATAGCCGGTGGTAATCCCTTCGATTTATGACTGATAGAGCTGATCCAGTGTCCAACTCCATTTTCACTTGGATTCCAGCTATTTTTAGCATGACCCAGATAGTTTGTAGGTCAGCTTCCTTACTCACATTGTGAATTCTCAGACTACCCAGCTCCTGGCCGTTTGGGTCTGAGTCTGAATTCTGTTCGTCTGAACTCTTCTCAGCCACCTTGTGTACCTTGTTGTACTTTTCCTGTGATGGCTTCCTTTGGTTGTTGGTCCTTTGGTTGTTGGTCTTCTTCCCTGACCGGCATACCTTAGCTATGTGACCCAGTTTGCCACATTTCCTACATTCCTGGTTCTTAAACCAGCATTGGTTCTGGTCGTGTGTTGTCTTCCCACAACGATAGCATTTTGTTGTTGTCGAGGTAATTTGATCCACACTTAGTGCTGCTGTCTTTAGCTGCATTTCCGCAGTTCCCTTCGCTGCGGCTTCGTGCGATGCTGCAATAAGGACAGCCCTGTCAAGTGTAAGGTCGTTCTCTTCGAGTAGTCGCTTTTGCGTTCCTTCCTTTGCCAACCCGCACACGAACTTGTCTCGCAATGCCTCTGTCAGATTCCCTCCAAACTGGCAGTATTTCGCTAGTCTACGCAGTTCGACCAAGTATTCTGCGTTGCTTTCGTCTTTCCGTTGCGTTCTCGCATAGAATTTGAATCGTTCCGCCAACATCAACGGTGTAGGGTTCAAGTGGTCCTTCAGGACAGCCACAATATCATCGAAAGTCTGATCCGCCGGTTTAGCTGGTGCTAGTAGATGCTTCAAGAGCCCGTATGTCTTTGCGCCCATCGAGTTCAGCAAGGTTATAGCTTTGTCATCTTCTTCTATTTTATTGGCCTCACAATAGATCTCAATGCGTTCCACGTACGTGGCCCAGTCTTCTACCTCGGAATTAAAATCGTTGATGTTACCACGCTTAGGCATCTTCCTCTCTTTGGGAACAACACAAGTATTTCTTTAAATTATTATTTTTTTTTCCCCCTAAGATGGCGGTTTTCCCGCGAAAATGGTGGTTTCCCGCTCTTATCTTCTCTCCCCGCCCACTTCAATGGCGGTTTCCCGCTTCTGTCTTCTTCCCCGCCTAATGGCGGCTTCCCGCGTTTCTTCCCTGGCGGGAGTGGTACACTTTCCCCACGGGCGACGGCCGCTGGCTTTCAGGTTCACAGCCTGCGCGTCGGCTTCAAGGCTTTCCCTTTTTTTTTTTGATGGCAGGGCGACCGGCTCTGGGTACCCCGTTGACGGCGAACAGGTTCAGCCGCTGGGCTGGCTCTCGCACAGTTCCCCTTGCTCGGCTCTGTCTCTCTCCCGCTCGCTCGGCTCTACCGGCGCTGGGTACACCCCGTTGACGGAGGACAGTTCAGCCGCTGGACTGGCTCTCGCACAGTTCCCCTTGCTCGGCTCTGCCTCTCTCCCGCTCGCTCGGCTCTACCGGCGCTGGTTACACCCCGTTGACGGAGGACAGTTCAGCCGCTGGACTGGCTCTCGCGCAGTCTCTCTTGGTCGGCTCTGCCTCTCCCGCTCGCTCAGACCCTAATCGCGCCTCCCAGCCCTCTCGCAGTCCGGTGCTTCTCTCCCCGGCTGCGGCTGAGTTTCTCTCTTCCCGCGCCTACGCTCCCGGTCGCAGCGCTTCGTGGCTTCGGTCACCGCCCGGCTTTTCCCGCCGGTCGTGGTCTCTCACGACGCCGTTGGACCCGACTTTTTGTCCGGCTCCTTTTCCCCCTCGACCGTGGTCGAGTGCCCAGCCCTTATCCTCCGGCTATTCTTTTCACTTTCCCTTACTCACAGTCACCGTGGCAGAAGGGACAGTCAGTGCCTGTTGCTGATGGAAGTTTTTGTCGCTAAAGTCTTCCTCCTTTCTATTGCTGCAGCCTTGAGTTTTCTCCCAGCCGAATGACGAGGGCAGTTGCCTCTTTTCGACGCTCTTTCGTTGCTTGAAAATATTGTTGCCGCAGGGTACAATCGGACTCGTCGCCACTGTAAAGTCTGTGGGTTGTGCAGTTAATTACGACACAGACTTCAGGAGTAACATACAACAGGACTTTACTATTCGAAGGTCAGGGCGAATCTGCCCTATAAATCATGCCACAGCACTTATATACCGGTGTGGTCACCGTCGGTATTACCGTATACAGAAGCCAAACAAGTAGTGCCACACCTAAAATAGTTCTCTTAAAGGTGAACGGTTACATACAATAGTCTCTTAAAGGTAGACGGTTACATACACTACAATCTCCACCCAAACTGTTTCACTATCCTGCTCCTTTGACGCAATATCATTTCTCTGTATTATATTCTCCTTGAAGCAGAGAAGGCTAAGAGGAGAATTGATAGAGGGGTTGAAAATCATGAAGGGTTTAGATAGAGTAAATAAAGAGAAACTGTTTCCATTGGCTGAAGGGTCGATAGCGAAAGGGCACAGATTTAAGGTGATTTACAAAAGAACCAGAGGCGACATGAGGAAAAACTTTTTTACGCAATGAGTGGTTAGGATTTAGAATGCACTGCCTGATAGGGTGGGGAATACAGATTCAATAGTAGCCTGCAAAAGGGAGTTGGATAAATATTAGGAGAAAAAATTGCAGGGATATGGGGAAAGAGCGGGGAAGTAGGACTATCTGGGCTGCTCTTCGAAAGAGTCAGTGCAGACTCGATGGGCCAAATGGTCTCCTTCTGTGCTGTACTATTCTATGATTCTATGCCACTATTTGAAGAGCAGGGAGTTCGTTCAGTGTCCCAGCCAATATTCTGTCCTCGGACAATTGCACCAAAAAGTAGATTAACCTGCTCATTCATCTCATTGCAATTTGTGGGATTTTGCTGTATACAAAATGGCTATTGTGTTTATATAGATTACAGCCACTTGATAGTAATTCATTGCATGTGAAATGGGATTCAGTTATGTTACTGGGTTAGCAATTCAGAGGCCTGGACTAATAATCTAGAGAACGCAAGTTCAAATCCCACTGTGGCAGTTTGAGAATTTCAATTCAGTTTAAAAAAAAACCTCTGGTATCAGTAAAAGTGACCGTGAAGCTGTTGGATTGCTGTAAAAATCCAACTGATTCACAAATGTCCTTTAGAGAAGGATACTTTTCCGTGATTTCCATGATCACTTCTCACTGTTCTGAATTGCTCCTCTGAAGTTTCCTCCTCCGTTCTGCTCTAAAACACACAGTCCTGCACACCATTCTTCCTACCTGTATCTTCACAGTGTTGAAGTCAAAATTCATCACAACACCTCCTACTCATTGTTTTCCAGTACCTAAAACTGTCGAGCTCCTTACCTTAGTCATCACTCTAGAGACTTATAAACCAAGCGTGGCGTCACCTAATCATTTGTTCTTATTTTATCTGTCTTCTTTCTACTTTCTGAACCATAGTAGCACATCAACATTCAGGTTTCTCAATTGAAAAAGAAACATAAAGGGTGGTCTGGAATAGATTGTGCGGCTTTAGAGACTTAATTGAAATTTTACTTTCCCTACGTGAAGGATACTTGCTCAAGTTTAAAAAAAAAATCCTGTCTTCAGTGTTGACGAGATCTTTCTTACCTAGCATAGTTGCATGTTTTAAAAACTTATAGCTGGTTTCAAAAGTCATCTGCTGAAGTGGTGAGGAGCTTGACTGCATGCCAATGCGATTAAATGGCTTGTACGATCCATCAAAGCACATGTAGTCCGCCACAAGAGAAAGATGGCGAGGGTCTACTTCAATACCTGTGCAAGAGTGAGACAAAAGATTAGTTTCAGCTCATCAAAAGCACTGAATGTGATCAGTGATATTAAGCATCCAGTTCAGTGCAAGGAGAGCAGTACAGCATTGTAGTATCAGACTGTGCCTATCATTGCACCATAGAATTGTTTGGATATCCATGCTTAGATGTGACCAACAACAGCGGCCCTGAATTCTAAGCAGCACCCTGTTAAAGTAAGAGCTCTTTGACAAAAACAGAGCCCCTTTAGAACAATGCTCCTATGCAAGGCAAAGGAAAGCTGTTGCAAAAGTAGCTGATGATGCAGCACATCATGAGACCAAGAGGGCGATTAGGGAGATGAAGCGAATCAGTGGGTTGCATTCATCCGCACCGATGCACATTACACAAAAATGATCCCAAATAATTTTTCCGTTTGCTAAAGTCTGTCGTCAATCATAATTCAAAAGGGTTTCTGTGGACTAGCACTAATTACAGATAAGTCTGGAGCTCTTCAACAAACACATGATGCGTCCTCAGGGTCTGGAGACAGCACTATCAACAGGTCACAGTAAAGGCCGACCTGCATGAGTGCTAGAAAAATCATTGGAGCGTGCTGCAAACAGAGAAGACCCAGTGAACCAGTCTGAATAGAAGGAACTGGATGCTGCATTGCAACGCCTAGCGAATTTTAAAGGGGCAGTATTCATAAAGAAAGACTTGCATTTATATAGCGCCTTTCATGACCACTGGACGTCTCAAAGCGCTTTATAGCCAATGAAGTATTTCTGGAG
Source organism: Somniosus microcephalus (assembly GCF_052327205.1). NCBI lineage: Eukaryota > Metazoa > Chordata > Chondrichthyes > Squaliformes > Somniosidae > Somniosus > Somniosus microcephalus. The sequence goes on from NC_140988.1 coordinate 347,075,479, forward strand.
TGTAGTCACTGTTGTAATGTGGGAAACGCGGCAGCCAATTTGCACTCAGCAAGCTCCCACAAACAGCAATGTGATAATGACCAGATAATCTGTTTTTGTTATGTTGATTGAGGGATAAATATTGGCCAGGACACCGGGGAGAACTTCCCTGCTCTTCTTCGAAATAGTGCCCTGGGATCTTTTACATCCACTTGAGAGAGCAGACGAGGCCTTGGTTTAACGTCTCATCCGAAAGACGGCACCTCCGACAGTGCAGCACTCCCTCAGCACTGCACTGGAGTGTCAAGTCCCATGACAAATTCCTAAACATTGCTCTAGGCAGGGAGGGCTGGAGGTGATATAAGAACTTGCACTCATTTATATCAGTGCCCGTTATTATTGAGCCACGGAGAGGTAGGCAACTGCTGCAGAAGCTCTGCACCTCCAAGTGGTGGAACCAACGGGTATGATGTGTTCCATGCTGTGGTCAGGAGAATGGCTATGCACTCACATCTTATGGTGAGAGGTACAGCCCACCATGCCACTCAGGGAGGAGCTCCCGATACTTGCAATCCACCTAGTGAGGGCTCAAATCCATGCTTGTCAGTTGCCTTGTGACCAACTAGTTACTACAGCCCGAGAGAGACGGGGGTGGGGGGCAGAAAAAGTAAGGGTGGTAAGTAGCGCTTCTTCGGGTTGAGGTGGCTCTAAGGTGACATGTCTGGTGATGAGCATTCAGAACTAAGTTAACCCTCCATGGCAGATATAGTAATTGGACACTTGAGCCAGACAAGTCAACAGTACACTAGAACACTGTTCATGGTTGACCAGCCAGCCTGGTTTGCTATTGGTACCAGAGAACTGCAGATGCTTCAGCACAGGTCATTCGGCTCATTGTGCGAGCTCTTTGCTAGAGCAGCCAAGAAACAGCCACGATTGAGAACTTGCTCTGTGGGGAGCTACGGTGAAGGAGGATTAGGAGAATCCCCGCCCAACCTCTGTGGCAAAGTGTGTTGAACATAGAACATAGAGATAGGAACAGGAGTAGGCCATTCGGCCCTTCGAGCCTGCTCCGCCATTCAATGAGATCATGGCTGATCTTCGTCTGAGATCATAGCTGATCTTACCAGTTCAGTACCCCGTCCCCGCCTTTTCTCCGTAACCCTTAATCCCCTTAGCCTTCAGAAATATATCCAATTCTCTCTTGAAAATATTTATTGAATTAGCCTTCACAGCCCTCTGTGGCAGGGAATTCCACAGGCTCACCACTCTTTGAGTGAAGAAATTCTTCCTCATCTCTGTTTTAAATGATTTGCCCGCTATTTTTAGACTGTGGCCCCTGGTTCTGTGCTCCCCGGCCATTGGAAACATTCTCTCTGAATTCAGCCTGTCCAGGCCTGCCATAATTTTATATGTTTCGATGAGATCCCCTCTCAATCTTCTAAACTCCAGTGAGTACAAGCCCAAACTATTTAATCTCTCTTCGTAGGTCATTCCCGCCATTCCAGGTATCAGCCTGGTGAATCGCCGTTGCACTCTTTCCATGGCAAGAACATCCTTCCGCAGATGGGGCGACCAAAACTGTACACAATACTCCAGATGCGGTCTCACCAGCACCTTGTACAGCTGTAGTAAGGTATCCCTATTCCTATACTCGAACCCCCTTGATATGAAGGCCAACATACCATTTGCCTTCTTAATTGCCTGTTGCACCTGCATGCTCTCCTTCAGTGACTGGTGCACAAGAACACCCAGGTCCCTCTGCACTTCCCCATCTCCCAATCTATTGCCATTTAGATAATAATCTACCCTCCTGTTTTTACCCCCAAAGTGGATAACCTCGCATTTATCCACATTATAGTGCATCTGCCACGTATCCGCCCATTCCCCCAACCTGTCCAAATCGCACTGTAGCCTCCTGACATCCTCATCAGAGCCCACCCCTCCTCCTAGTTTAGTGTCGTCAGCGAATTTGGAAATATTGCATCCAATTCCCTGATCCAGATCATTTATATATATTGTGAACAGCTGGGGTCCCAGGACAGATCCTTGCGGCACCCCGCTGGTCACTGCCTGCCACTCCGAAAACGAGCCGTTTATTCCAACTCTCTGTTTTCTATCCGCCAGCCAGTTCTCTATCCACGTTAATACTTTGCCCCCAATTCCATGAGCCTTAATTTTGCATGATAATCTTTTGTGTGGAACCTTATCGAAGGCTTTCTGGAAGTCAAGGTACACCACATCCACTGGCTCTCCCCCATCTATTTTACCAGTTACTTCCTCAATGCACTTAAATAACCATGTCACCTTATCAGCTGTTTTTCAAAAAGGCCTTTTATTAAAGGAAAATTTGCCTGAGGAAAGCAAGTTATTCGCATACTACAAGTCAATGAAAACACCTTTAATATTTGGAAATATATTACACGGAGTAGGAATATAAAACTTGATTATCAACTTGCGGTAATTCACCATTAAACACTACATAATCTAGGCCAACACTCCAGTGCAGTACTGAGGGAGTGCTGAACTGTCCAAGGTGCCTTTCAAATGAGGTGTTAAAGCGAGGGCCTGTCTGTCCTCTTAGGTGGACGCAAAAGAACATTTTGAAGAAGAACAGGGGACTTATCCCCGATGTCCTGGACGATATTTATCCCTCAACTAACATCACTAAAATAGATTATCGAGTAATCATCATACTGCTGTTTGTGGGACTTGCTGTGCGCAAATTGGCTGCCACATTTCCTACATTACAACAGTGACTACACTTCAAAAGTACTTCATTGGCTGTAAAATACTTTGGGACGTGCTGAGGTCATGAAAGGTGCTATATAAATGCAAGTCTTTCTTTCTCATTGGTAGTAAAACTGACAGATCGTCACTCAGATCTGCTCAGAAACCAGCATTTTCACCGCCATTTGAAGATGTTCTGTAAAATTGCAATACCAGGGCACAGTAATTGTAGAACGTCACTTGCCATACTCAGTTTGTAACAGGATCTTTCAGTGATAATCTCAGCAGGTGAAAGTTCCGGCTGCATTCATTCCACTTGACTTAAGTTAGCTGCCGGCTGTTGTGTCTGATAGTGATATATATGCCAGCTGTGAAGGTTTACCCAAGAGACTCAGGGTGTTTCCAGTAAATTCTCAAAGGGTAGCTAATGAAATGTGAAGGAGATGGCGGGAGGGGCAGGATTCGTGGGACGATTGCCTGGAAAAACCCATCAACAGTAGAAGCTAAATAATAAGCAATAAATTATCTTGTTGATATCTTTCAAATGATTAAGCTAAATGCAGAGAAAACTATTTCGTCTAGTGGGGGAATCCAGAATAAGGGGACAGAAGATTAAAATTAGGGCTAGAACATTTAAAGTGGAATCAGGAAGCACTTTTTCATGCAAAGGGTAGTGGAAATCTGGAAAACTCTCCCCCAAAAGGCTTTGGATGCTGGGACAATTTACATTTTCAAGGTGGAGTCAATAGTTTTTTTTGGAGCAAAGGCAGGTGAATGGAGTTGAGGTACAGATCAGTCATGATCTAATTAAATGGCAAAATAGGCTAGAGGAGTTGAATGGCCTATTCCTGTTCCTATGTCAAGGAGAGGAAGTCCTGCGACGACATACCTCAGAAGTTCAGGATGATACAGTTTCAACAAAGATCTCTTTGGTAAACGTCATACTGAATGGCACTGGTAGAGTACTGATCACAGTTACTGCCAATATTCATCAGCCTAATCTCTTTATTTAATTAATAATATTTTTGTACGTCCATTTTTCTCTTTCAAAAAATATTTTAAATGAATATTTTGCATCTGTGTTCACTATGGAGAAGGACGGTGTAGGCATAGAAATCAGGCAGGGGGATTGTGATATACTTGAACAAATTAGCACTGAGAGGGAGGAGGTACTAGCAGTTTTAGCAGGCTTAAAAGTGGATAAATCCCCAGGCCCAGACGAGATGTATCCCAAGCTGCTGTGTGAGGCAAGGGAGGAGACTGCAGGGGCTCCGACACAAATTTTCAGAACCTCTCTGGCCACAGGGGAGGTGCAAGAGCACTGGAGGACAGTTAACGTAGTACCATTATTCAAGAAGGGTAGTAGGGATAAGCTAGGGAATTACAGGCCAGTGAGCCTAACATCAGTGGTAGGGAAATTATTGGAAAAAATCCTGAGGGACAGAATTAGTCTCCACTTGGAGAGGCAAGGATTAATCAAGGATAGTCAGCATGGCTTTGGCAGGGGGAGATCATGTCGAACCAACTTGATTGAATTTTTCGAGGGGGTGACTAGGTGTGTGGATGAGGGTAGTGCAGTTGATGTAGTCTACATGGACTTCAGTAAGGCTTTTGACAAAGTCCCACATGGGAGACTGGTCAAGAAGGTAAGAGCCCATGGGATCCAGGGCAATTTGGCACATTGGATCCAAAATTGGCTTAGTGGCAGGAGGCATTTATCCACATTATACTGCATCTGCCATACATCTGCCCAATCACCCAACCTGTCCAAATCATACTGGAGTTTCTCGGCATCCTCCTCACAGCACACACGCCCACCCAGCTTTGTGTCGTCTGCAAACTTGGAGATATTACATCTAGTTCCCTCGTCTAGATCATTAATATATATTGTGAATAGCTGGGGTCCTAGCACCGATCCCTGCGATACCCCACTAGTCACTGCCTGCCACTCGGAAAAAGACCCGTTTATTCCAACTCTTTCCTTCCTGTCTGCCAGCCAGTTCTCTATCCAAGTCAGTACCTTGCCTCCAATCCCATGTGCTTTAACTTTACACGCTAATCTCTTATGCGGGACCTTATCGAAAGCCTTCTGAAAGTCCAAATACACCACATCCACTGGTTCGCCCTTATCTATTCTACCAGTTACATCCTCAAAAAATTCCAGTAGATTAGTCAAGCCCAATTTACCTTTTGTAAATCCATGTTGACTTTGTCCGATCCTGTCACTGTTTTCCAAGTGCTCTGCTATTACATCTTTTATAATGGACTCTAGCATTTTCCCCCACTACCGATGTCAGGCTTACCAGTCTATAATTCCCTGTTTTCTCTTTACCACCTTTTTTGAATAGTGGGGTAACATTAGCTACCCTCCAATCCATGGGAACTGTTCCAGAATCTATAGAATTTTGGAAGATGACCAGCAATGCATCTACTATTTCTAGGGCCACTTCCTTAAGCACCCTAGGATGTAGATTATCAGGCCCTGGGGATTTATCGGCCTTCAATCCCATCAATTTCCTTAACACCATTTCCCTACAAATACTGATTTCATTCAGTTCCTCCCTCTCATTAGACCCTATCTTCCCCGACATCTCTGGGAAGTTAGTTGTGTCCTCCTTTGTGAAGACAGAACCAAAGTACAGTATGTATTTAATTGGTCTGCCATTTCTTTGTTCCCCATTATAAATTCCCTTGATTCTGACTGCAAGGGACCTACGCTTGACTTCACCAATCTTTTTCCCTTCACATATCTATAGGAGCTTTTAGTCAGTTTTTATGTTCCCTGAAAGCTTACTCTCATACTCTATTTTCCCCCTCTTAATTAATCCCTTTGCCCTCCTTTGCTGAATCCTAAACTGCTCCCAATCCTCAGGTTTGCTGCTTTTTCTGGCCAATTTATATGTCCTCTCCTTGGATCTTATGCTATCCCTAATTTCCCTTGTTAGCCACGGTTGAGTCAACTTTTTTGTTTTATTTTTATGCCAAACAGGGATGAACAAATTCTGTAGTTCATCCATGCGATCTTTAAATGTTTGCCATTGCCTATCCACCGTCAACCCTTTAAGTAACATTCCCCAATCCATTCTACCCAACTCGCGCCTCATACCGTCGTAGTTTCCTTTATTTAAATTCAAGACCCTAGTCTCGGAGTCAAATACTTCACTCTCCATCTTAATGAAGAATTCTATCATATTATGATTGCTCCGCCCCAAGGGGCCTCGCACAACAAGATTGCTAATTAATCCTTTCTCATTACATAATACCCAGTCTAAGACGGTCTGATCTCTAGTTGGTTCCTCGACATATTGACCAGGAAACCATCCCGTATACACGCCAGGAATTCCTCCTCCACAGTATTGTTACTAATTTGGTTAGCCCAATCTATATGTAGATTAAAGTCACCCATGATAACTGCTGTGCCCTTATTGCACGCGTCTCTAATTTCCCGTTTAATGCCATCCCCAACCTCCGCATTACTGTTTGGGGGGTCTGTATACAACTCCCACTAACGTTTTCTGCCCCTTGGTATTTCTCAGCTCTACCCATATAGATTCCACATCATCAGAGCTAATATCGTTCCTTAGTATTGTGTTAATTTCCTCTTTAACCAGTAATGCTACCCCACCTCCTTTTCCTTTTTGCCCGTCTTTCCTGAATATTGAATACCCCTGGATATCATATCCATTTACAGCTATTTGCGCAGCTAATTCATCCACCTTATTACGAATGCTCCTCGCATTAAGACACAAAGCCTTCAGGCTTGCTTTTTTTAACACTCTTAGACCTTTTAGAATTATTATTTACTGTGGCCATGTTTGATTTAAACCCTTGACTTCTCTGCATGCCACTTTTGCTTTTCTCCTTCCTGTCTTTTGCTTCTATCCTTGTTTCCCATTCCTCCGTCTCCCTGCACAGGTTCTCAACCCCCTGCCATTTTAGTATAAACCCTCCCCAACAGCACTAGCAAACACTCCCATTCAATTCACTCCACGTGATGTCAAGAAACGGCTGAAGACACTGGATACTGCAAAGGCTATGAGTCCTGACAACATTCCGGCAATAGTACTGAAGACTTGTGCTCCAGAACTAGCTGCGCCCCTAGCCAAGCTGTTTCAGTACAGCTACAACACTGGCATCTACCCAGCAATGTGGAAAATTGCCCAAGTATGTCCTGTCTACAAAAAGCAGGACAAATCCGACCCGGCCAATTACCGTCCCATCAGTCTACTCTCAATCATCTGCAAAGTGATGGAAGGTGTCGTCGACAGTGCTATCAAGCGGCACTTACTCAGCAATAACCTGTTAACTGACACCCAGTTTGGGTTCCGCCAGGGCCACTCAGCTCCTGACCTCATTACAGCCTTGGTCCAAACATGGACAAAAGAGCTGAACTCAAGAGGTGAGGTGAGAGTGACTGCCCTTGACATCAAGGCAGCATTTGATCGAGTGTGGCATCAAGGAGCCCCAGCAAAACTGAAGTCAATGGGAATCAAGGGGAAAACTCTCCATTGGTTGGAGTCATACCTAGCACAAAGGAAGTTGGCTGTGGTTGTTGGAGGTCATTCATCTCAATCACATGACATCACTGCAGGAGTTCCTCAGGGCAGTGTCCTAGGCCCAACCCTCTTCAGCTGTTTCATCAATGACCTTCCCTCCATCATAAGGTCAGAAGTGGGGATGTTCGCTGATGATTGCACACTGTTCAGCACCATTCGAGACTCGTCAGATACTGACACAGTCCGTGTCCATATGCAGCAAGACCTGGACAACATTCAGACTTGGGCTGACAAGTGGCAAGTAACATTCGCACCACACAAGTGCCAGGCAATGACCATCTCCAACAAGCGAGACTCTAACCATCTCCCCATGACATTCAATGGCATTACCATCGCTGAATCCCCCACTATCAACATCCTGGGGGTTACCATTGATCAGAAACTGAACTGGACCAGCCATATAAATACTGTGGCTACAAGAGCAGGCCAGAGGCTGGGAATTCTGCGGCAAGTGTCTCACCTCCTGACTCCCCAAAGCCTTTCCACCATCTACAAGGCACAAGTCAGGAGTGTGATGGAATACTCTCCACTTGCCTGGATGAGTGCAGCTCCAACAACACTCAAGAAGCTCGACACCATTCAGGATAAAGCAGCCCGCTTGATTGGCACTCCATCCACCACCTTCAACATTCACTCCCTCCACCACCGGCGCACTGTGGCTGCAGTGTGTACCATCTACAAGATGCACTGCAGCAACTCGCCAAAGCTCCTTCAACAGCACCTTCCAAACCCGCGACCTCTACCACTTAGAAGGACAAGGGCAGCAGACGCATGGGAACATCACCACCTACAAGTTCCCCTCCAAGCCACACACCATCCTGACTTGGACCTGTATCGCTGTTCCTTCACTGTCGCTGGGCCAAAATCCTGGAACTCCCTTCCTAACAGCATTGTGGGTGTACCTACACCATATGGACTGCAGCGGTTCAAGAAGGCAGCTCACCACCATCTTCTCAAGGGCAATTAGGGATGGGCACCAAATGCAGGCCTAGCCAGCGACGCCCACATCCCATCAATGAATAAATTTTTTTTTTTTTTTAATAAAAAGGACAGTGGTCCTGGTCCTGCCGAGGTGCAAATCGTCCAGTTTGTACTGGTCCCTCCTCCCCCAGAACCGGTTCCAATGTCCCAGGAATTTGAATCCCTCCCCCTTGTACCATTCCTCTAGCCACGTATTCATCTGAAATATCCTTCTATTTCTACTCTGACTAGCACGTGGCACTGGTAGCAACCCTGAGATTACTACCTTTGAGGTCCTATTTTTTAATTTACCTCCTAACTCCCTATATTCAGCTTTTAGGACCTCGTCCCGGTTTTTACCTATATTGTTGGTACCTATATGCACGACAACTGGCTGTTCACCCTCCCACTCCAGAATGTTCTGCAGCCGCTCCGATTAGGCTTATATTCATTACAGTTTAGAAGAATGAGAGGGGATCTCATTGAAACTTATAAAATTCTAACAGGACTAGACAGACTAGATGCAGGAAGGATGATCCCGATGGCGGGGGAGTCCAGAACCAGGGGTCACAGTCTAAGGATAAGGGGTAAGCCATTTAGGAGAGATGAGGAGGAATTTCTTCACCCAGAGAGTGGTGAACCTGTGGAATTCTCTACCACACAAGGCAGTTGAGGCCAGTTCATTAAATATATTCAAGGAGTTAGATATATTTCTTAAGGCTAAAGGGATCAAGGGATATGGGGAGAAAGCAGGGACAGGGTACTGAATTTAGATGATCAGCCATGATCTCATTAAATGGCGGAACAGGCTCGAGGGGCCGAATGGCCTACTCCTGCTCCTATCTTCTATGTTTCCATGTAGATATGAATGTAGGAGATATGATCAGTAACTTCGCAGATGACACGAAAATTGGTGGAGTGGTAAATTGCGAGGTGGGAAGCCTCAGGCTAAGGACGATATAGACGGGTTGGTCAGATGGGCAGAACAGTGGCAAATGGAATTTAACCCTGAAAAGTGTGAGGTGATGCATTTTGGGAGGACTAACAAGGGAATACACAATGAATGGTATGACCCTAGGAATGACAGAAGATCAGAGGGACCTTGGTGTGCATGTACATAGATCCCTGAAGGCAGCAGGACAGGTAAATAAGGTGGTTAAGAAGGCATATGGGATACTTGCCTTCATTAGCCGAGGCATAGAATACAAGAGCAGGGAGGTTATGATGGAGCTGTACAAAACGCTAGTTAGGCCACAGCTGGAATACTGTGTGCAATTCTGATCACCACATTTTGGAAGGATGTGATTGCATTGGAGAGGGTGCTGAGGAGATTCACCAGGATGTTACCTGGGCTGGAGCGTTTCAGCTATGAAGAGAGACTGGACAGGCTAGGGTTGCTTTCCTTAGAGCAGAGAAGGCCGAGGGGGGACCTGATTGAGGTGTGCAAAATTCTGAGGGTAGATATAAAGGAATTTTTCCCCTTAGTAGAGGGGTCAATAACCAGGGGGCATAGTTTCAAGGTGAGGGGCAGGAGGTTTAGAGGGGATTTGAGGGAAAACTTTTTCACCCAGAGGGTGGTTGGATTCTGGAACTCACTGCCTGAAAGGGTGGTAGAGGCAGGAACCCTCACAACATTCAAGAAGCATTTAGAGGAGCACTTGAAATGCCATAGCATACAAGGCTACGGACCAAGTGCTGGAAAATGGAATTAGAATAGATAGGGCTTGATGGCCGGCGCAGCCACGATAGGTTGAAGGGCCTCTTTCTGTGCTGTATAACTCTCTGACTCTGTGGGGGAGAAATTCGGTATCGCCCCTTTTGGGATGCAATTATCGGCCGGGCGTAAAGTTTAGTGCCTGGCGCTAATTATCACCTCCGACTGCAAACCTGGCTTCTATCGCCCCGGAGGTGCTTGGAGCGCTAAATCAGGCGTTACACACCTCTCTTAAGGCGCTAACGCCGAGGCGCTATCTCAGTGCTGGCGAAGCTCATGTGACGTCAGTCAGCAATGGAACACAGACACACTGGCGCTGGCCAGTTCTTAAAGGGGAGGGTCGATCTTGCTCTCCATCCACACCTTGCTCATTGCAGCCTTGAATCTCAGCCTGGAGAGACCTGTACATCAAATCTGCTGGAAAGAACAATGGAGAGGCCCAGGGAAAGATGTCAGAGTGCAACCCCCATAGTTTCTTTTAAATTGATGCAAGGAAGATCAAATCAAAATGAACCTGCAAAGTGCTGCTCAGTACCCAAAACTCCTCAACACAGCGCTGAATATCTCCAGAAGTCTCTCTCTCTCTCTCTCTCTCTGAATGCGTGGTGCAAAAATGTCGCCGAAAAAAAAAGGCAGGAACCGGTTGCCTTTAAATAGCGCTCCCCCAGTCCCTTCCCGACTGCAAAACGTTCCCCTCAACCTGTCGATGCTAGCGGCGGGCGGTAATGCAAGGGGCGTTACTCAATATCCGGTCCAGGGCACTACCGGGGCATTTAATGCTCAACTGACGTCACGATCTGCGGGTGCAGGAGATCCTGGCGGCAGTGTTTAGCGCCGCCGCAAAATGTCTGGTCAATTTCGTGAGCGGCGCAAACATCGCCGCGCCGGGGCGTTAGTTGCTTTGCTCCCCTTTAGCGCCCTCTTAAGGCGCTAACGGGAGGCACAAACCACCCGAATTTTCCCCCCTATGACTCTAACCCATACTTCTACAATAGATGGGTGGAACAGATGCATTATCCCAAACCAACAAATCGATTAAGCTTGCCATAAACAACTTCTCCCACGGCTCAGCTGGGGAAGACGCCATCCAGCGTGGAACTGGCCCACACAGCCCTGGAAGGTCCCAGCTATGTGCTGAGTTAGCTCATTTCAGCCAGGATGACAGCCACAATCTCCCTGGGCTAGAGCGGTGGGGGGTGCGGGAGGAGACGGAATTTCCAAGGGGTAAAGAGTAGAAATTCCCATTCCCGATCGCTATCCAGTGACCCTGCGTTAAAGAATGCATGTGCGGAGATCCACAGCAACTGAGCTTGACTGTGATGCTTCTCGCTATCACAGCCAAATAGTCCACCTATACACATACCCGAAGAATGGCCACTTGGGCAAGGGGCAGGAGGAGGCCTCACATCTGTAGAACCATACTCCAGCAAGAGTTGGTGTCTTCAGGAAAGGAGGGGTGAAAATCATACGGACAAAACAGAAAAAAAAGACTTACCATATACAGCAAAGACATCTTTGATTTCTTTTTCTATGACTCTTAGAGCAGCTTCGATGCCATACGTGCTGGCAATAGCGTGGACGTCATTTGAATACAAGCGGCTCAGGTCCAAGGTCTAAATGACGGGAAGCAAAGGGGAGCAAAGAAAACGGGTTTACTATCATACCTGAGAGATCTGAAATTCAAGTTATTCTCAACACAATAATGACACCACAATATAACCATTTATTAAATGGTCACACTTTACTCTCACCTATACAAAATCATATATATATATAAAACAAGGTGTTAAGTCACAGAATAAATATAGGTGGCTGGGGGAAAAAAATCTAAACATTTCAGCCTTGTCTATGTGACCTGCAATCCTGTATTTACACATGAACAGGTTTTCTTGAGTTGAGCCCTCCCCGGGGGGGGAAAATACAGTTAATAACTCATAGTTAAGCAGTACCCACAACTTAAACCAATTTTATTTAGTTAGGTTTTGTTCTCGGGATGTGGGTGAGGCTGGAAAGGCCACATTTACTGCCCTTCTCTAGTTTCCCTACGTGGCTTGCTGGGCCACTTCAGTGGGCATTAGGAGTTAAACCATCTAATGTGGACAAGGGTCAGATGTAGGCCAGAATGGGTAGGTTCCCTTCCCTGAAGGATATTAGTGAACCAGTTGGGTTTAAAAGTGCAACCTGTTGGAGTAAATTTGCAAATTAGATATAAAGTAAAAACAAAAAATGCTGGAAATACTCAGCAAGTCAGGCAGCATCTGTGGAGAGAGAAACAGAGTTAACGTTTGAGGTTGATTACCTTTCGTCAGAACTGGAAAACGTTAGAGATGTAACAGATTTTAAGCAAGTGCAGGGGCAGGGAAAGGGGGGAGGGGAGGAAAGAACAAAAGGGAAGGTCTGTGATAGGGTGGAAGGCAGGAGAGATTAAATGACAAAAGGTATGATGGTACAAAGCAAAAGGAGATGGCAATGGGACAAGAAAAGAAACAAAAGATTAGTCTAGAAGAGGTGTAAATGGGGAACGGCAGAATCATCAACAGCTGCCATGTGAAAAAATAGGGGCAGAGTTTATAGTCTGAAATTGTTGAACTCGACGTTGAGTCCAGAAGACTGTAAAGTGCCTAATCGAAAGATAAGGCACTTTACAGCCTTATCCTTATGGTGTAAAGGTAAACCCAGCAACTACAGGCCAGTCAGTTTAACCTCGGTAGTGGGGAAGCTTTTAGAAATGATAATCAGGGACAAAATTAACAGTTACTAGTTACAGCCTGCCAACCTGAAAATGACCCATTTATTCCTGCTCTCTGTTTTCTGTCCGTTAACAAATCCTCAATCCATGCTAGTATATTACCTCCAATCCCACGAGCCCTAATTTTGTTTAATAAACTCTTGTGTGGCACTTTATCAAATGCCTTCTGAAAATCCAAATACGCCACATCCACTCATCTATTCTGCTAGTTGCAACCTCAAAAAACTTTAACAGATTTGTCAAACATGATTTCCTTTCATAAATCCATGTTGACTCTGGCCAATCCTATTATTATTTTCTAAGTGCCCTGTTACCACGTCCTTAATAATAGATTCTAGCATTTTCTCCACTACTGATGTCAGGCTAACTGGTCTGTAGTTCCCCGTTTTGTCTCTCCCTCCTTTCTTAAATAGTGGGGTTACATTTGCCACCTTCCAATCGGCAGGAACCATTCTAGAATCTATGGAATTTTGGAAAATGACAACTAATAGATACATAGATACATAGAAGATAGGAGCAGGAGTAGGCCATTCGGCCCTTCGTGCCTGCTCCGCCATTCGATGAGATCATGGCTGATCCTTTAATTCAGTATCCCGTCCCCGCCTTCTCTCCGTAACCCTTAACCCCTTTTGCCCGTAGAAATATATCTAATTCCCTCTTAAATATATTTAATGAGCTGGCGTACACTGCCCTCTGTGGCAATGAGTTCCACAGGTTCACCACTCTCTGAGTGAAGAAATTCCCCCTCATCTCTGTCCTAAATGGTTTAGCCCTTATCCTTAAATTATGTCCTCTAGTTCTGTTCTCACCCGCCAAGGGAAACATTCCTTCTGCATCCAGTCTGTCTAGACCTGTCAGAATTTTATACACTTCTATGAGGTCCCCTCTCAATCTTCTAAACTCCAGTGTGTACATCCCTAAACTACATAGTCTCTCCTCATAGGTCATTCCCGCCATTCCTGGTATCAGCCTGGTGAATCGCCGCTGCACCCCCTCCATGGCAAGAACATCCTTCCTCAGATGAGGCGACCAAAACTGTACACAGTACTCGAGGTGTGGTCTCACCAGTGCCCTGTACAGCTGCAGCAAGGTATCCCTGTTCCTGTATTCTAACCCTTTTGCTATGAAGGCCAGCATACCGTTTGCCTTCTTGACCGCCTGTTGCACCTGCATGCTCGCCTTCAGTGACTGGTGTACAAGAACACCCAGGTCTCTCTGTACTTCCCCCTCTCCCAATCTATTGCCATTTAAATAATAATTTGCCCTCCCGTTCCTGCACCCAAGGTGGATAACTTCGCACTTGTCCACATTATAGTGCATCTGCCATTTATCCGCCCAATCGCCCAGTCTGTCCAAATCGCTCTGGAGCTTCCTGGTCTCTTCCTCTGAGCCCACCCCCCCTCCTAGTTTAGTGTCGTCTGCAAATTTGGAAATGCTGCATCCGACTCCCTGATCCAGGTCATTAATGTAAATTGTGAACAGCTGGGGGCCCAGGACAGATCCCTGTGGTACCCCACTTGTTACTGCCTGCCATTCAGAAAATGAGCCGTTTATTCCAACTCTCTGTTTTCTATCTGACAGCCAGTTCCCTATCCACGCCAAAACTTTCCCCTTTATCCCATGAGCCTCAATTTTCCATGCTAATCTTTTATGTGGGACCTTATCGAAGGCCTTTTGGAAGTCCAGGTACACCACATCTACTGGCTCTCCCCCATCTATTCTACCAGTTACTCCCTCAAAAAATTCCAATAGATTAGTCAAGCACGATTTACCCTTTGTAAATCCATGTTGACTCTGTCCTATCCTGTCCCCATTTGCTAAGTGCTCCGCTATTTCATCCTTAATGATGGACTCCAGCATTTTGCCCACAACTGATGTAAGGCTTACAGGTCTGTAATTACCTGCTTTTTCCCTACCCCCCTTTTTGAATAGTGGGGTAACGTTAGCTACCCTCCAATCCATCGGCACTGTTCCCGAGTCTAATGAATTCTGAAAAATCATCCTTAGTGCATCCGCTATCTCTAGGGCCACCTCCTTCAGTACCCTAGGATGCATGTTATCAGGCCCTGGGGATTTGTCCACCTTCAATCCCTTTAGCTTCCTTAACACCATATCCTTAGAGATATTGATTTGCGTCAGTTCCTCCTTTGCCAATGTCCCTATTTTTCCCGATATCCCAGGGAGGTTTTTTGTGTCTTCCTTCGTAAAGACTGACCCAAAGTATGCATTTAGTTGATCTGCCATTTCCTTATTTCCCATTATATATTCCCCCGTATCTGACTGCAATGGACCAACTTTGGTTTTCACCAGTCTTTTCCTTTTGATATATTTATAAAAGCTTTTGGAGTTAGTTTTTATATTTTCCGCCAGCTTGTTTTCGTAAGCTATTTTGCCCCTCTTGATCATGCCCTTTGCCCTCCTTTGCTCTATCTTAAACTGTTCCCAATCTTCCGCTCTGGCGCTTTTTTTGGCTATTTTATACGCCCTATCTTTGGATTTTATGCTGTCTCTAATTTCCCCTGTTATCCACGGTTGAGTCACCTTTTTAGATTTCCTTTTATGCATCCACTATCTCTATAGGAAGGAGAACAGTAGGAGTATGTTTGTGTGTGTGTGCTAGGCCAATGTAGCAGAGCCTGGTCTCCAATCATCATGGATCCCCTTGCCATTGGACCAAGACCTTGCTCTGTCAAGCCCGTGTGGTAGCTGGTGTACAACGGCCACCCCATGTTAAAATAATTCACGCACAGGCATCTTCCACCCTTTAAAATGAAGTTCGGGACCTGGAACGTCAGGACCCTCATGGACAACCCCAACAGCGACAGACCTGAACACCGTACTGCTATCGTTGCCCGGGAGCTCAGACGTTTCAACATAGACATCGCCGCCCTAAGCGAGACTCGGCAGGCAGGGTAAGGCCAGCTCAAGGAGCAAGGCGGTGGGTACACATTCTTCTGGAACGGCAAACCTGAAGAAGAACGCCGTCTCCATGGGGTAGGCTTCGCCTTAAAAATGAGCTAGTTGAACGTCCCAGAGACACCCCTTGTGGAATAAACGAACGCCTCATGACTCTACGGCTCACCCTAGCCAGTGCGCTACGGTCAGCAGTGCGTACGCCCCAACACTGGAAGCCACAGACGAGACCAAAGAGGAATTCTACTCCAGCCTCAAATAATCCCGGTCTCGAGTCCCAATGGGCGATAAGCTGATCCTCCTTGGCGACTTTAACGCCAGAGTTGGAAAGGACACAGACCTCTGAGGAGGTGTGATCAGCAGAGGGGGTAGGGAAAGCCAACTCCAACGGTACCCTCCTCCTGACGAAATGCCTAGAACATGGCCTTGTCATAACCAACACCTTGTTCCATCAGAGACACAAGTACAAGGTTTCATTGGCAACACCCTCGCTCCAAGCACTGGCATCTGCTGGACTATGTCATCATCCGAGCAAGGGAGCGCAAGGACGTCCGCATCACCCGTGCCATGACAGGAGCTGACGACTGCTGGACAGACCACTGCCTGTCATCTCCATCAACGTAGCCCCAAAACAGCAGCAGCAACAGAAGCAATGCCACAGGAAAATCAACGCTGGCGCACTCAAAGACCCTACTAAGAAAGCCCTATTCAGCCTGTGCCTCACAACCAACCTGATGACTCCCAGTGATTCAAAGACATAGGCCTAGAAATTGAGTGGGCTTAGCGCCCATTTTGCAGCGCTAGAGGGCATTGCGCTGGACTTACAGCCGGTTTTGAAATTGACTAGGGCCCAACATCGGCGTTACACCGGTAGCGCTGCGCCGGCACCGATGACATCATCGGTGTGCGCAGCGTCCCGATTGCCGTGGTGACGGGCCCCAGCGCCGAAATTCAGTTGCGGCCGCCTCGCCCGTGGCAGCCGCAACTAAGACTCTGGCAACAGAGTCTTGCACGACTTTGCGCCGGCGCATAAAGGTGGAGCGGCGGCCGGCCGCTTTCCCACCGGCCGCCTGCCCGCACCTCCCTTCCCGGACTCCCCCCCCCCCCCCCGCGGAACAGATGCTTCTCGGCTGCGAGCCCGGCACTTCCCCGAGGTGCCGGGCTCATTTTTGTGAAGATTTTACCGGCCAGCGGGCGGGTGCAGGCAGCTCCTCAACTGAAGGAGGAGGCCTGCACTTCCCGAGCCTGCCGCACCGCATCGGGCGCCGCAGCGCCGGAATAGCGCCGCAATGCGGCGCATAGCGCCAGTTTTCAGGCGCAAACAGCCTTCAGTAGCGCCGGCAGCCGTTTGGGCGCGGCGCTACTGAATTTTTGGCGCGCACAGCGCGACTTAGCACCGGCGCTAAATTTCCGGCGTTAAGCCCCGGCGCAGCGCAACCTCAATTTCTAGGCCATAGAGTGTCCACAGCACCTGGTCTGCACTCAAGGCCTCCATAATCAGCACCTGTGAAGAGACGCTCGGTCACTCAACCAGGAAACACCAAGACTAGTTCGACGAGAACGACCAGGAGATCCAGGAGCTAATAAGCTGCAAGCTCCTGATCTGGAAACAGCAACACAACTCGAGAGCAAGAAAGCAGCTCTACAGAAGCCTGAAGGCCGAGGTCCAACAAAAAACTCGTGACCTAAAGAACAGATGGTGGGATCAACGGATATGGGGAGAAAGCAGGGACAGGGTTCTGAATTTGTTTGATAGCAAAATACTGCAGATGCTGGAAATCCGAAATAACAACAGAAAATGCTGGAAAAACTCAGCAGGCCAGGCAACATCCATGGAGAGAAAATAGAGTCAACGTTTCAGGTCAAAGCCCTTTGTCAAGACTCATTTTGAATATACTGAATTTGGATGATCAGCCATGATCTCATTAAATGGCGGAGCAGGCTCGAGGGGCCGAATGGCCTACTCCTGCTCCTATCTTCTATGTTTCTATGGTGGGTGGAGAAAGTGCAGGAGATCCAGCAGCTAGCCGACAACCACGACATGCGTGGATTCTTTAGCGCAGTCAAGAGCACCCACGGCCCAAGCACCCAAGGTCCTACCCCACTGCGGGCCAAGAACGGAAAGGTACTCATGAAGGACAGAGAGGCAGTCAGTGCCCGCTGGAAGAAGCACTTTGAAGATCTCCTTAACCGAGACTCTGTCTTCACCGAGAGTGTCCTCAACTCCATCCCGCAGTTACCCACCACCACCTCAGCACAACCCCAGCCCTGCATCAGGTTGAAAAGACCATCCGACAACTGAAGAACAAAGCCTCAGAAGCAGATCGAATTCCCGCAGAGGCGCTAAAACATGGCGGAGAAGCACTACTGGCACGAATACATGAACTCATTTATCTTATTTGGAAGGAGGAGAGCATGCCAGGGGATTTCAGAGACACTGTAATCGTCACCATCTTCAAGAAAGGTGACAAGTCCGATTGCGGTAATTACAGAGGAGCCTCCCTGCTGTCTGCCACAGGGAAAGTCATCGCAAGAATCCTCCTCAATTGCCTTCTCCCAGTGGCTGAAGAGCTCCTCCCAGAGTCGCAATGCGGATTCCGCCCACTAAGGGACACAATGGACATGATCTTCACCGTGCGTCAACTACAAGAGAAATGCAGGGAACAGCGCCAACCGCTGTACGTGGCCTTCTTTGACCTCACAAAGGCCTTCAACACCGTCAACCGTGAGGGATTGTGGAGTGTCCTCCTCAAATTCGGCTGCCCTCAAAAGTTTGTCACCATCCACCACCTGCTTCACGACGACATGCAAGCCTGACCAATGGATCCACCACAGACCCAATTCACATACGGTCAAGCAAGGCTGTGTCATCGCACCAACGCTCTTCTCGATCTTCCTGGCTGCAATGCTCCATCTCACCCTCAGTAAGCTCCCCGCTGGAGTGGAGCTGATTTACAGAACAAACGGGAAACTGTTCAACCTCCGTCGCCTCCAGTCCAGATCCAAGGTCGTACCATCCTCTGTCATCGTATTACAGTATGCAGACGACACTTGCATCTGCGCACACTCTGAGGTCGAACTCCAAACCATCATCAACACCTTCACCGAAGCGTACGAGAGCATGGGCCTTACACTAAACATTCGTAAGACAATGGTCCTCTACCAACCTGCCCCTGCCACACAGTACTGCTCCCCGATTATCAAAATCCATGACGAGGCCTTGGACAACGTGGACCACTTTCCATACCTCGGGAGCCTACTGTCAACAAGGGCAGACGTCAATGACGAAGTCCAACACCGCCTTCAGTGTGCCAATGCAGCCTTCGGTCGCCTGAGGAAGAGAGTGTTTGAAGACCAGGACCTCAAACCCGGCACCAAGCTCATGGTCTACAGAACAGTAGTGATACCCGCCCTGCTGTATGCTTCAGAGACATGGACCATGTATAGCAGGCACCTCAAAGCACTGGAGAGGTACCACCAACGCTGCCTACGCAAGATCCTGCAAATCCATTGGCAGGATAGGCGCACCAACGTCAGTGTTCTCGCTCAGGCCAACATCCCCAGCATCGATGCTTTGGCCATGCTCAATCAGCTCCTATGGACGGGCCACATCGTCCGCATGCCCGATACGAGACTCCCAAAACAAGCGCTCTACTCGGAGCTCCGACACGGCAATAGAGCCCCAGGTGGGCAGAGGAAACGCTTCAAGGACACCCTCAAAGCCTCCTTGAAAAAGTGCAACATCCCCACCGACACCTGGGAATCCCATGCCCAAGACCGCACAAAGTGGAGGAGAAGTATCCGGGAAGGCACTGAACACCTCGAGTCTCTTCGCTGGAAATAAGCGGAAGCCAAGCGCAAACAGCAGAAGGAGCGCACGTCAACCCAAGCACCCCACCCACCCGGTCCTTCAACCACCGTCTGCCCCACCTGTGACTGGGACTGTAGGTCCCGCATTGGACTCATCAGTCACCTGAGAACACATTTTTAGTGTGGAAGCAAATCATCCTCAGTTCCGAGGGACTGCCTAAGAAGATCTCTATAGCCAACTGTTTCAAAACCCTAGGATGTAGGCCTTCAGGTCCAGGGGATTTATCGGCTTTCAGTCCCATTAATTTCTCCAGTACTATTTTTTTACTAATACTAATTTCTTTCAGTTTCTCATTCTCGCTAGAGCCTTGGTTCTCCACTCTATCCGGGAAGTTTTTTGCGTCTTCTTCCATGGAGACAGACACAAAGGGCTGGGTTTTCATTGAGGAGGCGTGTAGGAGGTGGGACTACAACTTTTGGGGTTGTAGTCCCGCCTCCATCGAGTTGTGGCCAACCCACGCAATTTTTACTTGATTGACCTTGTTGAGCCCGCCCAGCGGGCTCAGCAGGCCAATTAAGGGCCACCCGGCAACAGGTGACATCAAAGCTTTTGACAGATGAAATATCAGCGTTTGACAGCTGTTTGACAATCTGTACTCCAAGTTAATTCCTTCCTCTCAGGCTGATTTAGAGATCTCTCCAGAACAGAAAGCTGAATGCTGCAACTTTTGACAGCTTGCGGCCATTCTGCTTTCTGTGCCAGTGAGATGAGCAACTCCAGAGACCTGAAGGAAGGAAGGCTGTAAAGGTAAGTAAAACTTCTTTAAACACTTTACACACGCCAAACACACTTACCTTTGCACTCATGCACCCATCACTCACCTGAACACCGGACATCTCGAACCCTCCAAGTCCTTCAGCCCGACGGCCCATCTTGCTAACTTGGCGTGCTTTGGAGCCGTCGGGAATCCCACACTTCAGCAATAAAAATAGGGATTAGGCTAAAAACTGTCTGTTAACTACCTGTTAACCGGCAGTTAATTGGCACTAATCCCCTTCCCGCCTCGGGGAGGCGGGTCCCAGCACAGGTTGGGTATCCGCCTCCTTTGAAACTGACATGGAGGCGGGTTGGGGGCGGGATGGGTTCGTGCCCCCCGATTTCGAGATTTTAACCCCCAACACACCTCCAATCCCGCCTCCGAGGCCCAATGAAAATCCTGCCCAAAGTATTAGTTTAATTTCTCTGCCATTTCCTTATTCCCCATTATAATTTCTCCTCTCTCAGCCTATAAGGGACCCACTTTCGTTAATCTTTTCCTTTTTACATACCTATAGAAGTTTTTAAAGTCTGTTTTTATGCCTCTCGCAGATGTACTCTTATTTTATTTTCCCTTTCCTTATCAATTTCTTGGTCCTCCTTTGCTGAATTCTAAAATCCTCCCTATCCTCAGGCTTACTACTCTTTTTGGCAACATTAAAAGCCTCTTCCTTTGATCTAATACTATCTTTAACTTCTCTTGTTAGCCACGGTGGCACCACTTTTCCTGTGGGGTTTTTGTGCCTTAAAGGAATGTATATTTGCTGTAAATTATGTATTAATTCTTTAAATGCTAGCCATTGCTTGTCTACCGTCGTACCTTTTATTGTAGTTTCCCAATCTACCGTGGCCAACTCGCCCCTCATACCTGCTTTGTTTAGATTTAAGACCCTAGTTTCGGATTTAACTAAATCAATTTCAAATTCAATATAAAATTCTATCATATTATGGTCACTTTTCCCTAAAGGCCCCTTTACTACAAGGTTATTAATTAACCCTTTCTCGTTGCACAATACTAGATCTAAAATAGCCTGTTCCTAGTTGGTTCCTCAACATACTGATCTAGAATACTATCTTGCATACATTCCATGAATTCGTCCTCTACACTATTACTGCAAATTTGGTTTGCCCAGTCTATCTATAGATTAAAGTACCCCATTATTACTTGTTACATGCACCTCTAATTTCCTGATTTATACTTGCCCTACATTACAACTACTGTTTGGGGGCCTATAAACAACTCCCACCAATGTTTTCTGCCCCTTGCTGTTCCTTAGCTCCACCCGAACTGATTCTACTTCTTGATTTTCGGAGCTAAGATCCTTTCTCTCTACTGTCTTTATCACATCCTTTATTATCAGGGCTACCCCTCCTTTTCCATTTTGTCTATCTCTTCCAAAAGTTAAGTATTCTGGAATATTTAGTTCCCAACCTTGGCCACTTTGCAACCACGTCTCCGTTATAGCTATTAGATCAAAGCTGTTAATTTCTATCTGCAAAATTAATTCATCTATTTTGTTGCGAATGCTTCGCGCATTCAGATATGATGAAGGTAATGCAATTGATGTGGTGTACATGGACTTCCAAAAGGCGTTTGATAAAGTGCCAGCAAAGTTGAAGCCCAAAAGGGACAATGGCAGCTTAGATATGAAATTGGCTAAATGACAGGAAACAGAGTAGTGGTGAACGGTTATTTATCGGACTGGAGGAAGGTACACAGTGGGGTTCCCCAGGGGTCGGTACTAGGACCACTACTTTTCTTGATATATATTAATGACATAGCCTTGGGTGTACAGAGCTTAATTTCAAAATTTGAAGATGACACAAAACTTGGAAGTATAGTGAACAGTGAGGAGGATAGTGATAGACTTCAAGAAGACATAGACAGGCTGGTGGAATGGGCAGACATGTGGCAGATGAAATTTAACGCAGAAAAGTGCGAAGTGATACATTTTGGTAGGAAGAACAAGGAGAGGAAATATAAAGGGTGCAATCCTAAAGGGGGTGCATGAACAGAAAGACCTGGGGGTATACATGCACAAATCATTGAAGGTGGCAGGGCAGGTTGAGAAAGCAGTTAAAAAAGCATACGGGCTTTATAAATAGAGGCATAGAGTACAAAAGCAAGGAAGTTATGATGAACCTTTATAAAACACTGGTTCGGCCTCAACTGAAGTATTGTGTCCAATTCTGGGAATCGCACTTTAGGAAGGATGTGAAGGCCTTAGAGAGGGTGCAGAAAAGATTTACAAGAATGGTTTCAGGGATGAGGGACTTCAGTTACGTAGATAGACTGGTGAAGCTGGGATTGTTCTCATTAGAGCAGAGAAGGTTGAGAGGAGATTTGATAGAGGTGTTCAAAATCATGAGGCGCCTAGACAGAGCAGATAGAGAGAAACTGTTCCCATTGGCAGAAGGGTCAAGAACCAGAGGGCACAGATTTAAGGTGATTGGCAGAAGAACCAAAGGCGACATGAGGAAAAACTTTTTTACGCAGCGAGTAGTCAGGATCTGGAATGCACTGCCTGAAAGGGTGGTGGAGGTAGATTCAATCGTGGCTTTCAAAAGGGAATTGGATAAGTACCTGAAAGAAAGAAATTTGCAGGGCCACAGGGAAAGGGCGGGGTAGTGGGACTAGCTGAGGTGCTTTGCAGAGTTGGCACGGGCTCGACGGGCCGAGTGGCCTCCTTCTGTGCTGTAACCATTCTATGATGTGCTGTTCCTCAAGCTTACGTTGAGCTTCGTTGGAACAGTGTAAAAGGCCGAGGACCGAGAGGTCAGAGTGGGAGTGGAGCGGAGAATTAAAGTGACAGGTGACCTGAAGCTCGGGGTCGCGCTTATGGACTTATAAAACTTATAAAATTCTGTCAGGCCTGGACAGACTAGATGCAGGAAGGATGTTTATGATGGCCGGAGAGTCCAGAACCAGGGGTCATAGTCTAAGGATAAGGGTTAAGCCATTTAGGACTGAAATGAGGAGGAATTTCTTCACCCAGAGAGTGGTGAACCTGTGGAATTCTCTGTCACAGAGGGCGGTGGAGGCCAGTTCATTAAATATATTCAAGAAAGAGTTGGATATATTTCTTAAGGCTAAAGGGATCAAGGGATATGGGGAGAAGGCAGGGACAGGGTACTGAATTTGGATGATCAGCTATGATCTCATTGAATGGCGGAGCAAGCTCGAAGGGCCGAATGGCCTACTCCTGCTCCTATCTTCTATGTTTCTATGAACGGAGGTGTTCCACAATCTGGTCACCAAATCTGCATTTGGTCTCCCCAATGTAGAGGAGACCGCATCATGAGCAGCGAATAGAGTATACTAAATTCCAAGAAGTACAAGTAAATCGCTGTTTCACCTGGAACGAGTGTTTGTGGCCCTGGACATTGAGAAGGGAGGTGGTAAAATGGCAGGTGTTGCATCTCCTGTGCTTGTTGGGGGTGATAGAGGAGTGCACCAGGGTGTCTTGGAGGGAGCAGTCACTTTGGAATGCCGAGGAGGAGGAGGAGATGTGTTTGGTGGTGGGATCACGCTGGAGGTGGCGGAAGTGGCCAAGGATGATCTGTTGAATGTGGAGGCTAGTGGAGTGAAAGATGAGGACAAGGGGAACCCTACCGTGGTTCTGGGAGGGAGGGGAAGGGGTTAACCAAAGGTATTAAGGGATATGGGGCAAAGGCGGGTTTATGGAGTTAGGTCGCAGCTCAGCCAGGATCTCATTGAATGGCGGAACTAGCTCGAGGGACTAAATGGCCTACTCCTGTTCCTATGTTTCTTGAGTTCAAGCTCTAGGCAGAAACAAAAACCGTCATCTGTTCCCTTTGCAAGTTACAAGACAAAAGTGGCGGTCAAAACGCTGTACATACATCGTCATACTTGAACATCTCAGTGAGGTTTATTCCCTCCGTGTTCAAAACAGATTCCTTCTCTCCTCTTCTGTTGGTTGTTTCATTCAAGAGGCAACGAGTGATTCCTCTGGTTTCATAAACAACTGCACTTTGTGCTATTGACATAACCAGCGAAGACAGGTCAAAGTGCACCTTCATAATGGGAAGCTTCAGTTTAACCTGCAGGGCAAATACATAATCATTGGAATGTATCTTTTTATTAACAGTTTCAACAAGATCCCAAACTATTTTTTGGGTTAATTTCAACACAGAAATGGCTGGTCCTGATTTCAAAAGCACCTGTCCACATATATTAAATCACAAGAAAAATTAATTTGCTGGAATTAAATTGGAATGCAATCCATGAATATAGTTTTAATGTGTTTAATAGCGCTGCTTTTTGCCTTTGTGGGACACTTGGGTGTACAAAGCCTCACAGGCCACATATAAAGTGTAAAGCCATGTTCCCACTAATATATCCCAAGATGAAGATACCAATAGATCTTGGTTGGAGCTACTTACAAATGAGTCAATGGCACGAAGACCAGCCCTTTCCAAAACTCCAAGCCTACAAAATTCAAATCGAACAAACTGGATTGCAAGAAGCATACGCACACATACAACTGAGATATCTGGTCTTGCAGACCGCATGTGGCTGTAGTATGAACCCCCATGTGTTGGACGATGGAGACCCATTTATGGCACTGCTTCTGGGTAACTGGTTTGGGGAGTGTAATGTATATATATATTTTTTTTAATTTGTTCATGGGATGTGGGCGTCGCTGGCAAGGCCAGCATTTATTGCCCATCCCTAGCTGCCCTTGAGAAGGTGGTGGTGAGCCGCCTTCTTGAACTGCTGCAGTCCGTGTGGTGAAGGTACTCCCACAGTGGTGTTAGGAAGGGAGTTCCAGGATTTTGACCCAGTGACGCTGAAGGAACGGCGATATACTTCCAAGTCAGGATGGTGTGTGACTTGGAGGTGGTAGAGGTCGGGGGTTTGGGAGGTGCTGATCTAATGTCACCTCTTTAAGGACCATGTTAACCCTGACCGCCTGGCGGAAACTGTGCGGGCAGTAAAATGGCCCATGGGACTTGCCCATATCGATCCCGCTGTCTTCCCGCGCTTGTTCTAATCTTAACCTGCTCTTCTGAGCAGGCGAGGGGGACACCAAACAGAAGCCAGTGAAGTCCTTCTTTAAATATGCAGATGGGGCTCTGATGACAGCTGGGGGGGGGGCGGGAAATCAGGGGCGGGACCAGGTCATGCCAGGTTTCCACTGTTTTTATTTTGCCCGATGAGAAATTGGGACGGGAAGATGCAAATGCTTCTTTCATCTGCGCCCCAGTCAAAAGAGGGAGTTAGGATGACGTCAGCCACCAGGAGTCACGTCAGTTCTGCCTTCTTTGTCCTGGGCATCCGTGCCATTGGCGGAAGTGGGGCCCACAATGTTGGTTCCCCAACAATGAACTGCCGTTAGGAAAGTGGCTGCTGCAAAAACGGCTCCTTCATAAATAAAACGTGACAATCTTTGTCCAGAATTACCCGCCCCCTCGCTCACTCAAAGGAGCTGCAATGTGCCACTCTGAAATTCCTGGGCCTGTGGAGCTGACACCTAGAGAGTGCTGTAAAAGAGGTGGGCGCCTGCCCCCTTTATGCAAACAATCCCGTCCCCTAGATTTGGGGGAGTGGGTGGGGGAGGGGGGTGGTGGAGGGCAGCGGTGTGAGGGGGCAAACTGGCGGCCAAATGTCCTGCCCGGTTGCACTGCTGGCAATACAGCAAGTTTCTAGGAGTCTCCGGCCCACACATGCTTTAACTCTTAAAACTAAGTGGTTTCAAATCTAATTTACCAACACGGAGCAAATTTGGCTTCAAGCAAACTTTTAGCCATAAAATCCTACTTGGCATAAAGAGAGGCTGACTGTAGAGGCAGTTTGGGAATGCTTTATTCCATTAGTTTCTGCTGTAATTTCACTTCTGAAGCAGCCAATGTTTCACCGGCGCAAAAAGCCATTGGGGTGCTTTTACGGCTGTAAAACAGCACCCAGGAGTCAGCAGCAAGAATGTTCTCAAATTCATTCAGAGGCTTGAGGTTCCAATGGGAATCACATCATTGAAGAGCAATGCTCCCTTGCTCGTGTCAGTGAATTTTGAGCATTGCTTCACTTAACGAAAAGACTGTCATTACAGATCTTAAACCAGTCACAGAAGGGCTGTATGTTATAGAATCATAGAATAGTACAGCACAGAAGGAGGCCATTCGTCCCATCGAGACTGCACCAGCTCTTTCGAAGAGCAAGCCTGTTAGTCCCACTCCCCCGCTCTTTCCCCATATCCCTGCAATTTTTCTCCTTCAACTATTTACCCAATTCCCTTTTGAAGGCTACTATTGAATCTGTATCCACCACTCTATCAAGTAGTGTATTCCAAATCCTAGCCACTCGTTGCTTAAACAAGTATTTCCTCGTGTCGCCTCTGGTTCTTTTGCCAATCACCTTAAATCTGTGCCCTCTCGTTATCGACCATTCAGCCATTGGAAACAGATTCTCTTTAGTTATCTATCTTAATACTTCATGATTTTAAACACCTCTATCAAATCTCCTCTTATCCTTCTCTGCTCCAAGGAGAACAACCCCAGCTTCCCTAGTCTATCCAAATAACTGTATTCCCTCATCCCTGGAACCACTCTAGTAAATCTCTTCTGTACCCTCTCCAAAGCCTTCACGTTCTTCCTAAAAAGTGTGGTGCTCAGAATTGGACACAATACTCCAGCTGCGGCTGAACTAGTGTTTTATGTAGGTTTAGCATAACTTCCTGGCTTTTGTACTCTATGCCTCTATTTATAAAGCCCAGGATCCCGTATGCTTTATTAACTGCTTTGTTAACCTGTGCTGCCACCTTCAAAGATTTGTGTACAAACACCCCCAGGTCTCTCTCTTCTTGCACCCCCTTTAAAATTGTACCATTTAGTGTGTATGGTCTCTCCTCATCCTTCCTACCAAAATGTATCACCTCACACTTAGCAACAATGAAATTCAATGCTGGGATCACTGTTGAAGTATTCTCCATTTTGCCCACCTTGACTCCCCACGCACACATACAATCACACTATACTGATTGAAGACTGACTGCACAGAACAGTGTCGTCTTTGGACTAAATCCATTTTGTAAAAATAAAAACCTCAGCCCGTTGAACAGCCAGCTGCATTTTTCACTATTTTGCTATATTAGCCTTGTTGTCTTACCTCACACCAAAGGCTGTCACTTGTATCATATTTATAATCTTCAATAGCAGAATGTAAATTTATCACTGCATTCACTCTCAGCCCATCCATGCCCTCTGTGGCATCCAGTTTGGTTCTTTTCTTCCCTTTGTCGCTCTTTTTAAAATGACAAGGATATTCAGAAGAGTCTTCAGCAATGGCGTCATTTTGCTCGCTACCTGGAAAATCATCATCTTCCTTCTCTTCTGGTTCTTCTGCATTGTCCCTGGTCTCCTCTTCCTCACTGTCATAATCAACCTAAAAGATAACCACAAAGAGTAAAATAATTACACAATCAGCTCCTCCCTGTAGCTCAGTGGGTAAATTCATTGGCTGGTGTGCTACTGATCCATGGAGGATTGGAATGACCCAGGTTTAAAACCCTAGCTCTCCAGGGTTTGATCCCACCCTACCTCTCCAATTTCTGTCAGCCCTATAAGGAGTTGAGGTACAGATCAACCATGGTCTCATTTCCTTAAAGTGATCACGCAGACACGAGGAATATTCATCCTTCTCCCCTGTTCATCTCTGGCCTACTGGCCACCAAAGAGAACACTCAACCCTGGCCCCAGCACCAGAGGACTGTTGTCTCTTGAAGTATTTGATTAACTTAATCTGCACTAATAACTCCTTGTGGGACGTTAAATCATGTCCCGTAGGTCTGATTCAAGAACCTTCGACATACAGAGATAGTGCAATTATAAACAAAGGGTAAAACTTCTTAATGGGAGGGATCCTATTGGTTTCCCAGTGTAAGAGCTGTACCAAAACCTGATTGAAAAAAACATCCTACCACTTACCAAGGCTAATCCTGAACAAAGCACTGTTTTTAGTGTGTGGAAAATAAATCTCTTCTTTGCTGAGCAAGAGAAAAGCTCTAGGATTAAGAAGCTTCTTTGGGGAAGGGTGGCGGGGGGGGGGGGGGGGGGGGGAGATGACGCCATTGTGAAATAGGATCGCTAAAAAAAAATTAAATCCCAGAAAATCTCGTAATCCCATGAAATGAAAATAGAATTTGATTTAATTACCTTAAAACAGCAGCAATGATTACACACAGACTGCATTGTGGAACACAGACCCCAGGAATCGCAAGTAATAATAAAATGGATTGTGACTTACTCAGTAAATTAGGAGCCTGCAAATGTATTATCGTTAAGAATCTTATAGCAAACAGGAAAGCGTCCATCTTGCTGAACACTTCTCAGCTTGAAACCGATAGCCACACTCATTATAATTTAGGTTCAATTTGTCTTGTGCGTTATACCTCTTCTTCCTGTTTTTCACGCCTTTTGGCTTCAGTGGCATCGGCATCTCCTTCATCCGCTTCTGCATCAACGATCGGGGCCTCTCCTTCACCCTCAAGAACCTGGTCGTCCTGTGCCTTTAGAAAATAAATTGAACGATAATGCAGAGAGAAAAAATGGCAAAAATCTAACCGGGCCTCAACACCAAAATGCCTGACAGAACTATTTACTGAAAGATGTAAAATAGTCAGGGCAGTGATTCTACCACAACTGCAGAATTGTTTATTATGTCAAACTGAGCCAACAGAACATTGTGGATCCCTTACGCAATCAGTAACCTGCAACTATTCCATTATTGTCAATCACAAAGATAAGCACACCCATCTTGAGTAAGAATGTGAGAATTATTAACAACAGATCAAGGCCATGAAGCCCACTCATAAAATCATACAGCAGAGAAGGCCATTTGGCCCATCGCGCCTGTGCCGGCTCTTTGAAAGAGCTATCCAATTAGTCCCACTCCCCTGCTCTTTCTCCATAGCTCTGCAAATTTTTCCTTTTCAAGTATGTATTCAATTCCTTTTTGAAAGTTATTATTGAATCTGCTTCCAGCAGCCTTGCATTCCAGATCATAACTCGCTGCATTAAAAAAATGTCTCCTCATCTCTCCTCTGATTCTTTTGCCAATTACCTTAAATCTGTGTCCTCTGGTGAATTTCCAGTCGGTGGAAAGATTTTCCTTATTTACTCTATCAAAATCCTTCATAATTTTGAACATAGAAACATAGAAGATAGGAGCAGGCGTAGGCCATTCGGCCCCTCGAGCCTGCTCCGCCATTCAATGAGATCATGGCTGACCATCCAAACTCGGTACCCTGTCCCTGCCTTCTCCCCATACCCCTTGATCCCTTTAGCCTTAGGAAATATATTTAACTCCTTCTTGAATATATTTAATGAATCGGCTTCAACTGCCTTCTGTGGTAGAGAATTCCACAGGTTCACCACTCTCTGGGTGAAGAAATTCCTCCTCATCTCTGTCCTAAATGGCTTACCCCTTATCCTTAGACTGTGACCCCTGGTTCTGGACTCCCCCACCATCGGGAACATCCTTCCTGCATCTCGTCTGTCTAGTCCTGTTAGAATTTTATAAGTTTCAATGAGATCCCCTCTCATTCTTCTAAACTCCAGTGAGTATAAGCCCAATCGCCCCTTATACATCATTCCTGCCATCCCAGGTATCAGTCTGGTGAATCTTCGCTGCACTCCCTCCATGGCAAGAACATCCTTCCTCAGATAAGGCGACCAAAACTACACACAATACTCAAGGTGTGGTCTCACCAAGGCCCTGTACAACTGCAGAAAGACATCCTTGTTCCTGTACTCGAATCCTCTCGCTACGAAGGCCAACATACCATTTGCTTTCTTAACCGCCTGCTGCACCTGCATGCTTACCTTCAGCGACTGGTGCACAAGGACACCCAGGTCTCGTTGCACTTCCCCTTCTCCCAATCTATTGCCGTTCAGATAATAATCTGCCTTCCTGTTTTTGCCACCAAAGTGGATAACCTCGCATTTATCCACATTATAGTGCATCTGCCATACATCTGCCCAATCACCCAACCTGTCTAAATCAACACCTCCATTAAATCTCCTGGTGACGCTTCTCTGCTCTAAGGAGAACAACGCCAACTTCTCTAGTCTCTCCATGTAACTGAAGTTCCTCATCCCTGGGATCATTCAAGTAAATCTCCTCTGCACCCTCTCCAAGGCTTTGACATCCTTCCTAAAGTGTGATGCCCAGAATTGGACACAATACTCCAGCTGGGGCCTAACCAGTGATTTATAAAGGTTCAGCATAACTTCCTTGCTTTTATACTCTATGCCTCTATTTCTAAATCCAAGGATCCTGCATGCTTTTTTACCAGCCTTATTAACTTGTCCTGCCACCTTGAAAGATTTGTGCATGTGAACCCCCAGGTTTCTCTGTTCCGGCACCCCCTTTAAAATTGTACCATTTAGCTTATATTCCCTCTCCTCATTCTTTTGCTAGTATTATTTGGGGTGTGGATTACTGGAAAATATCTTTGTACTTTTTCAAAATATGCGTTTATTGGAGAGAGGAACCAGGATGGAGCATCAGAGAGGATGTGGAGAGACAAAACAGCATTAGGATATAGAGTAGTCCAGAAAGAGGACTCGCAGTGCTGCACTGGATGGAACTCAATGCTGGGTACGTGAGAATACTACAGAAATTAGCTTCAGGGAGCTGAATGGGTTTTTCCTATCCTTGAATTTTATTTTTATGTTCTTAACTATCAGCTCATTTAAATCAATGGCGTTAACTAATAGACTTTAGAAAATTATGGCTAAAGAAACACACAGGGAAGTAAGTATGTCTCTTTTATACCCAACAATACAAAACGACTGAGATCTCCACAGAGATGAACAATGGACTGCGTGAGTTTACCAAAACTTTAATATCTAAAACAGTAAACATGATGACGAATAGGAAAAGCAAATTGAAATCTACTTGCAGCATTTTACTCAGAATATCCACAGCTAATAAGGTCCCCATCCCACCCACCCCTGCACTCTGGACCAAGGTTAGATTAAGCAAAGGATGTGGTCCCCACTTTAAAGTATGGAATTTTTAATCTGCATAAAATAAACTGCAGTAACAAATTTCCCACTTTTTCTTTTCTCATAATATTCACTTTAGAAACAGCACCAAATCAGAGAGCACAGATTGTAAACAGAAGGGCTGATCAGACAAGTTCACTGGAGCACAGGTGCAACAGAAAAGTGTTCAAAGTTCTGCAAGAGTTTGCGAGGTTGGGTAATGATTATTTCTACCAGTCAGTGAATCAGTAGCCAGGGGATAATTTTGTTATGAACACTGAAAATATAAAAGGAGAGGATAGATGTAATGTCACAGAACGTGTTTCTGGAATATAGAATATAGTAGCACAAGGGGCTATTGAAGCTAGATCAATCAAGTTATTTAAGAGGGGATCAGATAAACACTTGAAGAAAAATACTAATGCATAAGGGAGAGCAGGGAATTGGCAATAGATAGGTTTGATGGGGGCTAGTACTGACAGGATGGGCCCAATGGTTATCTTCAGTGTTGAAATGTCTATTATTCTGTAAGTTTGAAAGCACATTGCAATACACATATAATTAAATGAAAGAAAAGAACCGGAAGTATTTAATTTCTGGAGTAAGCCATTCTTAATTATTTATGATTATAGTCCAGCAACAGAAATGCAACGACACTGTATTTCTGCAACAACAACTTGTATTTATATAGTGCCTTTAACGTAGTAAAATGTCCCAAGGTGCTGCACCGGAGTATTTTAAGACAAAAAATGACACCGAGCCACATAAGGATAAATTAGGGCAGGATAAATAAGAATAAATTCTACAGGCAATTAGGAACTCCAGTAATACTATTGTTAAGTCTGTGTGTTCTAGTTGTAATTACTAACACAGACTACAAGATTAAAGTTCAACAGGTCTTTACTGGTTGGAGGTCAGGACTATACTAAAATACAATATTACTACACAGTGCTTATATACCGGTGGTCACCACCGGTATTACGTATGCAGCAGCCAGAGAAAGTAGTACATCTCTTAAGGTGGAACAGGCTTAAGTTCTCTTAAGGTGGAACAGGTTACATACACCATAATCCTCCCTTTTTAGCTTAACAGTCATATCCCCATTTAACATAACATAATAACATATATAACTTCAGGTATAAACAGTTCAAAGGTTCAGTCTCTCAGGAGGCCTTCTGATTCGGTTTGGATAACGCCTTTCAGTGGTCTCTGATTCCTGTTGCTGAGGTGACTCCTCTAGTTGGTCTCCCATGCATTGGGTGTTATCATCCTCAGGTACATTCCCTGCCGAGGTAGATGCTTCAGGTTCATTAACGTCTTCCACAGTTGTCTCTGTCGCAACCATGGGTTCGACCCTTGCTCTCGATTCTACCAGTTGATCCGCATGACGCCTTATCACATTGTTACCAATATCTACTGTGTACATTAGAGGTCCTTGTCTGGCCCGAATTGTTCCGGACTGCCATTTTTCGTTTCCATAGCCCCTTGCCAACACTGGTTGTCCTACGTCGAAACTTCGAGTGGTCTTGTTATTAATATGCCGGAACTGTATGTTTTCCACTTCCCTCCGCACATTTGGTTTTAACAAGTCCAACCTGGACCGCAACCTCCTGTTATAAAACATCATGGCAGGACTTTGGTTAGTCACTGCATGAGCGGCGTTTCGATACGCCATTAGGAAATTGTCCACCTTGTGCTGTAGCGGAATCTGATCATCGTTCATGGCCTTTATTGCCTTTTTGAATGTTTGGACAAATCTCTCGGCCAACCCGTTTGTCGCCGGATGATATGGGGCAGAGGTATAATGTTTCACCCCATTCTTCTTTAAGAATTTTTGGAATTCTTCCAACATGAACTGTGGTCCGTTGTCCGAACAGATCTGTTCTGGCAATCCGTTCCTTGCGAATATTGTTCTTAACACCGCAATTGTCTTTTCTGAAGTAGTGGTATTCATCTTGATCACTTCTGGCCATTTGGAATGTGCGTCCACCGCAATTAGGAACATGGAGTCCATGAATGGACCAGCAAAGTCAATATGTACGCGTTGCCATGGGGCTGAAGGCCATTCCCATGGGTGTAGTGGTGCGATCGGAGGTGCATTTTGCACTTTTTGGCACCCAGCGCAGCTTTTCGTCAACTCCTCTATCTGTTGGTCAATATCCGGCCACCATACATAAGCCCTAGCAAGACTTTTCATCTTAACTCCCCCCAGATGACCTTCTTGCAGTTCTTTTAGAACTCTTTCCCTTAACTTGGGAGGAATAATCACTCTTGTCCCGTACATCAAAGTACCATGGCAGACGGACAGCTGGTCTCGCCTTGCCGAGAATGCCGGTAACAGAGGATCACCACGTGTTGGCCATCCTTTCACTGTCACCTCGTAGACTCTGGACAGTGTCGGGTCGTTCCTGGTTTCTCTTTCAATACTTGCATTGGTGACTGGTAAACACTCGATGATGGTCGAATGAAATAACTCAACAGGGTCAACTTTCGTCGTGTCTTCTTCTTCAGGTAGTGGCAGGCGCGACAGCCCATCAGCATTGCCATGCTGCTTCGTACCTTTGAATTCTATTTGATATTGATGTGCCCCTAGGAAAAGGGACCATCTCTGGAGACGCTGTGCTGTCATCACTGAAACACCCTTCTTAGGATTAAAAATGAATACCAACGGCTGATGGTCTGTCAGAAGTGTGAATTTTTGGCCCTGTAGGTAATGATTAAACTTCTTCACTCCCCATACAAGGCTGAGAGCCTCCCTATCGATCTGCGCATAGTTGCGCTCAGCGGAGGTCAATGATCTGGATGCAAACGCGACTGGCCTTTCCGTGCCATTTGGCAACTTGTGTGAGAGTACTGCCCCAATACCATATGGAGAAGCATCACAAGCCAACCGAATAGGCAGTGTCGGGTTGAAGTGAGCCAACACTTCCTCTGAGGTGATCAATTCTTTGCTTTTGCGAAATGCCTTCTTACAGTTTTCGCTCCATTCCCATGGTACCCCCTTCTGTAAAAGAGCGTTTAGCGGGTGCAGTACCGTGGATAGATTTGGTAGAAATTTATGGTAATAGTTAATCAATCCTAGAAACGACCTCAACTGAGAGACATTATCCGGAGCGGGAGCCTTTACAACTGCCTCTATCTTGTCAGGAGACTTATGAAGCCCCTCCCGGTCAATGACATGACCACAGTACGAGATCCGCTTCTGGAAGAACTCACATTTCTGCCGATTAACTCTAAGTCCATACTCTTTCAGTCTGTTGAGCACCAGTTCCAAGTTTGCGAGGTGTTCTTCATCACCATCACCTGTAATCAGAATATCGTCCAGGTAACATTGTGTGCCTGGAATTCCCTGTAATACCTGCTCCATGGCCCTCTGCCAAATTGCTGGAGCCGATGCCACTCCAAAAACCAGCCTATTGTACCGGTACAAACCTCTATGCGTGTTGATCGTGAGGTATTGGCGTGACTCTTCTTCAACCTCCATCTGCAAGTACGCCTGCGCCAGGTCTATCTTGGTGAAGTGTTTCCCGCCAGACAACGAAGCAAAAATATCCTCAATCCGCGGAAGCGGATACTGCACCGTGTGAAGCACCGGATTAACGGTGATTTTGAAATCTCCACAGATGCGAACCTTCCCTGGTTCTCCTGGCTTGTTGCTCGAAGGACGTTTCATAACGGGAACAATGGGCGTAGCCCACTCACTCCAATCTACCTTAGACAGTACACCTGAACGTTCTAGCGCTTCCAGTTCCGCTTCTACAGTAGGTCGTATTGCATAGGGTACCGGTCTGGCTTTAAAAATTTTTGGGTGTGCATGTTCATCAATCTTGATGTTTGCCGTAATTCCCCTCAGTGTTCCCAGTCCCTGCTGGAACACCTCTTTAGCATCATCCAATATTTTGGACAATCGTTTAGGTTTGACATCTGTTTCCCCGGAATCTACCGTTAGTGCCTTCAAGGAGTGCCAGTCCATATTCATTTTCCTAATCCACTCCCGTCCCAGTAGTGGTGGACCTCCTTCAGGTAGCACATAAAGGTCCATTACTTGGCTTTCTTCACCCTTGTGGACCACTTTTACCTCTATCTTCCCGATGGGGTACACTCTTTGTCCCGTGTATGTTTTCAATATAATCTCCGTATCCCGTAAGGGAATATGTTGGAATAACCTTTTGTAATCTTTCTTATTCATGACCGTCAATGCCGATCCAGTGTCCAATTGCATCTTTACTTGGGCTCCTGCTATCTGAAGGGTGACCCAAATTGTCTGGAGATCTGCATCCTTACCAACGTTGTGTACTCTTAAGCTACCCAGTTCATTACTGCTAGCGTCTGAATCTGACTTCTGTTCGGTCGAACTGTTCTTTGTCACCTTGTGTACCTTTATGTATTTTCCTTGCGGTGACTTTTTGTTGCTGGTCTTCTTTCCTGACCGGCATACTTTAGCTATGTGGCCAAGCCTGCCACACGTTCTGCATTCTTGGTTTTTAAACCAACACTGGTTCTGATCGTGCGTTGTCTTTCCACAATGATAACATTTTACAGTACTCAAACCCAATTTATTTGTACTGAGTTCCGGTGACCGTAGCTGCATTACTGCCGTGCCTCTCGCTGCGGCTTCGTGTGCTGCTGCCATAGTGACCGCTTTCTCAAGCGTCAGCTCATTCTCCTCAAGCAGTCGCTTTTGTGTATCTTCTTTTAATAAACCACACACAAATTTATCTCGTAGCGCCTCTGTCAGTCTCGTTCCAAACTGACAGTACTTTGCTAGCTTACGCAATTCCATTAAATATTCAGCATTGCTTTCATCCTTCAGCTGCCTTCTGCTGTAAAATTTAAATCGTTCCGCTAGCATCAGCGGCGTGGGGTTTAGATGATTTTTCAGGACAGTAACAATCTCCTCGAACGTCTTATCCGCCGGTTCATCTGGTGATAAAAGGTGTTTCAATTGCCCGTATGTCTTCGCACCCATTAAGTTTAATAATGTTAGTGCTTTCTCTTCATCTGGAATTTTATTTGCTTTACAATAATTTTGTATGCGTTCTACATACATGGCCCAATCTTCAATGTCGCTATCAAAGGTATTAATGTTCCCATGTTTAGGCATCGTTGCAATTTAATTAATTTTTATTTTTATCCAAGATGGCGGCTTCCCGCTCTTGTCTTCGTCCTCCGCCTACAAAATGGCGGTTTTCCCGCGCTTGGCGGTCTTCACCCGTCCCCCGACGCTGTCTCCACTTCACCGCGGCTCTCGCGCCTTCAGTTGCCCCAGACGCTGCGCCTTTTTAGCCCGAATGCAGCCCGGCCCTTATCACCAGCCGCGATCGATGTCCCCGCGCTGTGCCTTTCGGCCCGAACCTTATCTCCGGTCGCGATCGATCTCACCGCCCTTATTCCTCCGTCTTCCCTCCCCGTCTGTACAGCCAACGCGACCGACTTTCTGGTCGCGCCGCTGCCCGGCTTACCCACCACCGAGGAAGAAAGAAGATAGCTGACAGCCGCTGATGGAGGCTTCAAGTTCAGGATGTCTTCTGCACTCTGGTTTCTCGATGTCTGCCGCGCGCCGTGTCTTCCAGCAGGGTGATGAGGGTGGAAGCCTCTCTTCGACGTCTGTTCTGTGGACGAAGCTGCCGTGGATATAAACTGCCGCAGGGTAAGAATCGGACTCGTCGCCACTGTTAAGTCTGTGTGTTCTAGTTGTAATTACTAACACAGACTACAAGATTAAAGTTCAACAGGTCTTTACTGGTTGGAGGTCAGGGCTATACTAAAATACAATATTACTACACAGTGCTTATATACCGGTGGTCACCACCGGTATTACGTATACAGCAGCCAGAGAAAGTAGTACATCTCTTAAGGTGGAACAGGCTTAAGTTCTCTTAAGGTGGAACAGGTTACATACACCACAACTATCAACTCTAGCAAAAGATACATTCCATAAAGTACCACATAAAATTAAGTAACGTTTGTAAATTAAGTTCGAATTTTTAAAAAATAAGATAAATTCAGATGCTAACAACTTCGAAGATGATGCAATACATTTAGCATTTAAATACCAGGGCGGGATCGGATTGGCCACCCGTTATACGCAGTGCCTGATATTCAGTTCCATTATACCACCTTGTTTTATGCCACGGCCGGTAAGAATTTCTAGCCCCTAGTCTCACCTGTTTCCCATCGCTTTCCCCAGAGTCTTGATCCAGGTCCTTCTGTGTAGCTTTCCGCGTATTCACAACTTTAAATGAACCCAACTTGGCGCTCTTCTTCTTGATCCCCTCGAGCAGCAGTCGGAAGAACCTGACAGAAGACAAGAGCAACAATGAAAGGTCTTCTGTAGAAAAGACCGCAGCCTCCTATTTTTGGAATATATCACAGTTCTTAAGAGTGAAGCGCTGAAAAAAAAAGAATTCTTGATCACTATCATATAAAAAAAGACTTGCATTTATATAGCGCCTTTCACGATCTCAGAATGTCCCAAACCACTTTACAGCCAATGATTTACTTTTGAGGTGGAGTCACTGTTGTAATGCAAGAAACATGGCAGCCAATTTGCACACAGCAAGCTCCCACAAACAGCAATGTGATAATGACCAGATAATCTGTTTTACTGAAGTTGATTGAGGGATAAATATTGGCCAGGACATTATATAGAATGTACAGCGCAGAAACAGGCCAATCGGCCCAACTGGTCCATGCTTTATGCTCTACCGAGGTCAAGTGAAATCCAGAGCTTATGGGCAAAAACAAAACACCCGTAGGTCACTGGCAGCGAAGCAAGGCAGGGACACGCTATGAAGTCACTTACTCCCACCTCCAAAAATTACACGAAAAACATACACACCAGACAGCCTACTGCTGTTCTCTTATTTCTAACCTCCAGATCAGCAGTGGGACTATCTGCCAAAGGGGTTTGTAACCATAAAAAGGAACACAAGTGCCCATTAAGTTATCATCTGAGGAGCTGTGAATTTCAATGAAAATGCTGACTGCATCATCTAAGAACACAAGAACATAAGAAATAGGAGCAGTAGGCCGTACGGTCCCTCGAGCCTGCTCCACCATTCAATAAGATCATGGCTGATCTTCGGCCTCAACTCCACTTTCCCTCCCCAATCCCCATATCCCTCGATTCCCTTCGTCCAAAAATCTATCAATCACAGCCTTGAATATACTCAATGACTGGGCATCTGTAGCCTTCTAGGGTAGAGAATTCCAAAGATTCACCACCCTCTGAGTGAAGAAATTTCTCCTCATCTCAGTCCTAAATGGCCAATCCCTTATCCTGAGACTGTGAGCCCTGGTTCTAGACTCCCCAGCCAGGGAAAGGTCATCGACCTGAAACGTTAACTCTGTTACTCTCTCCACAGATGCTGCCTGACCTGCTGGGTATTTCCAGCATTTTCAGTTTTTATTTCTCTCAGCATCTACCCTGTCAAGCCCTCGCAGAATCTTATGTTTCAATGAGATCACCTCTCATTCTTTTGAACTCCAGAGTCTGTGTTGTAAAAAGAAAGACTTGCAATTATATAGCGGCTTTCATGACCACCAGACGTCCCAAAGCGCTTTACAGCCAATGAAGTACTTTTTGAAGTGTAGTCACTGTTGTAATGTAGGGAACGTGGCAGCCAATTTGCACACAGCAAGGGCCCACAAACAGCAATGTGATAACGACCAGATAATCTGTTTTTGTTATGTTGATTGAGGGATAAATATTGGCCAGGACATATTCTTGCACGTTTAGTAGCACCACAGCTAAAAGTAAATAATTTCATATGTAATTGTTTAATAGTAATGGCATGGCCCAAATGATTTACTTAACGTCACTGACGATAGTCAGCAACTCAACTTGGTTTCTATTTGAACCCAACAACAAACATACATGTAAGTGTAGGTTAGGAACATAAGAAGGGCAATAGGCATTCAGCCCCTTGAGACTGTTCTGCTATTCAACCAGATCATGAATGATCTGTAACTCAATGTCATTTACCCACCTTTATTCCATATCCCTTGCTACCCTTACCTAACAAAAATCTATCAATTTCAATCTTCAAACTTCCAATGGACACACAAGATCCACAGATTTCCACAACCCTTTGTGGGGAAAAAAGCTTCCTGATTTCACTCCTAAACGACCTAGCTCTAATTTTAAGATTATGCCCTCTTGTTCTGTTTGTACCCTATCGAATCCCTTTATCATTTTAAACACATCAATTAGATCACCCATCAACCTTCTAAACTCAGTTTATACAACCTGTCTTCATAATTTAACCCTTTAAGGCCCGGTATCATTTTGGTGAATCTGCTGTATCCCCTCCAAGGCAAATGTATCTTTACTGAGGATTGGTGCCTAAAACTGAACGCAGTACTCCAGATAGGATCGGACTAAAGCTCTGTACAACTGAAGCATAACTTGCTCGCTTTTGAAATCTTGGGGTTGATTTGCGCCTCCCATTAGCGCAAAGCAACTAGCGCCCGAGCCCGGCGCCGTTAAGGCCTCCCGCAAAATTCAGCGGGAGGTTAGTGGCGGCAGTAATCGTTAACGTCCCGCGGCGCTGCGCCTCCGGCGATGACGTCATCACCGTGTGCAACGCCCTGCTCGTGCCCC
This sequence comes from Somniosus microcephalus, assembly GCF_052327205.1. Lineage (NCBI taxonomy): Eukaryota > Metazoa > Chordata > Chondrichthyes > Squaliformes > Somniosidae > Somniosus > Somniosus microcephalus. The sequence continues at coordinate 347,115,319 of NC_140988.1, forward strand.
GGCTGCGATGTTCGGTAGCGCCCCGACTTACCGCTGGATGCTACGTCCGACAGGGTCAAGGGGGTCTACCTGCAGCTGGGGCGGCGCAAATTAAAGGGGCGTGCCGGGCGGCCATTTTTGTTGCTGGCCACCTACCAGCTCCTGTCCCCGTTGTTGTCCCCGACCTCCTGTGCTAAAAGTAGCGCCCCGGTGAAGTTAGTGCCCCAAAAGGGGGCGTGACCCAATTTTGCCCCCCCAAACCTCTTGAGATTAAGGCCAACATTCCATTAGCCTTTTTGATTGTTTTATGTACCTGTGCACTAACTTTTAGCAATTTGTATACATGGAAACCTAAATCCCTTTGCTCCTCCACAGCTACTAGTCTCTCACCATTAAGAAAACATTTTGATGTCTTTCTCTGATCCAAAGTGGATGAGTTCACACTTCCCCACATTGAACTTCATATTGTTGTCCATTCACTTTATAGGAAAGCTGAGGCCCCAGTACAGATTCATGGGGAACACCACTTGTCACACCCAGCCAATCAGAGAACGTACCCTTTATCCCTACTCTGTCTCCTACCTCCCAACCAATTACTGACCCGTGTCGCAAGGTTACTGCCAAATCCATGCGCTCTCATTTTGTTCTCTTCTGCAGAGCCTTATCCAAATGCCTTCTGGAAGTCCATATAGACAACATCCATACACTTCACTATCCAACCTTGCTAACCTCCTCAAAAAGTTCAACTAGATTAGTCAGACATGAGTGACCTACTCTTCACAAATCCATGTCGACTCTCTTTGATCATTTTGCTCAATCACACTGTCTCTTATGATAAGATTCTAGTAACTTCCCCACAGTTGACATCAAACAGTCAGGTCGGTGGTTACTTGGCTTCTCCCTCTCTTCTTAAATAATGGAGTGACATTTGCAATTTTCAAATCCAAAAGGTACGATTCCTGAATCTAGAGAGCTTTAGAGAATTATGGCTAACATATTGATAATGAGAATTCTATTCTTCCTTCACCACTGAGGAGATTTCCTTATTTTCCTTACCAGCTGAGTGCTGTGTATTTGACACCGTAACTGAGCTTGGATAATTGCAGACATGTGGACCAAGTAGAGGTGATATTTCAGCCTACATGGTGCTACAAGACAATTAAAAACAAAAAAGTATGGGACTTTGAAACACAGATGTGCAAGCTTTTCAGTTACTTAACGAAGGGGCCCCCATGGGCAAGAGGTATTATTAAGCTCTGGGGTTACTGCTCGAGTCACTTTAATAACATGGGCTCAAGTCCTGCAGCTGCTGCTTGGTGGCGAGTGATTTGTGATCGCTTAATATAATCTTGCGTTATCACATACACACAAGAATGGCCAAGGATAAGAAAAGGCCATTCAGCCCATTGTGTCTATGCCAGCTCCTTCCAAGGGCAATTCACTCACTGCCCTACTCTCTCCTCATTTATACTTATGTTGAAAACATTGTAACATCCTTAGGTTATCCTTGAAAGACAAGAAATTAATGAGAACAATTCTTAGTTAAAGATGCCGTTCCTCACAGCTCTATGGGCTAAAAATTGAGCAGCACCCCATTTGGGGTGCTAACTTCGCCGGGGTGCTACTTTAAGCAACCCGGAAAAATTAGCACCCCGCACCGGAAATTGAGTGGTTGCGCCCCAAGAGGGAAGCGGGGTGCTACTGGGAGTGCCCCGCATCCCTCTTCGGGCGCTGCAAGTCAATATCGCGGGTGCTGTGACATGTCGCGCCACGGTATTGCAAGCCTTCCTCCCCTTCTTAAAGGGGAGGGGCATTGCGCAGCGCGACCCGGGGTCCAGCTGGGCCCCTGGGGATCGGGAGTGCTGGCAAAAGAGCCCGGTACTCAAGAGAAGTGCCGAGCTCTTGGAGCGCAGCCGGCACTCCGCAGGGGGAGGGGGTGGCGCGTTCAGGAGGCCGGGGAAGGGAGCGCAGGCAGGTGCTGGCAGGCGGCCAGCAACAAAAATGGCCACCCCGCACCTCGCCTTTAAATTGCGCCTCCCCGGCCGCAGGTAGGCCCCCCTGACCCAGTCGGACATCGCGTCCGGTGGTAAGTCAGGGTGTGCTCCCAAAGATCGTGGCCAGGGCGCTGCACACGACGATGACGTCAAAGCAACTAGCTGGTGGGTGAGCGGATGGAGATTGCAAGGGGGTGAAGGGAGTCCAAGATAGCGGGCAGTTAGAGATTGGGGGGGGGGGGGTCAGCGCTCAGAGATCGCGAGGGGGTGGAGGGAGTCGGAGTACGGGGTGGGGGGGCGGGGGAGGTTGGGGAAAGTCGGAGAATTGGGTTCCAATTGTGGGGTCTGTAAAGTGGTAAGCTTGTTGGGCCTGGAGGAAACACTCCTGCTCCTCTTGGCGCACAAGCAGTGCTGTAAATGCACTTACCCCATGGATCTGGTTCTTCCCGCCTCCTTTTACCTGCCGGGATACCTGAGCACTGGGAAACCCAGCCTCCATGGGTTAGAAAATAAAAAATTCTATTAAGATGGAGGCAGCCTCCTTAAAAGATTTCAGTGGCCAACCGGCCTCCTGAGAGCGGGTTGGTTACTTACCTCCCCGACCCGCCTCCATTAAAATGGGAAGTGGGCAGATTGGATTTGAGATTTTTTAAATTTTACCTCCTGCCTACCCCCAATCCACCCAATCTTGGGGGTTAAAATTCCCCAGTGAGTCAGCCTATTGGTCGCAAGAAGGTCTGGGCAAAGTGGTTATCCCTTAAGGCCTGTGAAAGGGTACAGAGGAGGTTTACCAGGATGTAACCAGGGATGAGGGACTTCAGTTGAGAGGAGCAGTTGGAAAAGTCAGGACTCTTCTTGGAACAGAGACGGTTAAGAGGTGACCTAATAGCGAGTGGGTCAACAACCAGAAGTCAGAGATTCAAAATCATTGGCAAAAGATCTACAGGGGAGATGAGGAGAAATCTTTTCACTCAGAGTTGTCGGGATCTGGAACACTTTACCTGAAAAGGTGGTGGAAGCCAGCACAGGTACGACGGGCCGAATGGCCTCTTTCTGTACTGTATTATTCTACGGTTCTATTCTCGCTATCATTTTACGTAAGTCACGAAAATATGATTTCACACCATTATCTACCGAGAGTATTTTAAAACTATAAAATATGTTCTTAGTCATGCCACAATTAATTTTCTATTGTAATAATTAATTTGCCATAACATAACAATGTAAGATGGATACCGAATGGCCTCCTTCTGTGCTGTATATTTCTATTATAATAACTACTGTCAGCATCAACGCGATGCCGTCTATTTAGTGGCGATTTGGTTGGCAGAGGTGCCATGAGATTAGGAATTACCAGGACACCACTGATGCAATGGTCTCTGCCTCAACTGCTTCCTATGGCAAACATTTCATATGCCAACAATCCTTCCTGTAGGATTATAATTTGTGTTACTCCTTGGTAACAATGATAGCACTGGCTATAATTTAACTGTTTTATGCCAAAAAATATCAATCCGCATTGGATATTTAGCCTAGATTTCTTTGTTTTTTTTTAGCAAAAGTTATTTTTTCCTTGAAATTTTGTCCACCATTCCCCTCCCATTCTGCAGGAACGGAGTCCTGCAGAGTCGAAGTTCCACAGGTACCAGCCTCCCTCCTTCCAGCCAAGTGGCCGTTCTTAATTGGCAGGAGTCAGAAGGTCATGGGTTCAACCTCATTACAGCCTTGGTCCAAACATAGAAACATAGAAGATAGGAGCAGGAGTAGGCCATTCGGCCCCTCGAGCCTGCTCCGCCATTCAATGAGATCATGGCTGATCATCCAAATTCAGTACCCTGTCCCTGCCTTCGCCCCATATCCCTTGATCCCTTTAGCCTTAAGAAATATATCCAACTCTTTTTTGAATATATTTAATGAACTGGCCTCCACCGCCCTCTGTGGCAGAGAATTCCACAGGTTCACCATTCTCTGGGTGAAGAAATTCCTCCTCATTTCAGTCCTAAATGGCTTACCCCTTATCCTTAGACTATGACCCCTGGTTCTGGACTCCCCGGCCATCAGAAACATCCTTCCTGCATCTAGTCTGTCCAGGCCTGACAGAATTTTATAAGTTTCGATGAGATCCCCTCTCAATCTTCTAAACTCGTGAGTATAAGCCCAATCGACACAATCTCTCCTCATACGTTATTCCTGCCATCCCAGGTATCAGCCTGGTGAATCTTCGCTGCACTCCTTCCATGGCAAGAACGTCCTTCCTCAGGTAAGGCGACCAAAACTGCACACAGTACTCAAGGTGCGGTCTCACCAAGGCCCTGTACAACTGTAGCAAGACATCCTTGTTCCTGTACTCGAACCATCTTGCTACGAAGGCCAACATACCATTTGCCTTCTTAACCGCCTGCTGCACCTGCATGCTTACCTTCAGCGACTGGTGCACAAGAACACCCAGGTCTCTCTGCACTTCCCCTTCTCCCAATCTATTGCCATTCAAATAATAATCTGCCTTCCTGTTTTTGCCACCAAAGTGGATAACCTCACATTTATCCACATTATAGTGCATTTGCCATGTTTCTGCCCAATCACCCAATCTGTCCAAATCGTACTGGAGTTTCACGACATCCTCCTCACAGCTTACCCTCCCACCCAGCTTTGTGTCGTCTGCAAATTTGGAGATATTACATCCAATTCTCTCGTCCAGATCATTAATATATATTGTGAACAGCTGGGGTCCTAGGACCGATCCTTGCGGTAACCCACTAGTCACTGCCTGCCACTCGGAAAACAACCCGTTTATTCCAACTCTTTGCTTTCTGTCCGTCAACCAGTTCTCTATCCAAGTCAATACCTTGCCCCCAATCCCATGTGCCTTAATTTTGCACACTAATCTCTTATGTGGGACCTTATCGAAAGCCTTCTTAAAGTCCAAATACACCACATCCACTGGTTCTCCCTTATCTATTTTACCAGTTACATCCTCAAAAAATTGCAGTAGATTAGTTAAGCATGATTTACCTTTTGTAAATCCATGTTGACTTTGTCCAATCCTGTCACTGCTTACCAAATGCTCTGCTATTACATCTTTTATAATAGATTCTAGCATTTTCCCCACTACCGATGTCGGGCTTACCGGTCTATAATTCCCCGCTTTTTCTCGACCACCTTTTTTGAATAGTGGGGTAACATTAGCTACCCTCCAATCCATGGGTACTGTTCCAGAGTCTATCGAGTTCTGGAAGATGACCAGCAATGCATCTACTATTTCCAGGGCCACTTCCTTAAGTACCCTGGGATGTAGATTATCAGGCCCTGGGGATTTATCGGCCTTTAGTCCCATCAATTTTCCTAACACCATTTCCCTACAAATACTGATTTCTTTCAGTTCCACCCTTTCATCAGGCCCTATGTTCCCCGGCATCTCTGGGAGGTTATTTGTGTCCTCCTTTGTGAAGACAGAACCAAAGTATGAATTTAGTTGGTCTGCCATTTCTTTGTTTCCCATTATAAATTCCCCTGATTCTGACTGTAAGGGACCTACGCTTGACTTCACCAATCTTTTTCTCTTCACTTATCTATAAAAGCTTTTACAGACAGTTTTTATGTTCCCTGATAGCTTACTCTCATATTCTATTTTCCCTTTCTTAATTAATCCCTTTGTCCTCCTTTGTTGAATCCTAAACTGCTCCCAATCCTCAGGATTATTGCTTTTTCTGGCCAATTTATATGTCGTCTCCTTATATCCAAACATAGACAAAGGAGTTGAATTTCAGAGGTGAAGTGAAAGTGACTGCCCTTGACATCAAGGCAGCATTTGACGGAGTGTGGCATCAAGTAACCCTAGAAAACTGAAGTCAATGGGAATCGGAGGGGGGTCAGGGGGAGCTCTCCACTGGCTGGAGTCATACCTAGCACAAAGGAAGATGGTTGTGGTGGTTGGAAGTCAATCATCACAGCCCCAGGACATCGCTGCAGGAGTTCCTCAGGGCAGCATCCTAGGCCCAACCATCTTCAGCTGCTTCATCAATGATCTTCCCTCCAACATAAGGTCAGAAATGGGGATGTTCGCTGGTGACTGCACAGTGTTCAGTGCCATTCACAACTCCTCAGATAATGAAGCAGTCCATGCCCACAAGCAACAAGACCTGGACAACATTCAGGCTTGGGCTGATAAGTGGCAGGTAACATTCATGCCACACAAGTGCCAGGCAATGACTATCTCCAACAAGCGAGAGTCTAACCACCGCCCCTTGACATTCAACGGCATTACCATCGTCAAATCCCCCACCATCAACATCCTGGGGGGTCACCATTGACCAGAAACTTAACTGGACCAGCCACATAAATGCTGTGGCAACAAGAGCAGGTCAGAGGCTAGGTATTCTGCGGCAAGTGTCTCACCTCCTTACTCCACAAAGCCTTTCCACCATCTACAAGGCACAAGTAAGGAATGTGATGGAATACTCTCCACTTGCCTGGATGAGTGCAGCTCCAACAACACTCAAGAAGCTCGACATCATCCAGGACAAATCAGCCCGCTTGATTGGCACCCCATCCACCACATTAAACATTCACTGACTCCACCACCGGCGTACCGTGGCTGCAGTGTGTACCATCTACAAGATGCATTGCAGCAACTCGCCAAGGCTTCTTCGGCAGCATCTCCCAAATCCGCGACCTCTTACACCTAGAAGGACAAGGGCAGCAGGCGCATGGGAACACCACCACTTCCAAGTTCCCCTCCAAGACACATACCATCCTGACTTGGACCTGTATCACCGTTCCTTCATCGTCGCTGGGTCAAAATCCTGGAACTCCCTCCCTAACAGCACTGTGGGAGTACCTTCACCACATGGACTACAGTGGTTCGAGAAGGTGGCTCACCACCATCTTCTCGAGGGCAATTAGGGATGGGCAATAAATGCAGACCTTGCCAGCGGCACCCACATCCCATGAACACATTTTTAAAAAGTGCTTTGGGACGCCCTGAGGTCGTGAAAGGCGCTATATGAGTACAAGTCATTCTTCTTTTCTTTCTTTATATTGCTGGCAGTAGGGTGTCATAGCCAACCTCCATCCTGTTTTCAACTGCCATCTGCACACTTTCCAGCAACAGTCACTGGGCAGTAATGAGCAGCAGGAACCCCAACTAATTTTCCCCCTCCCTAACCCACACCAACAGCAATGCTGGCAGAGATCAGCCACCTCAGTCGAGTGGAAATGAACCTGGTCTGTTTGGTTTTAGTGCATACACTTTACCCAGCAGATCATCATGGAGTTAAACATATATTATAAATACAAAAATTAAAGAATGCAAGATAAGGAGGAACTGTTCAAGGGCTCTGTAACTGTTCGCAACAAATATTTTAGGTCTCCACACAAGGCATGACATTCCAACATTATCTGTGGTTCTTTACCTTATCATATTGCCTGGAATGCACCAGCTGAAAGGGTGATGGAAGCAGATTCAGTAGCAACTTTCAAAAGGAAATCGGATATATACTTGAAAAGGAAAAATTTGCAGGGATACGAGTGGGGGATTGGGACTAATTGGATAGTCGGATATTGGAGATTGATAGCTTTTTGTTAACTAAAGGTATTAAGTGATATGGGCCAAAGGCGGGTATATGGAGTTACGTCGCCGACCAGCCACGATCTCATCGAATGGCGGAACAGGCTCGAGGGGCTCAATGGCCTATTTCCTGTTCCCATGACCCGATAGCTCTCTCAAAGAGCCGCACAGGAACGATGGGCCGAATGGCCTCTTTCTGTACTGTATGGTTCTGTTCTCCCTATCATGTGATTTCACAACATTATCTACCGAGAGTATTTTAAAACTATAAAACACGCTCTTAGTCATGCCACAAGTATTTTGCCATTTCAATTAATTTGCCTTATTATTATATCATAAGGCAGATACCATCTGTACTACGGATGGCGCATTTTATGACATGAGCCTAGTGAAAATGAATAATGTGTTGCATCCTACGGTGTAGGGTTGCAAAGGGGTGGAAAGTTTCCAGTAAATTTCCGGAAATTTTCCACGGGAAGTTTAGCTTGGGAATTTTGCCCAAAAAAGCACATGCTAGCATAATATTGTTTTTTTTGTATTTCTTTCTTTTTTTCCCCCCCACAGGTCCTCTCTTAAAATTACTAACAGAGATGGAATCTTAATTATTAAGGAATTTCTTAATCAATATATGTTTATCTTCTTACTTGGCTTGTTTTAATAATTACAAGTTTTGTGTGTGACTGTGAACAAATGTGTCCTGATTGGTTGGATGAGTGGATGAGCGATTAGCTCCCTCTATTTGTAATATTTGCATATCGAATTGTGATTGGCCTGCAGGCATCTGTAAGACTGCTATAGTTTTTTTAAGATCCAGGTTAGGGGTCCTGAGGGAAGTCATTTTGTTTTCTGCTGATGTTGTGATGATGCAGTAAGTAAATCAGACTTTATACCAAATAAACCAGTTACTTGTTGAACTCTGTTGTCCTTCAATTTAAAATATACAAAATAATACACTATTGGTGATGTAGCATCGTGTGTGTACAGGTCATGCTTCCATCACATGGAGCATCAGCAAAAATGTACTCACCCTGTTGCAATCGTGCCGATCGACCGCAGTTCGACACAGAGATGAATGCCCTTTATTTCTCTACATAGAACAATGCCACGTTTATCGTCGGATGTGTGGAAGCATTTTACCCCAGGCATTAAAGATGGAAAGACTGTGTACATGTGCAAACACTGTAGAAAGCCATATGTAAAGAATGCCACATGTAAAGAATGCCACAAAGATGCAGCAGCATTTATCCAAATGCAACAACTTCACTCAAAGCTCACAGCAGTCAGCCCAGAGTTCCTCTGCTTCCATTCAAGAAGATGATGGTTCTCATTCAGCATCAGGCTCCTTATCAGCAGCAACTCCTGGCCCACTTGGGAAGTTCTTTGATACAATGGATAACCATAGCCAGAAGAATGCAGACGAGTGCCTTGCTCGAGCTGTATGTGCAACAGGCTCACCCCTCATGCTCACAGCCAATGTGTACTGGAAGAGATTTTTCAATGTTATTCGCCCTGCATACTGTCCTCCCACCAGACATGCTTTGTCTACTTATTTGCTGGAGGCTGAGTATAACAGAGTCCAAGGAAAGCTCAAAGAAACGATAGCGATGGCAGACTGTGGTGCAGTTATCTCAGATGGGTGGTCAAATGTACGAGGGGAGGGCATCATAAACTACATCGTCTCCACTCCTCTCCCAGTGTTCTTCAAGAGCACAGACACGAAGGACAACAGACACACAGGCACATACATTGCTGATGAGCTGAAAGCGGTCATCAACGATCTTGGATCACAAAAGGTCTTTGCAGTAGTTACTGACAATGCTGCGAATATGAAGGCTGCTTGGGCTCAAGTGGAGGAGGCCTACCCTCATATCACGTCTATTGGGTGCGCAGCTCATGGGCTTAACCTGCTCCTCAAGGACATCATGGGTTTGAGAACCATGGAAGCACTGTACAAGAGAGCCAAGCAAGTTGTTAAGTATGTCAGGGGAAAACAGGTAGTTGCAGCAACCTACAACTCCAAGCAAATGACAAAGAACAAGAACACCACACTGAAGCTGCCCAACAACACTAGATGGGGTGGTGTTGTCATAATGTACAACAGCCTTCTGGAGGGTAAGGAGTCGCTGCAAGAAATGGCAATATCCCAGTCTGGGGATATGGAAACCACCATCAAGAAAATACTGCTGGATGATGTGTTTTGGGAGAGAGTGGTTAGCAGCCTTAAACTACTCTCACCAGTAGCATCTGCAATTGCTCAGATTGAAGGAGATGACGCTGTCTTGTCAGATGTTCTCAGGCTTTTTACTGATTTAAAAGGACAAATCAGCATTGCCCTACCCACATCCCTGCTGCTCAAAGCAGAGGAGAAGGCAATTGTTCAATTCATACAGACGCGTCAAGAATTTTGTGTCAAGCCGATTCATGCTGCAGCATACATGCTGGACCCAAAGCATGTTGGGAGACCAATACTTTCTGGAGAACAGATCAACAGCGCTTACAGTGTGATTTCTACCCTCTCACACCATCTCAATCTGGATGTGGGCAAAGTTCTGGGAAGTCTGGCAAAGTTCTCTACCAAGCAAGGTCTTTGGAATGGGGATGGGATGTGGGAATCATGCAAGCATATCAGTGCACATACCTGGTGGAAGGGACTTTGTGCATCTGAGGCCCTATCACCTATTGCATCGGTGATACTCCAAATCCCACCTTCATCAGCGGCCTCTGAACGAAACTGGTCACTTTTTGGGAATACGCGTACAAAGGTGCGCAACAGGCTGACTAACAAGAGAGTGGAGAAACTGGTGGCTATCCGGGCGAACCTACAGCTTATTGAGCCAGATACAGAAGTGTCCACCACACAGCTAGACACTGACACAGAGGAGGAAATGGACACGTCAGAGCCAGAGTCAGAGAATCAGGAGGAGCAATGAGGAGTAGAAGACTCAGAAGACTCATGAGTAGAAGACTCAAAGGGACAAAATAAGGACAAATTACAGACTAAATAAGCTGACGCTCTTTTTATTTTATTTTAGATGGGTCTTTTTTGTGGAGGTTCAATAAAGTTCAAAATTATAACCTAAATAAAGTTTTGAAAGCCTGTTTTTATTTGTATGGAACAGTATGTCTATTTTGACGACAAAGATAATATAAGGGTCAGAGACAAAAACCATCAGTGTGCAAAAAAACTCAAAATTCCCATAAATTCCCATAAATTCCCAAAAATTCCCATGGAAAGTTTCCTCTTTTAAAAATTCCCAGAATTTTGCAACCCTACTACGGTGTGACAATACGTAAGGATAGTCCACAAAGGTACAGCACAAGTCTTCAAATTATAAATGTGCCGAATGGGCAAGAGGGTTTTCTATTAAATATATACACATTTAAGGCGTAGAAAGGAGAAGTACTTCCTACTAAAATTTGGTAATATTGACATGAAGTGCCGAGTGAAGAAATGTAATGTTGATTTACAATTCCTATGAAATCCACACACTTGACATTTAAACAATACAATAGAGGAAGGATATTGGCTCAGAAAATCAAGATGTAGAATCAGTCTGGGTGGAGCTAAGAAGCACCAAGGGGCAGAAAACATTGGTGGGAGTTGTCTATAGGCCTCCAAACAGTAGTGGTAATGTAGGGGATGGCATCAAACAGGAAATTGGAGATGCATGTAACAAGGGTACTACAGTAATCATGGGTGATTTTAATCTACATATAGACTGGCCAAACCAAATTAGCAATAATACTGTGGAGGATGAATACCTGGAGTGTATACTAGATGGTTTTTTAGACCAGTACGTTGAGGAGCCAACTAGGGAACAGGCTATCCTAGACTGGGTATTGTGCAATGAGAAGGGGTTAATTAATAATCTTGCTGTGCGGGGTCCTTTAGGGAAGAGTGACCATAACATGATAGAATTCTTCATTAAGATGGAAAGTGAAATAGTCCAATCCGAAACTAGGGTCCAAAATCTAAACAAAGGAAACTACGAAGGTATGAGGAGTGGGTTGGCTATGATAGATTGGGGAGCTTCATTAAAAGGCATGACGGTGGATAGGCAATGGCTAACATTTAAGGAACGAATGCATGAATTGCAACAGTTATACATTCCTTTCTGGCGCAAAAACACAAAAGGAAAAGTGGCCCAACCAGGGCTAACAAAATAAATTAAGGATAGTATTAGATCCAAAGAGGAGTCATATAAAGTTGCCAGAAAAAGTAGCAAGCCTCAGGATTGGGAGCAGTTTAGAGTTCAGCAAAAAAGGACCAAGCGATTGATTAAGAGGGGAAAAATAGAGTATGAGAGTAAGCTTGCAAGGAACATAAAAGCAGACTGTAAAAGCTTCTACAAGTATATAAAAAGAAAAAGATTAGTGAAGACAAATATATGTCCCTTACAGTCAGAAACGGGAGAATTTATAATAGGGAACAAGGAAATGGCAGAGCAATTAAACAAATACTTTGGTTCTGTCTTCACGGAAGAGGACACAAATAACTTCCCAGAACTGCTAGGGAACCAAGGGTCTAGTGAGAAGGAGAAATTAAAGGCAATTAGTATTAATAAAAAAAGTGCTGGAGAAATTAATGGGGCTGAAAGCCGATAAATTCCCAGGGCCTGATAATCTGCATCCCAGAGTACTAAAAGAGGTAGCCATGGAAATAGTGGATGCATTGGTTGTCATCTTCCAAAATTCTATAGATTATGGAACAGTTCCTGCAGATTGGAGGGTGGGAAATGTAACCCCACTATTTATAAAAGGAGGGAGAAAGTAAACAGGGAACTACAGACCGGTTAGCCTAACATCAGCAGTAGGGAAAATGCTTGAGTCTATTATAAAGATTGTGATTACAGGACACTTAGAAAATATCAACGGGATTAGACAAAGTCAACATGGATTTATGGAAGGAAATCATGTTTGATAAACCTACTGGAGTTTTTTTTTTGAGGATGCAACTGGTAGAATAGATAAGGGAGAACCAGTGGATGTGGTGTATTTGGATTTTCAGAAGGCCTTTGATAAAGTCCGACATAAGAGGTTAGTGTGCAAAATTAAAGCATATGGGATTGGGGTTAATATACTGGTGTGGCGGAACCACCAGAGGATTACGGACAATTGTATATAATTCCTTTTACAGCAATGTAGTACAGCTGGGGGCTGCACCTTTAATGTATCTGTTAACTGTACTAGGGCTTCTTTCCTGTACTCCGCGTGATGACGTCATGCTGTCCGTCACGTGATCTCTCAATGGCGGGAAGAACGTGATGACGTCAGAGCTCGGAACCTTCTAGCAGTAGAGCTCAGAACCTGCTAGCAGTTGAGCTCGGAACCTTCTAGCAGTTTCCAGAGAGGCTTTCAAGCAGACCAGACCCATTTGCATTGTACCCTACAGTTTCCTGTACAGCTTCGTTTGTTCATTAAATTTTATTGTTTTTGATTTTCTGAGTCGATCTCAATTCTTCGGCTAGGAACCCCAGTTCCTACACTGATGACCCCGATTTCTTCAAACAATTTTCGTTGAAGTTACATCATGGACACGAACGCCGTCACCCTCAAACTGCCGCAATTTTGGGAGCAACAACCGGCCGAGTGGTTTTTCCAGGCAGAAGCCCAATTTGCAATCTGGGGAGTAGCAGCGGATTCGACCCGTTATTATTACGTGGTCTCCGCCCTCGACAGCGCCACGGCCTCGCGGGCCGTCAGCCTCCTCGAGAGTCCACCGAACGATCGCAAGTACGAAGCTGTAAAAGCACGTTTACTGCAGATATTCGGTCTGCCAAGTCGGAGCGTGCTCGCAGGCTTATGTCCGGCCTCGGGGACTCAAAACCCTCAGAGCTCATGAGCCAAATGCTCACGCTTTTGGGCTCGGAATCGCAATGTTTTCTGTTCCGCGAGCTGTTTCTCTGTCAACTACCAGAGCCAGTACAGACGGCCTTGGCCAATTCCGCGATCACGGATTGTGCTGAACTCGCCGCGGAAGCGGATAAAATATTCACCGTCTCACAACAATCTTATGCAGCCATGAGGCGCCCATCCCCCACAAGAGCGAATCCAACTCCTCCTCCTGCAGGCTGGCGTGCATACCACGCTCATTTCGGCGCGAAGGCCAGAAATTGCTGTCCGCCCTGCAGTTTCTCCCCCCAAAAAAACCTACCTCAAACCAGCGGTTTCTGAGAAGATCAATAAGGCCTAAGGGACGTGCCGGAGTTGCGATGGCCGTCGGGTCCGCAGGGAAACTCCTATACATTACAGCCTCCCCGTCAGGGTGACAGTTTCTCTGTGATACTGCCTCCCAGTGCAGTATCCTACCAGCGTCGAAGCTAGATCTTCAATCCGGCGGTGAAGGTCCCCCCCCCCTCGAGGTAGCCAATGGTGCGGCCATTCGCACGTTCGGAAAGCGTAGGGTCCAGTTGAGTTTTGGTGGCCAATGTTTTGTTTGGGAGTTCATCACGGCGAAAGTCTCACAGGCCATCCTGGGGGCAATTTCTTCCGCGCAAACGGGTTTCTCGTCGACGTCCGACACTGCCGGTTAATCAGTGCCTCCACTTTTCACTCGGCCCCCTGCCACCGAAGCCTGGTGAGCTCATGTCTTGGTCAGTTGCCTGTGCAGTCCCATCTCCAAATCAGTTCTCTCGTCTTCTCAGCGAGTTCCCTGAGCTCACCAGGCCCACATTTTCTTCTTCAGTCGCGAGGCACGGTGTGGCGCACCACATTACCACGACAGGATCCCCCGTTTATGTGTGAGCTTGAAGGCTGGAACCCGGTAAACTCACGGCCGCCAAGGCGGAGTTCCATACAATGGAACGCCTGGGTATTATTCGACGTTCGAATAGTCCTTGGTCCTCGCCATTACACATTGTTCCTAAGCCGGGCGGCAGATGGCAACCATGCGGCGACTACAGACGCCTGAATGAGGCTACCACACCGGATCGGTACCCAATTCCTCACATTCAGGATTTTTCGGCCCATCTGGCAGGGAATTCCATCTTTTCCAAAGTAGACCTCGTCCGAGGCTATCATCAAGTGCCCGTGCATCCTCAGGACGTCCCCAAAACTGCCGTCATCACACCTTTCGGGCTCTTTGAGTTCCTTCGTATGCCGCTTGGGCTGAAGAATGCAGCACAAGCCTTCCAACGTCTCATGGATTCCGTGTTGCGCGATCTGCCGTTCATCTTCGTCTACCTAGACGACATCCTTATTGCCAGTAACAGCAGGAAAGAACACATTACGCACTTGTGTACCCTTTTTTCTCGTCTCAACCAACATGGCCTTATTATCAACCCGGCCAAGTGCCAGTTTGGGTTGCACAGCATTGATTTCCTGGTGTGGAGATGCCGGAGTTGGACTGGGGTGGACAAATGTAAGAAGTCACACAACACCAGGTTATAGTCCAACAGCTTTATTTGAAGTCACAAGCTTTCGGAGCGCTGCTCCTTCGTCAGGTGAAGTGGAGAGATGCATAAAGACACAGCTTATATAGTCAGAGAATAATGTCAGATGTTTACAGGTAATCTTTCTAACTGCCATTTATCACACCTCGGCAGAGAGATAATCACAGCAAGGAGCAGCGCTCCGAAAGCTTGTGACTTCAAATAAAGCTGTTGGACTATAACCTGGTGTTGTGTGACTTCTTACATTTGATTTCCTGGGACACAGAATCACCTCAGAAGGCGCCGTCCCACTGGCCACGAAGGTGGAAGCAGTCACCTCGTTCCCTCTTCCTCAGACCGTCAGGGCCCTCCAGGAATTTCTGGGAATGGTCAATTTTTATCATCGGTTCGTCCCCAAGGCGGCATTGTTGATGCAACCTTTGTACGAGGCCCTCAGAGGTAAATCGGGCAAAGACCCAATCGATTGGACGCCCCAGATGGACCAGGCTTTCCTCGACACTAAGAACGCTTTGGCTGCTGCGACCGTGTTGGCACATCCCCTTCCGGGCGCAACCATTGCCCTTACCACCGACGCATCTGATTATGCCATCGGGGCAGTACAGGAGCAGTGGGTCGACGGCACATGGCAACCACTGGCTTTCTTCAGCCACCAATTGCGGAAGAACGAACGCAAGTATAGTACTTTTGATAGGGAGTTGTTGGCATTGTTTCTGGCCATCCGCCATTTTCGCTTCCTACTGGAAGGACGCCCATTCACGGCTTTTGTAGACCACAAGCCACTTACTTTTGCGATGGCCAAGACAGCGGAACCATGGTCGGCATGGCAACAACGTCATCTTACGTACATATCTGAATTTACAACCGACATACAACATGTCTCGGGCAAAGACAACCTGGTGGCGGATTGTCTCTCCCGTGCCCAGCTCCACGCAGTACACCTGGGAGTCGACTATGTTGATTTGGCAAAAGAACAGAAGGCAGACCCTGAAGTGCAGGCATACCAGACCGCACCTTCCAGCTTACAAGTGGCTGATGTCAGTTTCCAGGCCGCAGGGACCACACTCCTGTGTGACATCTCGATGGGCGTCCCACGTCCAATCGTTCCAGTCGAATGGCGCAGGAGAATTTTCTACACTATCCACGGGTTGTCACACCCTGGCATGAGAGCGTCACAACGACTCATGGCAAAGAAATTCGTCTGGAAGGGCATGCATCTCGACGTCCGTGACTGGACCAATACCTGCGTGACTTGCCAGAAGTCCAAGATACAACGCCATGTTAAGGCCCCAGTCGCCACTTTTCCGGTTCCGGAGCGTCGATTCGACCATGTGCACGTGGACCTGGTTGGTCCTCTCCCTTCCTCTCGCGGGTACACTCACCTCCTCACCGTGGTAGACCGCACCACCAGGTGGCCAGAGGCAATTCCTTTGGTTGCCACCACAGCGGCAGACGTCTCCAGAGCCTTCATCTCGTCGTGGGTAGCTTGGTTCGGGGTACAGCTGACATCTCCTCCGATCGGGGGCCTCAATTTACCTTTGAGCTTTGGAACGCCGTAGGCTCAAGGTTTGGGCACCAAGCTTCATCGTCCCACCGCCTACCATCCACAGGCGAACGGTCTGTGTGAAAGATTCCACAGGTCCCTTAAAGCCGCACTGCGTGCTAGTCTCCGTGGGCTTAGTTGGGTGGACAGGCTCCCTTGGGTGCTGCTAGGTCTTCGCACGACGCCTAAGGACAACCTGCATTCTTCAGCAGAGCTGGTTTACGGCCAACCACTCAGAGTGCCTGGCGATTTTCTTCCTCCTCACACGGAATCCTGGTCCCCAGCTCAGCAGCTCGTCAGCCACCAGGAAGCGGCTAGGAATTTCATCCCAGTGCTTACGTCGCATCATGACCTGCAGTGCTCCCATGTCCCGGTGGATCTTAAGAGCGCAGAATACGTGTTCATTCGGCAGGATGCTCGCAAAAACCCGCCTTACACAGATCCGTTCCGCGTCATCTCATCAGGTGACAAGTCCTTCACAGTCGACGTCGGCAGTAAGCCTGACCACATCTCCATCAACCGGTTGAAACCGGCACATTTGGATCTGAGCGAACCAGTCGTCACCGCTCAGCCGCCTCGTCGTGGTCGTCCACCGTCGACTGCTGGTCCAGTACAGCCACAGTCATCCGCCGAGTCGCCAGTGCCCGCCTCACCGGGTCGACCACAGCCGGCCTCTTCTTCTCCTCCGCCTGCGGCATCATCCCAACCACAGCCAACGGCCAGTTCGTCTTCTAGCGCTCCGTTCCAGCTGCCAGGGTATCGCAGTCGGTTGGACAGACTCGTCAGACCCCCTTCTCGCGTTACCTTCTCTGTTGAAAGCAATTCTGGGGGGGCGCATGTGGCGGAACCACCAGAGGATTACGGACAATTGTATATAATTCCTTTTACAGCAATGTAGTACAGCTGGGGGCTGCACCTTTAATGTATCTGTTAACTGTACTAGGGCTTCTTTCCTGTACTCCGCGTGATGACGTCATGCTGTCCGTCACGTGATCTCTCAACGGCGGGAAGAACGTGATGACGTCAGAGCTCGGAACCTTCTAGCAGTAGAGCGCGGAACCTTCTAGCAGTTGAGCTCGGAACCTGTTAGCAGTTGAGCTCGGAACCTGCTAGCAGTTGAGCTCGGAATCTTCTAGCAGTTTCCAGAGAGGCTTTCAAGCAGACCAGACCTATTTGCATTGTATCCTACAGTTTCCTGTACAGCTTCGTTTGTTCATTAAATTTTATTGTTTTTGATTTTCTGAGTCGATCTCAATTCTTCGGCTAGGAACCCCAGTTCCTACACTGGCATGGATTGAAAATTGGTTAACAGACAGGAAGCAGAGAGTAGGAATAAATGAGTCTTTTTCGAGGAGGCAGGCGGTGACTAGTGGGGTACCGCAGGGATCAGTGCTTGGGACCTAGTTATTCACAATATATATCAATGATTTGGATGAGGGAATCAAATGTAATATTTCCAAGTTTGCTGATGACACGAAACTAGGTGGGATTGTGAGCTGTGAGGAGGATGCAAAGAGGCTTCAAGGTGATTTAGACAAGTTGAGTGAGTGAGCAAATACATGGTAGATGCAGTATAACGTGGATAAATGTGAAATTATCCACTTTGGTAGGAAAACCGGTAGGAAAAACAGAAAGGCAGAGTATTATTTAAATGGTGACAGATTGGGAAATGTTGATGTACAAAGGGACTGGGTGTCCTTGTACATCAGTCACTGAAAGCAAACATGCAGGTGCAGCAAGCAGTTAAGAAGGCAAATGGTATGTTGGCCTTCATTGCAAGAGGATTTGAGTAGAGGAGCAAGGATGTCTTACTACAGTTATACAGGGCCTTGGTGGGACCACACCTGGAGTACTGTGTGCAGCTTTGGTCTCCTTACTTAAGAAAGGATATACTTGCCATAGAGGGAGTGCAGCGAAGGTTCACCAGACTGATTCCTGGGATGGCAAGACTGTGGTAGGAGGAGAGATTGGGTCGACTAAGCCTGTATTCACTAGAGTTTAGAAGAATGAGAGGGGATCTCATTGAAATGTATAAAACTCCGACAGGGCTAGAGAGACTGGATGCAGGGAGGATGTTTCCCCTGTTTGGGGGGTCGAGAACGAGGGGTCACAGTCTCAGCATACGGGGTAGGACATTTAGGACTGAGATGAGGAGAAATTTCTTCACCCAGAGGGTGGTGAACCTGTGGAATTCTCTACCACAGAAGGCTGTGGAGGCCAAGTCACTGAACATATTTAAGAAGGAGATAGATAGATTTCTAGATACAAAAGGCATCCAGGGGTATGGGGAGAGAGCGGGAATATGGTATTGAGATAGAGGATCAGCCATGATCATATTGAATGGCAGAGCAGGCTCGAAGAGCTGAATGGCCTACTCCTGCTCCTATTTTTCTATGTTTCTAGGACTTAGAAAGTGGGATATACAAGGCAACTATGCGTCACTAATCATAGACTTTACCCCGAATTGATTAATAAAACATGTTTTGGCGGCTGAAACGGTCTAGCCTTAGGACGCACAGATATTAAATAAACAAAGTAACTACTGAATTGTGGAGTTTTCAATTGAACATTGAACAGCTGGACTTCAGTACAGTAACTCCCTTTAAACCAAATTGTCTACAAACATAATATACATTAATACATCTTTACAGGGAAATTAGATTAGTGTAGATAACTTTGATGCAGAGCCAGCATCAGAATAGAGGGTAGTGGAAATCTGGAAGTCTTTTCTCCAAAAGGCTGCTGAATGCTGCTTCAGGACCGAGATGGGTAGATTTTTTGTTAGGTAAGGGTATTAAGTTATCTGGATCAAAGGCAGATGAATAGAGTGGAGACAGAGATCGGCCATGATCTGATTGAATGGCGCAAAAGGCTTGAGGGGGTGAATGGCCTACTCCTGTTCCTATGGTACAACATGAATAATGGCCGCCTCCCATACTGTAAATTTTACGACTGTATAAACTGTTACCTGGTTTCCATGTAGTGCAATAAATCATCTGGTGTCAAACATTTCTCTTGTCGATACAGTTTGTAATCCAGAAAATAAAACTTTAATTGGTAAATTCTGAACTTCTCCAGCTTGCTTTGAACCTGGAAAGAATCCTTCACCTCAATTTTCTGTAAAACCTGAAATTTATTTTCAAAAAAAAAATTCAATTCCGCGTTAAAAGAAATAACTAGCAAAATGTAAAGTAACACATTCGAATTTCTACAATATGCAGCTTTAAAATTCTATTGCAAGCACTAAAATTGTTTGATTTGTCCTTGAATGTAGCAAATGCAGCACTGCAGGGAATGGCTATAATTAAGCAGAGAGAGAGAGAGAGAAAAATCAGATAAAGGCCAGAGCTTGGTAGAGAGATCACAGGATACAATGGGTGTAGATTGCACAGATCAGAAAAGATCTGTATTTCCTACAAACTCAGCAGTGCAATAGAAGTAGAATTTGTGGTTTAAGCGTTTGTGAGAACACGCAATCAGTGGGCAACAATAGAGGTATTGTTTTGTCTTTTTTGATTTCATAACTCATGGAGGGGGATATGGAAGGGTTCCACCCAAACACTTGCAACTCCTACTGCTCCGTTAAATTTTGGTGATTTAATTATTAAGACTAAATGTCCCATTTGTGTTTCTACTTTGGGGAGAAGGTGGTTTTTCTTTTAACTTTGCTGTGTACGTTCACATAGACATTTTTATGAAGCCATTGTACATTTTGGTCTCGTGGTATTTGCGTCAGCAGCTTGTTAAATGCTTCTTGGTGCGTTTATCCTGGGAGGACTGTTGAAGGTTTGAAGTCATTTTCCTGCTCTTTGTCCGAGCTAGAATTTGGCACCCTACCAAAACTACAATACCTTAATGGCCTAAAACTTATACCACTTGACAAGAGGATTAGACAGAGCAATGCTGCAGGATAGTGTCAGATAACAAACACACAAGAAGCAGCTTCTACAGGAAACTCTCGATATACCGGCACCTAAATAACCGGAAATCTCTGTTAACCGGCAAAATTCAGGAGTAGGTTCGGGTAAGTTTTACTTCATATTAGTGGCCGTGTAACTGGGGTTCCTGCACCTGTTGCTATGCAACAGTGATGCCTGGATCTGTGGCCGGGGTTCCTGCACCTGTTGCCATGCAACAGGGACACCTGGATCCGTGGCCGTGTACGGGGCTCTCGCACCTTTTACTATACCTCTCTGTAATCCAGACTTTTTGATAAACCGGCACCACGCCAGTCCCGGATAAAAAGAGTTTCCTGTATTTTGAAAGCCCCTATAATGGAGAGGAAAAAAAAATCACCTCCCTCCTCATCAGCTTTTATCTGGTCCCCTGGATTAATATTCTTGTCAGAGTATATATCCCAACATTCTTACAACTTCCAGTCTATCCACTGCCATTACATTTGATTGCTGCCCCACAAGGGAGCTCATTTCTATAATGAATGCTCTGACTGGGACTATAGACGCCTTGGGCTATAATCTTAGCAGTCGCTCTTGTCCAGTAAATGCCACCTGCTGCTGCTTGAAAGGATCCAGTGTAATAGAAATTCAAGGCTGTGGTCACATTGCTTCTGGCAGAGCCATCCCCGTCATAGAACGAGCCTGAATGTGTTGAATCAGGGATATGGTATATTTCCACAACTGCCTCACTAGTGGATACGAGGAAAGGGCAGGCGTATCGGGATGAATCACCTCCATTCTGTGCTCTCATTTTTGATTGTACTCATAAATGTGTAGGTGGCAAAAGCAGATCTCCTCAGAAATGTCTAGATAGGTCTGCACACATCGTCAGTTGGGTTAATGCATGTGCAGCAAAAGCCACCTCCCTCCCATGCCTCAGATCCTCTCTTCCCTGCTCCAAAACCACCAAGTAACAAGGTATAAACAACCAGATGCCCACCTGCAAAATTTTAGTTGTGGCAACTTGTATTGCGGCTGCCAACAAGCCAGAGATGGAAAATATGGGCCGCAAATAAATACAAAAAAAACTAGGTCATAAACAACTCGGGCAACAAATACAATTAACATAATACAAACAAACTGAGGGAACAAGTACAGCATGCAAAACAAAGTTCTGCAGACAATAAGTCACTGCACTCCCCTTTAAAGATGCAATTTCCAAACAGGTTTAGGCGACCTTCAATGCAGTTCCTGTTTTAAATGGGTGCTCAATGACTAGTGAAGTCCTGATGCTGAACAAGGGAAATGGCAGCAACAGGTAAATAATATAATTTCTGAAGCCTTAATGAGGGCATCACACTTAAAAAAGTGCAATTGCACTTTGCTCTTAAAGCATAGCCTGCCCACAGAATGGCAGTGTGTGACGAGAATCTGGCCTAATGCCTGCTCACCCGAATATACGATCCCCACCCTCATTCAGCCCACAGTACACACCCGACCACCAATGTTCCCTCTAAATTGTCTTTGTTGTGCGCGGCCTACAACATTATCAGTACAATCAAAAATGAGAGCACACATGGAGGTCATTCATCCTGACACGCCTGCCCTTTCCTCGTATCCACTAGTGAGGCAGTTGTGGAAATATACCATATCCCTGATTCAACACATTCAGGCACGTTCTATGACGGGGACCAATCCCACTGAAATCCCGTGCGTGCAGAGAAATTTTAAGTGGACAAGCTTGTGAGCAGCCTGCGTGGTCACACACGTGCACAGCTTCAAGGGAACTTTGCCGACCACATAATCAGCCCCAGTATTTAATATTAATATTTAGTGCATCACCTATAACATGAAAAATACAATCAGTCTATAAAATAAATCTCAAAGTTTTATCTTTTTCACCTTTTTCCATGAAGAAATATGCCTACCTCTGCCAAGCACACCCTCGTGAGCTGCTTTTTCAGCTTTTTAACCCTCTTCAATGCTTTCTTTGTGTTCAACACAGGAATGCTCATCATTGGAGTTTTAATGTTAGCGCTTGCCACCATTAGAATTTCACGTAACCTTTTCAAAAAGAAAAACTATACAGATTACATTTCACAAGTCATGCACTACCGTGTTGTTACTTGGTTTATTTTGTGTACTGGTACCAATACATTAACAGGAGATAGAAAAAAAACACTAGACTGTCCCGAGGAGCGGTGGTTTGAGGGCAGACAGGAGTATAATCAGCCGGGCACTTTGTTAGAGTAGAGAACATTTACTCTGCATCCGACCATACTGTACCTGAGTGGAGAGCACGTGATGCTTTTTTTTTTTAATTATTTGTTCCTGGAATGTCTGCGTCGCTGGCAAGGCCAGCATTTATTGCCCTTGATAGCTACTGATGCCAATACAGGATGTCCAAAATGCAGTGTTCCATCCCTCAACATGGATGCCCTGCCCTTATTCAGTGTCTGCTGTGGCTCAGTGGGTAGCAGATTCGCCTCCGAGTCAGAAGGTCGTGGGTTCAAGTCCCACTCCAGAGGCTCGAGCACAAGAATCTAGACTGACGCTCCAGTGTAATACTGAGATAGTGCTGCACTGTCAGAGGTGCCATCTTTCGGATGAAAGGTTAAAGCGAGACCCCGTCTACCCTCTCAGGTAGATGTAAAAGATCCTATGGCACTATTCAAAGAAGAGCAGGAGAGTTCTCCCCAGTGTCCTGGCCAACATTTATCCCTCAACCAACATCACTGAATCAGATAATCTTACTGTGCACATAATAGCTGCCATGTTTCCTACATTACAACAGTGATTACACTTCAAAAAAATATTTTATTGAATATAAAATGCTTCGGGATGTCTTGAGGTTGTGAAAGGCGCTATATAAATTCAAGATTTTCTTTCTTACACCTTGATGGATACAAAATTCACAATAAAACAAAGGTGGGTCAATTCTCTCTTACCTGGGGATACCCAGAGTGACGTTCATTTCTCCTCTGCCAGCAAAATGGAACGTGTTCAATGTCATCTGTGTCGATGGCTCTCCAATACTTTGCGCTGCAAGGAGCCCAACGGCCTCTCCTGGCTCACACAGCGATCGCTGCCACTTGAGACTCAGCAGCTCCTTTAAACTAAGGAAGGGACGGTTCAGTCAAGTTTTCAACTGACTATACGCCAGATTTTTCCTCATCCTGCGCTTGGGACTATTGGGTCAGCGGGAAGGAACAAATATAGGAAAATCGGGCAGGAAGAAGGGCGCGGTCCGAACTGAGCCCCTCACAATTGTCCCCGTATTCACTGTGTGCAATAGGCCCAAGCACAGAACAGGAAAATCCAGCCCTATAAGTTTTATCTGATATGAGCGCAGAGCGGGATTAAACGGAGTGGACTTGAACAGAGTGCTTTGGTTGGGAATTTGGAAAGAGTGGGAATTTGGAAAAGAGATGGAAGGAGTTGCTGCTTTTTGCCTACACTACTTGTAGTGCTTTGTGTTACAGGTAGATATTTAATTTCAGTACCCTTAACTTAATCTAGGTCAAGTAAGTTAGTCAAGAAACTACACTGTAAACTAAGTTACCTAATTACAAATTTAATTAAATGTAATTAAATAAAACAAGGTCATATAGGGATGGCAGTGCAAGCGATGTACCACAACTGCAGCATGTGGGAGTTTGTGGAGAGCATTGTGATCCCAGACAACCACGTTTGCAGTACGTGCCTGCATCTTGAAGAACTTCAGCTCAGAGGTGCAGACACTGCAGGGCATCAGGGATGGGGAGAGTTACCTGGACACTTTGATCCAGGAGGCAGTCACACCCCTTAGGTTAGGGAGTGGTACAGGTCTGGTTAGCGGTCAGGGACAGGAGGGTGTGACTGCAACTCAGGCAGGTAAGGGGACCCCAGGTGCAGTGCTGGAGGAGCCTCAGCCTTTGCCCTTGTCCAACAGGTATGAGGTTCTTGCTGCCTGTGCGGATGAGGGAAAAGCCTGTAGGATGGATGAGCAGGCTGACCATGGCACCATGGTGCAGGAGGCCATTCAGGTTGGGGGGGGGGGGGTGAAAGGGAATGTAGTTGTGGTAGGGGACAGTATAGTCAGGGGGATAGATACTGTTCTCTGCAGCCACGACCGAGAGTTCCAAAGGTTGTGTTGCCTGCCAGGGTTAAAGACATCTCCTCGCGGCTGGAGAAGAACTTGGAGTGGGAGGGGGAGGATCCAGTTGTCGTGGTCCACGTAGGAACCAACAACATAGGTAGAACTAGGAATGAGGTTCTGCTGAGGGAGTTTGAGGAGCTAGGATCCAAATTAAAAAGCAGAACCTCAAAGGTAATAATCACTGGATTGTTACCTGAGCCATGTGCAAATTGACATAGGGACAAACAGATTAGAGGTTTAAATGCGTGGCTCAAAGTGTGGTGTCGGAGGAAGGGTTTTCGGTTCATGGGGCACTGGCACCAGTACTAGGGAAAGAGGGAGCTGTTCCGTTGTGACGGGCTCCACTTAAACCAGGTTAGGAGCAATGTCCTGGCGAATCGAATAACTAGGGCTGTAGACAGGGCTTTAAACTAATGAAGCGGGGCAGGAGGATTCAGGAAAGAGTAAATTTAAAAGCCGCGAGAGAAATGTCAAGGCTCTAGAGCAGAGTAGAGTTTTGGGTAAAAATAAGCAGAGTGGGTCAGGAAGGGACAGAGAGAGTAACAAACGTAATAAGGCATCAGTGACTAAGGTGACATCAGGGAAAAAGAGAAATAAGTCAAAGCTAAAGGCACTATATCTGAATGCGCGAAGCATTCACAGCAAAATAGATGAATTAATAGCGCAGAGATATTAACAGGTTTGCTCTAATAGCCATTACGGAGACGTGGTGGCAAAGTGGCCAAGGTTGGGATCTAAATATTCCAGGATACATAACTTTTAGAAGGGATAGGCAAAATGGAAAAGGAGGAGGGGTAGCCCTGATAATAAAGGATGGGATAAAGACAGTAGAGAGAAAGGATCTTAGCTCTGAAAATCAAGAAGTAGAATCAGTTTGGGTGGAGCTAAGAAACAGCAAGGGGCAGAAAGCATTGCTGAGAATAGTTTACAGACCCCCAAACAGTAGTTGCAATGTAGTGCAGAGTATAAATTAAGAAATTAGAGGCGCATGTAACAAGGGTAGTACAGTAATTATGGGGGACTTTAATTTACATATAGACTGGGCAAACCACATTTGCAGTAATAGTGTGGAGGACGAATTCATGGAATGTATGCAAGATAATTTTCTCGATCAGTATGTTGAGGAATCAACTAGGGAACAGGCTATTTTAGATCTAGTATTATGCAATGCGAAAAGGTCAATTAATAACCTTGTAGTAAAGGGGCCTTTAGGGAAGAGTGACCATAATATGATAGAATTTTATATTGAGTTTGAAAGTGACTTAGTTAAATCCAAAACAAGGGTCTTAAATCTAAACAGCAAACTACGTAGGTACAGGAAACTTTTTTTTAACCGGCACGGACGGGACCGATGTGGTGCCGGTTCATCAAAAATTCCGGATAACCGAACGCTATAGTAAAAGATAGGGAGAGCTGACAGCTCCGTATAAAGCAACAAACCCTGTTGCTTAGCAACAACTGTAGAACAATGGCCTCAAGTTTCAAGCGTCTCTGTAGCTTAGCAACAGCTGCAGCCACACCCTTGCACAGCACAGATGGAAGAAGGCAAAAAAATATGAAGTAAAACCTACTCCTGAATTTTGCCGGTTAACCGAGATTTCCGGTTATTTAGGTGCCGGTAAATCGAAAGTTTCCTGTATGAGGGGCGAGTTGGCTAAGGTAGATTGGGAAACTACATTAAAAGGTATGACAGTGGACGAGCAATGGTTAGCATTTACAGAATTAATACATAATTTACAACAAATATACATTCCTTTAACGTTAAAGATAGTATTAGATCAATGGAAGAGGCTTATAATGCTGCCAAAAAGAGTAGTAAGCCTGAGGATTGGGAGGAAATTGATAAAGAAACGGAAAATAGAATGAGAGTAAACTAGCGAGAGACATAAAAACAGACTGTAAAAGCTTCTATAGGTATGTAAAAAGGAAAAGATTAGCGAAAGTAAATGTGGGTCCCTTACAGGCTGACACAGGAGAAATTATAATGGGGAATAAGGAAATAGCAGAGAAATTAAACAAATATTTTGTGTCTGTCTTCACGGAAGAAGATGCAAAACACTTCTCAGAAATAGTGGACAACCAAGGGTCCAGCGAGAATGAGGAAGTGAAAGATATTAGTATTAGTAAAAAAGTAGTACTGGAGAAATTAATGGGACTGAAAGCCGATAAATCCCCTGGACCTGATGGCCTACATCCTAGGGTTTTGAAACAGTTGGCTATAGAGATAGTGGATGCATTGGTTGTAATTTTCCAAAATTCCATAGATTTTAGAACGGTTCCTGCGGATTGGATGGTAGCAAATGTAACCCCACTATTTAAGAAAGGAGGGAAGAGAGAAAACAGGGAACTACAGACCAGTTAGCCTGACATCAATAGTAGGGAAAATGCTAGAATCTATTATTAAGGATGTGGTAACAGAGCATTTAGAAAATAATAATAGGATTGGGCAGAGTCAACACGGATTTAGGAAAGAAAAATCATGTTTGACAAATCTGTTAGAGATTTTTGAGGTTGTAACTAGCAGAATAGATAAGGGGGAACCAGTGGATGTGGTGTATTTGGATTTTCAGAAGGCATTCGATAACGTGCCACACAAGAGGTTATTAAATAAAATTAGGGCTCATGGGATTGGGGATAGTATACTAGCATGGATTGCGGATTGGTTAACGGACAGAAAACAGAGAATAGGAATAAACAGGTCATTTTCGGGTTGGCAGGCTGTAACTAGTAGGGTACAGCAAGGATCGGTGCTTCGGCCTCAGCTATTCACAATCTACATCAATGATTTGGATGAGAGGACCAAATGTAATATATCCAAGTTTACTGATGGTGCAAAGCTGGGTGGGAATGTAAGTTGTGAGGAGGATGCAAGGAGGTTTCAAAGGGATATAGACAAGCTAAGTGAGTGGGCAAGAATATAGCAAATGGAATACAATGTGGAGAAATGTGGTTATCCACTTTGGTAGGAAAAATAGAAAAGCAGAGTATTTTTTTAAATGGTGAGAGATTGGGAAATGTTGGTGTTCAGAGGGACCCGAGTGTCCTTGTACATGAATCACTGAAAGTTAACATGCAGGTACAGCAAGCAATTAGGAAAGCAAATGGTATGTTGGCCTTTATTACAAGAGGATTTGAGTATAAGAGTAAAGACGTCTTACTGCAATTATATAGGGCACTGTTGAGACCACACCTGGAGTATTGTGTACAGTTTTGGGGGGAAAAATTTGGTTGGTTAGCGATTCCTGGGGTGCTAGGAACTTAGGGCTAAAAATTGAGTAGCGCCCCAATTGAGGCGCTAACTTCGCCGGGGCGCTGAAAAATGAGCGCCCCGCGCCGGAAATTGAGTGGTTGTGCCCCAAGAGGGAAGTGGGGCGCTACTGGAAGCGCCCCCCCTCCCTCTTGGGGTGCTGTAAGTGAATATCGTGGCACTACGTGCCGCAGCGCCACACACTGCGGCACGTCGCGCCGCGGTATTGCAGGCCTTCCTCCCCTTCTTAAAGGGGAGGGGCCTTGTGCAGCACGACCTGGGGCCCAGCTGGGCCCCCGGGGATCGGGAGTGCAGGCAAAAGAGCCCGGCACCCAAGAGAAGTGCCGGGATCTTGGAACGCAGCCGGCACTCCGTGGGGGGATGGGGGGGGGGGGTTCGGGAGGCCGGAGACGGGAGCGCAGGCAGGTGGCCAACAACAATGGCCGCCCCGCACCTCGCCTTTAAATTGCGCCTCCCCGGTCGCAGGTACGCCCCCCTGACCCTGTCGGACATAGCGTCCGGCGGTAAATCAGGGGGCGCTCCCGAAGATCGTGGCCGGGGCGTGAGCGGGGCGCTGCGCACACCAATGACGTCATCGCTAGCGCCGCAGGGCGCAAACGGTTAGCGCCACCGCTATCCTCCCGCTGAATTTTGCAGGAGGCGTGGGCAGTGCCACGCCCGGGCGCTAGTTGGTTTGCGCCCCACTTAGCGCCCTCTTAAGGCGATTTTAGCGCCACTCGCGAAATTGACCAGTCGTTTTGCGGCGGTGCTAAACACGACCGCCACAATCTGCTTAGCCTGCGTCAGTCAAGCGTGCAACGCCCCGGTAGCACCCCAGACCGGATATTGAGTCGCGCCCCCTGCCTTTGCGCCTGCCGCTAGGAACGACCGGTAGCGGGGAACGTTTTCAAGTCGGGAGGGGGCTGGGGGAGCGGTATTTAAAGGCGGGCGCTTCCTGCCTTTTCTTGTCGGAAAAATTTTGGGTTTTAACGCTGTCCTAAGGAGTTTTGGCCCTCAGCACTACTTTTAAGGTTCCTAAGCGCCGAGCTCTTTCCCTGAACCTATCCATTAGTGCTTCCAACACAATTGCTTTTGAGGTCTCTCCAGGCCGAGATTCAAGGCTGCAATGAGCAGGGAGTGGCTGGCCAGCAAGATGGCCCCTCCCCTTTAAGAACTGGATGGCGCCAGTCTGTCTGGCTTCCATGGTAATTAGCATCGCCTGAGCTTCGGTAGCGCTCTGAGGTAGTCTCGCTCCCTGACGTTTGTGCCTTAAGAGAGGTGTGTAGAGCCTTATTTAGTGCTCAAATCACCTCCAGGGGTGATAGAGGCGAATTTTGCAGTCGGAGGCGATAATTAGCGCAGGGCGCTAAACTTTACCCCCGGCTGATATTAGCGCCCCAAAATGGGCGATACCCAATTTTTTCCCCTTGGTCTCCTTACCTAAGGAAGGATATACTTGCCATAGAGGGAGTGCAACAAAGGTTCGCCAGACTGGTTCCTGGGATGGGGGGATTGTTCTATGAGGACAGATTGAGTAGGAGACAGCCAATTTCAGAATGTTTTGATCGCTGCGCTTCACAACTCTGCTAACAGCAGAACCAGGTTGCACTAGCAGTGACTGTGGATTCGGCTACCAGTGAAACCAGACTATGCCATCAGTAAAAGCGGACTGTTCTATCAATGAAACTGGACTGCGCTAGCAGTACATGCAATCTCCACTACCAATAAAACCTAAGTGCACTACCGATAAAAATGGGCTATGTGAGCAGTCACTGAAATAGCTGCGAATTGTGAATAAGCAGCTGAGTTCTGTGCTAGCGATGACAGCAAGTGACCACAGGCTAGATACCAACAACTGCTGATTGCGCTACCAGCATCCGTAAAGGACCACGGACTGTGCCAACAGTGACCTCAAGCGACTGAAGAAATAACGAGTGCAAATGACTATGATCTTTGCTAACAGTATCTATGGACCACAGGAGCAGGATGTGTGTGAATCCATAGACTTCTCAGCAACCACCAGGACTTCTGAATCAGCAGGAGTTCAGAATTCCTTGCAAACACTGATTAAAAAGGTTTAGGTTATCACAATGCGTACAAGTTAAATAATCATCATCAGAGGGAATTTTTTTTTAAAAGCCCCAGAATTCAGACCGTCAGCGCCTAACCGCTGACGGCACATAATTAATTTTTATGGAAACTATTACTTTTTAAAGCTTTCAGCAGTGAAGAAAGCAACAGTGCAACGCAGATTAGAGAGTCCCTGCTTTTTCACCCACTGTGTAATTTTGCAACAAAGCCTGACATAATGACAGATTCCTTGCCAAATCTTCTCTGCGTCCCTCTCAATTACTCATCCTGATAATGCATAAGAACATAAGAAATAGGAGCAGGAGTAGGCCATTCGGCCCTTCGAGCCTGCTCCGCCATTCAATGAGATCATGGCTGATCTTCTGCCTCAACTCCATTCACCGGCCCTATCGCCATATCCCTTGATGCCCTTACTAGTCAGAAATCTATCGACTTCTGTTTTGAACATACCCAATGACTGAGCCTCCACAGCCCTCTGGGGTAGAGAATTCCAAAGATTCACCACCCTCTCTGTGAAGAAATTTCTTCTCATCTCAGTCCTGAATGGCCTACCCTTTATCTTGAGGCTGTGGCCCCTGGGTCTAGACTCCCCTGCCAAGGGAAACATTCTCCCAGCATCCACCCTATCAAGCCCTGTAATAATTTTGTATGCTTCAATGAGATCCCCTCTCATTCTTCTGAATTCAAGAGAGTACATGCCTAGTTTACTCAAACTCTTCTCATACGACAGTCCCGCCATCCCAGGAATCAATCTCGTGAACCTTCGTTGCACTCCCTCTATGGCAAGTATATCCTTCCTTAGGTAAGGAGACTAAAATTGTACACAATATTCCAGGTGTGGTCTCACCAAGGCCCTAAATACAGTAAACTCTCGTTTAAACAGCACCTAATTATCCGGAATTCTCTAATAACCGGCAAATTTCAGGAGTAGGTTCAGGAACCCAAAGGTAAGTTTTACTGTATATTTGTGGCTGCGTAACCGAGGTTCTTGTACCTTTTGCCGTGTAACCATGGCTCCTGCATCTCTGGTTGTGTAACCGGGTCCCCTGTACCTGTGGCCGTGTAACCAGGGCTCCTGCACTTGTAGCCATGTAACCGTAGCTCCTGTACCTGTGCCCGTGTAACCGGGGCTCCAGCACTTGTGGCCATGTAACCGGGGCTCCAGCACTTGTGGCCGTGTAACCGGGGCTCCAGCACTTGTGGCCGTGTAACCGGGGCTCCAGCACTTGTGGCCGTGTAACCGGGGCTCCAGCACTTGTGGCCGTGTAACCGGGGCTCCAGCACTTGTGGCCGTGTAACCGGGGCTCCAGCACTTGTGGCCGTGTAACCGGGGCTCCAGCACTTGTGGCCGTGTAACCGGGGCTCCAGCACTTGTGGCCGTGTAACCGGGGCTCCAGCACTTGTGGCCGTGTAACCGGGGCTCCAGCACTTGTGGCCGTGTAACCGGGGCTCCAGCACTTGTGGCCGTGTAACCGGGGCTCCAGCACTTGTGGCCGTGTAACCGGGGCTCCTTTACCTGTGGCCGTGTAACCCGGGCTCCAGCACTTGTGGCCGTGTAACCGGGGCTCCTTTACCTGTGGCCGTGTAACAGGGACTCCTGCATCTGTGGCTGTGTAACCGGAGCTCCTGTACCCGTGGCTGTGTAACCGGGGCTCCTTTACCTGTGGCCATGTAAACAGGGACTCCTGGATCTGTGGCCGTGTAACTGGGGCTCCAGTGCCTATGGCTGTGTTACAGGGGCTCCTACACCTGTGGCCGTGTAACTGGGGTTCCTGTACCTGTGGCTGTATAACGGGGCTCTTGTACCAGCACCAACCCGGTCCCGTAGGTGCCGGATACGAAAGAGTTTACTGTAATTGGAGTAAGACTTCTTTACTCCTGTACTCAAATCCTCTTGTAACAAAGGCCAGCATACCATTTGCCTTCCTAATGGCTTGCTGCACCTGCACATTCACTTTCAGTGACTCATGTACAAGGACACCCAGGTCCCTTTGAGCATATGCTTCTGTGCTTGACCCAAGGTAACCTGAATGCTGAGGGCCTGGCCAACATGAAAGGGCACTACAATAAAACCATTCATTAAGCAAATTAATTATAACGATTATAATTAGTACTCAATTTTTTTAAATTAATTTCCCTTCAGATTGGTAACTAGCTCTTGTCCATTGGGGAGTTTATTTCTAAATGCCATTTTCCACCCCCCTCCCCAGATACTAGTGTAACATTTTGCCTTCCTTGTACTTTTTGAGAGAAAAGCTTAAAAAAACAAATACATCAGGTAAGGGACTTGATAAATACCAATCCGGTGGTAGCTCCGACTTGCTGTAGCTGCTGGTTCCTATGCCCTCCTGCTCAGTGAAGTATTTATCCACAATATCACTAAAGTTTTCCGAAACTGAGCCAAAATATATATCCGG
The DNA here is from genome assembly GCF_052327205.1 of Somniosus microcephalus. NCBI lineage: Eukaryota > Metazoa > Chordata > Chondrichthyes > Squaliformes > Somniosidae > Somniosus > Somniosus microcephalus. Next base: position 347,147,578 of record NC_140988.1, read on the forward strand.
ACGATAAACTGAAAAGCAAGGGTCGGGACAGTGAGTAGCCTTCTTCAAATATTTAGATTTGTTCTTTTCATCCAGCGACGCCCAAATCTCCAGTAACTGTGGATAACACAAAAAAAAATCCATTTTAGTGTGGTACAATGGGTTAAAACATTCCTGGACTCAGTGCAGCAGTTACTGTGTCCACAATCCCCGTCTCTGTAACCTCCTCCAGCCCTACAACCCTCCAAGAACTCTGTGTTCCTCCAACTCTGGCATTCTGTGTATCCCCCACTTCCTTCACCCACCATCAGCAACCGTGCCTTCAGCTGCCTAGGCCCTAAGCTCTGGAATTCCCTCCCTAAACCTCTCCGCCTCTCCCTCCTCCTTTAAAGCCCTCCTTAAAAACTACCTCTTTGACCAAGGTTTTAGCTACCCGTCCTAATATCTCCTTTGGTTCGGTGTCAATTTTTGTCTGATTCTGCTCCTGTGAAGCACCTTGGGACATTTTACTACATTAAAGGTGCTACATAAATACAAGTTGTTGTTGTGTTCACAATTTTAAAAAGACTTGACCATGTAAGTAGTGAAAAATTATTTCCATTGATAACAAAATGGGCCATATATTTAGAATTTGTACTGCAAGTATAAAGGATTCTTTCACATATGGGGTATTAGGATATGCGATGCATTACCACAAGTGGCTACTGAAGCTGCATCAGTCTTGACTTTTAGATAGAAAAAGAAAATATTGACGTGTATGAGGAAGGTGCAGGAAAGTGAGATTAGAGTGGATAGCTCCAATGTAAAATTAGCACAAACAGGGCTATTTCTGTGCTGAAATTTCTCTGATTCTTTGAATGCTGCCCTTTCACCTCTGTCCTCGACTCAAATCCAACCCAAAAAGTGCTAATACAAAAGCAAAATACTGCGGATGCTGGAAATCTGAAATAAAAAAAAAACCAGAAAATGCTGGAAATACTCAGCAGGTCAGGCAGCATCTGTGGAGAGAGAAACAGAGTTAACATTTCAGGTCGATGACCCTTTGTCAGAACTGGGAAAAGTTAGAGATGGAACAGGTCTTATGCAAGTGCAGGGACAGGGAAAGGGTGGGAGGGGAGGAAAGAACAAAAGGTCTGTGATAGGGTGGAAGACAGGAGAGATTAAATGACAAAAGGTATGATGGTACAAAGCAAAAGGAGATGGTAATGGGACAAGTAAAGAAACAAAAGAGGAGTCTAGAAGAGGTGTAAATGGCAACTGAGTTGCTGAAAGGCAACAGAACTTGAGTGGGTACTTCCTGCTGCAGTGCAGATGATAGCTGATCTGATAGCCCATAATACTTTATCATTGCGATAGCAAAAATACTTTATTATTGCATTGGTTTGTCTTTTCATGCAAATAATAAGATTATGGAGATTAACTGACATCTACATACGCACTAGAATGTGCTCATAAAATAAAAACAGGACATGCTGGAAATACTCAGCAGGTCGATAGTACAAAGTTGCTTTGTACCATCATCCCTTTTGTCATTTAATCTCTCCTGCCTTCCATCCTATCACAGACCTTCCCTTTTGTTCTTTCCTTCCCCTCCCCCCTCTCTCGGCCCCTACACTTGCTTAAAAACCTGTTCCATCTCCAACTTTTTCCAGTTCTGACGAAGGGTCATCGACCTGAAACGTTAACTCGGTTTCTCTCTCCACAGATGCTGCCCGACCTGCTGAGTATTTCCAGCAATTTTCTGTTTTTATTCCAAAAAGTGACAAGATGAGAGCGCTCTCATTCTGTCAAGAGTCCTGCATGGAATGTGTTCGGGGAGTGTCAAAAAAGTTTCAAGTCAAAGTTTATAGCTCAAAGCTGCGCTCTCTCGCATAAACCGAGGAGCTCATTCAAATGGGCCATGACTCAAGTTGGGCTAATCTCCGCGCCCAAATTTCCCAGCGTTCACTGCCTCGCATGAACCTCTGGGGTCAACGGGTGGGGGGATGGTAGGGGGGAAAAGCCCGTGATAGAATAATCATACACTGACTCTGGGTAGAGTAGGCTTGACGGAACAGGAAGCCTCTTCTTGCCCTTTCTATAGTAAAATGAACTCCTTATTCATATCGCACACTCACTTGCTGGGTTGCAGGGTCTCTGGTATTTATCATCTCTCCTTCTGGGTTCATCTCCTTGATCTTACCGAACTTCTTCTGTGAATACAGCAGGAATGCGCCGAGACGAGGGAAGGGAGCTGGGTGCTTTGCCTTCCATTTCTTGATTGCTTTATGGCACTTGGTTGCAGCTTCTGAATCCATTTTACTTAACACCTCTTCCAAGTGCTTCGACTTTCTGATGACCTAACAAATGCAACAAATACAGTTGCATCAAATTTGCTTAATCGATCGATGTTTAACTTCCAATCCTATTTCTTCCACCCCGACCCAGTTTTCTCCCTTCAGCTCTTGAAGGTGCAACTCACACCGCAGGAGGGCTCCACAGATAACCAGCAGACTCCAGTACCTTTCCCTGGGTAGCCACTCTTTGTATGGGAGTCTCGATTGTAAGTGCTAGCAGGCTATTTCATCATGAGGGATATCACAGCTGAGCATAAGCCTGTTCCACTGAAATTTCAAAACTGAGATCGATAGATTTTTGGTGGGCAAGGGCATTAAGGGTTACGGAACCAAGGCGGGTAGACGGAGTTAAGGTACAGATCAGCCATGATCTAATTGAATGGTGGAATAGGCTCGAGCGGCTGAATGGCCTACTCCTGTTCCGATGTCCTCGCCCAACTTCTCTACACACACAGCCACTCTCAAGCAAGCATCACAAATACCAATCAGGAGTAAGGACCTTTCCATTTTCTTTTTTCCCCTGCCCAACTCGGGTATGCAAAGCTCACTGCAATAGCCCCTCTACATCAGCTCACTCCGCACAGGCCAGCAAACAAACCCGGGGCCTCACTGGGCAGTGTGGGTACAGGCTGGATGGACCAGAGGGACTTTTCCTGTCCGTCATTGCTCGTATGACTCGGTACCTCTCGGAGCAATGTCTTTACCCACTATAGCCCGTGGAGAGTTCTGCTTTGACTTCTAATCAGCCTTTGTACAGGATGGCAATGAACTAAAACTACCGCATGAACACTTGCACTGAATTCCTCTGCCTACTGCTTAAACCATTTAAAATAAACACCTCGGTTAACGTTAGAGAGAGAGGAATTTGGAACAAGCACGTTAACGGTTCGCCCACAGTAATTCCCATCCTTTTGTCCAGCAAATTTTTGTCTGCTTTTGTCTAAGTAAATCTTTCAATAATTCAAACAAGTTGAAAGACAACTCACCTCATAGTTATCAGCAATAAAGGGAAACTGCTCTGGGTGCAGGAACTGGGTCTTTGGAATATCCAAACCGTCCTCGCCATACAGAAACTGTACAACACTGCCATCGCTGTCTCGTACAGTCAGGTCATACTGTACCACCAGCCCTTCCAAATGTTTTATAATGCATCTAAGGTAAAATTCAAATAGAGTCAATAGTTTAATTTTATTTCGCCTTTAATTATTCTTTTGATATTTTTTTTTCGTTATCCGTGTCAGCCGTGGCTCAGTTGGAAGCACTTTGAGTCGGAAAGTTGTGGGTTCAAGTCCCACTCCAGAGACTAGAGCACAAAATCTAGGCTGACACTTCAGTGCAGTAATAAGGGGGAACCTTATTGTGATATATATTAAACGATATCAGGAAGGTAAACCCAGAATATTATTTCATGATAAGCCAGCTTGGTAGGACCAGAGGACATACATTCAACTTAGTGAAAAGTAAATTTAAAACAAATATATCCAAGAAAAAATTAGTTGATGAACCTTGGTTTCCATATGTGTATCTTTTTGTTAAATATTAGGAAGACAGAAGCCATCACCATTGATCCCCGCCACAAACACCGTACCCTCGCCACCGATTCAGTCCCATTTGTCCCAAATTGAGCTTCCAACCCCATATCCTCTCTAATACAAAGACCGCCTACTTGCACCTCTGTAACTGCTCGTCTCCGCCCCTGCCCCGCTCCAGCTTATTTGCTGTCGAAACCCTCATCCCTGCCTTTGTCATCTCCGCACTTGACTATTCCAATGCTCTCCTGGCCAGCTTCCCAACTTCCACCCTCCACAAACTTCAGCTCATCCAAAACTCTGCTGATTATATCCCAACACGCACCAAGTCCTGTTCACCCTGTACTCACTGACCCACAATGACTCTCGTCCCAAAGCTCCAATTTAAAATTCTCATCCTCGTGTGGCAATCCCTTCATAGCCTCGCCTCTCCCAATCTCTGTAAACTTCTCCAACACCTCCCCCGCCCCGCCTCCCCCAACTCTCCGAGAACTCTGCCTTCCTCCAACTCTGGCCTCTTGTGCATCCCCCACTTCCTTCGCCTCACCACTTGCAGCCGTGGCTTCAGCCGGCTAGACCTTGAGCTCTGAAATTCCCTCCCTATACCTCTCCTCCTCCCTCACATGCCGAGTTTTCTGTCACCCCTTGTAATATGTGCTTTGACATAAGAACTGCACAGCTCAGCACCTCAAGTTTTAAGAACACTCAAGTTCCAAGTAAGTTTGATCGGTTCTGGGCTGTGCCAGGCCACAGGACAGAACTTTACTTTACAGGCCAACATTCCATTTCCCCAACCTGCTTCACTTGAGTTGTATCACAGCCACTTAATAATGAGAGTCACCTATAATATCACAGAGAAATCTACAAAACAGACTAAGAGGGAATACAAGAAGGTCTAAGACAGGTTTACAGTGCATGTGTGTAAATGCACGAAGCGTGGTAAATAAGGTTGGTGAGCTGCAGGCGCAAATAGCCACATGGTAATGTGATGTTGTGGCGATAATGGAGACATGGATCAAAAAAGGGCAGGATTGGGTCTTAAATATTCCTGGATATAAGGCGTTGTTGAGATACCGCGGCAAACGTGGGAGTCGAGACCAGAGTTGATGGAACACAACTGCTTTAATTTACATCATGGCAAAACAAGTGCTTAAAAAGCCCGCGCAACCACTTAAATACTCCCCAGACAGGAAGTGCTCCCGGCAGCCTGTCCCTGCGGGAAACAAGTTGCTGGAGAAAAGGGCCCACGGCTGGGGGCGGCTGCTGCCGGCAGTGCGCCTGCGTAAACTGTCCGTGCCGCCGTGAGCGGATTATGTCCAATGGTGGCGTGTCGCCACAGTGTTCAGGAAAGATAGGGAAGGAAAGAAAGGAGGTGGGGTGGCAATTATTGGTTAAGGTGAATGTTACAGTGCTGCAGAGAGAGCATGTCCTGGAGGGGTCAATCTATGTGGCTAGAATTAAGAAATAATAAAGGTGCCATTACACTACTAGGTGTATTCTATATGCCCCCAACTAGTGGGAAAGATATAGAGGAGCGAATTTGCAGGGAAATTACAGAAAGGTGCAAGAACTATAGAGTAGTAACAATGGGGCACTTCAATTATCCTAATAAAGACTGGGATAATAGTGTAAAGTGCAGAGAGGGGGAAGAATTTCTGAAGTGTGTTCAGGAGAACTTTTTTGATCAGTACATTTCCAGCCCAACGAGGAAGGAGGCATTCCTGGATCTGGTTCTGAGGAATGAGGTGAGTCAAGTGGAGCAAGTGTCAGTAGGGGAACATTTAGGGAACAGTGATCATAGTATCATAAGGTTTAGATTAACTATGGAAAAGGACAGGGAGCAATCTAGAGTAAAAATACTTAATTAGAGGAAGGCAAATTTCAATGGGTTGAGAACGGATCGGCCCCGGGTAAACTGGAATCAAAGATTGGCAGGCAGCACGGTGGCATAGTGGTTAGCACTGTTGCCTCACAGCGCCAGGGACCCGGGTTCGAATCCGGCCTCAGGTGACTGTCTGTGTGGAGTTTGCACATTCTCCCCGTGTTTGCGTGGGTTTCCTCCGGGTGTTCCGGCTTCCTCCCACAGTCCAAAGATGTGCGGGTTAGGTTGATTGGCTATGATAAATTGACCCTTAGTGTTAGGGGGATTAAATATGTGGGGTTACGGGGATAGGGTGGGATATGTGTCGAATGGGCCGAAATGGCCTCTATCTGCACTGTGGGGTTTCTGTGATTCTGTGTGATTGTGAAAGCTGCAATTGATCAATGGGCTGCCTTTAAAGAGGAAATAGTTCGGGTACAGTCGAGGTACAGTCCCATGAGGGGGAAAGGTAGCGCAACTAAAGCCAGAGCTCCCTGGATGACAAGAGAGAGTGAGTAAGATGAAGTAGAAAAAGAGCACGTATGACAGATGTCAGGTTGGGAATACAAGTGAGAATTAGGCTGAATATAGAAAATTAAGAGGGGAAGTGAAAAAGAAAATAAGAGGGGAAAAGAGAAAGTATGAGAATAGATTGGCAGCTAACATAAAAGGGAATAAATAACAAGCGGGTAGTAAGAGGAGGGGTGGGGCCGATTAGGGACCAAAAAGGAGACCTACACATGGAGGCAGAGGGTATGGGTGAAGTACTAAATGAGTACTTTGCATCTGTCTTCACCAAGGAAGAAGATACTGCCAAAGTCATAGTGAAAAAGGAGGTACTTGAGATAGTGGATGAGATAAAAATTGATAAAGAGGAGGTACTAGAAAGGCTGGCTGTACTTAAAGTAGATAAGTCACCAGGACCGGATGGGATGCATGCTTGGATGCTAAGGGATATTGAGGGTGGAAATTACGGAGGTACTGGCCATAATTTGCAATCCTCCTTGGATACGGGGGTGGTGCCAGAGGACTGGAGAATTGCAAATGTTACACCCTTGTTCAAAAAAGGGTGTAAGGATAAACCCAGCAACTACAGCCCAGACAGTTTAATCTCGGTAGTGGGGAAACTTTTAGAAACGATAATCAGGGACAAAGTTAACAGTCACTTAGACAAGTGTGGATTAATTAAGGAAAGAAAGCCAGCACGGATTTGTTAAAGGCAAATCGTGTTTAACTAACTTGATCGAGTTTTTTGATAAGGTAACAAGAGAGGGTTGATGAGGGCAATGCAGTTGACATGGTGTATATGGAATTCCAAAAGGCGTTTGATAAAGTGCCACATAATAGGCTTGCCAGCAAGGTTGAAGTCCATGGAATAAAAGGGACAGTGGCAGCATGGATATGAAATTGGCTAAGTGACAGGAAACAGAGAGTAGTGGTGAACTTGTTCATCTCAGTTTGGCATAAAAATAAAACAAAAAAGGTGACTCAACCGTGGCTAACAGGGGAAATTAGGAATAGCATAAGATCCAAGGAGAGGACATATAAACTGGCCAGAAAAAGCAGTAAACCTGAGGATTGGGAGCAGTTTAGGATTCAACAAAGGAGGACAAAGGGATTAATTAAGGGGAAAATAGAATATGAGAGTAAGCTAGCAGGGAACATAAAAACTGACTGTAAAAGCTTTTATAGATATGTGAAGAGAAAAAGATTGGTGAAGTCAAGCGTAGGTCCCTTGCAGTCAGAATCAGGGGAATTTATAATGGGGAACAAAGAAATGGCAGACCAATTAAATATATATTTTGGTTCTGTCTTCACAAAGGAGGACACAAATAACCTCCCAGAGATGTCGGGGAACATAGGGTCTGATGAGAGGGAGGAACTGAATGAAATCAGTATTTGTAGGGAAATGGTGTTAGGGAAATTGACGGGATTGAAGGCCGATAAATCCCCAGGGCCTGATAATCTACATCCTAGGATACTTAAGGAAGTGGCCCTAGAAATAGTAGGTGCATTGCTGATCATCTTCCAACATTCGATGGAATCTGGACAGTACCCATGGATTGGAGGGTAGCTAATGTTACCCCACTATTCAAAAAAGGTGGTAGGGAGAAAACGGGGAATTACAGACCGGTAAGCCTGACATTGGTAGTGGGGAAAATGCTAGAGTCCATTATAAAAGATGTAATAGCAGAGCACTTGGAAAACAGTGACAGGATCGGACAAAGTCAACATGGATTTACAAAAGGTAAACCGTGCTTGATTAATCTACTGGAATTTTTTGAGGACGTAACTGGTAAAATAGATAAGGGAGAACCATGTGATATATTTGGACTTTCAAAAGGCTTTCGATAAGGTCCCGCATAAGAGATTAGCGTGTAAAGTTAAGGCATATGGGATTGGGGGCAAGGTATGGACTTGGATAGAAAACTGGTTGGCAGACAGAAAGCAAAGAGCTGGAATAAACGGGTCTTTTTCCGAGTGGCAGGCAGTGACTAGTGGGGCACCGCAGGGATCAGTCCTTGGACCCCAGCTATTCACAATATATATTAATGATGATCTAGACAAGGGAACTAGATGTAATATCTCCAAATTTGCAGACGACACAAAGCTGGGTGGGCGTGTGTGCTGTGAGGAGGATGCCGAGAAACTCCAGGATGATTTGGACAGGTTGGGTGATTGGGCAGAAGCATGGCAGATGCAATATAACGTGGACAAATGTGAGGTTATCCACTTTGGTGGCAAAAACAGGAAGGCAGATTATTATCTGAATGGCAATAGATTGGGAGAAGGGGAAGTGCAACGAGACCTGGGTGTCCTTGTGCACCAGTCGCTGAAGGTAAGCATGCAGATGCAGCAGGCGGTTAAGAAGGCAAATGGTATGTTGGCCTTCGTAGCGAGAGGGTTTGAGTACAGGAACAAGGATGTCTTGCTGCAGTTGTACAGGGCCTTGGTGAGACCGCATCTTGAGTATTGTGTGCAGTTTTGGTCACCTTATCTGAGGAAGGATGTTCTTGCCATGGAAGGAGTTCAGCGAAGATTCACCAGGCTGATACTGGGATGGCAGGAATGACGTATGAGGAGAGATTGGGTCGATTGGGCTTGTACTCGCTGGAGTTTAGAAGAATGAGAGGGGACCTCATTGAAACTTATAAAATTCTGACAGGACTGGACAGACTAGATGCAGGAAGGATGTTCCCGATGGTTGGGGAGTCCAGAACCAGGGGTCACAGTCTAAGGATAAGGGGTAGGCCATTTAGGACAGAAATGAGGAGGAATTTCTTCACCCAGAGAGTGGTGAACCTGTGGAATTCTCTACCACAGAAGGCAGTAGAGGCCAATTCATTAAATATATTGAAGAAGGAATTGGATATATTTCTTAAGGCTAAAGGGATCAAGGGGTATGGGGAGAAAGCAGGGACTGGGTACTGAATTTGGATGATCAGCCATGATCGCATTGAATGGCGGAGCAGGCTCGAGGGGCCGAATGGCCTACTCCTGCTCCTATCTTCTATGTTTCTATGAACGGTTGTTTTTCGGACTGGAGGAAGGTTTTCCCCAGGGGTTGGCACTTGGACCACTGCTTTTCTTGATATATATTAATGACTTGGACTTGGGATTTACGAGAATGATTCCAGGAATGAGGGACTTCAGTTACGTGGATAGACTAGAGAAGCTGGGGTTGTTCTACTTAGAGCAGAGAAGGTTGAGAGGAGATTTGATAGAGGTATTCAAAATCATGAGGGGTCTAGACAGAGTAGAGAGAGAAACTGTTCCCATTGGCGGAAGGGTCGAGAACCAGAGGACACAGATTCAAGGTGATTGGCAAAAGAACCAAAGGCAACATGAGGGAAAAAAATTTTACACAGCGAGTAGTTAGGATCTGGAATGCACTACCTGAAAGGATGGTGGAGGCAGACTCAATCGTGGCTTTCAAAAGGGAATTGGATAAGTACCTGAAAGAAAAAAATTTGCAGGGCTACGGGTAAAGGGCAGGGGAGTGGGACTAGCTGAAGTGCTCTTGCAGAGAGCCGGCACGGGCTCGATGGGCTGAATGGCCTCCTTCTGCGCTGTAACCATTCTATGATTCTAACTGCACTCTCTGTTACCCACCCTTACACTAACTGACTGGCTTAATACTGTTGTTGGGGGAGGGAGAACAAAAGGATAAAGGCTTTTTTTTTTTTTTAAAAGGACAAAAGTAAAAATAATTTTTTGCATTTAAAGCTTAAATAGTTTCTTACCTTTGGAGATACCCAGAACGACTAGTCTTTACAGCCGTGTCCACCAAACCTTCTCTGCCAGCCATACAGTGAAAGAAAAACTCCTGGAGTACAAGAAAGCAACATTTGGAAATGAAGGCCTTTCATATTTTCATGATTTCAAACAACTTGCACTGAGATAGCACTTTGAACTCAGAGACAAAGGGCATTTTTGTCAGAAACCAAGTCACAGAGATTCTGCCAACTATTTGTAGTAAGTCTCCAGCTATTTTATAAAACTTTGCAAAAACAAAATTCTCTAGCTACTTCTTGAATTCAGCCTCTCGCTCTCCTTCCCTCCCTATTAGAAACATAGAAAAATAGGAGCAGCAGTAGGCCATTCGGCCCTTCGAGCCTGCTCTGCCATTCAATATGATCATGGCTGATCCTCCATCTCAATACCATATTCCCGCTCTCTCCCCATACCCCTTGATGTCTTTTGTGTCTAGAAATCTATCTATCTCCTTCTTAAATATATTCAGTGACTTGGCTTCCACAGCCTTCTGTGGTAGAGAATTCCACAGGTTCACCACCCTCTGAGTGAAGAAATTTCTCCTCATCTCAGTCCTAAATGTCCTACCCCATATCCTGAGACCGTGACCCCTCGTTCTAGAACCCCTAGCCAGGGGAAACAACCTCCCTGCATCCAGTCTGTCTAGCCCGGTTAGAATTTTATACGTTTCAATGAGATCCCCTCTCATTCTTCTAAACTCTAGTGAATACAGGCCCAGTCGACCCAGTCTCTCCTCATACCACAGTCCTGCTATCCCAGGAATCAGTCTGGTGAACCTTCGCTGCACTCCCTCTATGGCAAGTATATCCTTTCTTAGCTAAAGAGACCAAAACTGCACACAGTACTCCAGGTGTGGTCTCACCAAGGCCCTGTATAACTGTAGTAAGACATCCTTGCTCCTGCACTCAAATCCTCTTGCAATGAAGGCCAACATACCATTTGCCTTCCTAACTGCTTGCTGCACCTGCATGTTTGCTTTTGGTGACTGGTATACAAGGACACCCAGGTCCCTTTGTACATCAACATTTCCCAATCTGTCACCATTTAAATAATCCTTTCTGTTTTTCCTACCGAAGTGAATAACTTCACATTTATCCACGTTATATTGCATCTGCCATGTATTTGCCCACTCACTCAACTTGTCTAAATCGCCTTGAAGCCTCGTTGCATCCTCCTCACAACTCACAATCCCACCTAGTTTTGTGTCATCAGCAAACTTGGAAATATTACATTTGGTTCCCTCATCCAAATCATGGATATAGATCATGAAATAGCTGGGGCCCAAGCACCGATCCCTGCGATACCCCACTAGTCACCGCCTGCCACCCCGAAAAAGACCCATTTATTCCTACTCTGTTTCCTGACTGTTAACCAATTTTCAATCCATGCCAGTATTTTACCCCCAATCCCATGTGCTTTAATTTGCACACTAACCTCTTATGTGGGACTTTATCAAAGGCCTTCTGAAAATCCAAATACACCACATCCACTGGTTCTCCCTTATCTATTCTGCCAGTTACATCCTCAAAAAACTCCAGTAGGTTTGTCAAACACGATTTCCCTTTCATAAATCCATGTTGACTTTGTCTAATCCCGTTGATATTTTCTAAGTGTCCTGTTATCATATCCTTTATAATAGACTAGCATTTTCCCTACTGCTGATGTTAGGCTAACCGGTCTGTAGTTCCCTGTTTTCTCTCTCCCTCCTTTTTTAAATAGTGGGGTTACATTTGCCACCCTCCAATCTGAAGGAACTGTTCCAAAATTCTATAGATTATGGAAGATGACTACCAGTGCATCCACTATTTCCATGGCTACCTCTTTTAGCACTCTGGGATGCAGATTATCAGGCCCTGGGGATTTATCCGCTTTCAGTCCCATTCATTTCTCCAGCACTATTTTTTTTACTAATACTAATTTCCTTTAATTCCTCCTTCTCACTAGACCCTTGGTTCCCTAGCATTTCTGGGAAGTTATTTGTGTCCTCTTCCGTGAAGACAGAACCAAAGTATTTGTTTAATTGCTTAGCCATTTCCTTGTTCCATTATAAATTCTCTTGTTTCTGACTGTAAGGGACCTACATTTGTCTACACTAATCTTTTTCTTTTTACATACTTGTAGAAGCTTTTACAATCCGCTTTTACGTTCCTTGCAAGTTTACTCTCATACTCTATTTTTCCCCTCTAAATCAATCTCTTGGTCCTTTTTTGCTGAACTCTAAACTGCTCCCAATCCTCAGGCTGGCTACTTTTACTGGCAACTTTATATGACTCCTCTTTCAATCTAATACCATCCTTAATTTCTTTTGTTAGGCATGGTTGGGCCACTTTTCCTTTTGTGTTTTTGCACCAGAAAGGGGTGTATAACTGTTGCAATTCATACATTCGTTCCTTAAATGTTAGCCATTGCCTATCCACCGTTATGCTTTTAAATGAAGCTCCCCAATCTATCATCGTCAACTCACTCCTCATACCATCGTAGTTTCCTTTGTTTAGATTTAGGACCCTAGTTTTGGATTGGACTTCTTCACTTTCCATCTTAATGAAGAATTCTATCATGTTATTGTCACTCTTCCCTAAAGGACCCCGCACAACAAGATTATTAATTAACCCCTTCTCATTGCACAATACCCAATCTAGGATAGCCTGTTCCCTAGTTGGCTCCTCAACATACCTGTCTAAAAAAACATCTCGTACACACTCCAGGAATTCATCCTCCACAGTATTATTGCTAATTTGGTTTGGCCAATCTATAGGTAGATTAAAGTCACCTATGATTACAGTAATACCCTTGTTACATGCATCTCTAATTTCCTGTTTGATGCCATCCCCTACATTACCACTACTGTTTGGAGGCCTATAGACAACTCCCACCAATGTTTTCTGCCCCATGGTGTTTCTTAGCTCCACCCAGACTGATTCTATATCTTGATTTTCTGAGCCAATATCCTTTCTCACTATTGCTCTGATTTCATCCTTTACTAACAAGGCCACCCCACCTCCTTTTCCTTTTTGCCCGTCCTTCCTAAATATCAAATATCCTTGGATATTCAGCTCCCAGCCTTGGTCACCCTGCAGCCATGTCTCTGTAATCGCAATTATATCGTATCCGTTTACATCTATTTGTGCTGTTAATTCGTCTACCTTATTACGAATGCTTTGTGCATTCAGATACAGTGCCTTTAGATTTGTCTTTTTAACATTTTTAGACATCTTAACATTTTTTTGTACTATGGCCCTATTTGTCTTATTACCATTTTTTCTTACCCAGACCCTATTTGTTAGTGCACCCCTTTGTTTTAATTACAAGTTAGGAAGCACAGTAAATTGTGTAGATGGGAGCAGTAAGTTACAAAGGGGCACGGACAGATTAAGTGAATGGACAAATCCATGGCAGATGGAGTTAAATGTGGGGAAGTGTGAGGTCTTCTGACCTGCACATTCCAATGGACCAGATTATTCACAGGCTGACCATACTGCACATTGCGGGTCAAGAAAACGTGGTTTTGCAAAATCTAGAGCGCGAGATGGGCCAAGATGAATTTAGTAAACTGGTGAGACTGCCGCGAGGAATTGGCTCTACACTGCTTCGGCTTTGCATTGGCTGCACTTTATAACTTTTTAAAACTGTATTGCTAATCAAGAGCTGCCCGTGTCATCAACTAGTAAGAAAGAAAGGCTCGCATTTATAGAACGCCTTTCACGGCACCTCTGACACTTCCAAAGCGCTTTACAGCCAATCTTGAGTACTTGCTTTACAGTACTTTTGAAGTGTAGTCATTGTTGTAATATAGGAAATGCAGCAGCCAATTTGCACACAGCAAGGTCCCACAAAATAATGATCAGATAATCTGATTTTAGTGATGTTGGTTGAGGGATAAATATTGGCCAGGACAACGGGGGGGGGGGGGGGGGGGGAGCTCCCCTGCTCTTCTTCGAAATAGTGCCATGGGATCTTTTGCATCCACCTGAGGGGGCAGACGGAGCCTCTGTTTAACGTCTCATCTGAAAGACAGCACCTCCAACAGTGTAGCACTCCCTTAACACTGTAAACCTAAATTTTGTACTCCAGTCTCTGGAGTGGGGCTTGAATCCACAACCTTCTGATACAAAGGCGAAAATCTTACCCACTGTGCCACAGTTGACACCTAATAGCTAACATTGGGAAAGCACCACGTTCCCTGACTGCAGAATGATGTGGAACCGGCAATATAACTCAGCTCTGCTTTCCCTGACGTTTCTCCACACAGGTACTGGGACCAAACAGGCACCTGTCATATAACGGCATCCTCAATTATTTTATACCAGCTATAATCATCCAAGATCTCTTCAACTTGGCGGCAAGTTGCCAAGATCCTTAATAATGTGTGTGTGTGTGGGGGTTTTTTTTTACCGGAGGGCTGATACCAGTGAGGAATCGGCCAGTTACAAAACCGCCAGATCGCGGAGTGAAGTCGTAAGGCTGGAAGCAGGGCAAAGATTTCCCAGAAGGCATCAGTGGAGGTCGCCGTCCTTCCAGCTCAATCTGACCAAGAAGACACGAAATCTAAAAACAAGTAAAAGCATCCGGGTTACTCAACATCATTTTTACCACTTCACGAGAATCGGAAACACAAACAGATTCTGCTGATTCACAGAACATTACAAATTAAAAATGTTTAACTATTTTAAATATTTCTTAAATGGGTTATCAGACTAAATTAAAATCACAGAAACAAACAGGCTAGATAGGACAATACTGTCCTGGGTTTAAATCTAGCTCAGAATGACAAGATAAAGTCTCATTAATTTGCTTCCTCGTTTCCTATGTTACAACAGTGACTACAAATCATTGGCTGTAAAGCACTTTGGGACCTCCTGAGGTCATGAAAGGTGCTTTATAAATGTACGTTCTTACTTTCTTCTCTTTTTCATTTCCTTCTGCTGGCTTTAAGGGTTGTAAGTGAAGTGAGATTGGGCACTGTGATTTGTGTACACAGACATCTAAATACTTTTGTTCCTCCACAGCTTCCCACCTCTCACTATTCAGAAAATATTCGGATTTGTCTTTCTCAGTTCCAAAGTGGGTGATCTCACACTTCCCCACATTGAACTCCATCTGCTATAGTTGTGCCCACTCAGTTAGTTTGTCTATGTTTTTTTTTCATTTGTATACGCGATGTGGGCGGCATTGGCAAGGCCAGCATTTATTGCCCGTCCCTAATTGCCCTCGAGAAGGTGGTGGTGAGCCGCCTTCTTGAAACGCTGCAGTCCAAGTGGTGAAGGTACTCCCACAGTGCTGTTAGGGAGGGAGTTCCAGGATTTTGACCCAGCGACGATGAAGGATCGGCGATATATTTCCAAGTCAGGATGGTGTGTGACTTGGAGGGGAACTTGGAGGTGGTGGTGTTCCCATGCGCCTACTGCCCTTGTCCTTTTAGGTGGACGAGGTCGCGGGTTTGGGAGGTGCTGCCGAAGAAGCCTTGGCGAGTTGCTGCAGATGGTACACACTGCAGCTATGGTAGGCCGGTGATGGAGGGAGTGAATGTTTAAGGTGGTGGATGGGGTGCCAATCAAGCGGGCTGCTTTGTCCTGGATGGTGTCGAGCTTCTTGAGTGTTGTTGGAGCTGCACTCATCCAGGCAAGTGGAGAGTATTCCATCACACGCCTTACTTGTGCCTTGTAGATGGTGGAAAAGCTTTGGGGAGTCAGGAGGTGAGACACTTGCCGCAGAATACCTAGCCTGTGACCTTGCCACAGTATTTATGTGGCTGGTCCAGTTAAGTTTCTGGTCAATGGTGACCCCCCAGGATGTTGATAGTGGGGGATTCGGCAATGGTAATGCCGTTGAATGTCAAGGGGCGGTGGTTAGACTCTCGCTTTTTCAACTTCATGCTACCATCTGCACAACTTACTACGCCTCCTAATTTAGTGTCATCTGCAAACATGAATATACAACTCTCTATTTCATTATCCAAGTCATTATTATCCAGGGCAGGAAAGTGAAGTTGAGGCCTACTCCTGCTCCTATTTCTTATGTTCTTATTATGCTCTTATTAATATACCGTATATGTTTTAAAACTGAGGCCTGAGTACAGATCCCTAGGGAACAGCATTCACCACATCCTTCCAATCAGAGAGCAACCCCTTTAACCATATCCTCTATATCCTACATCCCAACCAATTAGCAACCCACATCACAAGGTTACCTCCAATTGCAGGTGCTCTCGTTTTCATTAATAATTTCTTGAAGATCAGCCATGATCTTATTGAATAGCGGAGCAGGCTCGAAGGGCCAAATAGCCTACTCCTGCTTCTATTTCTTATGTTCTTGTGCGGATCCTTATCAAATGCCTTCTAGAAGTCAATATAGACATCCATAGACACTTCCCTATGCACCATGCTAGTGACCGCCTCAAAAAAATTCAACTAGATTAGTCAGAATATGCTTTTGTTCTTATATTTTTTTAAAAGACACACGCATATGTATATGGCATAAAACTGCTCAACTGTTTGGGAAAAAAATACCTGCATAGTATTAACAGCTGAGCCCTTCGCACCAGACTGCACCATGAGTTGCAGGTTATTCTCCGGAAATTGTCTATGTAGACCCAGGGGCATACACACCTGTCAGTCAAAACAAATCACACAACACACGTCAGCAGTAGAGTAAAAGGCAATCCATTAACTTAACCAAAGATAACCTATTACTTTATCTGCAAGTCACAGAAAAGAAAAAATCAAAGTGTATGGGGAAAGGGCAGGTGAATGGGACAATACTTAGATTAATTAATTCAGATGTAGTCCGTGGCCAGGGTCAGGATGGCGTGACTAGAAGTGAGGCAGGTACGGGGATCCAGGAGGTAGTGTTGGAGGAGCCGCAGCCCTTGCTCTTGTCCAAATGGTTTGAGGCTCTTACTCCCTGTGAGGATGGGAACAGGGACTGCGGGGAGGATGAGCAACCTGGCCACAGCACCGTGGAGCGGGGGGCCATTCAAGTGGGGGGAGTTAAAAGAAATGTTGTAGTGGTAGGGGTTTTGCAGCCGAGAGCAAGAGTCCCAAAGGCTGTGTTGCCTGCCTGGTGCCAGGGTTAAGGACATCTCCTCTGGGCTGGAGAGAAACTTGGAGTGGGAGGGGGAGGATCCAGTTGTCGTGGTCCATGTTGGTACCAACGACATAGATAGGACAAGGAAGGAGGTTCTGCTGAAGGAGTTTGAGCAGCTAGGGGCCAAATTACAAAGCAGAACCACAAGGGTAATAATCTCTGGATTACTACCTGAGCCACGTGCAAATTTGGCTAGGGTAAATAAAATTAGAGAGTTAAATGCGTGGCTCAAAGACTGGTGTGGGAGAAATGGGTTTTGCTTCCTGGGACACTGGCATCAGTACTGGGGCAGGCGAGAGCTGTTCCGTTGGGACGGACTTCACTTGGCCAGTGCTGGGACTAGAATCCTGGCGAATCGAATAACTAGGGCTGTAGAAAGGGCTTTAAACTAATTAGTGGGGGGGAGGTTTTAAGAGAGCGAAAAATAAAAATGACAGCGGAGAAGGCAATAGAGCAAGGTAGCAGTGGGGGAATTAAAAACCAGAGCGTGTCAGGAAGGGACAGAATGTATAATGATAAAGGTAAAGTAGTAAAAGGGGTAAAAGCAGGAATAAATTGTCAGAAAACATATTTGAAAGTTCTTTATCTGAATGCATGCAGCATTCGTAACAAAATTGACGAGTTGACAGTGCAAATAACTACACATGGGTATGATCTGGTGGCCATTACGGAAACATGGCTGCAAGATAATCATGACTGGGAACTAAACATGCAAGGGTATTTGACAATTAGGAAGGACAGACAGGAAGGAAAGGGAGGTGGGGTTGCTATGTTATTCAAGGATGGAATCACTGCAATAGTCAGAAATGATATTGGGTCAAAGGATCAGGATAGTGAAACAGTTTGGGTGGAGATAAGGAATAAGGGGGAAAAGTCACTAGTGGGCGTAGTCTATAGGCCTCCTAACAGTTGCAACTCTGTTGGTCGGAGTATAAATCAGGAAATAGTTGGGGCTTGTAATAAGGGAACAGCTATAATCATGGGGGATTTTAACTTTCATATTGACTGGACTAATCAAATTGGGCATGGCAGCATTGAGGAAGAGTTCATAGAGTGTATTAGGGACAGGTTCCTTGAGCAGTATGTAACTGAACCAACCAGGGGGCAGGCAATCTTAGATCTGGTCCTGTGTAATGAGACAGGATTAATAAAAAATGTCCTAGTAAAGGATCCCCTTGGAATGAGTGACCATAATATGGTTGAATTCCAAATTCAGTTTGAGGGTGAGAGAGTTGGATCTCAAACCAGCGTACTAAGCTTAAATAAAGGAGACTATGAAGGTATGAGAGTAGAATTGACTAAAGTGGACTGGGAAAACAGATTAAAGTGTAAGACGGTACAAGAGCAGTGGTCTACATTCAAGGAGATATTTCACATCTTTCAAGATAAATATATTCCACTGAGGAAAAAGGGGAGTAAAAGAAAAGACAGCCATCCGTGGCTTAGTAAAGTAATAAAGGATAGTATTCGACTGAAAACAAGGGCATATAAATTAGCCAAATCTAGTGGGAGGATAGAAGATTGGGAAGCATTTAAAAGCCAGCAAACAATAACTAAAAGATTAATTAAGAAAGGGAAGATAGATTATGAAAGTAAACTAGCAAAAAATATAAAAACAGATAGCAAGTGTATCTACAGCTATATAAAAAGAAAAAGGGTGGCTAAAGTGAACGTTGGTCCCTTAGAGGATGGGACTGGGAAACTAGTGGTGGGGAACATGGAGATGGCAAAGACGCTGAACAAATATTTTGTATCAGTCTTTACAGTAGAGGACACTAAAAATATCCCAACACTGGACAAACAGGGGGCAATGGGGGGGGGGGGGGGGGGGGGGAAGGAGCTAAACACGATTAAAATCACTAAGGAGATGGTACTCAGTAAGATAATAGGACTTAAGGCGGATAAATCCCCTGGACCTGATGGCTTACATCCTAGGGTCTTGAGAGAAGTGGCGGTAGGGATTGTGGATGCATTGGTGATCAGTTTCCAGAACTCCCTGGACTCAGGAAAGGTCCCGGCAGATTGGAAAACTGCTAATGTAACACCCTTATTTAAGAAGGGAAGTAGACAAAAAGCTGGAAACTATAGACCAGTTAGCCTAACATCTGTGGTTGGCAAAATGTTGGAGTCCATTATTAAGGAAACAGTAACAGAGCATTTGGATAAACATAATTTAATAGGACAGAGTCAGCATGGTTTTACGAAGGGGAAGTCATGTTTGACAAATTTGCTCGAATTCTTTGAGGATGTAACATACAGGGTGGATAAAGGGGAACCAGTGGATGTAGTGTATTTGGACTTCCAAAAGGCATTTGACAAGGTGCCACACAAAAGATTACTGATCAAGTTAAAAAATCACGGGATTGGGGGTAATATACTGGCATGGGTGGAAGATTGGCTATCTAACAGAAAACAAAGAGTTGGGATAAATGGTTCGTTCTCAGGCTGGCAATCAGTAACTAGTGGTGTTCCGCAGGGGTCAGTGCTGGGACCCCAACTCTTTACAATCTATATTAGCGATTTGGAGGAAGGGACCGAGTGCAACATATCCAAGTTTGCCGACGATACAAAGATGGGAGGGAAAGCAGTGAGTGAGGAGGACATAAAAAACCTGCAAAAGGACATAGGCAGGCTAAGTGAGTGGGCAGAGATTTGGCAGATGCAATATAATGTTGGAAAGTGTGAGGTTATGCACTTTGGCAGAAAAAATCAAAGAGCAAGTTATTATCTAAATGGAGAGAAACTGCAAAGTGCTACAGTACAAAGGGATCTGGGGGTCCTGGTGCATGAAACACAAAAAGTTAGTATGCAGGTGCAGCAGGTGATCAGGAAGGCCAATGGAATCTTGGCTTTTATTGCAAGGGGGATGGAGTATAAAAACAGGGAAGTCTTGCTGCAGTTATACAGGGTATTGGTGAGGCCACACCTTGAATATTGCGTGCAGTTTTGGTTTCCATATTTAAGAAAAGATATACTTGCTCTCGAGGCGGTTCAGAGAAGGTTCACTCGGTTGATTCCAGAGATGAGGGGGTTGACGTATGAGGAAAGGTTGAGTAGGTTGGGACTCTACTCATTGGAGTTCAGAAGAATGAGAGGCGATCTTATCGAAACATATAAGATTGAGGGGGCTTGATCGGGCGGATGCGGGGAGGATGTTTCCACTGATGGGTGAGACTAGAACTAGGGGGCACAATCTTAGAATAAGGGGCTGCCCTTTCAAAACTGAGATGAGGAGAAACTTCTTCACTCAGAGGGTAGTAAATCTATGGAATTTGCTACCCCAGAGAGCTGTGGAAGCTGCAACATTAAATAAATTTAAAATGGAGATAGACGTTTTCCTAGCAGATAAGGGAATTAGGGGTTACGGGGAGAGGGCAGGGAAGTGGACGCGAGTCTAGATTCAGATCAGCCATGATCCTATTGAATGGCGGAGCAGGCCCGAGGGGCCGTATGGCCTACTCCTGCTCCTATTTCTTATGTTCTTATGTACTTTCAAAGAGCTGGCCTGGGTGCAATAAACCAAATGGTCTCCTTCTGTGTCATAAAACTCTATGATTCTAGGATAGATAAACCATTGAAAATGAAATCAAAATTATTTTTTTTTGTTGCAGTTATGTACATCAGTGTCCAGGTAACTTTTACATTGCCATTTCTTTTCATCATCATTCTTTAAAATACAGACATCCACATAATATCTAAAATCAATTTTAAATCCTAATTATTAACTACCCAATTCCGTAGGAACAAATTTCACTCATGGTCATTCATAGCCACTATAATTGACATTATAGAGTTCCCAGCAATGGCAGCCCTGATTAAACATTCACTCAATGATGCATTTACATTATAGAGCTGCTCACTACAACAACTGACATCTTGAGATGTGTTGCAATCTTTTACAGGTGTAACTGCGAGAAGTGCAATGCAGTACAGTTTTATTGTGTGAGACAATGGAGGTCATGGATTTCAATGGAATGAAAATCGTGCAGGTTCTACAACAGGCAGACGGTCCCCCTTCTGCCAGAATAGTGCCCAGGCAGCAAAGGTTAAAAACTACCCCCAGTGTGTCAGCGATTAGATGAATGAGACTGAAGTATGTTTCCAACTCTAGCTGCAGTGGCCATTTAATTCCATCACAAGTGGTCAGAGCTGGATTACTGTCTCAAAAAAAACCAAGAGAGGATCGCTACTGAAAGGAAGTGGAAGAAAACATTCGAACGCGTTACATTACAGTTAAATCAGATCAATGGAAAATCAAATCAATGGAAAGCAAATGTTGCTGTTGGTCAGAACACTGTCGAATCACCATTGGCTTGAATCCAGCTCAGGCAAATGGGATGAGAATCTCCTCTACCTGCTGGCTACAAGGACCCCAGCCGCATACCAGTGAGTGTAGGTGACCCACATAATAAATTTTCACAAATTAGCCATAAGGATAAATGTTGTGGGAACTAAAAGAGTGTTACTTGTGCACAAGGGGGTGCTCTTTTGATGCCGACATTTTGAGATAAAGAAGATAAAGCTTCAGTCTCCAGGTCTGACTCATTCCATTGCCGACCTGGGAGTGCTCAACACCAGCACTGGGTGAAAAGAGTGGGAAAGCGTTACATTCTGGAGCACTCATCTCCATCAGCAGAACAAATATTCACCAATAGCAAAAAAGTAAAATCAACCCTTAAGTTGTCTTGTTTCATACCTTGTTGATTTGGTTGTTGTACTGATTCACTTCTTCCTTAAATTTCAGATCCACCACATTCATGTCTCTGGGATCTTTACTGAGGTGAGCATTCTGCCACTTGTCCCGAGCTTCATCACACGAGGCAGACTCTGGTAAATTAAAAGCATTTCGGACAGCCTGGAAGTCGGATACATGGACTTGAATTAAGTTTCAGTTTAGCAATAATTACGTATAACATACAGCCACAATAAATGAAAACACATCATTCAGAAATGTCTTCGCTCAGAGGGTTGTGAATCTTTGGAATTCTCTACCCCAGAAGGCTGTGGATGCTCAGCCCCATTGAGTATATTCAAGACTGAGATCGACAGATTTCTCAACGCTAAGGAAGTCAAGGGATAGTGCGGGAAAGCTAAGGAAGTCAAGGGATAGTGCGGGAAAGCGGAGTGGATCAGCCATGATCTTTTTGAATGGCGGAGGGCTTGAGGGGCTGTACGGGATACTCCAGCTCCTATTTCTTAGGCTCTTATTTACTATGTTATTTACACTCATTTAGCAGTCCCAAAACCTATGGTGCAATTTCTTCCGATTGCTATTTCAAGTAAAACCCAAATTCTTTTGGAACGTTTTTATGATTTCATCAGAAATAGCAACATCAGAAATCTTCCCACTGTGTTTGTGGTGTTGATGCTTAGTTCTAGAGCCTTGGCCAGAACCCATCTGGAGTACTGTGTTCAGTTTTTGGCACCGAACCTCAGGAAAGATGTACTGACTTTGGAGAGGGTAAAGTACAGATTCACCAGATGGATACCAGTACATAAGGGATTAAATTAGGTCAGTTTGCATAAACTTGGCTTGTATTCCCTTGAGTTTGGAAGGGTGAGGGTTGATCTAATTGAGGTGTTTAAAATGTTAAAAAAGGGACTCAATAGGGTAGACACAGGGAAACTATTGCCTCCAGTGGGGGAATCAAGAACGAGGGGACATGATCTTAAAATCCTTTTAACATTTTAAACACCTCGATCAGATCACCCCTCGATCTTCTATAGTCAAGGAAATACGCCAAGCTTAAGCAGCCTGTTCTCACGATTTAACCTTCTAAGCCCCTCTAATAGTCAAGAAAAACAACCTCAATCCTAAAACATTTATTTTAAGAAATGAGCCATTTTCATTATTCAATGTATTTTTCTCCTTTCTACTAAAATCCCCTGCCCCCAGATATTGCCCAACCAGGCTGATGATAAGTTCTGAGATGTATGCCCACGTCACTCCTGCATCTACCAGTGGTGGTGTGCGGGAGAGGTCGGCACTTCTTCTTCTCCTCTTCAGCAACAGCAGAAGAACAGAGCCTCACTTTTAAACATCTAAAAGAGGCAAATTTCCCAACTTCACATTTCTGCACTTGAGCCTCACTTGCCGAAATGACCCCTTTACTGTCGCATTTGATTTGATTTGATTTGAAATCTTTATAATTAGACACAAACCAAGTTCGCTGCACTATTTAAATGCTTGTATTATTAGAAATCAACGGGATCTTTACCTTGGCTCCACATCGTGCCGATTCTGCAATGATCTTCTGCCGCTTTGCGTTTGCCTTGGGCTTCACTAGAATATCTTCAACATCTAATTTTTAAAAAGTCCAAGCTTAGCAAACATTTACATACATTCGCTTGAGAGAAAACTTTTACAAACAATCACTAAAGATGAACCTTTCTTCTGATACTGCAGTAGACTTTTTAAGCTTTCAAAAACATATATTCCAACTAAAATTTCTTCATAAAAGGAGAATACTATATCTTGTATCCAAGAAAGAACCTGCATATAGCATCTTTTCACATCCTCAGAATGTTCCAAGTGCTTTAGGGCCAATGGTTTTCTTTTGAAGTGCAGTGGAAACGTGTGTAAAATGCAACAAAAGAGAATCAAACTCAATTTGACAAATTAATCTGAATTTTTAACTTCTATTTGCCTTATTTAAAAAAACATACTTACAAGGCTCTACTGGCAGCCTTGCATACAGCAATTTTAATAGAACGTTTAAAGTCTGCTTATATACCCTTCTCAATTGTTGGTCCAAAGAGACTTGGGGGGGGGGGGGGGGGGGGTCCAGGTAAATAAATCATTAAAATGTCACAGACAGGCACAGAAAATAATTTTAAAAGGCTAATGAGATGTTGGCCTTTATATCTAAAGGACTAGAATACAAGGGGGTAAAAGTTAAGCTGCAGCTGTACAAAACCCTGGTTAGACCACACCTGGAGTACTGTGAGCAGTTCTGGGCACCACACCTTAGGAAGGATATATTGGCCTTGGAGGGAGTGCAGCGTAGATTTACCAGAATAATACCTGGACTCCAAGGGTTAAATTATGAGGAGAGATTACACAAACTCGGGTTGTATTCCCCAGAATTTAGAAGGTTAAGGGATGATGCAATCGAAGTTTTCAAGATATTAAGGGGAACTGATAGGGTAGAGAGAGAGAAACTATTTCCGCTGGTTTCGGGAGTCTAGGACTGGGGGCATAGTCTACAAATTAGAGCCAGATCTTTCAGGAGTGAAGTTAGGAAACACTTCTACACGCAAAGGGTGGTAGAAGTTTGGAACTCTCTTTAAATCCGGGATGGATAGATTATTGTTAACCAAAGGTATTAAGGGGTATGGAGCAAAGGCGGGTATATGTAGTTAGGTCACAGATCAGCCATGATCTCATTGAATGGCAGAATAGGCTCGAGGGGCCAAATGGCCTCCTCCTGTTCCTATGAGCTAGATACTTACCCATCCTACCATCGTCACATTCTGCTTTCCATCCCAAGCCAGTTATCTAATTTACAATTACCACAAGCCTTAATCCACTTTAACAGCTTCACAATTGGAGCTTTCCCAAATGCCTTCTGGAAATTCAGGTAAACTGTATCCACTCGATAGTGCTCAATGGCCAATTAGACAGTCAGAAATACAGCGAGCATAATTTTGTTTAATGCGCCATGTAACATTGATCTCTAGCCATTTAAAGTTCCCACAGCCTGATTGAAAGGACAGTTCTATCTTTGCGGAATGTCGCTGGAAGGTGTTGAATGGGGAGTCTGTGTACATGCAGGAGTTACCCAGCCCGTGCAAAGGAATTTCCTGATGACCACGTCACTTTAAGTGGACATATAGAACGGCAATTGGTATTTGATGTAAAGATCTAAAAATAGCAGTCCTTTTGGATTGAAATATAAAAGGAAACAGGAGGGAGACAGACTAAGAATTGCATGGTAAATAATAAACCATTACCTAAAGTAAATCCTCTGTACAGCTGGAGGTAAGCAGTGAAGAGACGAGCCAGACAGGTCAGTAGCTTTCCACTTGTCTCGCCACCGTACAGTTCCTGACAGCAGTGGACCAAGCCATAGGCTGAGCTGCCGTAGTGTGCCTTGTCCAGAACGCCACACAGCAGCTCTCCTTCCAGAATGACAACCTGCCGTCCAAAAGAAAACCAGCGTAACCATTTCATAAACTAACAGTACAATAAACATTAATGGGATGAAATCACATTCTGCAATATTAGTAACAGCAGTGTGAATATGTATGCAGATTTCCAGCATCCGCGGTATTTTGTTTTTGTGAAAATGTATGCACTAATTTAACAAAAGCATCAAGAAAGAAAGAACTTGAATTTATATACAGGAAACTTTGGTTTATCCGGAGGTTGTATGTCCGGAAACCTCGATCTACCAGCAGAAATCAGGAGCCGTTTTGTTAGGTTTTTTTTCTTCTCGTGGCTTTTTCTTCTCGTGGCTTTTTTTTCCAACAGTCAGGCTCTGGAAAGTCTCTCTGAAGCTGTTGCTAAGCTACAGAGACACTTCCAAGGTACGGGCCGACTGTTTAGAAGCTGTTGCTAAGCAACAGTGTTTGTTGTCAGATACGGAGATGAAAACCTCCGTATGCTTCAACATTAACGCTGGTATGTCCGGCAGTTTTGATAGATCGGCAACAGCTCGGTCCCGTCGGTGCCGGATATAACAAAGTTTCCTGTAGTACAGGTGCACTATCCCTTATCCGAAACCCTTGGGGCCAGATGTATTTCGGAATTTTTCGGATTTCAGAACGGAAATACCGCGCATTGAAAGAAACAAGCCACATCAAACAATGCAGCCCACGGGGAACTATCTGACTGACGGAGCGCGTGGCTTTTTGACTGACGGAGTGCGTGGCCATCCGACCGATGGAGCGTACGGCTATCCGACTGACAGAGAGCGCGGCTATCTGAATAATAGAGCGCGTGGCGATATGACTGATGGAGCACATGGCTGTCTGACCGATGGAGTGCGTGGCTGTCCGACTGATGGAAAACATGCCCATCTGAGCAACGGAGCGCATGGCCACTCAACCGACAGAGCAAGCCATTGATGCGCCATCGAATAGGCGGCCACAAATTTGAAGCCCCCGCCTCATTTGAAATTGGTAGAGCGAGCTGATGTCAAACTAATATCCCGATGCAGCTCCCCGCTCCTCGGACTCGGGGATGTCGGCTGGCTAGGAAATACCGCGCATTGAAAGAAACAAGCCACATCGAACAATGCAGCCCACGGGGAACGTTGTAAAGTCAGATTTACTGTTTACCTAATTTACTCATCAAAAATATACAATATTTCAGTGCAACAATTTATACAAAGTATGAATACAACAAGTATTGTGAACATTTAAGGGTCAGTTTTTTTAAAGCACAAGAAATCTCAACCATTTTCCTATCCGTTTAAGAATCTCCCCACTGAGTGACGCTCCACGAAAAAACTTTCGGTTTTCAGAGCTTTTTGAATTTTGGAACTGCGGATAAGGGATAGTTGACCTGTACCTCATCACATCTTTCAGAAATGTCCCAAAGCGCTTCGCATAGAATTAATTCCTTTGCAGTGCTGTCAGTGTTGTTAACCTTCTTCTTCTTCTTCTTCTTAGGCAGTCCCTCGGAACCGAAGATGACTTGCTTCCACATTAAAAATGAGCTCGCAGGTGACTGATGAGTCCAATTCGGGACCTACAGTCTCTGACACAGGTGGGGCAGACGGTGGTTGAAGGGGCGGGTGGGTGGGGTGCTTGGGTTGACGTGCGCTCCTTCTGCTGTTTGCATTTGGCTTCCGCTTGCTCCCGGCGAAGAGACCCGAGGTATTCGGCACCTTCCCGGATGCTTCTCCTCCACTTTGTACGGTCTTGGGCCAGGGATTCCCAGGTGTCGGTGGGGATGTTGCACTTTTTCAAGGAGGCTTTGAGGGTGTCCTTGAAGCGTTTCCTCTGCCCACCTGGGGCTCTCTTGCCGTGTCGGAGCTCCGAGTAGAGCGCTTGTTTTGGGAGTCTCGTATCAGGCATGCGGACGATGTGACCTGTCCATCAGAGCTGATCGAGCATGGTCAAAGCTTCGATGCTGGGGATGTTGGCCTGAGCGAGAACACTGATGTTGGTGTGCCTATCCTGCCAATGGATTTGCAGGATCTTGCGGAGGCAGCGTTGGTGGTACCTCTCCAGTGCTTTGGAGGTGCCTACTGTACATGGTCCATGTCTCTGAGGCATACAGGAGGGCGGGTATTACTACTGCTCTGTAGACCATGAGCTTGGTGCCGGGTAGGAGGTCCTGGTCTTCAAACACTTTCTTCCTCAGGCGACCGAAGGCTGCACTGGCACACTGAAGGCGGCGTTGGACTTCGTCATCGACATCTGCCCTTGTTGACAGTAGGCTCCCGAGGTATGGAAAGTGGTCCACGTTGTCCAAGGCCTTGTCGTGGATTTTGAAAATCGGGGGGCAGTACTGTGTGGCGGGGGCAGGTTGGTAGAGGGCCTTTGTCTTACGGATGTTTAGTGTAAGACCCATGCTTTCGTACGCTTCGGTGAAGGTGTTAACGTTGGTTTGGAGTTCGACTTCCGAGTGCGCAGACGCAAGCGTCGTCTGCGTACTGTAATTCAACGACAGAGGAAGGGACGACCTTGGATCTGGACTGGAGGCGACGGAGGTTGAACAGTTTCCCGTTTGTTCTGTAAATTAGCTCCACTCCAGCGGGGAGCTTACGGAGAGGTACTCATCAAGGACAGGGAGGAAGTCAGTGCCCGCTGGAAGGAGCACTTCGAAGATCTCCTTAACCGAGACTCTGTCTTCGACGCAAGTGTCCTCAACTCCATCCTACAGCATGCTACCCGCCACCATCTCAGCACAACCCCAGCCCAGCATGAGGTTGAAAAGGTCATCCGACAACTGAAGAACAACAAGGCAGATGGAATCCCTGCCGAGGCGCTAAAGCATGGCGGAGAAGCACTACTGGTGCGAATTCATGAACTAATTTCTCTTATCAGGAAGGAGAGCAGCATGCCAGGGGATCTCAGAGATGCCGTAATTGTGACCATCTTCAAGAAAGGTGACAAGTCCGATTACGGTAATTACAGAGGAGTTTCCCTGCTGTCTGCCACAGGGAAAGTCATCGCAATAATCCTCCTCAATCACCTTCTCCCAGTGGCTGAAGAGATCCTCCCAGAGTCGCAATGCGGATTCCACCCACTAAGGGGCACAATGGACATGATCTTCACCGCGTGCCAATTACAAGAGCAATGCAGGGAACAGCGCCAACTGCTGTACATGGCCTTCTTTGACCTCACAAAGGCCTTCAACACTGAGGGATTATGGAGTGTCCCCCTTAAATTCAGCTGCCCTCAAAAGTTTGTCACCATCCTCCGTGCTTCACGACAACATGCAAGCCATGATCCTGACCAACGGTTCCACCCAATTCAAGTACAGACCGGGGTCAAGCAAGGCTGTGTCATTGCACCAACCCTCTCTCGATCTTCCTTGCGGCAATGCTCCATCTCACCCTGTTGTTAATATACATAGCAAGGTCCCACAAACAGCAATGAGATGAATAACCAGTTAATCTATTTTTGGTGGGGTTGGTTGAGTAAGGAATGTCAGCCGGGACACATTGAGAGCGCCCTGTTCTTCTTTGAAAAAGTATCATGGGATCTGTAACATCTACCTGTACCACTGGAACAGGCAGATGGTGTCTTGGTTTAAAGTCTCAACCAAAGGGAAGCACCTCCGACAATGCAGCGCTCCCTCAGTACTGCACTGAGCCGTCAGCCCTGATTACGTGCTCCAGTCCCAGAGAGAGTTTTGATCCTACAACCTTCGGACTCACAGGCAAAGGTGCTACCAAATGAGCCAAGCTGACACTTACTTCATTTATTTTAAATGCGTTCATATGCCAACATCGTGATTTCACTTTTTGCAACAGTGAAATGAGAAATGATGAGAATAGATTTAACTTTCATACAAAAAGAGTGAGGTGAATTTTATTGCAGAATAATCACTGAACGATCCCCATTATAGCCACTGTTGGCTTGTGACCAGAGTGCCCGACTGTAACAAGCTACAAAAAAAATTAAAGTACAGGAAACTCTTTCGTATCCGGCACCGACGGGACCGGGATGGTGCCGGTTGATTAAAAATTCCGGATAACGGAGAGCTATACCTACCGACCAGAGGCAATTTATACATCGGCCGACCTCAGACCAGAAGAAAGGACATGGAGTGACAATGGCCCAAGGTACGAGAGCCCCGTTACACAGCCACAGGTGCAGGAACCCCGGTTACACGACCACAGGTGCTGGAGCCCTGGTTACACGGCCACAGATCCAGGAGTCCCTGTTACACGGTCACAGGTACAGGAGCCCTGGTTACACGGCCACATGTGCAGGAACCCCGGTTACACGGCCACAGGTACAGGAGTCCCTGTTACACGGCCACAGGTACAGGAGCCCCGGTTACACGGCCACTTGTGCAGGAGCCTTGGTTACACGGCCACACGTGCAGGAGCCCTGGTTACACGGCCACAAGTGCTGGAGCCCCGGTTACACAACCAGAGGTGCAGGAGCCATGGTTAGACGGCAAAAGGTACGAGAACTCCAGTTACACAGCCACAAATATACAGTAAAACTTACCTTTGGGTTCCTCTTTGGCTGGACGGCCAGCTGATACTGTGCGGGGAAGATTGCAGCGCCCACAGCGACGGCGGGAACAAGTGGTAAATCATTCCCCACCATTTTCGGGACACTACTGCCCAGTTCCTCCTGTGGCGGAAGCCTCAAAACCTACTCCTGAATTTTCACAGAATCACACAATCACAGAAACCCCACAGTACAGATAGAGGCCATTTCGGCCCATCGAGCCTGCACCGACACATATCCCACCCGATCCCCGTAACCCCTACGCCAACACATATCCCACCCTATCCCTGTAACCCCACGTATTTAATCCCCCTAACACTAAGGGTCAATTTATCATAGCCAATCAACCTAACCCGCACATCTTTGGACTGTGGGAGGAAACCGGAGCACCCGGAGAAAACCCACGCAAACACGGGGAGAATGTGCAAACTCCACACAGACAGTCGCCCGAGGCCGGATTCAAACCCGGGTCTCTGGCGCTGTGAGACAACAGTGCTAACCACTATGCCACCGTGCTTTGCCGGTTATTAAAGAATTCCGGATGATTAAGTGCCGTTTAAACAAGAGTTTACTGTACAAGGGTCTGCTGTTGTCCAGCAGCTCAAAACAACAGCATTTGGTTATCGCAGGAATATAAAATAAACTGGTAGACAACAAACTGTTCTGATACAATGTGGTACTTATTGTGCAGTGAGAGAATATTCAACAACAGGTTCCGACACAAGATAACTTGCCTAATCCATTATTAAGCCTTGAATTATAGTCATCTGTCTGTGAAGAACACTCAAATGTTGTGATTTTATGATTTTCTCCTACAATTTTCAAATGGAGGAAAATATATAAACTACCTATTCAGTGGTAAGTGAGCTGAAGACCACGTCCTCTTAACCAACAGTAAAAAGGCAATGAGAAATCGATAAAGACTCTCCAAAGGATAGAAGAGTTGCCTTGTGGTCATCCCAAACCGTACTGAAACAGCTGGCGGATTTCTCTATGGGTCAATGTGTTTTCTCTTTTTCCACAGTTTTAAACTACCAGTTAGGACTTCTCTACTAATAAGTATCCTAGCAATTACTCCTCTGTAGCAATAAGAGCCCGTCAAAACATTTTTTAGATAAAGGACTACTCGATCATGGGGTTCGAGCAGATTGCCAACAACCCCTCAACCCACCCTATCCTCTCCAAGAGGAACTCACGATGCCTTGAAACTAGAGGGATTACTACCCACAAACCAAAGCAGCCACAACACCACAAGCAACCCACCTAATTGAAACTCTAGCGTGGTCGAGCCCTCTGCTTCACACCTATATCTTTAAAGCCTTGTATGATTACTACTCGCAGCCCACAGATCTAGATGTTATTAAGCAGATCACACCTGTTATCTACACGCTTGGGAACACATGTGCCACTCCTGCACAAACTAAAATGGCAAAATAAAACTTAAAACCCAAAATTACCAGGCACCCTGATTGGCCCAGTTGGTAAAGACTGCTGAGCCCTACAGGACAGTTAAGTTTCACACAGGTTTCCCCAGTCAGAGCCATGTTAACAGATCTCAGCCGGGGGAGGGGGGGCAATACAGTCATACAAATGGCCCAAGGCACACGAGCTGCAGATGGGGGAAATCACCTGGTTTCACCCACTTCCTGATCACTATCCGGTGAGCCTGTTATAAAGTGTGCGCTTGTGGCAAGTACAGCAGCAGGCTCAGCCAGGGTGCCCTCCCCCTCCCCTCTCCTCCTCAATGTGTCCAATCGCCTACCATATCTCACTGTCCAAGCTCACAGATGAAGAAGGGCTGCTTGGGCGGGTTGCCACAGGTGCCCGGTGCCCACAGGACTATATCCCTGCCTGAGTCGGCACCTTAAGGACAGGAGGGGAGAAGGAAAATTACCAAGCACCAAATTCAATTTGGGACAGCCTGAAGATTGTTTTACAATTACAAAGTATTGGCAGCACAGAAATAGGCCTTTTGGCCCAACAGGTCCACGCCGGTGAAAATAGCAGATCATCGGGAGGAGCCCCGGGGAAATTCCAGGTGAAAATGTTTGAGTGTGCAGGCAGGAGCATCCTGTCTCTCCGAAAATGTAAATAAGCTCTGGCTGCTTTTTTTTTTCTCCCCCGCCTACTTCATTGATTACTTTTTGCCCGTCTAATATTTTTGATTTTAAGCAATGAGTGACAATATCATCAAAGGAGCTGGCTAGGAGGAATGAGCAAGTCCAAAAAAATGCAAGGCACTGTAAAACAGAATGAAAGTACCAACGTACCTTGGACTCAGACATCCACTCTGAATCGAAGTTCACCACCACGTGCGGAGCTTCTTTAACCCAAGCCTTCCCACTGATTTTAGATTTCCCTATTAAGTTCAATGGTATCTGATCCTTGGGGATTACGTTAATCAGTAACGTAGAAACAACCTGAAAAAAGACAACAATGTGTTTAGGTGTGGCACAGAGAAACGAGAATCAACCAGTGACAGTCAGGCAGTAAATAGAGTTTACGGCCCCGATTTTCGGGGCGGCTTTTCATGCGGCCGTGGTCCAAAAATCGCGGGAAAAGCGGGTCGGGACCCCCCCCCCCCGCCTGATTCCCCGCCCCGTCCGACTTTCGGACCGCCGTTTCCACGCGCCCCTCTTCAGTCCCGCCCGCCGCTGGCGGGACTGCTCGTCGGAGTACTAATCACCAATGATCACCTTGTTAAGGACGATTTTCCCGTGCCGTTGCGACTTTGGGGCTTTCCCCACCTGAAACCCGCCTGCGGGGAACCCCGCCGATGAGAGCTGGCGTGAAAACAGCTGGCTTGCTTGCTTGCAGCAGCAGGTCGCTGAGGGCTGAAGAGATTTAAAGAGGCAACATTTGCAGGCTGCAGGACCTTGTTGATCAAGGCTTGGGGGAACTATGTGAAGCCTTAGGAGCAGCTGCAGAAAGTTGGAGCCTCACACATTTCTTCAGTGTGAGCTCCTGAGAAGCCCCTCTCACCACCCTAACTCAGGGCCTCCTCAACCGAGGCATCTGCTAGAAGCATGGGGGGCCTTTGGCACCTTCCCTTCCTGGCATTAGAGGATCTCCAACAGCAGAGGTGGCAGCAGCAGAACCAGGAACAGCAGGATGATTACCAGGAGCACCAGGCTGCTGCTCACTCACCTGAAGCTGCACAAGCCAGAAGGGGCCAGCACTTGGAAGTGGCTTGAGAGCACCTTGCTGCACTTTAGGGGGCCAGTGGGACCCGTTTCTGCACTGGC
Source organism: Somniosus microcephalus (assembly GCF_052327205.1). Lineage (NCBI taxonomy): Eukaryota > Metazoa > Chordata > Chondrichthyes > Squaliformes > Somniosidae > Somniosus > Somniosus microcephalus. Next base: position 347,180,528 of record NC_140988.1, read on the forward strand.
AGTCCTACTCAGAAGGACTTCCATGAAGATCTGGTTTCTCTGTTCAACAGATGGCCAACGCTCCTCAAGAGATGTCATTCTCTTATGAGCACTCACCATGTTTTCCGTATGCTGGCGAGTTATCTCCTCCATGGAGGTTGCCAACCTTTCCATGGTGTTGTGTTCATGCACCAATGACTCCACAAAGGCTCTGCTCATGGTCGCTATGGACTCCTCCATTCGCTCCACACTCGCAGCGACCCTGGAGACAAAACCTGCCAGAGACTCCTGCATCTGTGCATGGAGATCCAGCACCTCTTCTCTTGCAGATGGACCCAGAGGCAGAGGGTCGAGATGCAGCGCAGCTGAGCTGAGCTGGCAGAGCCCTGCGCCCTCCGACGAGGACTCTCCACTGCTGTCCCTGTATCCAGAATCTGCTGAGGCTCACTTGTCAGCTGTGAAACACCAGGTGACAACACTACTCTATGTCCCAAAGGTCCCCCCGAGGTGTGAGTGTCTGCGCTGGTGCTGGGTGCGCTTACTTCTGCTGACGCTGCACCCTCAGAGGTTGGAGCTTCCTCTGAGGAGTCTGGCTGCACAGCCTCTTCCTCCTCCACAGTGAGGACGGGGGCTCTGGATGGTACTGTGGGGGAGTAAAGGAAGGAGTTACAGATGTAATGCCAAGGTTCCTCTGGTGACTCCCAGCGAGTTGGCATCTGCTGACACCTGCATCCATGCAGCATTGGTCTCAGTGGGAGGCCTCTTCCTCCCTGACCTAGGGAAGAGGACCTCCCTGTGGGCCCTAACCCCATCCAATAATGCCTGCAGTGAAGCCTCGTCGAATTTGAAGGCAGCTCGGGGTCTGGCACTGGCCACAGCTGCTGCAGGCTCCTCTGCCATCCTGTATGGTTCATTTGGAAGCCTTCAGAGGATGCAGTGCTTGCCATGGACCTTGAAAGCACCATGAATGATGACATCATACTGTGGGGATTTCTGACTCGATTTAGACAATTAGCAAGGCTTCCCACATGCTGGGAATTAATTGGCCAATTGAGGGAAAATTGCGTGGGGCTGACTGACACTTTTTTATGTGTGTCAGAAACCTCACATTCGGGGAAATCCGACCATTTCCCACACAAGCCGAAAATCGGGGCCTACATGTCCGTTCTATTTCCCGCACTTCTGCTCTCACCCCCTCCCCTCCCTCCCGGAACCACGATAGAGTTCCCCTTGTCCTCACCTTTCACCCCACCAGCCTCCACATTCAACGGATCATCCTCTGCCGTTTCCGCCACCTCCAGCATGATCCCACCACCAAACACATCTTCCCCTCACCTCCCCTTTCAGCATTCCGAAGGGACCGCTCCCTCCGCTACACCCTGGTCCACTCCTCCATCACCCCCAACACCCCATCCCCATCACCCCCAACACCCCATCCCCTTCGCCCGGCATCTTCACGTGCAAGCGCAGGAGATGCAACACATGCCCTTTTACCTCCTCCCTTCCCAATGCCCAGGGCCCCAAACACTCCTTCCAGGTTAAACAGCGATTTACTTGTACTTCTTGCAATTTAATGTACTGTATTCGCTGCTCACGATGCGGTCTCCTCTACATTGGGGAGACCAAGCGCAGATTGGGTGACCGCTTTGTGGAACACCTCCGTTCAGTCTGTAAGGGTGACCCCGAGCTTCTGGTCGCCTGTCACTTTAATTCTCCGCTCCACTCCCACTCTGACCTCTCTGTCCTTGGCCTCTTACACTGTTCCAATGAAGCTCAACGTAAGCTCGGGGAACAGCACCTCATCTTTCGATTAGGCACTTTACAGCCTTCTGGACTCAACATCGAGTTCAACAGTTTCAGACCATAACCTCTGCCCCTATTTTTTTTTTCCATTTTTTTCCTCTCTCTCTCTCACATGGCAGCTGTCAATCATTCTGCCATCACCATTTACACTTCATCTAGAGCCATCTTTTGTTTCTTAACTTGTCCCATTACCATCTCCTTTTGCCTTGCACCATCATCCCTTTTGTCTCTTAATCTCTCCTGCCTTCCATCCTATCACAGACCTTCCCTTTTGTTCTTTCCTCCCCTCCCCCCCTCTCCCTGCCCCTGCACTTGCTTAAAAACCTGTTCCATCTCCAACTTTTTCCAGTTCTGACGAAGGGTCATCGACCTGAAACGTTAACTCGGTTTCTCTCTCCACAGATGCTGCCTGACCTGCTGAGTATTTCCAGCATTTTCTGTTTTTATTATAGTAAAAAGAGTTGTATTGATGCGGTAATTAAATGTCATCCACTACATTAGATACATACCCAGTACCAACAGAATCAGAGTCATATCACATTAAACCACTCACCATTGTTATGCCAATGCAGTTCAAGCAGGTTAAAATATATATTTTTTCCCCCCTCAATTCCAATTTTCTCTGTTCCTTTACTGAAGGTACCAACTCGAGCTCAAATAATGATCACAAGGATAGAAGACACCTTCTCCCACCTTGCCCAAGCAACCACTGTTTATGTGTGAGCCTGGACATTCTGAGAGTTGGTGATCTACTGACTGTGGATAGTTTGACAGAACATAAGAAATAGGAGCAGGAGTCAGCCAATCGAGCCTGCTCCACCATTCAATAAGATCATGGCTGATCTTCTACCTCAACTCCACCATATCCCTTGATTCCCTTAATATCCAAAAAGCGATCAATCTCTGTCTTGAATATACTCAATGACTGAGCATCCATAGCCCTCTAGAGTAGAGAATTTCAAAGATTCACAACCCTCTGAGTGAAGACATTTCTCCTCATCTCAGTCCTAAATGGCCAACCCCTTGTGCTGAGACTATGACCCTGAGTGCTAGACACCCCCCAGCCAGGGGAACATCTTCCCAGCATCTACCCTGTCAAGCCCTGTAAGAATGTTGCATGTTTCAATGAGCTCACCTCTCATTCTTCTAAACTCTAGAGAATATAGGCCTAGTCTACTCAATCTCTCCTCATAGGACAATCTCCCCATCCCAGGAATCAGGCTGGTGAACTTTCGCTGCACTCCCTCTAAGGCAAGTATATCCTTCCTTGGGTAAGGAGACCAAAACTGTACACAGTACTCCAGGTGTGGTCTCACCAAGGCCCTATAGTAAAGCCTGATCCTGCCGTCATTTAACATCCTCATATGTGCACTTTCCAGTTTGAGCCACTGGATACCATTTGGCAGTGGGAAGCCTGACTGATTACAACGCACCCAACTCCCTTAGTCAAGGGAGGCGGCGGTCAGATGTAGCACCCTACCAGCGCCCCACCCGAGGTCAGCTAACTCAACAAAAAGGATGATTGAACCTGGAAACCTTCCTGTCGCGTATGGCTCACTTCCATATTGGGATCATTCTCACTAGCTGGGTGAACACTCTTACCCTTTATTTGTTATTATATTCTTCACCTCTCTAATACTACACTCCCCATCCCATCACATACAGCAAACCCATCCGACCAAGATGGCAAGACAGTTTCGCAACTTCTGCCATCAGTAGTCTGTGACAGGCAGCTTTTTTCCCCCCTCACTGTGGGGAACAGAAGCTTCTCATCTCTCCTATGTACCTCTCTCTAACATCAAAGTACATATCAAATACATCCTGCATGGGGAGGCTGTAGACACGAAGCCATGCCCGACCACTCTGTCAACTTTCTTCCTCGAAAATTTAACACAGTGCAAAGTATTACCAGGTAGCGCAGTTATACTGCAGCTATCAATCTCAGGTAGCGGATAGTTTTGATTCACAGTGGCGGTACCTTCTTTTCACAGAGATTGTTGAGAATCTGGCCACTGCAGCCAGGTAAAAGCTCTGCACAGGAGTTTACACATTCGTGGCCAGTAAATTTCAAGAGCACAATTCACCCAAGAATTCTCCCAATCACCCACCCTAGCTTCGGCGGAAGGCTAGTGAAAATAGCAGGAGAGCAGGAGAACCCCTGGAGAAATTCCAGGTGAAAATGTTTGAGAGTGCAGGCAGGAGCATCCTGTCTCTCTGACAACGTAAATAAGCTCTGGGTCCTTCCCACCCCAAGCGCCTACTTCAGTTGATTATTTTTTTCTCTCCAATATTTTTGTTTTTAAGCAGCGAGTGACAATATCATCAGGGGAACTGGCTGGGAGGAATTATCGAGTCATGGACCATGGTTAGCCAAGGGTAGTAAGAGTTACGGGACCAAGGTGGATAGATGGAGTTAAGATACAGATCAGCCACGACCTGATAGAATGGCGGAACAGGCTCGAGGGGCTGAATGGCCAACACCTGTTCTTATGCTGAAGGACCTGAATAAAAGTCAGCAGGGTTATGTTGTGCTTAAGCTCAGGAGAGCTTTTGGAAAATTACACAATCTATCACGTGGCTCTGCTCAGTAACCTTTTTCAGCCAGGCACATCCCCTCAAGGTCATCAGGGCTCGCTGGTTAAACAAAAACTTTTTCTTTCACCCCCTGGCTGAACTAAAAAGCAATAAGCAAAAGGGCAGTAAATCAATTAATTTTTTTTTTTTTTAATGGTTTGGTGGTCGTCAGGACTTTATGGTGCGATGGTGGCGGCACTGCTTCTTTAAACTGATTTTTTATTGCTGGCACCGAGAAGTACTTTATCCTTCCAACGCTAATTAATCTTTTATCAATTTCTGTTTGTGATTTAGGATAGGCTTTTTGCAGAATCACCTGCTTTCCTGTCCAAAGTGGATAAGGTTTAATCACAGCGGGCTGAAGAATCTTCACCCGGCCCTTTTTATCCGTAAGACCTCGGTAGACGAGCTCCATGTACTGCTCCCGTGTGAAGAAACGACCGCGGATCGTCATGCTGGTGCCAGAAACCATGTGATCCTGAATTAAACCTGCCAAAGGTTTACCGTCCTAATGGGAAGAATCAAAGAGCATTTTATATTTAATAACTGATGTAATTTCCAAGGGGAGGTCACAGCAGGATTACATTCTTCATAAACACAGAAATGTTCACCATGAATAAAACATTCTGACACACCAATGAGAGGCTTGAACAACAGCACTTACACTTAACAGAGTGAAATGCCTCACCGGCGGTGGGGGAATTGGACACTGAGCACGGATTGAAAGGAAGGTGAGGTTCAAGAGGTAGTATTCGAAGGTGCAAAGAAATAAAACAAGGAAATATCACTCCACGTGCTATCAAGAAACGGCTGAGCGCACTGGATACAGCAAAGGCTGTGGGCCCCGACAACATCCCCGCTATCGTGCTGAAAACTTGTGCCCCAGAACTAGCCGTGCCTCTAGCTAAGCTGTTCCAGTACAGCTATAACACTGGCATCTATCCGACAAGGTGGCAAACTGCCCAGGTATGTCCTGTCCACAAAAAAAGGACAAATCCAATCCAGCCAATTACCACCCCATCAGTCTACTCTCAATCATCAGCAAAGTGATGGAAGGTGTCGTCGACAGTGCTATCAAGTAGCACTTACTCACAAATAACCTGCTCACTGATGCCCAGTTTGGGTTCCACCAGGACCACTCGGCTCCAGACCTCATTACAGCCTTGGACCAAACATGGACAAAGGAGCTGAATTCCAGAGGTGAGGTGAGAGTGACTGCCCTTGACATCAAGGCAGCATTTGACCGAGTGCGGCATCAAGGAGCCCGAGTAAAACTGAAGTCAATGGGAATCGGGGGAAAACTCTCCACTGGCTGGAGTCATACCTAGCACAGCCCCGGGACATCGTTACAGGAGTTCCCCAGGGCCAACCATCTTCAGCTGCTTCATCAATGATCTTCCTTCCATCATAAGGTCAGAAGTGGGGATGTTCGCTGATGACTGCACAGTGTTCAGTGCCATTCGCATCTCCACAGATAATGAAGCAGTCCATGCCCGCAGGCAACAAGAACTGGACGACATTCAAGCTTGTGCAGATAAGTGGCAGGTAACATTCGCGCCACAGAAGTGCCAGGCAATGACTATCTCCAACAAGCGAGCATCTAACCACCGCTCCTTGACATTCAACAGCATTACCATTGCCGAATCCCCCACCACCAATATCCTGGGGGGTCACCACTGACCAGAAACTTAACTGCACCAGCCACATAAATACTGTGGCAACAAGAGCAGATCAGAGGCTGGGTATTCTGCGGCAAGTGTTTCACCTCCTGACTCCTCAAAGCCTTTCCACCATCTACAAGGCACAAGTCTGGACTGTGATGGAAAACTTACTACTTGCCTGGATGAGTGCAGCTCCGACAACACTCAAAAAGCTCGACACCATCCAGGACAAAGCAGCCCGCTTGATTGGCACCCCATCCACCACCTTAAACATTCACTCCCTCCACCAACGGCGTACCATGGCTGCAGTGTGTACCAGCTACAAGATGCACTGCAGCAACTCGCCAAGGCTTCTTCGGCAGCACCTCCCAAACCCGCGACCTCTACCACCTAGAAGGACATGGGCAACAGGCACATGGGAACACCACCACCTGCATGTTTCCCTCCAAGACATACACCATCCTGACTTGGAAGTATATCGCCGTTCCTTCATCGTCGCTGAGTCAAAATCCCGGAACTCCCTCCCTAACAGCACTGTGGGAGTACCTTCACCACATGGACTGCAGCTGTTCAAGAAGGCGGTTCACCACCACCTTCTCAAGGGCAACTAGGGATGGGCAATAAATCCCAGGGACGAATTTTTTAAAAAGTGGTTTTGGGAAAGAATTATGAATACAGAGCCTTGATGGATGAAGGGTTGGCCATCAATGATGGACAGAGAGACTTTGTGGTGATTTGGGGGGGGGGGGGGGCGGCAGTTGGGGGCAAGGGAGTGGAAGATAAGGCTGCAGGAGGTCGAGATAGGGTAGAGCGAGGGCATTGAGGGATTTGTAGAGGATGCTGAGGATTTTGAAATAAATGCATTGGGGGATAGGAAGCAGGTGGAGGCCAACGAGGACAGAGATGACAAGTGGGCAAAACTTAGTACAGGATAGGAAGCAGGTGGAGGCCAACGAGGACAGGAATGACAGGTGGGCAGAACTTAGTACAGGATAGGAAGCAGGGTAATTCCAGTGCAAAATACTACCACCTCAAGAAAGACTGGATTTAAAAAGTGAGCGAAAAAAGGAAGAACTGGAAAGTGTGCGAGGTGACATAAGGTGAGGATGGGATTGGGCTCAAATGCAGTGCCCCCCACCAACCCACACCCAGTAGAAAAGCCTGCCAATATTTGCCATCTAAACTGGCCACTTGGTCCAGATGCAGAAGGACTGCTTTATAAAGCGCTGGTTAGGCCACAACTGGAGTATTGAGTCCAGTTCTGGTCACCACACTTTAGGAAGGATGTGAAGGCCCTCGAGAGGGTGCAGAGGAGATTTACCAGAATGGTTCCGGGGATGGGGGATCTCATCTACAAGGACAGGTTGGAGAAGCTGGATCTGTTTTCATTAGAGCAAAGGAGGTTGCAGGGTGATTTGATAGAGGTGTACAAGATTATGACGGGTTTGGATAGGCTAGACGGAGAAAGGCTGTTCCCACTGGTTGATGATACAAGGACTAGGGGACACAGATTTAAGGTTTTGGGTAAGAGTTACAGGGGGGATGTGCGGAAAAACTTTTTTACGCAGCAAGTGGTGAGGACCTGGAACTCGCTGCCGACGGAAGTGGTGGAAGCGGAGACACTCAATGTTTTCAAGGGGAGACTGGATAGGCACTTGAGGGAAATAAACTTGCAGGGCTACTGGGACAGAGCGGGGGAATGGGACTGACTGGATTGCTCTACAGAGAGCCGGCACAGACTCGATGGGTCGAATAGCCTCCTTCTGTGCCGTTATGACTCTAAAGCTGCCAGCACCTGTGGAACTCCCCAGCGAGAATCAGTGCCTTCAAGAATCAGGGATAAGATGCAACAAAAAAAATGGGAAGGATGGGGAATTGTAAAGTGTCCACTCCCCAAAATGTTACCCTTTCGCTCTTAAGGAAAACTGAAGATAATTTGCCTATCTTTTACTCGCTGACAACTATGCACTTGCCTTGGGAACCAAATACTGTTCGTCGGTACTGGCGATCACGTAGGCCTCTGCTCGGCCAAGTTCGTTCTGTGGAAAGTGGGCATTCATTTCATCACCGTCAAAGTCAGCATTGTAGGCTTTGCAGTTAGCATAGTGAAGCCGCAGAACCTTCTCTCCTGGCAGGATTCGGGCCCGGTGGGCCTGTATGGAGGGCCTGTGCAAAGTTGGTTGGCGGTTCAGCAACAGAACATCTCCATTCTTAATATGCCGACACACCTTTCAAAAATATATGAATATTGTATTACTTCACTGTTATATTATTCAAGTTAGGTAGACACATTAGATTCAAGTCCAAACAGCAGATACGCACCTCTTGCCTTTGGTGGCTCCACTCCTAGGGGTCCATTAATATTCTTGCCTCAATATTTCCTGATATTCCACCACTAAAGCTCAGTTTCCTCTTTCACACCAAATACCTCTTATCTGCAGCTCTATATAAAAGGTTAGATTTGAATACTCTACCATGACTGGAGAGGTTCTAACACCCCAAAAACGCCTGGACAGGATGGAAGAGAAAGCTTATCATCTGATAGGTGATCTGTCCAAACCTTTCCAGATTCCAAATGACTGCTGAGCAGCACCAAGTGAGATCCAGTAGCAATGTAATACCAGAAGTAAGGCCGGGGGTGGGGTGGGGGGGGGGGGGCGGGGATTGAGGCCTCACCCTCCCCGACACACTTTCAGGAAACCAGGTACCAAGTGCTCTTTCTCCAGGTTCTCTCTTTCTTTCTCACCCTTTCTTGGCTCTAATTTATTGACATTGCTCATTTCTTCTGTGCTACAAACACGCTCTTCTTCAGAACCGTGTTGAGAAATTACTGAAGAATGTAAGCATTAGTGATTTCACAACAGTATTGGACTTGTCATTCAGCAACAACCGCAAGTTATTTTATCTATTATCTTAAGATTTACTACAATTTTTTTTAACTTCATTCTCACAATGTGGGCGTCGCTGGCAAGGATGGCATTTATTGCCCATCTCTAGTTGCCCTTTTGAAGGTGGCGGTTGGCCTTCTTTCTGAAACGCTATAATAATAGTTTTGATACAACTGAGTGTCTCAGCCCAAACACTAACTTTTTTTGCATGCAGTTGTCATTTTGTGCAAAAGGAATGATCCAAACATTTCTCCAGCGATCCTGCTTTAATTTCAAATGGCCTCCACTTACAATTTTCATCCCCATGTTCTGCTCGCCAGTACTAGGTGTCAGCAGTTGTTTGGCGATGGCCTCTCTCTGGGTTGGATTGGCTGCATTCAGAATAGTGCGAGACCCATCTTCATTGATCACCATAGAAGCCCCCGGATGTGCATTTGGCCCATTTAGCACAGCTTGCCTCAGCTCCTGCACGTTCCACGGTGTCACCGGCTGAGGATAGGTCAGCTTTGTAGCAAAAACCTTTTAAGAAAAAAAAATTAACTAAGATACATGTATACTTTTCATGGTGGCTGAAAGAAATATATACACAAGTTCCCACCACTTTCACCGCCCACCCTTATCACAGGCAGCAGCCTATATAGGAACAGGAGGAGGCCATTCAGCCCCTCAAGTTTGCTCTGCCATTCAATAAGATCATGGCTGATCTGCGATCTAACTCCATATACCCAGCTTTGGCCCATATCACTTAATATCTTCAGTTAACAGAAAGCTATCAATCTCCGATTTAAAATTAACAATTGATCTAGCATCAATTGCTGTTTGCGGAAGAGAGTTCCAAACTTCTACCACCCTTTGCGTGTAGAAGTGTTTCCTAATTACACTCCTAGCTCTAATTTTTAGACTATGCCCCCTAGTCCTAGAATCCCCAACCAGCGGAAATAGTTTCTCTCTATCTAACCGATCTGTTCCCCTTAATATCCTGAAAACTTCGATCAGATCACCCATTAACCTTCTAAATTCTAGGGAATACAACCCTAATTTGTGTAATCTCTCCTCGTAACTTAACCCTTGAAGCCCAGGTATCATTCTGGTAAACCTACGCTGCACTCCCTCCAAGGCCAATATATCCTTCCTAAGGTGTGGTGCCCAGAACTGCTCACAGTACTCCAGGTGTGGTCTAACCAGGGCTTTGTATAGCTGCAGCATAACTTCTACCCCCTTGTATTCTAGTCCTCTAGACATAAAGGTCAGCATTCCATTAGCCTTTCTGATTATTTTCTGTACCTGTTCATGACATTTTAATGATCTGTGTACCTGGACCCCCAAGTCTCTTTGGACCTCCACTGTTTTTAGCCTTTTACCTATATCGGACAAATGGTTCTAACTATTTGTCATCACCATAGCCGTCAATTACAAAGATGCTGGTTAAAACAAATTAAATGTGCCGGCTACTTCATGCAGTTCAGAACGTACCAATTTAAAAGCTGACTGAAGCTGCCGGAAGTCTTGGCTTTCCGGCCGTCTCCCATAGTTGGTAACACTGCGAACAGCTGATGGGAGTCTTCAGGCAACTTCAGTCAACTGTTTGCAGTGTTAACAACGACGGAAGGCAGTCGGAAAGTGGAGACTTCAGGCAGCTTCATTCAGTTGGTTTTACCGTCCACCGTGTAAAGCAGCCAAATCAAGTTAGCACGAACGCACCCACGATATGCAGTGGGGTCGGTACTTCAGACTAAACTGCTTCAGGATTTGGCATCTTCAAAGCTTTCAGGTGCTCAGCTGTGTTACAGGGACTTGTTTAGTCCCAGGCAGCTACTGGCCCAGTAGCCGAACATTAATTAATATTTAGAAGTGGAAACCTCTTCAACTTCTTTAAGCGGGTTACCAATCAAGTAGATGCACTTTATTCATGCATCCCATCCAGGATGTCGTTTATTTAGACTCCAACAGCACTTTTGACAAAGTTCTACATAAAATCTCTCTTCTCCTTAGGCAGTCCCTCGGAGCCGAGGATGACTTGCTTCCACATTAAAAATGAGTTCTCAGGTGACTGATGAGTCCAATGCGAGACCTACAGTCTCTGTCACAGGTGGGGCAGACGGTGGTTGAAGGGGCGGGTGGGTGGGGTGCATAAGATACATAAAAGGTACATAAAATACCTCTAATTGAACTAAAAGCCAAACAATTACTTTTGAAGTGTAGTCACTGTTGTTTGATAGGCAAATATGGCAGGCAATTTGCACACAGCAAGGTCCCCCAAACAGCAGAGAGATGAAGGACCAGTTAATCTCTTTTGGTAGTATTTGTTCAGGGATGAATGTTGGCCAGGATATCTTTTACATCCAACTGTGCAGGCAGACAAGGCTTCAGTTTAACATAAGCTTTCAGGTACTCAGCTGTGTTACAGGGACTTGTTTAGTCCCAGGCATGTACAGGCCCAGTAGCTGAACATTAATTAACATTTAGAAGTGGAAACCTCTTTAACTTCTTCAAGCGGGTTACCAATAAAATACCTGAAAATTTTGACATTTAAAAAAAATAATTCTTCAGGATATCTGCATCGCTGGCAAGGCCGGCATTTATTGTCCATCCCTAGCTGCCCTCGAGAAGGTGCTTGTGGGGCCCTTCTACTTGCACCGCTGCAATCCGTATGATGAAGGTATTCCCACAATGTCGTTAAGTAAGGAGTTCATGGATTTTGATCCAGCAGCAATGAAGGAACGGTGATACATGTCCAGGTCAGATTGGCGTGTAACTTTGAGGGGGTGGTGTTCCCATGCACTTGCTGCCCCTGTCCTTCTAGGTGGTGGTCACGTGTTAAGGAGGTGCTGCCGAAGAAGCCTTGGCAAGTTGCTGCAGTGCATCCTGTAACTAGGATGCACTGCAGCCAAGTTGCGCCGGAGGTGGAGGGAGTGGAGGTTACACCAGTGCCGGCCAAGCGGACTGCTTTGTTGCGGATGGTATTGAACCTCCCGAGTGCTGTTACAGCTGCATCCATCCAGGCAAGTGGAGAGTATTCCATCACACTCCTGACGCGCCTTGTAGATGGTGGAGAGGCTTTGGGGAATCAGGAGGTGAGCACAGCACCCATTTAGCATCTGCTTTCGCCCTTTAGCCAAAATAACCCTCCTCAAATTTGTCTCTATTCCTGAATACGATCAGTATATATTTCTGCCACTAGAGTTTCAATGTGCTGCAGGATAGTAGAGCTCCCTCTAGTGGCATTTCAATTTAGTCTCACGGTGATATTCCGAGTTAATGGTTTACAGTGATTGAATGAATCAAGATTTATTTTTAACAAATAATATTTTTTCCAGTGTTTTGATATCCATATTCCACACTTCTGTCTGTTTTTTCATGGAAACTGGAAAAGAGTGGTCTTGTAAATACTGGAAAATCCTAATTCTTCCTTCTCCCCAACACCTCTTCACTCACCACTACAAACTTGTAGCACTTTAAGATTGTCTACCCTTGCTTATTTACTAGGATATATCTAAATAAAGATTTTACCATTGGGATACCAATCTCATTGGTATTGATGTACATGTCCGGGCAGATGACTGAACGGGCTGCATAATCCACACGTTTTCCCATCATGTGCTTGCGGAAGAGACCGTCCTTCTTTTCCAGGATCTGAATTTAAGAAAGATGCAATCTTTAGAGACAGAAAATCTCACTTCACATTTATTCACCGACACAAGGATCTTGAAATACGAAACTCCCCCACTCCACTCTTCAACTATGACGGGCATAGATTTAAAGTACAGTAATTGGTAGGATTAGAGGAGAGTTGAGGAGAACTTTTTTCACCTCCCAGAGGCTGATGGGGGGTCTGGAACTCACTGCCTGAAAGGGTGGTAGAGGCAGAAACCCTCATCGCATTTAAAAAGTACTTCGATGTGCACTTGAAGTGCTCTAACCTGCAAGGCTACGGACCAAGAGCTGGAAAGTGGGATTAGGCTGGATAGCTCTTTATTGGCCGGCACGGACACGATGGGCCAAATGGCCTCCTTCTGTGCTGTAAATTTCTATGATTCTACAATAAAATTAAACTGCAAATCTGTGAATTTGGTTTTATTTTGCCGTTAATCTCACTACCACCTCTAATGAAGCTGTTTACCCGTTGCTGGATACGGTTCTGGTGCCTCTGGTACTTGACCTAATCGGCATTCTTCACACCGTGAGCTTGGACAATGCTGTTCAAACTGTGCGCAATAACACAGCCGACCAGATCCTGTCATCACATAATGTCCAAGCACGCACACTGCCAGCAGGGACCATGAATGAGAAGCAAGAAGCAAGAACATTGACTGCTTCTCCCTTTCGTTGCCCAGGGCTACTAGGGCTAACTGCAGCTCCCCATTTGTTTCTGCCCCAGCAGAGATCCGCTAACACAGCACAGACTGGGTGGATCCATCTCCGCTTAAGTGACTTAAACACGATGGCATTCAGTTTATTATTCAAAATGAGATTCATACGAGGACTAACTTTAAAACAGACAGGAAACACACAGCGCTGATTCATCATCAAAAAGTCCTTTGTGGAAAAATTATCGCTTGGCATCTTAACTATTTCACAAGAAAAAGGAAGAGAATTAGGCAGCACAAAGAAGGAATGTTAGTCATAATCCTTTGCCTTGATGTCCTTCTTTATTTAAAAAGTATCAGCCATTACCAACATGGCTTTTGTCTGAATCTGTCGACCCATTTATTTTAGCCAATTTCTTGATAAGTTATTTATGTTTCTTTTTGCTGCAATGGTAATGTTTTAAAAACTTTAATTAGTGAAACGAGTTCAGCTTTTGATGGCTACAGTCACCAAAATGAACAAACTACTGCAGCCTGATGCAACACACCTGTTGGGGAAGTTTCTGTAATTATACATTAATAAAATCTAACAGCATATTTGGTACAAGCAAGTAATGTTCTAACTAAAGGAGTAAACTAGAACAAGGTAGAATGCAACCATCGCTTAAACCTCTAGCATACCTGGCGAATACCGGGAAACTTGTCAGTAATTAGCTTGTCCATATCGCTGTCAAAAACAATATTGATGTGGCTTTGAAGGTGTATCCAGGCGCTGTAGAGTTTGTCTGTCAACGTCTGCCCGGGAATACTCGCTAAGAAGGCGAGGTCCATGCTGGCCGGCGTGTTTTCTGCCTGAAAGTTCAGTAACACAGTGTTTATAGTGAAGTCTGTCTCTACTGTGCACATGTGATCCTGTCTTTTCGTCTGTCTCTTTGTACCCTGTCTCTCTCTCTTGTATCATCTCCCTCTCTCCTACCCCTCTCCCTCGCTCTCCTACCCTCTCCCTCCCCCTCGCTCTCCTACCCTCCCCCTCGCTCACCTACCCTCTCCCTTCCCCTCACTTTCCTACCCTCTCCCTCCCCCTCGCTCACCTACCCTCCCTCCCCCCTCGCTCGCCTACCCTCTCCCTCCCCCCTCGCTCGCCTACCCTCTCCCTCCCCCTCGCTCGCCTAGCCTCTCCCTTCCCCTCGCCTCTCCCTCCCCCTCGCCTCTCCCTCCCCCTCGCTCGCCTACCCTCTCCCTCCCCCTCGCTCGCCTACCCTCTCCCTCCCCCTCGCTCGCCTAGCCTCTCCCTCCCCCTCGCTCGCCTAGCCTCTCCCTCCCCCTCGCTCGCCTAGCCTCTCCCTTCCCCTCGCTCGCCTACCCTCTCCCTCCCCCTCTCTCGCCTACCCTCTCCCTCCCCCTCACTCACCTACCCATCCCCTCGCTCGCCTACCCTCAATTCAATTCAATTCAATTCAAATCGCTTTATTGGCATGACAAGTTACATCTTATGTTGCCAAAGCATCGGAAAACATTCATGTTTGTTCACAAAAATACAGATCTATCCATACAGTGTATAAACAGATATATCCCTGAGTGTATAAATATACTTTCATATATAATTTATATATATACTCTTTTCTTATATTTAGTGGTTGTCCCTCTGTTTATGGCAAGCTGTAACATAGTGTGCCGCTAGTGTTACGCAATTTCTCTCTTCCCCTAGTAGGTATGGGAGTTTTTGGTCGTCATTCAAATTTCTGAATTCCGGGCATATTTTTGTAAATTTTGGGTAGAAATTCTCCCTTATGCCCTGATATTTTCTACAAGCTGTGAGGAAGTGCATCTCTGTCTCCACCATTCCCTGACTGCAGTGAGAGCATATCCTGTCCTCTCTTGGTAGCCGGGTCTGCCTGTGTCTACCTTTTTCGATCGCCAGGCTATGTTCACTAAGTCTGTACATTGTCAAGATTTTTCTCAGTTTGCTGTCCTTTACCATGGTCAGGTAATCAGCTATGTTGTATTGTCTGTTTAGGGCCAAGTAGCAATTGAGTTTGCTTTGGGTTTTTGTTGTTTCTGCCCAATACGTCAGATATTTTTCCTTTTGCTTAGCGACGATTGTGTTGGGTCGAATTCTTTGTGTTACGCTGTCACTGTCCTGGGGCTGGTTATTGTTAGTAGTGTTAGTAGTTACTTCACTGAGTCCCAGGACTAGTTGACTGAGGGTATTCTTCTTTATGGTCATCTCTTGGCATTTCAGGGCGTCGTAGTGATAGCATTAGGGGCTGCTCATTTCTAGGTGTTTCCAAAATTTGGTGGCTCTTTTTTGGATAGTGATTATTAATGGATATTGGCCTAGTTCTGCCCTGCATGCATTGTTTACTGTTTTCCTTTGAGTCCGGAGGGTACTTTTACAGAATTCTGCATGTAGGATCTCAATTGGGTGTTTGTCCCATTTTGCAAATTCTTGATGTGTTAGCGGTCCCCACACCTCACTGCCATAGAGTGCAATTGGTTCAATTACTGATTTGAAAATTTTGAGCCAAATGCTAATTGGGATTTCTATTTGCTTTCTCTTTCAGTTCATTCACAGCCAGTTTGAAGTTTCCCGTAGAACTGATTTTTAAGCCTCTCTCGCTCGCTCGCCTACCCTTTCCCTCGCTCCCCTACCCTCTCCCTCCCCCTCGCTCTCCTACCCTACCCCTCGCTCACCTACCCTCCCCCTCGCTCGCCTACCCTCCCCCTCCCCCTCGCTCGCCTACCCTCTCCCTCCCCCTCGCTCACCTACCCATCCCCTCGCTCGCCTACCCTCTCCCTCCCACAATCTCCTACCCCCTCCCTCGCTCGCCTACCCTCTCCCTCGCTCCCCTACCCTACCCCTCTCTCTCGCTCGCCTACCCTCTCCCTCCTACCCTCTCCCTCGCTCTCCTACCCTCTCCCTTGCCCTCGTTCTACCCTCTCCCTCGCTCGCCTACCCTCTCCCTCGCTCGCCTACCCTCTCCCTCCTACCCTCTCCCTCTCCCTCGCTCACCTACCCTCTCCCTCGCTCTCCTACCCTCCCCTACCCTCTCCCTCCCCCTCGCTCACCTACCCTCTCCCTCGCTCACCTACCCTCTCCCTCGCTCACCTACCCTCTCCCTCGTTCTCCTACCCTCTCCCTCGTTCTCCTACCCTCTCCCTCACTCTCCTACCCTCTCCCTCACTCTCCTACCCTCTCCCTCCCTCTCGCTCACCTACCTTCTCCCTCCCCCTCGCTCTCCTACCCTCTCCCTCCCCCTCGCTCACCTACCCTCTCCCTCCCCCTCGCTCACCTACCCTCTCCCTCGCTCACCTACCCGCTCCCTCGTTCTCCTACCTTCTCCCTCGCTCACCTACCCTCTCCCTTGCTCACCTACCTTCTCCCTCGCTCGCCTACCCTCTCCCTCCCCCGCCTACCCACTCCCTCCCACAATCTCCTACCCTCTCCCTCGCTCACCTACCCTCTCCCTCGCTCTCCTACCCTCTCCCTCCCCCTCGTTCTCCTACCCTCTCCCTCGCTCTCCTACTCTCTCCCTCCCCTACCCTCTCCCTCCCCCTCATTCTCCTACCCACTCCCTCCCCCTCGTTCTCCTACCCTCTCCCTCGCTCACCTACCCTCTCCCTCCCCCTCGCTCACCTACCCTCTCCCTCCCTCACCTACCCTCTCCCTCCCCCTCATTCTCCTACCCTCTCCTTCGCTCTCCTACCCTCTCCCTCGCCCTCCTACCCTCTCCCTCGCTCGCCTACCCTCTCCCTCGCTCACCTACCCTCTCCCTCCCCCTCGCTCACCTACCCCCTACTCGCTCGCCTACCCTCTCCCTCGCTCACCTACCCTCTCCCTCCCCCTCGCTCACCTACCCTCTCCCTCCCTCTCGCTCACCTACCTTCTCCCTCCCCCTCGCTCTCCTACCCTCCCACTCCCTCCCCTCTCCCTCCCTCCCCCTCGCTCACCTACCCTCTCCCTCCCCCTCCCTCCCCTACCCTCTCGCTCACCTACCCTCTCCCTCCCCCTCGCTCACCTACCCTCTCCCTCGTTCTCCTATCTTCTCCCTCGCTCACCTACCCTCTCCGTTGCTCACCTACCTTCTCCCTCGCTCGCCTACCCTCTCCCTCCCCCTCGCTCGCCTACCCACTCCCTCCCACAATCTCCTACCCTCTCCCTCGCTCACCTACCCTCTCCCTCGCTCTCCTACCCTCTCCCTCGTTCTCCTACCCTTTCCCTCGTTCTCCTACCCTCTCCCTCGCTCTCCTACTCTCTCCCTCCCCTACCCTCTCCCTCCCCCTCGTTCTCCTACCCTCTCCTTCGCTCTCCTACCCTCTCCCTCGCTCTCCTACCCTCTCCCTCGCTCTCCTACCCTCTCCCTCGCTCGCCCTTGCTCACCTACCCTCTCCCTCGCTCGCCTACCCTCTCCCTCCCCCTCGTTCTCCTACCCTCCCCCTCCCTCTCCTACCCTCTCCCTCCCTCTCCTACCCTCCCTCTCCTACCCTCTCCTACCCTCTCCCTCCCCCTCTCCTACCCTCCCCCTCTCCTACCCGCTCCCCCCCTCTCCTACCCTCTCCCTCCCTCTCCTACCCTCTCCCTCCCTCTCCCTCCCCTACCCTCTCCCTCCCTCTCCCTCCCACCCTCCCCCCCTACCCTCCCCCTCCTTCTCCTACCCTCCCCCTCCCTCTCCTACCCTCCCCTCCTACCCTCCCCCTCCTTCTCCCCCTCCTACCCTCCCCCTCCCTCCCTCTCCTACCCTCCTTCTCCCCCTCCTACCCTCCCCCTCCCTCCCTCTCCTACCCTCCCCAAATGGCCATTCTTCATGTGAGCCTGAACAATGAGTTTCAGCAGCTGTTCAGACTTTGACCTCGCCTGATGTCCAGGCATACACACTGCCATCAGCGATCAGTGAATGCAGATCAAGAGCAAGAATACTGACCGATTTTCCCTTTCCTTGCAAGGGGCACTGAGGTCAACTGTAGTTTGCTGTCTGCCCCAGCTGAGATCAGCTATCTACACCCACGTAAGGATATGGATAGACAGATAGCTGGGACAACCTTTTAATCGTAACTGTCTGAAAGGAGATTAATGCACAAGAGGAAGATTTCCTCAGTGTAATTAAACCATTTTTTTAATAATTAGTTACACAGCACACATAGAAAATGTTCCCTCCTAGGTAATGCTTTTCATTTCATTACAATATAATGTGCGTGTGATTTTGTTTCACCATGAGAGAGGAAGTAGGAGTGTGATGGGCAAAAATAGGTAGAAACAAACAGGAGTAAAAGTACAGCAACACACAATCTTTACACTGAGATCTGCCATTTCAATTCAGTATCAGACTTGATACTTGACAGCTTTAAAAGAAAAAAAGGGGTGACCTGTTAAACATCCAGCAATACCAATGTTTTTAAAAATTTATTCTTTGTGGGCATTGATGGCCAGGCTGGCATTTATTGCCCATCCCTAATTACCCTCGAGATGCTGGTGGTGAGCCGCATTCTTGAACCACCGCAGTCCTTGTGGCGAAGGTGCTCCCACAGTGCTGTTAGTTCCAGGATTTTGACCCAGTGACGCTGAAGGAATGGCGATATATTTCCAAGTCAGGATGGTGTGTGACTCGGAGGGGAAATTGCAGGTGGTGGTGTTCCCATGCGCCTACTGCCCCATGTCCTTCTAGCTGTAGAGGTCGTGGGTTTGTCAACAACAGTTAGTTTCAGCTACCAACAAAAGGATCTCATGGGGTGGATTTGACCCGTTGGGCCACAAGTCCTGTTATACACAAGTCACTGCAGTGGGTGCTGTCCTACCAGTGCACAGAGCAGAGTTGCACAGCTAACTAAAGCTGTACTTAAAATGGACTTGGTTATCAATGCCTAGCTTTCATTCATTTAAACAAACTTAAAATATAATCAAGTCTTCATTCTTACCGGTGTCTCTATCTCCTCAGTCTGAATGGGCTGCACGGTCTTGATCTGTTCCTGTGCCATTAAAGCCAGAAGCTTATGTATCACTTGGACATCTTTCATCACTGCTTGTAGATTAACAGTTTGGCCATTGGTGAACATCTGGTCTCCAAGCCGATTAATTGGACGAAACCTGCCGAATTCAAGACAAAAAGGAATAATGCTGCACAGACACCCGCTGAACATCTTTTTGTGGCATTTTATACCAATAGCACAATAAACGTTCCTCTTCCCGCCACTATAAGAATTACTCTTAAGAGTTACAAACAACTCCGTGGACTGTGGACCTGCAACTACAGGTAGACTATCCTTTATCCGAAAACCTCGGGACCAGCCGAGTTTCGGTTTTCGGAGAATTTCGGATTTCGGAAGGTGGGTCGGCGGGGGTCCGCGGTTGTCGGGGCCGGCGGGGTCCGCGGGGGGGGGTCGGCGGGGGTCCGCGGTTGTCGGGGCCGGCGGGGTCGGTCGGCGGGGGGGGGGGTCGGCGGTTGTCGGGGCCGGCGGGGGGGGGGTCGGCGGGGGGGGGGGGGGGTCGGCGGTTGTCGGGGCCGGCGGGGTCCGCGGGGGGGGGGGGTCGGCGGGGGGTCATGCGCACGACTTACGCTGACGCTCAGCGTAAGTCGGTGGGGGTCGGGGTCGGCGGGGGTCGGGGTCCGCGGGGGGTCGTGCGCACGACTTACCCTTTATCCGAACTTCCGAAACCGGAACCCTCCAGAAACCGAAGGTTTTTTTCGTTCAGCGTAAGTTGTACGCACGACTTACGCTGAACGAAAAAACCTTCAGTTTTTAGAGGGTTTCGGTTTTCTGAAGTCCGGATAAAGGGTAGTCTACCTGTAATATGTTTTTTTTTAGTGAAAGTGCTGTTAAATTAAGTTACCACTTTAAAATACTTTTTGCACGGCAAATTGTCCCTTTGAAGTCGTCTTACCTGGAAGGAGGTACGGCAACAAGATCGAGGAAAAACATGTCTAGACTCCAGCTGGCCTTTGTACTTCCATGTATTCCCAAGCCGGGAAATAGATATTTCAGGAAGAAGCCTAAGGGAAATGATGGATTGGTTTTACATGAAGAATGTGGGTGCTTATTTTGCATGTACTATTACTTCCACAAGCTTTCTTTCCATGTGCATCAAACTACCAAAGGTTTTTCAGTAAAATTGCTTTTGAATTCCTACAGCCACATTTCAATTTACTGGACTGGGCAGCACTGTGGGTTAGTGCATTATCTTCCGACTGCCGAGATGCAGGTTTGAATCCAGCCCAGACTGATGATATAAATGTCTCCTATCTACGCTTGCTCCAAGGGCCCTACGTGAGCTGAACTTGGACATCCCAATCCAGTTCCTGGTGCATGTGCATAGCACAAGACACTAATTTGGCACAACTGGAAATTTCACTCAGGCCACGAGGCTGGTTGGTTGGGAAGGTGGTGAATTTCACTACTGCAGTAAGACACATTGCAAGGGCAGTGCAGAGGGAGCCTAACTTGTGCCACACCTGACTTGGGTGCTCTCCATGTTACAATGAGTGCAAAGCGTTCAACTCCTCAACATGGATATTACTGGCCTTCAAGTGCAAAAAATAAAATTCCCCATCTGAGGACTATTCAGGAACATTTTTCTTTAATCAATAGCAAGCAGTACCAGACAAAGGGAGCGAAATTCCCCTCATTTGTGCCTCCGGTGGGCGGCGCCAATTGGGCGCAAATGGCTTTTCCTCCCCCCCCCTCCCCTCCGAGGTAATAACAGCGCCTCCCGCGAGAGGCTAGTGGCGGCACTGCTGGGTATCGCTCCGACCTTCTGCGCCCGAAGATCATGACATCATCTCCAGGCACAGCCCCCCGGGAGCAAAATTCGCACTTGCGCCCCGCAGCAGCGCCGGGCAATGTTACCGACTGCTGGAGGGGTCGCCAACACGGAAGCCGGTCGCTAGCGGGGCGCAACTTAAAGGCGCGGTGGGTGACCGGCCCAAAGAAAACTTGCCGATTTAAAATAAAAATGTATTTTCGTTCACCGGTGGCGGCGTCCGCGCCGCAATCGCTCAGCCCAGCACTCTGCTCCACGGTGGCCCAGAAATCGACAATGAAACCTGCAGGGAAGAGCCCCCGCAAGGCGGCAACCCGAATCTCCCCGGATCAGGACATTCCCCACCTCTCGATTTAGTGCTCTACTTCCCTCTTGGAGCAAAAAGAGGGAATTTAACAAATGTTTGAAAAGGTTAGCGCCTGGCACTAACTTTCCAAACATTTTTCATGTAGCACCCCCAAATGGCCCTCTGGGGGAATTTCTTCCCCAAAATCTTTTTTGCTGAAAGCCAAAGCAACTTACATAAATGTCTAACCTGTCAGCAGAAAATGACAACAATGCTGGGCTTCGGCTCTCCTGGTGTAATGTCAGGTCTCAGCTGGAGTATTGTGGACAGTTCTGGGCGCCACACTTCAGGAAAGATGTAAAGGCCTTAGAAAGGTTGCAGAGGAAGTTTACCAGGATGTTACCAGGGATGAGGGACTTCAGTTACGAGGAGAAGTTGGGAAAGTTAGGACTGTTCTCCTTGGAACGGAGAAAGTTAAGAGGAGACCTAATCGAGGTTTTCAAGATGATGAGAGGTTTTGATAGAGTAGTTAAGAGAAAAACTATTCCCTCTGGCGAGTGGGTCAATAACCACAGGTCATAGATTTAAAATCAATTGGCAAAACATCTAGAGGGGAGATGAGGAGAATTTTTTCCACTCGGAGAGATGTCGGGATCTGAAATGCTGTACCTGAAAAGGTGGTGGAAGCTGATTTCATAAATAATTTTAAAAGGGACTTGGACAGGTACTGGAGGATGAGCAACTTATAGAGGGTTACGGACAAAAGGCGGGCATGTGGGACTGATCACGACTGCTCCAAGAGCCAGCACCAGGCACAACGGGCCGAATGGCCTCCTTCTGTGCTGTAAGTTTCCATGATTCAATGTCCCTCTCCCCACTTCTTCCACTCTTCCCTAGCTCCTCCCAAGTTTCCACCTCCCTGCCTCTTCATCAATTCTGGATGCTTCTCGCACTGTCCTGCTCATCCCTCCAGTGAGGTAGAGTCAGGAGTTCTGCCACACCCTATTTCAAATAGGCCAATGGAGTGACACTGGGCCAGGGCAATGCCACCGCACTTGAAACAAACTACAAGTCTTCTCCAAGAGGATGGCACCACTAATACGAGTGGTCTATCAAAACTAAAAGTGTGTGTGGGTTAAATTAAAATACGATGCTCGTGGTCGACGATGCAGCCAATAAGCTTGCGGTGCCCACTGGTCACGCAAGGCTTCAAGTGGACACCGTGGGACCTCTTTCCAGGGTCACTCAGGCATGCACAAGGCTTCAGAATAGTTGCAAGCAGTCGGAGCAACCCATCTTGTGACCTGCAGATGCCAGTTTTAGCCAGGCCCAGGAGCAGACCCACCAGGAGTTCGCCTCTCTGTGACCGAAGGTGAGGAATGTGGGGGCCAAAATGTAACCAAAAAATGAAGTGCAGGCCCTTAAGATAGTGAAAGAGGGACTGGACCTCTGGTACTGCATATATATGTGAATATGGTCTCGCCCAGGCCGCACCTGGACATGTGGCCTAGGTGTCTGTAAAATGGGGAGTTCGGCTATGGATTGCAGGCCTTACCTCTATCCTTAGCACTGAATCACTATAACCTTTACACACAAAGAGAAGGCTGTGAATGCTGGACATCTGAAATAAGTACGGAAAATACATAGCAGGTATGTCAGCATCCGAAGAGAGAAAGGCAGCTTTACTCTTCAATCAGAAATACCCACCTCCAGCAATTTTTTGTTTTTATTTCTCTCTATAAATATCCTTTATGTATAGCACAATTTTCTCTCCATCTCACGCTCACTCCGAGCCTTATAATAGGGTTTAGTTCGCCCTGAAATGCACTCATAAACCACTTACCATCATTTTCCCACAGTTCCAGCACGTGGTCTTTGGCAGTAGAGGGAGTAAGAAATCCTCGTTTTCCAAATAGTGAGTCGTCAAGACCTTTTCAAAAAAGGTACAAAAAGAATAAATGTTTGCTCTCAAGTGCATGACAGAAAAAAAAACCCCAAGAAAAACAGTAAGAAAGAACTTGCATTTATATCGCACTTTTCATGTTCTCAGGGTGTTACAAAACACTTCACAGTCTATGAAATACTTTTGAAGTGTAATTACTGTAGGCAAACCTGGCAGCCAATAAGTGCACAGCAAGGTCCCACAAACAGCAATGACATAATGACCACTGTTGCCTATTCGATCTAAGCCAGAGTATCTTCAGCAATGGCTTCTCTCCTTCATGTTTAAATCCCTTTATGGCGGCGGAAATTAAATTACAGGAAACTTTTGATTAACCGGCCACTAAATAACCGGAACACTCTATCCACCGGCAAAATTCAGGAGTCGGTTCGGATAACTTTTTTTTACTTTTAGTTACTTTTTTTACTCCATTTGTGGCTGTGCAAGCGTGTAGCTGAAGCTGTTGCTAAGCTAGAGACGCTTGCAACTTGTGCCGATTGTTTTGAAGCTGTTAAGCAACAGGGTTTGTTGCTTTATACGGAGCTCTGAGCTCCGTATCTTTTACTATAGCGTTCGGTTATCCGGCATTGTTGATGGACCGGCACCAGGTCGGTCCCGTCCGTGCCGGATACCAGAAAGTTTCCTGTATGTTACACGATCCAAATCCAGCAATAAAAGGGTTAAACGCAGGAGTCACTTACAAAGACATTTAAGTGTCAATGGTTTTCACTAAAGGAACTGGCTAGTAAAAGACTGAAAGGCACAACAGAAAAAGTGCCAGTCACGTAAGCTACTATGTCAGTGCAAATGGCCTCAGATATGCATCAACGAGAAAGTGGTAATATAACTCCGGAGTCAGGTCAGCGATCTGACTGCAGAGCACATTACAGTAAGAGTCCCCCTAGCAGGTAGTTTCACACCAGGCGGGATTGTAGTACACAACCGGCGCAGTGCGAATCCACATCTGAACAGTGCCCAGACTGTCTAGTGGGCCTTCTGGGACCTTTATCTTTGATACTTTTTAACGCTACCAATGAAGCACTGCTTCCCATCCACTCTCACAAATCGGTGGAAGGATGCAGTGCACAGGTTATGTTTTAATGCAGCTTTACCTCCACTGTCTTCCACAGCTTCGCCAGTGTTTATTTTCCCTTTGGCTTTTAGTGCGGCTGTGGGATACGTCACTATTAGTTTGCTGTTGTGTTCCTTTCGCACAATTGATTTTCCAGCTCTACAGAGAAGAAAATAAACAAGATTTTTTGATGAATGCGGAACTTCTTTATCACTTCATTCCATTCAGCAAACACAATCAAGAGTACATCTGCTGATCCCAATGAAATATCCTTGAAGGGTAAGCGGAAAAGAACAGCAGATTGCTTCTGACTTCAGTGCCTTTATCTGCACTTTTTTCTCCTCCTCAATATAAATTTGAAGATGGTACAAATCACCTTAGTTTTCTGTCTATTTCTCTCTTCCAAAGAGCGCAGTCACATTATAAGCTTAGAGATGTTAATTCATCTTTCTGATGACACATTATACTTTCTTTAATGATACACTTTAGGAACAGTTGATTTTTCAGACATTAGCCAAGAGCGGCTAATAATTTTCAAAACAATGTTGACTCAGTATGAAGGGCCATTTCTCTCCCTCGAATCCACTTTCTTCCTTGCTGTGTCTCCCAAGATGAACTCTCTCGCTATGTGTCTCTGAGCTTCCTGCTTTCTTCAAGTTTCTGAAATCCTCTGCTGCTCCTCTGCCCACCATCTGCTCCTAGATCCCTCCTTACACCTTCACCGTGCTTTCGGCATTCCCTTCCCAAGATCCCTCTCCTTTCCTCATCATGTCTTCAAAATTGACACGTCACCTACAACAGCTCCAAGGCTTCCCCACCCACTTAAGACGGTCCCTCCTGCCCCACATCTCCATAAGACTCTCTCCATGTATCCAAGGTTCTTCCTCATTCATTTGTTCTTTTGAAACCTTCCACTTCAGCTCAGCAATACAGTGCATGAACAAACTTGGATACTAAAATTAGGAATCTATTTTTTTGTTAAATGAAAACCTGACTACTTTCTGCTTCAAGTTAAATTTCTATATCTAAAATTCTCCTTAAAAAAAAACTGTTGTGCTCGTTAGTCAATAGCAACCATTGGATTCACGTGTTGCAGTATTAAGGGAGATTGTAATCCAGTAAAGATACAAATAATGGCAGAGCCAAAACTGTGCATGTGTTCCCAGTAACTAAGCCATAAAAGACACAAAAGATCCAAGGTTTAATTCCCTACTTTGTGCTGAATTACTTGACCTCAGCTGGAGCAACAGAAGGGCGGCGATAATTGGCCTTGGTAAGTCTCTGGCTGAGTGTCATCGTCACTTTTACTGCTAGTTGCAGCATGTTGCGCTTTTGATCACAGAGCTGCTTCTAGGAGATGGCACAATTCATTTACTTCTCGCTGACAAATAGCCTCTTCGCACATTGCAAGGTTGAGATAGCTCTGTTGGCAGCAGTTGACATGCAGGCCGAGGTAGTGGCAGATCCTAATGACCTTGCTTCTGTGTCGTAGCTCCCCGAGCCTCTTCTTTCCTTGGCCCCACTCCTTACGTGTCCAGAAAATTATGACTCAATGATAGCCTCATGTTAATGAGTGGACTGAAAAGAGTGGACTTCCTCATTATGCTATCTCCTGCTCTGCTCTGCGCTGAATCTCTGATGACCCTTAATGCCATTTTTATAGCTAGTGTCAAGAACATACTGTGGTCTAGAAAGAAAGCATGAGGAAATTTGCATGTTCATCTTAACAAGCCAAAAAATAAAACATTAATGCAGGGTCCATTTCTTAACATGATAATCGCCTTCAGTCCCGGGAGATATTTGGTGGGCATGAGGAAAAATGCAACATATTAACTGACAGTTAGCTCATGTTTTAATTCCAACACACAAAGTAATCTCACTGCATGTTATGAAGATGCATCACTTACTTGCAGTTTGGGCACTTTCTTGATTGCATGTAGTTTTTCCAGAAATCTCCTAGTAATTTACTCTTGCAGTCACTCACATTTTTCACCTTGCAACAGAAACAGAACAGCAATGTGATGTTACTGTTAAAAAAATAACTGAATACACCTAGGTACAGTAGTATCTTTTTAAAAGTTTGCTCGCTTTAGTTTTCCGTATTTTCCTCATGTTACCCCTCTCTTTTTCCAAAGTGCCATTTGTTGATGTTGGGCGAGAACAGAATTCCCTCCATGTTCAGATAGCCTGCTGACACCCACAGTCTAAGCTCACAGATAGAAATAGTCACTTGGACAAGGTACTAGAGGACTGCGACCATCCACAGAACTGTACAAAAACCTCCCACTTATAAAGCAGCTTTCGTGTGGCAAAACATCCCAAGGTGAGGGGAAGAATAATGCACACCGACCAGGAATTGAGAGAAGGAGGAAGGTGACCAAAGGTGTGATTGAAGAGGTAGGTTTGGAGAAGGCATTTAATAGTGGACAGGGAGATGTAGCAAAGGTTTAGGAAAAAGATTAGAGATGGCTGAAAGCTTTACAACTGATGATGGAGTTAGAGTTTGGGGGAAGCACACAATCCAAAGGCAGCGGGTGAAAGCTGTGACATGGAGCTGGAGGAGGTTGCCTTTCACGGAAGAGGACACAAATAACTTCACAGAAATTAAGGATAGTATTAGATCCAAAGAGGAGTCATATAAAGTTGCCAGAAAAAGTAGCAAGCCTGAGAATTGGGAGCAGTTTAGAGTTCAGCAAAAAAGGACCAAGAGATTAAGAGGGGAAAAATAGAGTATGAGAGTAAACTTGCAAGGAACATAAAAGCGGATTGTAAAAGCTTCTACAAGTATGTAAAAAGAAAAAGATTAGTGAAGACAAATGTGCTTACAGTCAGAAATGGGAGAATTTATAATGGGGAACAAGGAAATGGCTGAGCAATTAAACAAATACTTAGGTTCTGACTTCACGGACGAGGACACAAATAACTTCCCAGAAATGCTAGGGAACCAAGGGTCTAGTGAGAAGGAGGAATTAAAGGAAATTAGTATTAGTAAAAAAAAGTGTGCTGGAGAAATTAATGGGACTGAAAGCCGATAAATCCCCAAGGCCCGATAATCTGCATCCCAGGGTACTAAAAGAGGTAGCCATGGAAATAGTGAATGCATTGGTTGTCATCTTCCAAAATTCTATAGATTATAGAACAGCTCCTGCAGATTGGAGGGTGGCAAATGTAATCCCACTATTTAAAAGAGGGAGAGAGAAAACAGGGAACTACAGACCGGTTAGCCGAACATCAGTAGTAGGGAAAATGCTAGAGTCTATTATAAAGGATATGATAACAGGACACTTAGAAAATATCAACGGGATTAGACAAAGTCAACATAGATTTATGAAAGGGAAATCGTGTTTGACAAACCTACTGGAGTTTTTTTTGAGGATGTAACTGGTAGACTAGATAAGGGAGAACCAGTGGATGTGGCATATTTGAATTTTCAGAAGGCCTTTGATAAAGTTCCACATAAGAGGTTAGTGTGCAAAATTAAAGCACATGGGATTGGGGGTAATATACTGGCATGGATTGAAAATTGGTTAACAGACAGGAAACAGAGAGTAGGAATAAATGGGTCTTTTTCGGGGTGGCAGGCGGTGACTAGTGGGGTACCGAGGGATCAGTGCTTGGGCCCCAGCTATTCACAATATATATCAATGATTTGGATGAGGGTACCAAATGTAATATTTCCAAGTTTGCTGACGACACAAAATTAGGTGGGATTGTGAGTTGTGAGGAGGATGCAAAGAGGCTTCAAGGCAATTTATACAAGTTGAGTGAGTGGGCAAATACACGGTAGATGCAGTATAACGTGGATAAATGTGAAGTTATCCACTTCGGGAGGAAAAACAGAAAAGCAGAGTATTATTTAAATGGTGATAGATTGGGAAATGTTGATATACAAAGGGACATGGGTGTCCTTGTACACCAGTCACTGAAAGCAAACATGCAGGTGCAGCAAGCAGTTAGGAAGGCAAATGGTATGTTGGCCTTCATTGCAAGAGGATTTGAGTACAGGAGCAAGGATGTCTTACTACAGTTGTACAGGGCCTTGGTGAGACCACACCTGGAGTACTGTGTGCAGTTTTGGTCTCCTTACCCAAGAAAGGATATACTTGCCATAGAGGGAGTGCAGCGAAGGTTCACCAGACTGATTCCTGGGATGGCAGGACTGTCATATGAGGAGAGATTGGGTCGACTAGGCCTGTATTCACTAGAATTTAGAAGAATGAGAGGGGATCTCATTGAAACGTATAAAATTCTGCAGGGAGGATGTTTCCCCTGGCTGGGGGGTCGAGAACGAGGGATCACAGTCTGAGGATATGGGGTAGGACATTTAGGACTGAGATGAGGAGAAATTTCTTCACTCAGAGGGTGGTGAACCTGTGGAATTCTCTACCACAGAAGGCTGTGGAGGCCAAGTCACTGAATATATTTACAAAAGGAGATAGATAGATTTCTAGACACAAAAGGCATCAAGGGGTATGGTGAGAGAGCGGGAATATGGTATTGAGATAGAGGATCAGCCATGATCATATTGAATGGCAGAGCAGGCTCGAAGGGCCGAATGGCCTACTCCTGCTCCTATTTTTCTATGTTTCTAAGAGTTAGCACCTTCAGGAAAAATAAGGGAAGAAAAATTGAAACAAAACCGAGATTTTTCCAAAGTAGGAACAGAACAAAGTTCAGAACGAGGGATCGCAAAAATAATATAGACTAAATCAATTACTGAATCATTGAATTATATACAAAAAGCCTTTGCATCCTCTTCCTTACCACCAATTCTTCGAGGCCATTCAAATCTCATGCTATAATGACACAAGCAGATTATGACACAACCGCAACGGTTTTGGGTGGAATCTCCAGTCACCATTTCAGCCCACATGCAAAGTTTGTTATCTCAGCTGGGGCTGCACGGGGAGAGGCACTGAGCTGAGTCATGGTGCCTTCTCCACAGCGAAGGAGAGAGAGTTATAGAGCGAGTGAAACAATTGCATTATCGCACACCCCCTAAACTCCCATTATCGACCAGCTCTGACAGCAACTGGCTAAGGAACTAGGGGAGGTGAGGAGGGGTATAAATGAATAAGTAAAAGGGAAGAAAAGCAAGGAAGAAACCTTGCAGTCAGCTTATGCACAGCAGGTTTACACAAACAGCAATGAAATAAATGACAAGATAATCTGTTTATCCCGGATACCAGGAGAACTCCCCTGCTCTTCTTCCAATACATAGAAACATAGAAGATAGGAGCAGGAGTAGGCCATTCGGCCCTTCGAGCCTGCTCCGCCATTCAACGAGATCATGGCTGATCATCCAAACCCTAGCACCCGGTCCCTACACCGACAGCCATCCCACCCAAGCCCTATCCCCGTAACCCCACGTATTTAATCCCCCCTAACACGAAGGGCCAATTTTTTATCATAGCCAATCAACCTACCCCGCACATCTTTGGATTGTGGGAGGAAACCGGAGCACCCGGAGGAAACCCACGCAAACACGGGGAGAATGTGCAAACTCCACACAGACAGTCACCCGAGGCCAGATTTGAACCGGGGTCCCTGGCGCTGTGAGGCAACAGTGCTAACCACTATGCCACCGTGCTGCCATAGTGCCATGAGATCTTGCTTATCCACCTAAGGGCACTCAGGTCCACGGTTTAACATCTCATCTGAAAGACGGCACCTCTGACACCTTGCACTGTACTGGAGTGTCAGCCTAGATTATGTGCTCAAGACGCCGGAGTGGGACTTCAACTCACAACCTTCTCACTCAAGAGGTAACAGTGCTACCACTGAGGCAAGACTGACATCTGCCTCCTGTATGCCTATTCCGCCAATGTGTTCCTGATTCCTTTAGTCCTCCTCGTTTGACAAACCCTCTCATTTCTTTTTGTCATCAGCAAACTACAGGATTGCGCTCCCTATGCCCACATCCAAAT
The DNA here is from genome assembly GCF_052327205.1 of Somniosus microcephalus. Taxonomy (NCBI): domain Eukaryota; kingdom Metazoa; phylum Chordata; class Chondrichthyes; order Squaliformes; family Somniosidae; genus Somniosus; species Somniosus microcephalus. Next base: position 347,210,720 of record NC_140988.1, read on the forward strand.
ATACGTAGATATGGGAAACAAAAGTGGACTTCGCATCTGCACCACCATCCAACCCTTCTCCAATCCGAGCAACAGCAACTCTTTGTTTCCTATCCATCAACCAACTTTTCTATCACCTCCCCTTGACAGTCAACGGCATTACCATCGCCGAATCCCCCACCATCAACATCCTGGGGGATCACCATTGATCAGAAACTTAACTGGACCAGCCACATAAATCTCTGGTCTGTGCTGAGTTAGCTAATCTCAAGTCTAGATGGCAGTAAAGAAAGACTTGCATTTATATAGCGCCTTTCACCACCTCAGTGGCAACAAGAGCAGGTCAGAGGTTGGGTATTCTGTGCCGAGTGTCTCACCGCCTGACTTCCCAAAGCCGTTCCACCATCTACAAGGCACAAGTAAGGAATGTGATGGAATACTCTCCACTTGCCTGGATGAGTGCAGCTCCAACAACCCAAGAAGCTCGACACCATCCAGGACAAAGCAGCCCGCTTGATTGGCACCCCATCCACCACCTTAAACATTCACTCCCTCCACCACCGGCATACCGTGGCTGCAGTGTGTACTATCTACAAGATGCACTGCAGCAACTCGCCAAGGCTTCTTCGGCAGCACCTTCCAAACCCGCGATCTCTTCCACCTAGAAGGACAAGGGCAGCAGGCGCATGGGAACACCACCACCGCCAAGTTACCCTCCAAGTCACACACCATCCTGACTTAGAAGTATATCACCGATCCTTTATCGTCGCTGGGTCAAAATCCTGGAACTCCCTCCCTAACAGCACTGTGGGAGTACCTTCACCACACGGACTGCAGCGGTTCAAGGCGGCGGCTCACCACCACCTTCGAGGGCAATTAGGGATGGGCAATAAATGCTGGCCTTGACAGCGATGCCCACACCCCATAAACAAATTTTAAAAACTAAATTTTCTTATATCATACAGCTGAATAAATGGAACAAGCCCCTTACTATACATCTTATCGAACGTCTTCTGAAAAGGTAATGGGCACAATACGAAGTGCCTGCATGACATACAAATCAGTTTTACACCTACTTGTGAAGCTTTGCAATTCACTCGACTGTTCAGCACAATCTGAGTGTGCTCGTTCAGTGCTTTCTGGATTTCATCTAATGTGGCCTTCGAATTTTTCTCCAGCAGCTGTACAAAACAGAATTATATCAAACCATAATGAATATCGAAAATGTATCCTTTTTTCTCTCTGCTGCCACCTGCTGCCATGTGTCCTCCCTGAGCCGAGATGGTCTGAGCCACAGTATTTACCAAAGACTGCTGTCAGTGTACAGTAACAGCAGAGTTTACTATACAAATATGATAGACTGCAGTGATTTAATCTGCTCCCCCAGTGGCTCAGCAAGTTTATCCACCGAGTACTTGAGACACCAAGAGCAAGAAGGTCCCAGGTTCAATCTCTGGTCTGTGCTGAGTTAGCTAATCTCAAGTCTAGATGGCAGTAAAGAAAGACTTGCATTTCTATAGCGCCTTTCACCACCTCAGGACTTCCCAAAGCACTTTACAGCCAATGAAGTACTTTTGAAGTGTAGTCACTGTTGTAATGTAGGAAACGTGGCAGTCAATTTGCACACAGAAAGGTCCCACAAACAGAAATCTGTGTTGACCAGATAATCAGTTTTAATGATGTTGGTCAGGACACCAGGAAGAACTCCCCTACTCTTCTTCCAATAGTGCCGTGGGATCTTTTACACACACCTGAGAAGGCAGACAGGACCTTGGTTTAACCAAAAGACAGCACCTCCAACAGTGCAGCGCTCCCTCAGTACTGCACTGGAGTGTCAGCCTAGATTTATTTTTGTGCTCAAGTCTCTGGAGTGGGACTTCAACCCACAACATTCTGACTCAGTGGCGAGAGTGGGCTGCTGAGCCACAGCTTGTCAGTAGAGGCACTACAATTGGTATCAAGCACCCAAGGTGAGGGAGGGGAAAGTGGCCAGGGACCCTTGTCCTGATTCAAAGATCCCAGTTAGATGTGCACGTGTGTAAATTTCAGGTGAGAAGAGCATTGGGCTCAGCTGTGATGCCCCCTGTGGTCAAATAATCTGCAGGAATTAACTGCCCAGGTTCATAAATATTGGATACTTAAACAAAGTATCAGTACCCAGCAATGAATTAAAGCCTTCAGGATAGGGAGGAAAATTGGTGAGGAGAGAGAAAAAGAGTATGCCTTTAATGGCCCAGTAATTCGGGTCCCAACGCGTGAGTACGGACAGGGTACTCACGCGTGGGCCCGATGGAAGTGCCGGTTTTCAGCATGCACAGCGCATGCGCGGAAAACCGGCATTTCCTTTCCTCTGAACCAAGGGGTTCAGAGGTCGAACGTGTGCGCGCAGGAGTCTGCGCGTGCGCGCTGAAATTCCTTCTTTTTTTAAGCTTTGCCCGTGCGTGAAGGCTTCCGGTTTTTACGCGTGAAAAAAGCAGACGTAAGGTAAGTGGTCTATTAATTAAAGTTAGAGTTTTTTTTCCACAGGTTCATTATTTTTTAAGAATTTACAGTAAGGTAAGTGTATTTTTAGACCCGAATTGTTAAAAAAAAAAATTCTCAAAAATTTGAATAATTGTTTAAAATAGTTTTTTACAGTTATTAATAGTTCATTTAATTAGTGGGATTTTTTTTAACTTTCATTTGAAGTTTAAGTACTGTTTTGGGCGCCCGGAGTTTTCATGAGTTTGACAGTTCTTACTATCAAACTCATGAATGAACTTTTGCAACCTCCGATTGGTTGCCCAGTGCTCACGTGATCCCAGCCAGCTCATCGAACTAACTACGCCGCTGGATCACGCAAGCACAGCGCACCGGGAGCTGAACCGGGCCACTGACAGGAAATCCACGCAGGGCCAGGCTTCAACTGTCGGCGCGCTAGGTAAGTGTAGGTCGGGGCCTTGCACCCGCGGGAAGCTCCCGACACCAATTTCTGGGCCATTATCTTTTTTGCTTTGCATATTGATTATCTCCAAACATCATATTTTTTTCACAACTGTTCGCAACATCCTCATGGTTGTCACAAAGTGTTTCACAGCCAATCAAGTTACTTTTGAAAGTGCAGTCATTGTTATAATGCAGGCAAATGTGGCAGACAATTTGCGCACAGCAAGATCACATGACAAGATAAATGACAAGATAATATGTTGCCGTGGCGTTGGATCAGGGATAAATGTTGGCCAGGACACCAGGAAAACTCCCCTGCTCTTCCTCGAATGGTGCCATGGGATCTTTTATATCCACCTATAAGCAGGCAGATGGAACCTCAATTTAATGTCTCATTCAAAAAGATGGCACCTCCAACAGTGCAACACTCCTTCAATACTGCACTGAAGTGTCAGTCGAGTTTCTCTGCTCTCTGAAAAGGGGCTTGAACCTACAACCTTGTGCATCAGATGAGAGAATGCTGCCACTGAGCGAAAGCAGCCACTTAAATTTGCCAAAAAGACTTTTGAATAACTTAGTTGAAATCACATTTCTTCAATATCTTACAGAAAAAAAAATGATCTTATAAGCAATCTTCCCTCTAATTTTTATCCGTGTGCGGCCCCTTCAAATTTGCCGCACGGTATCTTTTCCAGCGGCACCAGCTGGTGAACGGATTGCGCGGTATCTCCCGATCGATGCTCGGCCAGCGCGCCCGCACACCTTAGCGGGAAGACTGCTTGCAAGCATCGAGAGAAAACGGTTCAGAATGTTTCATATCAATACTCACCTCGTTCAGTACTTTCTCCACTTCATAAACAGCTTCAATAGCTCCAGCATCTACAATTTGGATCTGATTTAGCAGCAGGTACATCATTGCACGGGGACATGTCAGCATATGGCAATTCAAACAGGAGCCTCTTATCACCAGATAGAGTTTCTGTGTAAAAAGGTATTTGTTTAAAAACAAAGAAAAAAATCGTTAAAATAACACAGAAACGAGATGAAACCACACCTCCTATCAAGCCCACTCAGTCATTCAGACCCCACTTCAGAACCACACCTGAACAGTTTTTCATCTTTCCATTATCTCATAACAATCAGAACTTAATCCTTTAAATAACTTAAAATCACAATGAAACCAGGTAAGAAAGCCATGCTAAAATGTTTAAAGTTAACTCAAGTTTAAATGAATAAAACAATGCTGTAAAACCAGTTAATTCCATGACACAAAATTGATGTACTATGCATGCATGCGCTAGCCCTGCAATATAAAATTGAATTACAAAATGATTTAAGTACTACATGATGTGTTTCATATTACAATCGCCAACTGTGTTTCTGCCCATAAAACTTTAATTTTAATAAGAATGTGGAACAAAAAAATCAAGCATGGCTTCTTTAATTCTATTGCGGTACATAAGGGGTTAAAAAAAAAAGCAGCTACACTCTTGAAGGAAGAACCAAACCACTCAATTCAAATACAAACATGCTTGGTGATTTGTTCAGATACATGTCTGATTGGCAGTTTTTTTAAAGCGAAATTTTGCCTAGCTCTGGTTGTTGTTTCAGAGGGATTTATAAGCTTGTCTTTTCAAATCACTCAATTCTATCTGGAACTTTTGATAAGGAATCTTCAAAGTGAATCTCTCTAAAACTTTAAATCATTAGCTAGCTCTATACTTGGTGAGAATATAAAAAGAAGTTATACACAAATTAAAATTTAGTTTAGAGTAGAAGTTTCAAATTCTTTGGAGAAACTCTGGAGGGTATAAGGAGTTAGGGATCACCAATTAGAGAGGTATGAAATATAGAACCCAAGAATGGGGTAAAAGAAACCCCAAAAACTTATCAACCTGTTTAAAATAGCAGTGTTCTGCCTTTCCCTGGTCACTTTGTTACCAGCTGTTACAGTAGTCAAGTCTTGGAGTCAACACATTTTCTGCTCCACTGCAGCCAAGTTTAAAATGAATCTGAGTCAAAAGGGATGATTTTGCCAGCCCTGGGGAGGCAGGTATGGAGGCGGGACTGCCTGGAAAATGGCAGAATTTGGGGCGGGTGCCCAACCCACCTCCATGACATCTTGCCAGGAGGCGGGTAGCCGTCCCGCACCGGGTCCCATCTCCTTGAAGGCAGGAAGAGATTAAAGCCTATTAACTGCCTGTTAACATGTAGTTAACAGGCAGAAAATAGGATTATCCCCTTTTTGCCCTCACAAGTGCCGGCTTCCCGAAGGCTCCAAAACCCGCCAGGTCAGCTAGGCAAGTACTGGGTCTGCGGGGTGCAAAAGTGTGCTGTGAAGGTAAGTGATGGGTGCAAGAGTGGAGAGGTGAGTATCTGAGGTAAGTGCAAAGTGTTAGTAAAAGTGTACTTACCTTTGCTCTCCCTGCAGGCTTCAGTCAGTGTATATGCGGAGAGTCTCGGACCTCCGTGTTGCAGATGAGAGATGGCCGTTGCATTCTCAGATGCAACAACCATCTCATTTCTGTAAAAGGAAGACGTTTGATGAGGTCTTGAATTCAAGACCTCATCAAACTACAGAGAATGTCACTGTTTGACAGCTTCACAGAGCTGTCAAACGATGACAATTCATCTGAAACATCATACGTTGACGTTCTCTGCAATCGGCTTTCCCTTAATTGGCCTGCTCAAGGTCAATCAAGGGAAAAATAGTGTGGGTTGGTCACAAATCAATGGAGGCGGGACATCGACCCGCCAAGCAGCGGTCCCGCCTCCAACGCACCCCCATTAACAAAATCGGCCCCAAAGTGTTGGTGAGCAGAGCAAAGCACCTGTTGATTGTAAGGCTGTTAGACATCCAAAACTCTGCTGCCCGATTCCTAACTCGCATCAAGAACTATTCACCCATCATCCCTGTGTGCGCTGACCTACCCTGGCTCCCGGTCTGGCAAGGCCTTAATTTTAAAATTCTCATCCTTGTTTTCAATTCCCTCCCTGGCCTCGCCCCTCCCTATATCTCTAACCTCTTCCAGCCCTAGAAACCTCCAAGATTTCTGCGCTCCTCCAATTCTGGCTTCTTGCGCATCCCCGATTTTAATCGTTCCACCATTGACGGCCGTGCCTTCAGCTGCCTCGGCCCTAAGCTCTGGAATTCCCTCCCTAAGCCCCTCTGCCTCTCTGAACTCCCTTAAGATGCTCCTTAAAACCTACCATCTGTCCTAATATCTCCTTATGTGGCTCAATGTCAAACTTTGTTTCATAACGCTCCTGTGAAGCGCCTTGGGACGTTTTACTACGTTAAGGTGCTATAGAAATGCAAGTTGTTGTTGGTGTTGTAGTCAACATATGCTCCAACTTAGCTCTTATTTTAAATAGTGTTAGTAACCAGAGCAGAGTAGAGCAGGCATTAGCTTTAAGGCTGACTGCTAACTTCTTCTATGCTCAGGCTGCCAAGGAAAGACAGAGCCTTGGCTCTTTAACAGGCGCCTGATTAAAATTAAAGTGCCAGTGAGATGAGAAACACGGGTAGATATTAGAACTGCTAAAACTGTATGTCACACAGCAAATGTCCTGAGGCCTAAAACATTTTGGGCAATTAAGCCCATGATCCCTGGTACTATGAAATATACCAGACCTAAATATTTCCTGTTTTATAGCAACTCACAGATGCAGCACTGACTCAGAAATTAAGGACAATATCCAGAGGCAGTCTCAATTGCATGCAGATTATAAATTACTCAGCCATGATCTCATTGAATGGCGGAGCAGGCTCGAGGGGCCGAATGGCCTACTCCTGCTCCTATCTTCTATGTTTCTATGTTTCTATGTTACAGAACTATCTGATAAATGTACATGATTAGTCAGTATGTCAAAAGAAGAAAATATGTGTGAATTACTGATTGTAATAAACATAGCTTCCTGACACAAGGATTTACAGGATGCAACTGTCCACATCGTGCAGCTAGGTTACATTTTCTGAACAGATTTCACTGGTGGCCTCTTCACATCTCCACAAGAACCAGTGACCAACTGGTGACAAGTGTTTAAATATTCCCATTTTGTTGGTTGTACAACAATAACCAGCCCTCTTTATGGGGGAAATTTTGCGGGGGGTCAGCGGGCGCGATCGGAGGCGGGTCGGGTGGGAAAATGTTTTTTTTTTGACAGCGGGTCAGGACTCCGCGGTCAACCCGCCGCCACGTCCCTTTCCCAAATGTCGGGTCCATCATCGCTGAGTAGACCCGACACGCAACGACGGGGAAGGTAATTCAGGTCATTAATGACCTTGTTAACAGAGGATTAAGAACTATTTTTGTTGTATCCGTGTGTTAATGGAGACACGGAATGCAGGAGTTGGTTTACAGGTGTTTATTGAACAAAGTCTGGAGGTGAACTAAAAGATACAAGACACTATACAGGCTTATATAGCCCGAGTGGCCACTACCGGCATTACAGTACACAGGGGCTCTTAAAGGTACATACACCACAATTCCTCCCCTTTTAGACAACCAGTACATAACATTTTAAGTCATCATTAATTAACATGTTTACAAGAACAATAATCTACACATTTGCTGCAGTTAATTATAAGTCAGTCTCTCTGGAGGCTTCCTGACTCGGTCCGGATAATGCCTCGGTGGTGTAGTAGTTTTCAGTGGTGTAGTAGGTTCTTTTGGCAAGGTCGATTCGGCTTGAATGCCAGTGTCGGGTTCATCTGGTTCCAGTATCACCGGATCGGAGGTAGATACTATGGGTATCTCTGCTTCATCATTAGGCGTATAGAGTTGTGGTGTAGGTTGTCCCTTTTCGGATGACTCTATGATCTGGTCAGCATGGCGCCTTATTATGCTTTCTCCAATGTCCACGGTATACATCAGCGGTCCTAGTTGTGTGCAAATAGTTCCAGGCTGCCATTTCTCGGTACGGTAGTCCCGGGCCAAAACTTGTTGACCTATCTGGAAGGTTCTAGTTGGCCTTTCATTCATGCCTTGAAATTGCCGGTTCTCTATGTCCCTTCTGATGTTTGGCTTGATCAAATCCAGCCGGCATCTTAGTCTTCTATTGAAAAACATCATGGCGGGAGTTTGGTTTGTAACCACGTGTTGCATTCCTGTATGCAAACAAGAAGTTATCTACCTTATGTTGTAGATTTATGTCTTCATTACCCATGGCCTTTATGGCCTTCTTGAAGGTCTGGACAAACCTTTCAGCTAATCCATTGGTGGCAGGATGGTATGGGGCGGACGTGTAGTGCTTAACCCCATTGTTTTTTAAGAACTTCCTGAATTCTTCGGACACAAATTGCGGTCCATTATCAGAACAGATCTGTTCAGGCAGCCCATTCCTGGCAAATATGGTCCTTAATACTGTGATGGTTTTTTCCGTGGTGGTGGAGGACATCTTTATTACCTCCGGCCACTTGGAGTGTGCATCAACCGCGATTAAGAACATTGAGTCCATAAATGGACCAGCAAAGTCGATGTGTACCCTTTGCCATGGAGATGAGGGCCACTCCCATGGACGTAGAGGGGCTTGTGGTGGGGCGTTTTGGACCTTCTGGCATCCTAGACAGCTCTTGGTCATTTCTTCGATGTCTCCATCGATACCTGGCCACCACACAAACGCTCTGGCTAGGTTCTTCATTTTCACTCCACCCAGATGCCCCTCGTGAAGCTCCTTTAGCACTTTATCCTGGAGTTTGGGTGGAATCACCACTCTGGATCCACACATCAAGGTTCCTCGGCACACTGACAGCTGTTCTCTTCTTTGCGAGAATGCTGGCAACAGTGGTTCGCCATGTGCAGGCCATCCCTTCACCGTTAAATCGTAGACTCGTGAGAGAGTCGGGTCATTTCTCGTTTCCTTTTCAAATGGTAGAATTTGTTACTGGTAGACATTCCACTATGGTTGAGTGGAACATCTCCACTGGGTCCACTACAGGTGCTTCTTCTACCGTTGGCAACGGTAGGCGCGATAAACCGTCAGCATTCCCATGCTGTTTTGATCTTTTGTATTCTATGTCATATTGGTGTGCCCCTAGGAAAAGGGACCACCTCTGTAGCCTTTGCACTGTCATAATGGGAACGCCCTTTTTAGGGTTGAATATGGAGATGAGGGGTTGATGGTCAGTCAACAAGGTAAATTTTTGTCCGTGTAGGTAATGGTTGAATTTCTTCACTCCCCACACCAGGCCCTGTCGATCTGGGCATAGTTACGCTCAGCTGAGTTTAATGAGCGTGACGCAAAAGCTATCGGCCGCTCCGAGCCATCAGGGAATCTATGCGATAATACCGCTCCTACGCCGTAAGGGGATGCATCGCATGCCAGTCTGATTGGCAGTGATGGGTTGTAATGAGCCAACACTTCCTTGGACGTGATCAAGCCTTTGCATTTATGGAAGGCACGTTTACAGTCTTCGCTCCATTTCCAAATTACTCCCATTTGTAGCAGTGCGTTAAGAGGGTGCAGAACAGTTGACAAGTTCGGTAAAAATTTATGATAGTAATTTATCAATCCCAGGAACGACCTTAATTGTGAGACATTTTCAGGTGCTGGAGCTTTTATGACCGCTTCAATTTTTTCAGGTGACTTATGCAACCCTTCTTCGTTAATTATATGGCCACAATATGATATTTGTTTCTGGAAAAATTCGCACTTGGGGCGATTTGCTCGTAGGCCCCATTCTCTCAGCCTAGTGAGCACCTGCTCCAAATTGGCACGGTGCTCGTTGTCATTTTCTCCTGTTACAAGGATGTCGTCTAGGTAGCATTGAGTCCCCGGAATCCCTTGCAGGACTTGCTCCATAGCTCTTTGCCAGATAGCTGGAGCTGATGCTACTCCGAAAACCAGTCGATTGTACTGGTACAGGCCTTTGTGTGTGTTTATCGTGAGATACTTTTTAGAGGCCTCCTCAACCTCCATCTGTAGATATGCCTGTGCCAAGTCAATTTTGGTGAAACGTTTCCCTCCGGATAGTGAGGCGAAAATATCTTCTATCCTTGGAAGAGGATACTGTACCGTGTGAAGGACCGGGTTTACAGTCACCTTGAAGTCCCCACAAATGCGAATTTTTCTCTGTTCTTCAGATTTATCATTATTTAACGTTTTCTTCATGACCGGGACGATGGGTGTTGCCCACTCGCTCCAATCTATCTTGGATAACACGCCTGCCTTTTCCAAATTCTCCAGCTCTGCTTCGACTGCTGGACGAATTGCGTATGGCACCGGCCTTGCCTTAAAAAACTTGGGAATTGCTGCATCTTCCACTTTTATGGAGGCGGTGACGCCTTTCAAGGTTCCTAGTTCCTGTTGAAACACTTCTTTGGCGTTGGCTAAGATGTCTTTTAATCGTTCAGGTTTGACGTCATCATCATTTTTTTTCTTACTGGTCACCGTCAGTGCCTGAATGGAGTGCCAGTCTAAACGTATCTTCCTGATCCATTCACGTTCCAACAGCAGTGGACCACCATCTTGCAGAACATATAAATACAACTTCTGTATTTCCTTGCCGTTGTATACAACAGGCACCCTTATTTTCCCTCTGGGGTATACTTTCTGCCCCGTATATGTCTTCAAGATAATGGATGTGTCTTTCAAAGGTATATGCGGAAATAGCCGCTCGTAATCCCGTCGATTTATGACGGTCAGAGCTGATCCTGTATCTAGCTCCATTTTAACTGGGGACCCCGCTATCGTGAGGGTAACCCAAATGGTCTGGTAATCTTCTTTGGCAATTACATTATGTAATTTGAGAGAGCTTAGTCTCTTGTTTCCGGAGTCGCTATCGCTCTTCTGGTCTTCGGAGCTACTGTCCGTCATCATTTGTACCTTTCTGTACTTTTCCTTATTGATTTTTTTTCTGTCAGTGGATTTTTTGTTTCCAGATCGGCATACACGTGTAATGTGTCCCATCTTTCCGCATTGCCTGCATCCTTTGTCCTTGAACCAGCAGTCCCTCTGGTCATGGGTGGATCTGCCGCAGCAATAACATCTCTCGAAACCCCATGTCATTTCATGGGTGCCGAAGTCCTGTGGCTTTTGCTGTATCTCTGCAGCTCCTCTTGCTGCTGCTTCGTATGATACAGCCACACTGAAAGCCTTGTCTAGTGTCAAATCTTTCTCAGAAAGTAGCCTTTTTTGTGTTCCTTCACTTAGGAGACCGCAGACAAATTTGTCTCGTAGAGAATCTGCCAGTCCTGCCCCGAATTGGCAGTGTAGGGTATCAACAATCTCCTTAAAATTCTTGTCCATCGGTTTGGCTGGAGTGATTACGTTTCGTAACAGCCCGTATGTCCTTGCGCCCATCAGATTTAGAAGTACCGATGCCTTTTTATCATCCTCTACTTCATTCGCTGTGCAATATACCTCCACTCTTTCCACATATGTGGTCCAATCCTCTATATCACTATCGAAAGCAGTAATATTGCCAGTCTTAGGCATCCTGAAAATCAAAAATGGCGCTTCCCGCCGCTGCCGCTGCTGACAACGCTGTTCTCCGCGGTTTTTATTTAACAGATATTTTTAATAGTTGGAGACTCGTTCCCGCCGGACTCTCTGGGACTTTTCCCTCCCTCTGCCTGGTCCGAACCCCGACCTGCTTTGCAGCGCCGGCCGTTTCCCGAGTGCTCCACCCTCCGTCTCTGTTTGCCTCCGCCTTCTGACTCGCTGCTTGGCCCCGCTGCAGAGCCACCCGATCGAGCCCCAGCCCGCCGCCCAGGAAGGATTAGTGCAATACCTGCCACCAGCCCAGCTAGCTGGTGAAACCACAGTTTTTTTTTGTTTTTTTTCTTCGACCTTCGTCTGAGGAATCGATCTCCTTGAGGTGCTGCCGAATTGCAGGTAAGTCCGTTTCCAATTCGTCGCCACTGTTGTATCCGTGTGTTAATGGAGACACGGAATGCAGGAGTTGGTTTACAGGTGTTTATTGAACAAAGTCTGGAGGTGAACTAAAAGATACAAGACACTATACAGGCTTATATAGCCCGAGTGGCCACTACCGGCATTACAGTACACAGGGGCTCTTAAAGGTACATACACCACAATTTTCAGCTCACCTTCAGAGTTTACCAGGTCACCCACAGGGTCTATGTTGCTCAGGGATCATGTCAGGTAAGCAGGGCGGGAGTTGAATGGCCCTGGAATCATCTCATTACTTGACAGCTGCAAATGTGCTATAAAAGCTCCCATCTCACAGCTGTTCACTTTGCAAGCTCAGAAGCTGTAGCTTGCTGCATTTGGAAGACAGATTGAGCTTTATGCAGGTTGCAAGTGTTTGGAGTAAACTCTCTATCCAGTGACACCTCATTGGAACAACCTCTCTCACCATTGACAGATCGCTTCTGTCATCTCAAGTTCACCTGCCATCTATTACATCAGAATGGGTACGGTTTATACGGTCTCACCTTGGTCTTCACAATCCCACCACGATCAGCCCCAACACCAGCAGCACCAACACCTCCACCAACCTTCTCCGCAATCAACTGATGCTGCACAGGACACAGGGTATCAGCACCCGACCACATTGCTGCCCGGGAGGCCAGGGATGGCCTCACCATGGCCAGATTTACTTCATTTGATGCTGTACACCCTGGTTGCCACATGACGTGCCAGGTTGGCACAACTCCACACCAACACCATAAAGCATCCCTACAATGCCCTAGCCATTCCTTTCACACTCATCAGCATTGCAGAGAACACCGTTATGTCTCACTATGTACTGCAACTCACTAAGCCACTTCCAAAGGTTCACACAAATCTGTCCAAGAACGCAAAGTGTTGAAAATAAAGATTTCAATGTTTGAAGGCACATTAACAGAAACTTCACATGAACATTGGCTAAAACACACAAGTGCCTAAACTTGTGTGTTGTTAGTTGGTATGATTGCACTAGGATGAGGGTGAGTGTGAGTTCATAAATAGCAGTTACTTCCAGACATATAGATTGGGCTAACCAAATTAGTAACAATACTGTGGAGGAGGAATTCTGAAAGTGTATACGGGATGGTTTCCTGGACCAGTATGTCGAGGAACCAACTAGAGATCAGGCCATCTTAAACTGGGTATTATGTAATGAGAAAGGATTAATCAGCAATGTTGTTGCCCCTTGGGGAGGAGCTATCATAATATGATAGAATTCTTCATTAAGATGGAGAGTGAAGTAGTTGACTCAGACTAGGGTCCTGAATTTAAATAAACGATGATATGAGGCGCAAGTTGGCTAGGATGGATTGGGGAACGTTACTTAAAGGGTTGACGGTGGATAGGCAATGGCAAACATTTCAAGATCGCATGGATGAACTACAGAATTTGTTCATCCCGGTTTGGCATAAAAATAAAACAAAAAAAGTGACTCAACCGTGGCTAACAAGGGAAATTAGGGATAGCATAAGATCCAAGGAGAGGACATATAAATTGGTCAGAAAAAGCAGCAAAACTGAGGATTGGGAGCAGTTTAGGATTCAGCAAAGGAGGACAAAGGGATTAATTAAGAGGGGCAAAATAGAATATGAGAGTAAGCTTGCAGGGAACATAAAAACTGACTGTAAAAGCTTCTATAGATATGTGAAGAGAAAAAGATTGGTGAAGTCAAGCGTAGGTCCCTTGCAGTCAGAATCAGGGGAATTTATAATGGGGAAAAAAGAAATGGCAGACCAATTAAATACATACTTTGGTTCTGTCTTCACAAAGGAGGACACAAATAACCTTCCAGAGATTTCAGGGAACATAGGGTCTAATGAGAGGGAGGAATTGAATGAAATCAGTATTTGTAGGGAAATGGTGTTAGGGAAATTGACGGGATTGAAGGCCAATAAATCCCCAGGGCCTGATAATCTACATCCTAGGGTACTTAAGGAAGTGGCCCTAGAAATAGTAGATGCATTGCTGGTCATCTTCCAAAATTCTATAGACTCTGGAATACTTCCCATGGATTGGATGGTAGCTAATGTAACCCCACTATTTAAAAAAGGTGGTAGAGAGAAAACGGGGAATTATAGACCGGTAAGCCTGACATCAGTAGTGGGGAAATTGCTAGAGTCCATTATAAAAGATGTAATAGCAGAGCACTTGGAAAACGGTGACAGGATCGGACAAAGTCAACATGGATTTTCAAAAGGTAAATAATGCTTGACTAATCTACTGGAATTTTTTGAGGATGTAACTGGTAGAATAGATAAGGGAGAACCAACGGATGTGGTGTATTTGGACTTTCAGAAGGCTTTCGATAAGGTCCCGCATAAGAGATTGGCATGCAAAGTTAAAGCACATGGGATTGGGGGTAAGGTACTGACTTGGATAGAGAACTGGTTGGCAGACAGGAAGCAAAGAGTTGGAATAAACGGGTCTTTTTCCAAGTGGCAGGTAGTGACTAGTGGGGTACCGCAGAGTTCGGTGCTAGGACCCCAGCTATTCACAATGGGCCAGTAATTCCGGTCCCAACGCGCGAGTATGGACGGTGTACTCACGCGTGGGCCCGTTGGAAGTGCCGGATTTCAGCATGCACAGCGCATGCGCGGGAAACCGGCATTTCCTCCAAGGGGTTCAGAGGTCCAACGTGTGCGCGCAGTATATATATATATAAATGATCTAGACGAGGGAACTAGATGTAATATCTCCAAGTTTGCAGACGACACAAAGTTGGGTGGGCGTGTGTGCTGTGAGGAGGATGCACAGAAACTCCAGTATGATTTGGACAGGTTGGGTGATTGGGCAGATGCGTGACAGATGTAGTATAATGTGGATAAATGCGAGGTTATCCACTTTGGGGGCAAAAACAGAAAGGCAGATTATTATCTGAACGGCAATAGATTGGGAAAAGGGGAAGTGCAACGAGGCCTGGGTGTCCTTGTGCACCAGTCACTGAAGGTAAGCATGCATGTGCAGCAGGCGGTTAAGAAGGCAAATGGTATGTTGGCCTTCATAGTGAGAGGATTCGAGTACAGGAGCAAGGATGTCTTGCTGCAGTTGTACAGGGCCTTGGTGAGACCACACCTTGAGTATTGTGTGCAGTTTTGGTCGCCTTATCTGAGGAAGGGTGTTCTTGCCATGGAGGGAGTGCAGCAAAGATTCACCAGACTGATACCTGGGATGGCAGGAATGACGTATGAGGAGAGATTGGGTCGATTAGGCTTATATTCGCTAGAGTTTAGAAAATGAGAGGGGATCTCATTGAAACTTATAAAATTCTAACAGGACTAGACAGACTAGATGCAGGAAGGATGTTCCCGATGGCCGGGGAGTCCAGAACCAGGGGCCACAGTCTAAGGATAAGGGGTAAGCCATTTAGGACTGAGATGAGGAGGAATTTCTTCACCCAGAGAGTGGTGAACCTGTGGAATTCTCTACCACAGAAGGCCGTTGAGGCCAACTTATTAAATATATTCAAGAAGGAGTTAGATATATTTCTTAAGACTAAAGGGATCAAGGGATATGGGAAGAAAGCAGGGACAGGGTACTGAATTTGGTTGATCAGCCATGATCTCATTGAATGGCGGAACGGGTTCGAGGGGCCGAATGGCCTACTCCTGCTCCTATCTTCTATGTTTCTATCCCCACCTTGCCCTAAACTACACAACTGGGGAAGAGGAAAGATCCGAGATGATATAAAATTTAATATAAACTTAGTATTCTCTATCAGATTCAGGAGCTCAGAAATTACATACAAAAGATTTAAGCGAGTGTCCGCTAACATTAGCAGCAGTCATTTTTAGGTTGGTGAGTCATTGTGCCAATTTTGAATGATGCATGTGTACCAGGGAGCACATGGTAGAGAAAGAGTCCCGGGGACTTGTTTTTTCTTTTTTATTCATTCATGGGATGTGACGTCGCTGGCAAGGCCAGTATTTATTGCCCATCCCCAATTGCCCTTGAGAAGGTGGTGGAGAGCCACCTTCTTGAACCGCTGCAGTCTGTGAGGTGAAGGAGGGAGTTCCAGGATTTTGACCCAGTGATGATGAAGGAACGGCAATATACTTCCAAGTCAGGATGACTTGGAGGGGAACTTGGAGGTGATGGAGTTCCCATGCGCCTGCTGCCCTTGTCCTTCTAGGTGGTAGAGGTTGCGGGTTTGGGAGGTGCTGTCAAAGAAGCCTTGGCGAGTTGCTGCAGTGCATCTTGTAGATGGTACTTAGAACCTCCTCTGCTCTTTTGAGGGAGGGGAAATTGCAAGCATCGCACAAGTCATTCCTTTGCTACGAATTCTAATTCCAGTACCTTGAACAAAACTAATCAGCTGCAGTGGACCAACATGTGGTGATTTACCAATGTGTTCTCTTAATTCCCCCAATGCTGAAGTTCCCACTATAACCATATACACACCAAAAATAGCAGTCATCCCCACAGATCTATTATCCGCTGTATATATTACTCACATTATTGTATATTTCCAGCTTATAACATTACTTACATCAAAAAATAGTGGATTATAGACTATTAGCGGGAGATCTATATGGCCCATGTGTCCAGGGCAGTTGTTATAATCCTGTGCACAGGTCCCGCATACTTCCTTGGAATCAGCTGGACCCAATGCCAGATCATACAGACCATTCACTGATGGGTTGCCCACATTATCCAGGAAATGAGGATTAGTGATTGCCTTTACACTCAGTTTCCTAAGGGAAAAAAAGATACAAAGTTAAACTAAATGAAGAGTTAGTCATTAAATAAGGACAAATGAATATTGCTAAATCTATCAAGCTTACCTCCTAATTACTACTTAAACTACAATTATTACAGGAGCAATGCAAATAATTCCACGTCTACATTTCACAACATGGGGTCTTAGCCTAATGCTGTTCAATTGGCGCACAAACTGCATTTATCTCACTCAAATACTAGAACTGGGGTACAATTTTGAAAATGTTTCATTACGCAGAATTACAGAATCACAGAAACCCCACAGTGCAGATAGAGGCCATTTCGGCCCATCGAGCCTGCACCGACACATATCCCACCCGATCCCCATAACCCCTACACCAACACATATCCCACCCTATCCCCGTAACCCCACGTATTTAATCCCCCTAACACTAAGGGTCAATTTATCATAGCCAATCAACCTAACCCGCACATCTTTGGACTGTGGGAGGAAACCGGAGCACCCGGAAGAAACCCACGCAAACGCGGGGAGAATGTGCAAACTCCACACAGTCACCCGAGGCCGGATTCGAACCCGGGTCTCTGGCGCTGTGAGGCAACAGTGCTAACCACTATGCCACCGTGCTGCGCAGAATTACATAGAATGTACAGCACAGAAACAGGCCATTCGGCCCAACAGGTCTATGCCAGTGTTTATACTCCACATGAGGCCCCTCCCACCCCTCTTCGTCTAACCCTATCAGCACAACCTTCTATTCATTTCTCCCTCATGTACTTATCTAGCTTCCTCTTAAATGATTTACAAGGATGATACCAGAACTGAGAGGTTATACCTATCAGGAAAGCTTGAAAAGGCTGGGGAGAAGGCTGAGGGGTGACCTGATAGAGGTCTTTAAGATTATGAAAGGGTTCTGATAGGGTAGACGTAGAGTATGAAGATGTTTCCACTTGTGGGGGAGACTAAAACTAGGGGCCATAAATATAAGATAGTCACTAATAAGTCCAATAGGGAATTGAGGGAAAAGTTCTTTACCCAAAGAGTGGTCAGAATGTGGAACAAGGAGTAGTTGTGGCGAATAGCATAGATGCATTTAAAGAGAAGCTAGATAAACACGAAGAAGAAAGGAATAGAAGGGTAAGTTGATAGGGAGGCTCGTGTGGAGCATAAACACTGGCATGGACCAGTTGGGCCGATAGATTAAACCCTAATAAATTGTTTGACATAGAACCATAAACTCTGTAACATGATTGGGAAGGGCGGGGGGGGCATGGGCTCAAGCTCAGACGAGGAAGAGAATGCTTCACATATAAAAGGTGCAGTATGCGTGAAACAGACTGCTCACTGGATAGAGACGGATCACACCGTGGGACGTTTTTAATTACGTTAAAGCTGCTATGTAAATGCAAGTTGTTGTTGTGACAGCAAATTTAAAGGGAAGCTGGTTAGCTTTTGGGAAATTAAGATAATCAGCAATACAAGAGGGGGTACAGCATGGTATGTTTCGAACTTTGGAACCAACCAAGCAGGCTGCTATGATCTTTTCCCTTGGAATTGACAAGAAAATGTATGCATCCAATTAAACAGATATTGTATGTGAAGTACACAATATCAGTGCACAGTACAAATAGACAAAAACCTACATTTTCAGTAATTAATGAGACTAAAAGTGCAGAGGGTGCAGTTGAAAGGTTAACAAAAAATAACTTGCTTTTAAATAACACCTTTAAACATAGCAAGATGTGCCAAGGCACTTCACAGAGGCAACATATTTTATTTCTGCAATAACTACACGTAAAGTGAAAAGATAAAAATCATCCTTTTGCTCAGCCAGATTTCTGACAATTACAGAAACCCATCACCAAGGCCACAGAAAAAATGCAAAACATCGTGACAAAAATTGAATGGATTCTCCCTCATTTCTTGCAGGGAAATTTGGGTCAAATTCACAGAGCCAGTCTTCTTCCCTGCTCCCAGTTCACACTAGCATTGCCCTTCCCCGCCTCAATTCATAAGAGCGAGTCTTTCACGATTTTCCCTCACGACCACTTGCAATTCCCATTTGATAATCCTGTTATACTGCTGCGCCAGGACATCGAACACTGCTACACATTGTGGCCAGCAGTTTCTGATCTTGCAAAACTATTATGAGATCAGGAATTCCCACTCACAGCATGGAGTGCTGTTCGATCTCCCAGAGCAGCTGTATCAGGTAGGCACCAGGAGTGGTGGTGGAGGGAGTCAGGAAGCAGAGCATCACGATGTTTAAAGGAAGCACGATTTTCACAGTACGGTGCAATTTTTTGGCAGTTGTTGCAATAAAAATGGCTGTGATTTTCAATTGGCCAATCACTATACTTAAGAGCATAACTTTTCAAAAAATGGGGTCCCACAAAGGAATCAATCAGAACACCAATGTCTGTCAGTATTTCTTTTAAGTTCTCAGGATCTGAACGATATGCACAGGGCTGCATTTTCCCCCACCCCCATCCCTAGTTGCTCTGAGAAGGTGATAGTGCTGGGTCACTTCAGGGAGATTAAATGAGTCACTAGGTAGCAGGTGTCAGATTCTCTTCCCTGAAGAACATCAATGAACCAGTTGGGCTATTATGACAATTATGACATTGACCTGAAACGTTAACTCTGTTTCTCTCTCCACAGATGCTGCCTGACCTGCTGAGTATTTCCAGCATTTTCTGTTTTTATTTAACCAGTCCACCATCTGGGCTGGAACATTACAGTTGGTTCAGGTACTGAATTACTGATTCAGTCACAGAGGGTCAACTCGGATCCAATTCTAACGCCAGGTACAGTACATACATAACCTTGGACCCAATTCAACCCAAAAGACGCTCTACTATCTTCATCAGATTATATAGTATTATTGTACACAGTATTTACAGCACAGAAACAGGCCATTCAGCCCAACAGGTCCTTGCCGGTGTTTATGCTCCACACGAGCCTACTCCCACCCTACTTCATCTAATCCTATCAGCATATCCTTCTATTCCTTTCTTCCTCATGTGCTTATTTAGCTTCCCCTTAAATACATCTATGCTATTCGCTTCAACTACTCCTTGTGGTAGCAAGTTCCACATTCTAACCACTCTCAGACTTCTCCTGAGTTCCCTACTGGATTTATTAGTGACTATCTTATATTTATGGCTCCTAATTCTGTTTCTCCCCTGCCCCCCCGCGAGTGGAAACATCTTTTCTACGATAGCAAAATACTGCGGATGCTGGAAATCCGAAATAACAAAAGAAAATGCTGGAAAAACTCAGTAGGCCAGGCAACATCCGTGGAGAGAGAAATAGTCAACGTTTCAGGTTGCAGTCCTGACAAAGGGTTTCGACCTGAAACGCCTGCTGAGTTTTTCCAGCATTTTCTGTTGTTATTTAACATCCTTTCTACGTCTACCTTAATTTCTGTAGACTGTCAAGTAGTGGTTTTCAAACTTTTCTGCAAATATTGATACATTTGCAAACAGCTCCAATCCTTCACACTCCTGAGTACCCACCAGTTCTAATTTCTGAAAGACAGTCGACTATTCTAAAGATAGCACATTGTGCAATCAAAAAAAGACAGAAAATGTTAAGTGCCAACACAAATTAATCTAAAACGTTGGCTTGACATTGAACGAAATCGTGAACCAAGGAGTGTGTGGCGTAAAAGGAGACCGCAGAGGCTGCAAAGGGCCGGATTGCTGCATCTAGCCAGCCTGCCTGCCTGCCACAACATGTACGTTTACCTGATTTCTTCCGCTGAATACACGTTGAACGAGATGCTTTCCAGGCGTCTCCAGGGAATTTCCTTTCCAATGAACATTTTGCTGCCTGCATGGGGTGGTGGAGAGGGGAAAATATAAAGAAAGAGTATGAAATAAAAAACTATTTTAACTTCAGCAACAGCCACCACATGGGGTGGGTGTCAGGGCAACTCTGAACACCATTGATGGAGGGGGAGTCATACAAAATCTATCAACTGATTAAAACAACAAGCTGCACCATGAGGTGTGAATAGAAAATATTCAAATTGTATTTCAGCAGCTGTTTCATGCGGCTTGAGCCGCTGCAGTTTTTGACATTTTTTTTTCCTTCAGCTAAATAACGTTTCGTCTCTCCCCTCGGCCGGGTGTTGGTAGGGGCCGGCACTTCCCACAAGGCTGTGCGCGGAGAAGCAAAATGGCGGCGCCCTGCGTGCGCGCCTGTCGCCGGCTGGTCGGCAGGAGCGGCGCGGCTCAGCGGCTAGAGAGAGGCGTTACGGCCGCCACAGCCACACACAGGTAAGGAGATATCTGACCGTGGAGTAGGCGGCAGGTGTTGGATGGGTTGCTCTTGGCTGCCCCCTCCTCCGCCGTCTTGGCGGCCTGCGATGCAAGAGAGCGAGAGAGAGCGACACTGCGCGCGCACAGGCCGAGCCGTTGGGCCGGCCGATCAACGGCTGTTCCCACTGAGCGGTCGCGGCCCAAACCCCCGGATCTTCATGAATGGGCGGGCGGCGGAATGTTCAGGTCCCCGCGTTCCGGCGAGAGCGCGTTTTAGAACGCGGGCCCATTGTCCTGGGGCGAGACGGCGTTCCATTGTTCGGGGCAACCGCGAGCCGCGTGTTCTGCAGTTACTCGGCCAGCGGCACGCTGCTTCCATCAGTGAGATAGCAAAATACTGCGGATGCTGGAAATCCGAAATAACAACAGAAAATGCTGGAAAAACTCAGCAGGCCAAGCAACATCCGTGGAGAGAGAAACAGAGTCAACGTTTCTTGACTCAAAACGTTGATTATTTCTCTCTCCACGGATGTTGCCTGGCCTGCTGAGTTTTTCCAGCATTTTCTGTTATTCCATCAGTGAGACGGCGTGCATTGGGCTGATCAACTGTAACGCTGCATTAAGTAAGTAGCATTTATGCTGTAGATGCTGAATATAAACTGGTTTACTGTTAGCCCTGGGACACGCCACCGTCCAGGTTGCTTCCTGCTTAGGATGGTTGAGAAAGTGCTTTTAAAAAAAAAGCATATGGGATCCTGGGCTTTTTAAGTAGAGGCATAGAATACAAAAGCAAGGAAGCTATGATGAACCTTTTATAAAACACTGGTTCGGCCTCAACTGCAGTATTATACGCAAATCTGGGCACCACCTGAGAGAGGGTGCAGAAAAGATTTACAAGAATGGTTCCAGGGATGAGGGACTTCAGTTACGTGGATAGACTAGTCATCCTCGGTTCCGAGGGACTGCCTAAGACTAAGCAAGATAGACTAGAAAAGCTGGGGTTGTTCTCCTGGGAGCAGAGAAGGTTGAGAGGAGATTTGATAGAGGTGTTCAAAATCACGAGGGGTCGATACAGAGTAGATAGAGAGGAACTATTCCTGTTGGCGGAAGGGTCGAGAACCAGAGGACACAGATTTTAAGGTGATTGGCAAAAGAACCAGCGAGTGGTTAGGATCTGGAATGCACTGCCTGAAAGGGTGGTCGAGGCAGACTCAATCATGGCTTTCAGAAAGGAATTGGATAAGTATCTGAAGGAAAAAATTTTGCAGGGCTAAGGGGAAAGAGCGGGGAGCTGGACTAGCTGAAGTGCTCTTGCAAAGAGCCGGCACGGGCTGAATGGCCTCCTTCTGTGCTGTAACCAATCATCGAATCAAACACTACTCTGTTATCTGACACTTCGCCAATTTCGTATCCATGCTGCCACTGTCCCTTTTATTCCATGGGCTTCACCTTTGCTGGCAAGCCTATTATGTGGCACTTTATCAAATGCCTTTTGGAAATCCATGTACACCACATTGCCCTCATCAACCCTCTTACCTCATCAAAAAACTCAATCAAATTAGTCAAACACGATTTGCCTTTAACAAATCTGTGCTGGCGTTCCTTAATTAATCCACACTTGTCCAAGTGGCTGTTAATTTTGTCCCCGATTATTGTTTCTAAAAGCTTCCCTACTACCGAGGTTAAACCGACTGGTGTGTAGTTGCTGGGTTTATCCCTACACCCTTTTTTGAATAAGGGTGTACTCTTGCAATTCTTCAATCTTCTGGCACCACCCGTATCTAAGGAGGATTGGAATATTATGGCCAGTACCGCCGGAATTTCCACCCATACCTCCCTCAGTATCCTAGGAAGCATCCCATCCGGTCTTGGTGACTTATCAACTTTAAGTACAGCCAGCCTTTCTAGTACCTCCTTTATCAATTTTTAGCCCATCCAGTATCTCAACTACCTCCTCTTTCGCTATGACTTTGACCGCATCCTTTTTCTTGGTAAAGACAGATGCAAAGTGCTGATGTTTACCCGGGCCAGATCCATTCTCAACCCACTGAAATTGGCCTTCCTCCAATTAAGTATTTTTACTCCAGATTGCTCCCTGTCCTTTTCCATAGCTAATCTAAACCGTATGATACTATGAGCACTGCTCCCTAAATGTTGTCCTACTGACATTCGCTCCACTTGCCCCACTTCATTCCCTAGAACCAGATCCAGCAATGTTTCCTTTCTTGTTGGGCCAGAAACATACTGATCAAGAAAATTCTCCTGAACACATTTCAGAAATTCTTCTCCCTCTCTGCCCTTTACACTATTACTATCCCAGCCATTATCACTACTCTATAGTTCTTGCACCTCTCTGTAATTTCCCTGCAAATTTGCTCCTCTGTAACCTTCCCACTAGTTGGCCTATAGAATACACCTAGTAGTGTAATGGCACCTCTGATGTTTCTTAACTCTAACCAAATAGACTCTGTCCTTGACTGCTCCAGGACATCCACACACACAACCTCCCTCTCTCTCACTGTGTAATATTCTCCTTAATCAATACTGCCACCCCACTTCCTTTCTTTCCTTCCCTATCTTTCCTGAACACCTTTATATCCAGGAATATTTAGTACCCAATCCTGCCCTTTTTTGAGCCAGGTCTCCTTAATCGCCATGACATCATATTCCCATGTGGCTATTTGCTCCTGCAGCCTTATCTACCACGCTTTGTGTATTTACACGCTTTGTGTATTTACACACATGCACTCTAAACCTCTTAGACTTTCTTGCATTCTCTCTTAGCCTGATCCCACCTAATACCATACTATTTCTTACTCTAGTGCTATCTGTCTCTCCCAATCCTTTGTGCACCTTTGTTTCTCCTTTTCTATTGCTACATCCTGGTGCCCATCCCCCTGCCAAATTAGTTTAAATCATCCCCAACAGCACTAGCAAGCACCCCCTCCCCTCCCCCACCCCACCCAAACAAGGGTATTGGTCCCAGCTCTGTTGGGGTGCAACCCTCTCCCAGAACTGGTCCCAATGTCCCAGAAATCTGAAGCCCTCCCTCCCTCCTGCACCATCTCTGTCCACGCATTCATCTGCTCTATCTTCCTGTTTCTATACTCACTAGCTGGTGGCACCGGGAGTAATCCGGAGATTACTACCGTTTAAGGTCCTGCTTTTTAATCTCTTTCCTAGCTCTCTAAAATCTGCCTGCAGAACCTCATCCCTCTCTCTACCTATGTTGTTGATACCGATATGGACAACAACCTCTGGCTGTTCACCCTCCCCCCTCCAGAATGTCCTGCAGCTGCTCAGTGACATCCTTGACCCTGGCACCAGGAAGGCAACAAACCATCCTGGAATCACGTCTGCGGGGGGGGGGTGTCGGTGTGGTTTACTGGTAGCACTCTATTATTTACAAATCCTGATTTTAATTTTACTAATTTTGTTTAACAGGAATTATTCCACAAGCCCTTTTCTCTGTCAGTTCGCCACACCCAAGCAGACAGGTAACTTACTTTTGTCATTACTGCTAGTGTTGATATCGGCCCCAATTGTTTGGGCTGACAGATCCATTTCTGGCCATGTACTATCCTGCCAAATCTCACTGGGAGATTCACTGTTGTGTTTGTGCTTTTTAAGATTCTGCAGAAGAAATAGTCGTTCCAAGAAAGAAAACTTGGTAAGTGCTTTATTTTCTAATGTTACACTGTACCCGGCTCAGCCAAAGTATTCTACAGGAATTGTGATACATAGAAGATAGGAGCAGGAGTAGGCCATTCAGCCCCTCGAGCCTGCTCCGCCATTCAATGAGATCATGGCTGATCATCCAAATTCAGTACCCTGTCCCTGCCTTCTCCCCATATCCCTTGATCCCTTTAGCCTTAAGAAATATATCTAATTCCTTCTTGAATATATTTAATGAATTGGCCTCAACTGCCTTCTGTGGTAGAGAATTCCACAGGTTCACCACTCTCTGGGTGAAAAAATTCCTCCTCATCTCAGTCCTAAATGGCTTACCCCTTATCCTTAGACTGTGACCTCTGGTTCAGGACTCCCCAGCCATCGGGAACATCCTTCCTGCATCTAGTCTGTCTAGTCCTGTTAGAATTTTATAAGTTTCAATGAGATCCCCTCTCATTTTTCTAAACTCTAGCGAATATAATCCTAATCGACCCAATCGCTCTTCGTACGTCATTCCTGCCATCCCAGGTATCAGTCTGGTGAATCTTCGCTGCACTCCCTCCATGGCAAGAACATCCTTCCTCAGATAAGGCGACCAAAACTGCACACAATACTCAAGATGTGGTCTCACCAAGGCCCTATACAACTGCAGCAAGACATCCTTGCTCCTGTACTCGAATCCTCTCGCTATGAAGGCCAACATACCATTTGCCGCCTTAACCGCCTGCTGCACCTGCATGCTTAACCTTCAGCGACTGGTGCACAAGGACACACAGGTCTCGTTGCACTTCCCCTTTTCCTAATCTATTGCCGTTCAGATAATCTGTCTTCCTGTTTTTGCCACCAAAGTGGATAACCTCGCATTTATCCACATTATACTGCATCTGCCCAATCACCCCAACCTGTTCAAATCATACTGGAGTTTCTCTGCATCCTCTTCACAGCACACACGCCCACCCAGCTTTGTGTCATCTGCAAACTTGGAGATATTACATCTAGTTCCCTCATCTAGATCATTAATATATATTGTGAATAGCTGGGGTCTTAGCACCGATCCCTGCGGTACCCCACTACTAGTCGTTGCCTGCCACTCAGAAAAAGACCCGTTTATTCCAACTCTTTGCTTCCTGTCAGCCAACCAGTTTTCTATCCAAGTCAGCACCTTACCCCCAATCCCATGTGCTTTAACTTTGCACGCCAATCTCTTATGCGAGAACTTATCGAAAGCCTTCTGAAAGTCCAGATACAATAGTTAAACACGGTAGGAAGATGATTGGTGATCGCATTATGTGACAGTGATGATTCAGAATGTGTCTCTTCTGTGTTGCCACTGAAATTTCAATACAGCCATATGCACTTTTTAATTGTAGGGTGCAGTACGAATGGTTCCAGGTATGCCACTGATGGTGTACAGTTTGATCTGATGGATTAAGAATGTTGCAGAAGAATATGGATTAAGAATGTCGCACTTGCATTCATATAACGCCTTTCAAATGTTTCAAAGTAGTTAGAATGTGAAATTTGCTACCACACAGAGTAGTTGAAGCAAATGACATGCATTTAAGAGGAAGCTGGATAAGTACATGAGGGAAAAAGAAATAGAAGTTTATGCTGATGGGGTGAGATGAAGAGGGGTGTGAATAGATCATGTGGAACATAAACACCGACATGGACCAGTTGGGCCAAGTAGCCTCTTTCTGTGCTGTAAATTCTACGTGAAGGGGGAACTAGTACAAGATTACTGAAATATTCAAATTGATTTTGATTTTTACATCGGCTAATATTCAGCTAGTGCTGTCAATATTTTTTTTTGTTTCCTAGGGACAAGTTAGCAGTCCTTCAAGCTCTTGCTGCTACCGTGAACAGAGTAGGTATTTTTAAATTTTTAGTATATAATCTCTACTAGAAAGAAGCTTTGTTCTGTGTTGGCTCTAGATGTTCAGTGTGTTCCCTTTGTTTCACAGGACCACACAGCTGTACATTACAGGTTCCAAGATGACCCATACCTCATTCCCAGGACATCGCCTGAGTTTGTAAGTACTCCAGCATGAGATCCTTGTTCTACTACTTTGCATGTTGCATTTGAGCCTTCTCCTTTGTCATGAATATGCCCCTGTCAAAGGACCCAGTATTTTGGCTGCCGCTCCAGACCCGAGCCATTCACTTCTATTTCCCCTTTTTTCTTTTCTCTCTATCTCTCCCTGATATCATGCCGCCCTTCATCTCTCCTTTCTCGGATACTCTGCCTTCCCAAATCCCTACCCCAACCCTTCATTACTCTTCGACCTTCCTACTCTCCTGCCGCCGTCCCAGGCTTGACTCCCTCTTAGATAAGCCTATAGCTTCACTCTGCCTCTCTTGGCATCCTTCAAAGGGCCCACCATGGCACTCGTCGCTGTCTCCTCACAAGTGGCAACCTCAACTATCCCATCCTACTCTCTCACCGACCTTCCTGTCCAGCGCGCCTGCAGGGGACTAATCTTGCAAATCTGCTCCTCATCCAACTCGCCCCTCCAAGCGCTGACCCTGTGGACTCTGGCAGTGGATCAGCCATCACCGACCCATTCCACATCTCCCTGCAGAATGTCCGTTCACTTGCGAACGAGGCCCTTGCCATCCATGAGCTTATTGTGGATGACTGCATCAACATCATGCCCCTGACAGAAACTTGGCTGAGGGGTGATGACACCTTACCCTTAAATGAAGCCTCCCTGCCTGGCTTGACCACCGTGGTGGCGGTGTGGCTCTCATCACCAAATCACACCATGGGTCTGTCCCCCCATCTCCTCTGACACTTTCTCCTCCTTTGAGCATCTCACTTTGTTCCACCCCTCTCGCCTCTCATTTAAAATTGTCGTTCTCTACCACCCACCCAAGTATGATCAAATTTATCACCGAGATATCCTCACTGCTTTCCTCCCTTAGCCTCTGCACTGAGCGACTTCTGATCCTCGATAATTTCAACCTCCATCTCAATTCATCATGCTCTCCTGAGTTCACTACCCTCCTATCCTCAATCTCTCCCACATGAACTCCCCAACCCTTATTCATGGCCACTCCCTTGACTTTGCAATCTCTCGTGGGTTCGCTACTCCCACTGTCAATCGAAGATGAGGCCATCTCTGACCAAGATTTTGTATCACTTTCCACTTCCATCCCCCCTCCCGCCACCCAACCCCATTCCCTTTTGTGTCTGCCCCTGGAAAACACATTTTCCGAACTTTCTTACAGCTGCACTTACGAAAACCCAACTGTCCAGCCTCTGGCCCTCCATTCACCACAACATTTCTGCAGCTACCGATCTGCTCAACCACACCTCACCACCACCTTTGATGTCCTAGTCCCTACTAAAACAATTACTCTCTCTCTCACCCTGGTCGTTCCCCCTGGTACGGCCCACATTTTCGCTGGCTCAAGTCCAAGGGACCGCAGATTTGAATGGATATGGTGGACAACTGGTTTAGCCATTCACTGCCAGATCGGGTTCGACCACATAAAGCATTATCAGGTCCTACTCTTGTCTGCCAAAACTGCTCATTATTCCAGGATCATTCTGGAATGCAAAGATAACCCCTAGCTACTATTTTCTACTGCTAACCGTCTTCTTAAACCCCTCTCCCCTGTCTCCTCCACACTTGCCTCCAACAACAGATGCGAGGAGCTCATGGACTACTTTGTCCCTAAGATTGAGACTATCCGATCAGCTGACTCTGCCACTTCCCTTTCCCCTAGCCCACCGAGCCAAACTTCCTCTAAGGTTCACCTCTGCCCTGAACTCGCAACTTTCTCCAGTTTCTCTCCAATCTCCCCTCTTGACCTCTCCACGCTCATCCTGTCCATGAGACCCACTTCCTGCTCCTATGTTAGCTGACATTGTTAACGGTTCGCTCTCCTCGGGTACTGTCCCCCTCTCCTTCAAATCTGCCGTCATCACCCCCTCAAAAAAAAAAAAAAAAAAAAAAAAAAAAACAACAACCCTTGGACCCCCGCCCCCCCCCCCCCCCCGGGTCCTTGCAAACTACTGCCCCATCTCCAACCTCCCTTTCCTCTCAAATCCTTGAATGTGTTGTTGCCTCCCAAATCCATGCCCATCTTTCCCAGAACTCCTGTTTGAATCCCTCCAAGCCAATTTCCGCCTTTGCCACAGTACCGAAACGGCTCGTATCAAAGTCACAAATGACATCCTTTGTGACTGACAAAGGTAAACTTTCCCTCCTTGTCCTCGAACTGTCTGCAACCTTCAACATGGTTTACCACTCCATCCTCCTCCACCATCGTCCAGCTGGGTGGGACTGCACTCGCCTGGTTCCATTCTTATCTATCTAATCGTAGCCAGAAAATCACCTGCAACGGCTCCTCTTCCCGCTCCCGCATTGTTACCTCTGGGGTCCCCCAAGGGTCTATCCTTGGCCCCCTCCTATTCCTCATCTACATGCTGCCCCTTGGCGACATCATCTGAAAACACGGCATCAGTTTCCACATGTACGCTGACGACACCCAGCTCTACCTCACCACCACTTCTCTCCACCCCTTCACAGTCTCTAAATTGACACATTGCTTGGCCGACATCCAGTACTGGATGAGCAGAAATTTTCTTCAATTGAATATTGGGAAGACCGAAGCCATTGTCTTCGGGCCCCACCACAAACTCCGTTCCCTAGCCACCGACTCCATCCCTCTCCCTAACATCTGTCTGAGGCTGAACCAGACCATTTGCAACCTTGGTGTCATATTTGACCCTGAAATGAGCTTCTGACCACATATCCGCAGCATAACTAAGACCGCCTATTTCCACCTCCATAACATCGCCTGTCACCTAAAGGAGCCTTTAACAGAGGATTCAAGTCATGTTACATGATGGGGTGCTCATTTAAAAAAAAAAAAAAAGACGTTCAAGAATGTAAATGAAAATGCATTGAAAGATTAGCACAACATAAGGTGTTCACACTTGGGCCGAGTGCTTTTCAAGTTGAGGGGTTGGGTCTGATCAGGAAGTGGGAAATACTTCTGATTATCGTGCGGTTACTTTACTGAACGCTCTTTGGATGATCTTGGCCGAGTTGCGTAACTCTCTGAATGTAAATCTGAATATCCTTTCCTTCTCTTGCAGCGTCTCTACTCACTGTCACACGAGTCTGGACGTAACTCTGCCAAGTATATTGTTAACACCTATCCCAACCTTTTCCAGAAGGATTTTGCTGAACCTTCTATACCCGTAAGTTGTATCCTTCCTTTGTAAATACAATCATTAATAGCCTATACTGTAACTAAAACTCTCCATTGTGAAACCTAGATTTAAACTGACTAACTTTCCTCAATGTAACCAGTTTCAAGTACTCTGTAGCATCTGATTCCTAACTTGAGGTTCACAGGCTGGAATCTCAGTCTGCTCTGAGAAAGATGGCCAGTTATATTTTTGGTGCCATTTTTTCCCTGTTCCAGTCTTCCGCCCTCTGCAGAAGGTGCTGAATCATCCTGAGATATGGTTCCATGGGCATGAGCAGCCCTCTCGTATTTCACGCAAGTGGCCATTCGTCATGTGTTGGCAGAACCTTCAGTCACTTCAGTCTTACTTCCACCAGACTGATACCTGGGATGGCAGGAATGACGTATGAGGAGAGATTGGGTCGATTGGGCTTATACTCGCAGGAGTTTAGAAGAATGAGAGGGGATCTCATTGAAACTTATAAAATTCTAACAGGACTAGACAGACTAGATGCAGGAAGGATGTTCCCGATGGCCGGGGAGTCCAGAACCAGGGGTCACAGTCTAAGGATAAGGGGTAAGCCATTTAGGACGGAGATGAGGAATTTCTTCACCCAGAGTGTGGTGAACCTGTGGAATTCTCTACCACAAAAGGCAGTTGAGGCCAATTCATTAAATATATTCAAGAAGGAGTTAGATATATTTCTTAAGGCTAAAGGGATCAAGGGATATGGGGAGAAAGCAGGGACAGGGTACTGAATTTGGATGATCAGCCATGATCTCATTAAATGGCGGAGCAGGCTCGAGGGGCCGAATGGCCTACTCCTGCTCCTATCTTCTATGTTTCTGGGACCCCCTCTCTCTAAACTCCACTTCTCTCTCTCCAAAAAACCACCTTAATATCTGTATTTTTCACCAAGTTTTTGGTCATCTCTCATTTCTCCACGGCTCACCGTATGTGCCACCCCACCCCATAAACAATCTTGGGACGTTTCTCTACATTTAAAGGCTCTATATAAATGCAAATTTTTGTTCAAAGCAAGTTAGTGAAATGTTTTCTTTTGTAGTGTTTGATGCCAGAGCAATTGGAGCCTCTGATAAATGAAGTGAGTGAGGCTGCCCTGAGAGAACGCATTCAGCTCAGGAAAGTGAAAGCTTCCGTTGATCTGTATGACCAACTTGTGCAAGCAGGTAATCTCTGATTTCCATCACATGTAAGCTGTTGCCAAACACGATATAAAGTACATGGACGTGTTTTCACCTGTACTTAAAGGGGAAGGACGATCTTGGGAGAGTGCTTTTTTGGTTTGGTTGGTGCTGGGATTTGGCGGTTCTGGATCATTCCAAAGCTCTGGCCTCTACTGAAGTGAATGAACCAGGCCCATGACACAACTGGCCCCTCCCCATCACTGGAGTAGCAAGGAGGGAGGCCTGAAGTGGTGGCTTAGCGGGAACGTTGCCTGAGGCTGTTAGAAATCACAGGATTTGCAATTCTATTTTGTTTTAACAGGGACTCCTGCGTCTCTTGAAACCACCAATACCTTGTTGGATCTGCTTTGTGTTTATGGAGATAAAGAGCCACCTAGAGAAGATCAAGTTGAGCCAAGAGAAGCTGAAGATCGGGTATGAAAAGTGCCACATCAATAACATGCTGCGGCCTGTTTGCCAATGAGTGCAACAGGGTTCATACAAGCAAAAATGCAAGCTATTGTTGCATAGTGCCATCAGCGGCCGTGCCTTCAGCTGTCTGGGCCCTAAGCTTTGGAATCCCCTCCCTAAACCTCTGCCTCGCCACCCCTCTCTCCCTTAAAACACACCTTAAAACCTACCTCTTTGACCAAGTCATTGGTCACCTGTTCTGATGTCCCCTCCTTTGGCTCAGTGTCAATTTGTTTGTCTGATTATGGTCTTGTGAAGCGCCTTGAGATGTTTTACTATGTTAAAGGCGCTATATAAATGCACACTTGGTGCTTTCTTTAAAAACCTATACTGTAACTAAAACTCTCCATTGTAAAACCTAGATTTGAACTGACTAACTTTCCTCAATGTAACCAGTTTCAAGTACTCTGTAGCATCTGATTCCTAACTTGAGGTTCACAGGCTGGAATCTCAGTCTTTTCTTTAAAAAGTGTGGGAACTTTGTGCAGTTTAGACTTCGCGTTGTCACTTCGTTCCTGATCTATTTACTATTCATTTTGAAAACTGAAGATCTTTTTTCCTCCTTGATCCTTCTCTCCGGTAAAGAATGTAATTTCCACCAGATGTTTTGGGCGAAGATGCTGATGACGTAGAGAGCGATGTTTGAAGAGCGGCGTTCTGTTAAAATTGTATCTTCTTGCCAAGAAGTTGTGTACTAATTCTCGCAGATGTTTCCCTTTAGGATGAGGTGACCCAGGATTTGCAGAAGAGACAGAAGGGCCGGCCACGCAAAGCTTCAGATTTGCTTAGTGTTACCTGGAGGTAAAAAGCTAGTGTTTTCGGGAACTGTGCAGCTTTCTGCTTGAGCAAAGTTATCACATCTCAATGTAGTTGTGGGGTTGGGGGAGGGGGGGGGGTGGAATTCAAACTACAATGTCGTAACATCTGTCTCTTGGTGGGTTCACTAAACATACAGATGTTTGTCAAGTTTAATTTTGGTCTCCTGTCAACAAATAAGATTGTTGCAAAACCTGCTTTCACAGCTGTTCAACCTTGAAACTCTGGACAGTGAAATACAGAGCGCCCAGAGAGTTCAGTTTGGCTTTACAGCTTTTGGCATCTATTTTAACAACAAAATCTTGATTTTTAAACTAGTAGCTAGCACCAGTGGCTTATTGGGTAAAGTGGCTGCCTGTTATGGTGTTGAGTTTCACAAGCCAAGAAGGTTTCAGGGTTGAATCCCCAGTCAGTGCCGATTTAACTGATCTCATCCAGGGGCTTGCAATTAACCTCTTGGGATGCGGACAACCCTGACAAGGCCACATTTATTGTCCATTCCTATAGTTTCTCTGAGGGCATTGAGAGTTGTGGCAATACTTTTTCAAATGGTGAGAAACTATTAAATGTTGGTGTTCAGAGAGATTTAGGTGTCCTCTTACAGGAAACACGAGTTAGCCTGCAGGTACAGCAAGCAATTAGGAAGGCAAATGGCATGTTGGCCTTTATTGCAAGGGAGTTCGAGTACAAGAGTAAGGGAGTCTTGCTGCAATTGTACAGGATTTGGTGAGGCCACACCTGGAGTACTATGCACCATTTTGGTCCCCTTATCTAAGGAAGGACATACTTGCCTTGGAGGCGGTGCAGTGAAGGTTTGCTAGATTGATCCCTGGGATGAGAGTGTTGTCCTCTGGGTTGGGCCTATACTCTCATACATTTAAGACTGAGTTGAGAAGGAATTTCTTCATTCAGAGGGTTGTGAATCTTTGGAATTCTCTACCCCAAAAGGCTGTGGATGCTGAGTCTTTGAGTATATTCAAAGCTGAGATAGATTTTTGGACTCTAGAGGGGTGTGGGAATAGGGCAGGGAAGTGGAGTTAAGGTCAAAGATCAGCCCTGACCCTATTGCATGGCGGAGCAGGCTCGAGGGGCCATATGGCCTCCTCCTGCTCCTAATTCTTATGTTCTTGTGGCGCTCCCAGTTCTGGCCTTTACCGAAAAGATACTAGTTTTTGCCAAGTCTTTGTGTATACCATAGCCTTTTTTGTTTTTATTTAGTTTCTTTCCTCAATCTGTCTTTCATTTGGGTGTTTTTTTTTAATTTGGCTATATTTTGCGAGGGACTTTATTTTTAATGAGTTTGGAAGGGAGGTAAGTGTGGGGTGGTGGTTGTGAGAGCCATTGTAAGAAAGACCCAGTAGATGTCCAAACCTAAAAGTGGTCAATGATGACTAGCCCACTGTGCAATCTGAGTTTCAGTGTGAGCATTAATGACAGAACTAGTGCTGGAAAAAGTCTGAGATCACATTATGTTTTTTTTAAATTACTATGTCAACCACATAGCGTGGGACTGAAGTCGGGTAGACCAGGTGTAGGGCTGGCAGGTTCCTTTCCCCAAAGGACATAGGACATTAGTTAACCAGTTTTAACAGCCATCTGGAAGCTTTCAATATTGATTGTAATCAATATCCAGGTTCTCCATGGCCACTTGGATGAGCTCCTGGAAGGCAGCTGGTATTGTAGAACTGTATCTTAGCATAGAAAAGTACTGGACAGGAAGAGACCCAGTTTGTTCCATTCACCTGACCTAAACATGAGTTTGTCCCTTCAGGGAAAAGGGGCTGGGGGGGGGACTGTAAGGACAAAATAAAAAGTTTACCTAGCTAAGCTTTACTGTTGCTAGAGGTGTTTGACCATCTCCTTTTTATAAAACTTTTAGGGGGGGAAAATTCCATCCAAGTGGTTTCTGACTGTCTACAGTTATCAGTGATGTGCAGTATTTCATCCCTCGTTTCATCATGCAGATTAACAAATCAAACTTATTGGCCTGGATTTTGCTTTCAGTATCAAAGGAACGGCTTTTGCCATTCACCTCGAGCATAGCTACCCAGAGACTTTTCAGAAGAACATAAGAATTAGGAGCAGGAGTAGGCCACACGGCCCCTCGAGCCTGCTCCGCCATTCAGTAAAATCACGGCTGATCTTCGATCTCAACTCCACTTTCCTCTCCAATCTCTCTCTCCCTTGACTCCCCTAGAGTCCAAAAATCTATCTCTGCCTTGAATATGCTCAACGATTCAGCATCCACAGCCCTTTGGGGTAGAGAATGCCAAAGATTCACAACCTTCTTCCTCATCTCGGTCTTAAAAGGCCGACCCCTTATCCTGAGACTATGCCCCCTAGTTCTAGAAACTCCGCCAGGGGAAACAACCTCTCAACATCTACCCTGTCAATCCCACTCAGAATCTTGTATGTTTCAAAGAGTTCACCTCTCATTCTTCTAAACTCCATAGAGTATAGGCTCAATCTCTCCTCATAACCCTCTCATCCCAGGAATCCATCTAGTGAACCTTTGTTGCACCGCCTCTAAGGCAAGTATATCCTTCCTCAGATAAGGAGACCAAAACTGTGCACAGTACTCCAGGTGTGGTCTCACCAAGGCCCTGTACAATTGTAGCAAGACTTCCTTTCTCTGTACTCCAACCCCCTTGCAATAAAGGCCAACATGCCATTTTCCTTCCTAATTGCTTGCTGTACCTGCATGCTAATTCGCGGCCTTATCAGGGCCAGAGGGTTGGTCAGTAGTAATTATCACTTTTCACACCGTTTAAAAACTTCCTAAATGTACCAGCCCTAATTTTTTTCCCCCAGCCATTTTTATTACCGAACTAGTGGGTAATGACCCCAAATTCATGCCATTGGAGTGATTTCTTTGCCGAGTCGATTGGTGAGGACTGCAACATTGCTCCCTGTGGAGGAGCAGGGTATCTGTGACGACAACTTCTGGATTTCCATGTTTAACTGCATATGTGCAGACATTGCTGTCAGATTTACCCTGTAATGTGAGCGCTGATGGCCTCACTGTTATTCTTACAGCAAAATCCGGGCCATTACTGCTCGTCATGAAGTGCACTAGTTTAGAAAGTATTTAAATCTGTCATTTTGCTGATTACCCAGTGTTTCATTTAAAACCTTACCCAAAACCACACGCATGTCTGAGAAATAGTTTAAACTGAAACTTTATATTTTTCCTTCTATTTAGGGAGAACAATAATGCGGAGAGGATATTTAACCTGATGCCCGAAAGGAACGCACATTCTCTTTGTACGATGATTCGAGGAATGATTAAGGTATTGTTGGTGATCCATCGTGCCACTCATTTTATATCGTGCCTTTGATTTGAAGTATAGTTAACTTCTCTGTTTCTGTTTGCTTAGTATGGCGCTTATACAAAGGCCAACAACATGTACACTGACTTGCTGAACAATCGGATGAAAGGTGAGTGTTGGAAAAAATGATTTCGCTGATTGTACACGCTCGCTAAATTTTGAATGAATGAGGGTGTCCTCGATGTACAGTGTATGTGACTATAGGTAGACCTGATTGGGGCATAGTGTCATGGAAACAGGAATAGGCCATTCAGCTCCATTCAATCGGACCATGGTTGATCTGTACCTTAACTCCATTTAACTCTCTAAATATTGTTTTATCACCTTCAGACGACTGACTAGCTATTAAAACCTAGTGCTGATGCGTATAAATCCAGTGTATCAGGATCCATTTTACCCATCAACCCCATTTACCCACCTTCTATCCATATCCCTTGATACTCTTGCCCAACAGAAATCTGTCAATCTTGGCCTTGAACATTTCAATTGACCCAGCATCCATTGCCTTTTGGGCCCATTAACGGTTACCACTGATGATGGTCACTTGTATTATAGCCTTCCTGGCCACTCCAGCCCAGACTTTGTAGATAAAGGGACAGCGATTTATTCATAATGTTTTTCAAACCAATGACCATTGGTGATTGGGTCTGCAGGATTCATGTGAATATTTTT
Organism: Somniosus microcephalus; assembly: GCF_052327205.1. Lineage (NCBI taxonomy): Eukaryota > Metazoa > Chordata > Chondrichthyes > Squaliformes > Somniosidae > Somniosus > Somniosus microcephalus. The sequence continues at coordinate 347,246,833 of NC_140988.1, forward strand.
TCAAACCTAACGTTCCTCTTTGGAAACTAATTTTTGAAAGTATTCGGAAAGATAATGTGAGTCCTTCCAGAAGTTTAATAAATAGTAGATGTCACTGGTGTACATATGAAGCATTTACTTAATGCCCCTTTTACTTTCTCCCCTCTTCCACCCCAACCCCCATTTATAAGTCGAGTAAATTTCATACTAATGGAGACAGAGTTTACCCATACCACGAGGAGAGTGAAACTGCTCCATAGCTGGGGGCCTTTTAAGCTGCACGGCCACGCTCCAAGGGTCTCGCGCAGCCGGCAACCCCGGCATTTAAATTGAAAACCCATGCGTGCGCGGAATGTTAAAGGGGCCGCGCGGCCCAAAAAAGAAATTGCAGGAACACTGCCCCCCACAGATGGTGGAAAAATAGTGTTGGGTTGGTCACCAGCAGCCATGTGGCGACTTCAGGGGAGTAAATAAACTTAAAGGATCCTTTTGTGGCACTGTCTTTGGTTGCCTGTCAAGCACACGTTGGAGGCATTGGGGGCCACTTTGAGAATTTATTTGGGGGGGGGGGGTTGCGGGTGAGTATAATTCTGTTGAACGGCTGCATAATCGTTCAGTGTTATGGAGTTAGATATATGTAAATTTGCTTTAAGTTGCCTCATGTTTAACTGGGGCTAGAGGCAGTCTGGAAACAACTATTTTGTCTTCAATTCCTACATGGCTGACCCAAGTACAACATTACTCGAGCAGAGATTTTGTGTGGCACATTGTAGAGAACCAGCTTCCATTCAAACCCCTTCCAACCACCAGTTACGTAAGGAACATATAACGTAAGAAAAAATGATATACCTATCAATTCGTCCAATAAAAGGCGACGAGTTAGGAACGTAACTAAAGGTTTTTATTGACTAAATAACAGAGCCCACCCTCGTGGGTGATCGGGTCCAACAAGGAGGAATACCAGCCAGTCGACTACCTTTATACCTGGGCAGGTAGGTGGAGCCATGGGCGGAGTCGGAGGTGGTCAGCCCAGGTATAACAGCGCGACAAGAGGCGACCTCGTATCGTGATACAACGGTGATAACAATACAACAGTGATAACTATAGTGTAACGATAAAGTGGTTTACCACAGCCGCGCGGCCCAAAAAAGAAATTGCAGGAACACTGCCCCCCACAGATGGTGGAAAAATAGTGTTGGGTTGGTCACCAGCAACCATGTGGCGACTTCAGGGGAGTAAATAAACTTAAAGGATCCTTTTGTGGCACTGTCTTTGGTTGCCTGTCAAGCACACGTTGGAGGCATTGGGGGCCACTGAGAATTTATTTGGGGGGGGGGGTTGCGGGTGAGTATAATTCTGTTGAACGGCTGCATAATCGTTCAGTGTTATGGAGTTAGATATATGTAAATTTGCTTTAAGTTGCCTCATGTTTAACTGGGGCTAGAGGCAGTCTGGAAACAACTATTTTGTCTTCAATTCCTACATGGCTGACCCAAGTACAACATTACTCGAGCAGAGATTTTGTGTGGCACATTGTAGAGAACCAGCTTCCATTCAAACCCCTTCCAACCACCAGTTACGTAAGGAACATATAACGTAAGAAATATGAGCAGAAGTAGGCCATTCGGCCCTTAGAGCCTGCTCTCCCTTCAATAGGATCATGGCTGATCTACCTCAACTCCACCTTCCCACACTATCCCATATCCCTTGATTCCCTTAGTGTGCAAAATACTGTTCGAAGCCATAAACACTAAAGAGGAACAACTGAGAAATGGAAGTACTTATTATGTCCGTGTATGATTGAGACACGGACAGCAGGAGTTGAACAAAACAAGTCTTTACTGAAAGGAGTCAATCGGGAAACTGAAAACACAGAGGCTTACTAGCGCCTTTTATACAGGGGTGGTCACTGCTGGTACTGCAGTCTTGAGACCAGTTATTCTCTTAAAGGTACATACACAACAATTCCTCCCCTTTTAGATAAACAGTACATAACATTAATTTAACAACTAAATGATAACCAATTACAATCACAATTACGGTTGCTAGATACATTGGTTAAGTTTAAGCAATTATAAGTTCAGTCTTTGAGGAGGCTTCCTGATTCTGTCTGGATAACGCCTCTTTGGGGTATCAGGTTCCTCTGGCAAGGTTGAGTCGGGATCAATGTCGTTGTTTGGTTCATCTTCCAATATCACCGATTCTGCGGTAGCTGCAATTGGTACGTCGATTTCATTGCCAGGCGTATCAGATCATGGTGTGGAGCTGACGTTTTCCAGTGACTCTAGAATCTGGTCAGCATGGTGTCTTACAATGCTCTCTCCAACGTCCACGGTATACATGAGAGGTCCTTGCCGTGTACAAATCGTTCCTGGCTGCCATTTCTCAGTGCGGTAGTCCCGGGCCAAAACTGGTTGACCAATCTTAAAACTCCTGGTCGGCCTTTCATTCATATTCTGAAACTGCCTGTTCTCCACATCTCTTCGGACGTTTGGCTTAACCAAATCCAAGCGGCATCGTAGTCTTCGATTGAAGAACATCATGGCTGGAGTTTGGTTGGTAACCGCATGTGTCGCATTCCGGTAGGCAAAAAAGAAGTTGTCCACCTTGTGTTGTAGGGGTATATCTTCATTACACATTGCCTTGATAGCCTTCTTGAATGTTTGAACAAACCTCTCGGCCAATCCATTAGTGGCTGGATGATATGGGGCAGATGTGTAATGCTTAACACCATTGTTCTTTAAGAACCTCCGGAACTCTTCAGACACAAACTGGTCCATTGTCAGAGCAAATCTGTTCAGGCAGCCCATTCCTGGCGAATATGGTTCGTAAAACTGTGATAGTTTTTTCCGTGGTGGTTGAGGACATTTTTATTACCTCTGGCCACTTTGTGCATCCACCGCAGGTAAAAACATCGAGTCCATGAAGGGACCAGCAAAATCAATGTGCACCCTTTGCCATGGAGATGAGGGCCACTCCCATGGATGCAGAGGAGCTTGTGGTGGGGCGTTTTGGACCTTCTGGCATCCTGCACAGCTCTTGGTCATCTCTTCGATTTCTCTATCAATTCCCGGCCACCACACAAACGCTCTGGCTAAGTTCTTCATTTTTACCCCACCCAGATGACCCTCATGAAGCTCATTGAGCACTCTATCCGTCAACTTAGGTGGAATTACTACTCTGGATCCACGCATCAAGGTTCCTCTGCACACTGACAGCTGTTCTCTTCTCGGCGAGAATGCTGGCAGCAGTGGTTCGCCATGTGCTGGCCATCCCTTCACCGTTAAATCATAGACCCGTGATAGTGTCGGGTCATTCCGTGTTTCCTTTTCTATGTTTGCATTCGTCACAGGGAGACATTCGACTATGGTCGAGTGGAATAACTCCATTGGATCCACTGCAAGGTCTTCTTCCACCGTCTGCAACGGTAGGCGTGACAATCCATCAGCATTCCCATGCTGTTTAGTTCCTTTGTACTCGATGTCATATTGGTGTGCCCCTAGGAAAAGGGACCACCTCTGCAGCCGTTGCGCTGTCATTATCGGTACACCCTTCTGAGGGTTGAAAATGGAGACAAGAGGTTGATGATCGGTTAGTAGAGTAAATTTTTGACCGTGCAGGTAGTGATTGAACTTCTTCACCCCCCCCCCCCCCCCCCCCCACACTAGGCTGAGGGCCTCTCTGTCGATCTGGGCGTAGTTACGCTTGGCAGAAGTTAACGAGCGTGACGCAAAAGCTATCGGCTTCTCTAAACCATCAAGGAATTTATGTGACAGTACCGCCCCAATGCCGTAGGGAGACGCATCACACGCCAGTCTGATCGGCAGTGCTGGGTTGTAGTGAGCCAATACTTCTCTTGAAGTGATTAAGTCCTTACTCTTCTGAAAGGCCCGCTTACAGTCATTGCTCCATTTCCATGCTACTCCCGTTCGTAGCAGGGCATTCAGTGGGTGCAGGATTGTCGACAAATTCGGCAAAAACTTATGATAGTAATTCACCAATCCGAGGAATGACCTCAGTTGCGACACATTTTCAGGCGCTGGGGCCTTAACAACCGCTTCAATTTTGTCAGGGGACTTATATAACCCCTCTTCATCAATCACGTGGCCACAATACGATATCTGTTTCTTAAAAAACTCGCACTTGGGGCGGTTGGCTCGTAGCCCATGTTCCCGTAGTCTAGTGAGCACCTGTTCTAGGTTGTTAAGGTGTTCACTGTCATCTTCACCTGTCACAAGGATGTCGTCCAAGTAACTGAGTCCCCGGAATCCCTTGCAGGACTTGTTCCATCGCTCTTTGCCATATCGCCGGAGCCGATGCTACTCCGAATACCAATCGATGATACTGGTAAAGACCTTTGAGTGTTTATTGTGAGATACTTCCTAGAGGATTCTTCAACCTCCATCTGCAAATATGCTTGTGCTAGGTCAATTTTTGTAAAACGCTTCCCTCCAGACAGTGAGGCGAAGATGTCTTCTATCCTTGGAAGAGGATATTGTACTGTGTGAAGGACTGGGTTCACCGTCACCTTGAAATCCCCACAGATGCGAACCTTCCTTGGCTCCTCCAACTTATTGCTTAACGTTTTCTTCATGACAGGACCGATGGGTGTCGCCCACTCGCTCCAGTCGACCTTAGACAACACGCCTGCCTTCTCCAGATTCTCCAGCTCTGCCTCGACGGCTGGGCGAATTGTATATGGTACCGGTCTTACTTGGGAATTGCATTCTCTTCTATTTTTATCGAGGCAGTTACGCCTTTAAGCGTGCCCAGTTCTTGTTGAAATACCTCTTTGGCGTTAGCTAAGATTGTTGACAATCGTCCAAGAGTGACGTCTTCATCTTTTTTACCGTCCACCGTCATTGCATGAATGGAGTGCCAATCTAAGCTTATCTTCCTGATCCATTCACGTCCCAATAACGGTGGTCCACCATTTTGCAGTATGTAGAGATACAATTTCCGTATTTTCTTGCCGTTGTATTCGACAGGCACCCTTATTTTTCCTCTGGGGTATACTTTTTGCCCCGTATACGTCGTCAAGACGATGGATGTCTCTCTCAAGGGTATGTGTGAAAATAGCCGCTCGTCGTCTCATCGATTCATGACGGTTAGCGCTGATCCTGTATCCAATTCCATTTTAACTTGGGACCCTGCTATCGTGAGGGTGACCCAAATGGTTCGGTGATCCTCTTTTGCGATTACATTGTGAAGTTTGAGACAGCTTAGTCTCCTGTTCCCGGATTCACTATCGCTCATCTGGTCTTCGGAACTACTGTCCGTCATCTTTTGTACTTTCTTGTACGGTTCCTTAGTAGCCTTTTTGTTGTTGCTGGTCTTCTTCCCAGACCTGCAAACTCGTGCAATGTGTCCCATCTTCCCGCATTGCCTGCATATTTTGTCTTTGGACCAGCAGTCCTTCTGGTCATGGTTAGTTCTGCCGCAGCGATAACATTTTGCAAATCCCCGTGTCATTTCGTGGGTGCCGTATTCCTGTGGTTTTTGTTGAATTTCTGCAGCTCCCCTGGCTGCTGCTTCATATGATACTGCCACGCTGAAAGCCTTATCTAGCGTCAGCTCTTTCTCTGAGAGTAACCTCTTCTGTGTTCCTTCACTCAGGAGTCCACAGACAAATTTGTCTCGTAGGGTATCTGCCAGTCCTGCTCCGAACTGGCAGTGCTTTGATAGCTTGCGTAGTTCCGTAAGGTACTCAGCATTGCTCTCATCTTTATGCTGAGTTCTCCTGTGGAATTTAAATCTTTCTGCTATGAACAGCGGTGCAGGGTTTAGGTGTTCCTGTAGGACAGCAACAATTTCGTTAAAACTCTTTGCCTTCGGTTTGGCTGGAGTAATCAGGTCCCGCAATAGGCCGTACGTTCTAGCGCCCATTAAATTTAGCAATACCGATGCCTTTTTCTCATCGGCTATTTCGTTTGCCTCGCAATATACCTCGACTCTTTCCACAAACGTGGTCCAGTCCTCTATTGTATTATCAAAGGCAGTGATACAGCCAGTCTTCGGCATCTTGAAAATCTAAAATGGCGCCTCCCGCGCTTTGCCGCCTTCCCCGCTGTTGCTGGCTCTGCTTTCCGCGGTTTCCGTTGCAACCTGCAGCTCCTCGCGGTTTCCTGCGCGTTTAATATTTCTTCTTTTTTATTATTTTCCCGTCGTGGAACAACCCTGTGGGACTCTTGCCTCCCTCTTCTCGGGTCTATACGCAGCCCGGCTTCGTAGCACCGGCCGCGCCCTGTGTGCTCCACCCTCTCTCCTCTTCCCGACGACGCTGCTCGGCCCCGTTGCAAGCCACCCGCTCGAGTTCGCGACCGCCGCAGCCCAGGAAGGATCAGTGTACTACCTGCCACCAGCCCGATTAGCTGAAGCACCGTCGACAGGAACCAGGCCCCGCTTTCGACAGCTTCTCCAGCAATCTTCAACTCCGCTAACACGGGCGGATGCCCACGGTCGACGCCCGTTTCTACTGCTTCTTTCTTCCTTCTGGCCTCGACCTCTGCTCACTTCGCTGCAGGAATGGATCCCAGGAGGTGGTGCAGACTGTAGGTAAGTTCATATCTGCTCGTCGCCAGTATTATGTCCGTGTATGATTGAGACACGGACAGCAGGAGTTGAACAAAACAAGTCTTTACTGAAAGGAGTCAATCGGGAAACTGAAAACACAGAGGCTTACTAGCGCCTTTTATACAGGGGTGGTCACTGCCGGTACTGCAGTCTGAGACCAGTTATTCTCTTAAAGGTACACACACAACAGTACTGATGCCTGCTTTTATTTAACATGAAGGAGCAACTTGATAGGCTGCGCTATTAAATCTGTTATGTTTCTGATCTGTATGGATATTTAAAATAAGTTTAGAGTGGGTAGTAACAAAAGCCGAGAATTTGCAGCTTAAATGGGATATATTTTCTTGAATGCAGTTTACTTAATTCGCTTTGTCTTTTGCGCTGTCTGTTTTACAGTGGATGTTCATACTTTTAATGCACTAATATCAGCAGTCCCAGAATTGAAAGAGATGTACAGTGACAAAGTGGATTTTATTCTGGTGAGTAGAAACCCACAACATTAACCTGTCTTACACTGTCGGGTGATGATCAACGTGCTGTGTATTTCCAAGGTTCTGTGTCTTTATACGGGTGGGACTTGTCACAGTGGTGTTTCTCTGAGGTTGTTGGGGTAATATAGAGGGCGCGACTGTATCTGACCTGCTTCATACCCGAATGCTTGATGCCACATGTTTCACTTCCCAGTCCTCACGTCTGCAAAATACTTGGATCCAGTTGGCCAAGTAAAATTAGTATTGTCATGGACTCTTCAACTTACTGAAGCTGAGGAAGGTGAACAACCAAAGAGAGAACTTCATAGAAGGCCCTCACAGCACCTCATTATCCCACTCCAAACTTTAGGCCCAGTCAGGTGAATTGCCTAGACCTTTCTCATCCTGATCCCATGCAATGAAAGCTATGAGGACATCAGGCTTAATATTACAATCTGCATGCTTGAGCCCTACTGATTGGGCACCATAGGAGACAATTCCTTGGGCTCAACGTGAGAACATTTTGTGCACTGTGACATGTCAAACAAATCGTGCACATTTCTGTACTTGCCACATGTAGGGTGATGTTTCTGCCTGAGTTTGGCATTATAAGGCGGTGAAAATGCTGGTTTCCAAGCGATAACTAATCACTTGCCCTGTCTACGTCCGTATTTTTATCTTCAATTCCTTTCATAGAATCATACAGCACAAAAGGAGGCCATTTGAAAGAGATATCCATTAGTTCCACTCCACTGCTCGTTCCCCATAACCATGCAAATTTTTCCCCTTTTTAAGTATGTGATATGTAATATCACCCTTTCATTGGTGTTGCTGCGGGGAATCTTTTAGATCCTGTGATGTGATATCAGCCTTTGATTAAGGTATTCGTGTTCCTTGATGAGCTCTTCCTTTGACTTTGTTTTAAAACAGGAGCTGCTGAAGCAAATGGCTGAACAAAAGGTGCAGCCGAACTTGTTAACTTTTAATTCTGCATTGAAGAGTCTCCGAAGGTGCGGTTCAATGGCCAGAGGACTTTCCCTGCAAATAATGAATGAAATGAAATCCCTAAATATTGGTAGGTAACTGAGCATTGTCCTTTTTAGATTTGTGTTACCCGCGTATCGCAGTATTTATTGGTGGTTATTTTGTATGTTGATGCTACAATAATTGAATTGTAAAAAGAATGACTGTATCTTGAATGCACAGCAACTTGGCCATATATCGCCGTTCCTTCATCGTCACTGGGTCAATATCCTGGAACTCCCTCCCTAACCGCGTCTTCACCACACTGACTGCAGCACTTCCAAGGAGGTGTCTCTCCTCGAGCAACGAGGGATGGGCATTAAATGCTGGCCTTCCAGTGACGTCTATAATCCCAAGAATGAATATTTTTTTATAAAAGGTTTCCTGGTCTGAGTTAGTTTGTCTCCGCTAGAGTAGCAACTGAACACTAGGCTGGAGAGGGAAAATCAGCCACTGTTCCCACTCCTGATTGCTACTCCGTGTCAATGTGGATGTTAACTGGATCAGGCTTGGGTTTGAATGGCTTGCCATCGTAGGTTCACATGAAGGTTGGGAACCTGGACTAGATTCTCTAGGGGTCTCGGCAGCGAAAATTAAAGAAGAAACACTTGACCATAGCACTGTTTACAAACTAGATCATTTTACTCAGGAAAGAGAATTGTCGGGGGGGTGGGGGGAGAATGGACTGGGAGTGAGTCTGATGTGCCAAACAACTTTGCGATGCAGCTCGGGTCTTTTTATGAAATTGTGAAATGCTTTGTTTCAATAGTCGTAGTAATCTCAGTCTCTCAAAGTGTAAACTGGATTAGGACGGATGCATCAATGTATATCCTAGTCGAACTCCCGTAGTCAAGATCAAGTGTAATCTTGAGGTGAAGTAGGGTTAGAGGACAGGGAATAATTGGACCAAGGAGCACGGGTCTAATTCAGTCCCCATTTCAAAGTAATACATTCTGTCCTATTTTGATTTTATATATTGTGTTAAATAGAAAAAACTTGCAGCAATTTGGACAGCAAAGTAGTAAAAGTTGGAGTTTCTCTGCATGTGAACCGAGGAGCTGGGATGTGCGAATCTGAGGTGCTAAAGCATCACCACTGATGGGAAGGTGTAATTACACCGTGGGAAGTTTACATGGGCCGTTTCCATTATAAATGATGTAGGAATTTATAATGGGGAAAGTGTGACCAAGGTTTTGTAGGCAGCAAGTGAAGATTTTTAATGTATTATAGATGTGTGTCTGTGTGTGTGTATAATGAATCTAAATAAATCTGTCTGCTGGCAATGATGATTGGCGCAGGGGTACGGACCTCAGCTGGATAATGGGAGCTGAGTGTGGATGTTTCTTGCTCGGCTTACATGTGGTGGGCTGTTTGAGAAGCGTCTACACGAGAAAAACGCCTAGATCTGAGCCAACGCTCTTGAGTTTTGAGTGTGACTTAACCTAAAGAAAGTGCCATCCTAAATTTGTTAACGTGATCCTTATTAAACTCATTTTGAACTATGGCGGTGTAAAGGTTTTGGTGGCTCTGATTGCCTGTATTTTAGCTGAATTTTACCTGTATTTTAGCTGAAGGTGCATCAGGCATCTCTCGGTTGTGGTCCATTTTTTCCTATTCTCTTTCCTTCGAGCATGAAACATATTCCAGTTCACTTGAGTTCTAACCATGTCCATTTTTTTTTAACTGTCCTTTTTTAGAACCAAGTTTGGCCACCTTCGATCACCTACTTGGTATATTCTACAAATCTGGTAAGTCAACACAGGCTAGAAACTGTGGCTCTTGGCATCATAAAGATAACCATAGTTATTGCCAGTAAGTGCAATAAACCATCACTCTGTGTGTATTATAAATATAGACTTTGTCCGCCGTTTAGCTTGCTCTTTGGTAGTGCTCCAAGTTCTGGTTGTGGAGCAGTAAACATCGAGAGCTGATGTATTTGGTTTCAAGAGTCTCTTCAATAGTAAGTGTGACACCATTCCTGTTCCAAAGGGGTGCTTTGATTAGCTTACAGGTTTGTGCCTTAGGATTTGTGGGTGTAACTGCACTGAAGCCTTTCCTTACATCGGGAGTTAATCCTATTGAGAGTCCTAAATAATAAAGGCAGCATATAGTGATGCCACAAGTCCAGGCCAGAATGGAGATGCTTGATGGGGGAAATTACCCAATCATGCCCAGACTGGGACTGATCTTTGTGTGTATAATTTGGATTATGTAACTATCAATGCATTTTTCTGGAGAAATATTTGAAAAGGAAACATTTAGTGGTTGTGTTAACTTGCTGTTTCACTAAAGTGACTGACTGCTGTGTGTTGTGGGCTGGTATGTGGAGCAGCTGGCAATGATGAGTGGCGCAGGGGTACAGACCTCAGCTGGATAATGGGAGCTGAGTGTGGGTGTTCTTTGTTTAGCCTACGTGTGGTGGGCTTTTCAAGAAGCATCTGCACGAAAGAAATCGCCTATGCCTGAGCCACTGCTGCTGTGATTTAAAAGCTGGATCTCTTAAGGCGTAATGTGTAGTCACAGTTTCAGTACAATAGAAACATAGGAGATGGGAGCAGGAGTAGGCCATTCGGCCCCTCGAGCCTGTTCCGCCATTCAATGAGATCATGGCTGATCATCCAAATTCAGTACCCTGTCCCTGCTTTCTCCCCATATCCCTTGATCCCTTTAGCCTTAAGAAATAACTCCTCCTTGAATATATTTAATGAATTGACCTCAACTGCCTTCTGTGGTAGAGAATTCCACAGGTTCACCACTCTCTAGGTGAAGAAATTCCTCCTCATCTCTGTCCTAAATGGCTTACCCCTTATCATTAGACTGTGACCCCTGGTTCTGAACTCCCCTGCCATCGGGAACATCCTTCCTGCATCCAGTCTGTCTAGTCCTGTTAGAATTTTATAAGTTTCAATGAGATCCCCTCTCATTCTTCTAAACTCTAGCGAATATAAGCCCAATCAACCCAATCTCCTCGTACGTCATTCCTGCCATCCCAGGTATCAGTCTGGTGAATCTTCGCTGCACTCCCTCCATGGCAAGAACATCCTTCCTCAGATAAGGTGACCAAAACTGCACACAATACTCAAGATGTGGTCTCACCAAGGCCCTGTACAACTGCAGCAACACATCCTTCCTCCTGTACTTGAATCCTCTCGCTATGAAGGCCAACATACCATTTGCCGCCTTAACCGCATGCTTACCTTCAGCGGTGGGTGGGTTGGGTAAGATATGAGATACTGTACCTCCATTGAGTTCATGCATCTTACGTGGAACAATGAATGCTAACAAGCGTGATTGACTGCATCACAAGATGGGTCTGGATAAACCCTTGGATTACCGAATATTGATATTGCTGTGTTTCCATTACATGTTGCTGTATATTAAATGAGTCCAGTGTCCTGACCATCTCCAAATGTACCTGCAACCCGTTAGTTATTGATGACCTTCCTTTTTGTAAAGGAATACTTCCTGTTATCGTAAATTCTCACAGGCTTAACTATCCCTCCTCTGGCAATAGAACAAAACAAACAGTCATGAGTACAGTGCTAAACTTCAGTGTGAGCTGAACCGGCCTTGACCGTCTTGGGGCTCAACTTGACGTCGTCAGCTCATTGCCCAAATTTCTCTGACATTTGGACAGACTACTGATTTGAAAGATGACGGGCAGAGAGAGATGCATTTTAAAATTATTGACTGACTGGGACACAGGAAGTTCAGATATATATCTTTTTAAACTCCACACAGCTGCCAATCAAATCTCTCTTCAAACAAAACCCACAGGATGTTTTCATTTGAATGCAAGTCTACTTAACTGACTCCATTATCTGTCCTGGATATAACATCTGTTCTGGGGCTTTTGCAGGCTGGGCCATTTTCCTTGGAGTGAATCTAGTTTATAACCAGAAAGAAACCAATAGCAAGATATGCCATAGAATTTTTTTTTCCGATTTTTGTAACGACTTCTTCCTGGATGGATTCTGGTTTGTGAAAGCTGGGATGCATTAAAAAAAACACACACATTGGCCATTTATATGCAAGTAGCTTCAGAAATTTAACTTCCATACGGATAAAAGGTTTTGAACCAGTGCTACATGAGCTATGTTTAATCGTTTGTTTTTGGTTAAAGATGAACATTTTTGACAAACAACTGTGCAAAGTGGGAGAAAATAAGTAGAAATGCGTATATAGTATTTGAAAGGGAAAAGAGTGTTTAATGCTTTATTGACCGTTGATCAGAGCTGATGTGTTGGTTGTTCTCTTAAATATCAATGAAAACACCCGAGACTGTTTACAGTATGATTTCCTCCACACCTGCTGTGCAGAGAAGTTCCTGATTCCAGCTTGGCATTTCTGGGCAAATTCATCTGTGTCTCAGTTTGCCTGCAGATTCAGGGTTTCACTTTCATTGATGGCGATCCAGGCAACCCAACACCTTCTGTAAAGATCTTTCTGTGCTTAAATGACACCCAGACTTCCCGACAGTGCGCTAATGTTTTCCCTTTTTATCCTCGCAGCCGCAGCTAGCCGGCCACGGACTGACATTATCTTTGAGGTGCTTGATGAGATGAAAGAGAAGCATTTTGAGACCCGGGATACTGATGATGGTACGTGAGGAGTAAAGTAAGCAACAGTAATTCGACCTGGGGTCGAACTGGAATTATTCAATCATCACTTTTTAATGTAAATCTGTTCGATAATTCCATCGGTGTTTGTTTTTGATATAATCTCGCTTGTTCCAGAATTGCTGACCGATTTGAGCTGTGCAGCAACACGTTGCAGTTTAACAGCACTTTAGGCAAGGTTTATCCAGTTAGTTAACATTAAAGGATTTTGATCTTTCATGCTCTTCATGTGCTCATTCCCTGAGGTGGTCGGTGGAGTGGGGGGGGGGGGGGAACAATATTACAATGCAAACTGAACTTCTTTTAAAACATGGTACCATAAAATCTGGTGTCTGTCACATGATTCTGTAACTTGCAAACCTGGGGGCTATGACCCTATATACCCGTTTAAATGAAATGCTACCTTTTTGGATTTTATGCACTGGTTACGTTTAGCTTTTTTTGCCACACAATGTTCCCACTAAGCTGTGCGCATGTGCGGCCGCGCAGTCATCTGCAAGGTGCCGCCCAGGCCGCTCTCAGGCTTTTCCATTGGAAATACTGCGCGTGCGCAGTAACTTGAAGGGGACCGCGCATTGACATAAACAGGCCACGCACAAAGTGCAGCTTAGAGGGAACATTGGTGCCACATCAGTGTCACTCGCTGCCTGTTGTGTGCCTTAGGCTGCACTACATTGGAATTGGATTAATACTACCCAAGCCTCTTTCGCACAGGATCCTTACTGCTAATGGAGACTAGGTCACTGAGGTTGAGAATAACGGTGAGGTAAATCAGGATGTAGCGATTGGATGATACGGAGAAGGGAATAGTGGGGGTAATGAGGATCTTGCAGCTGAGGGGTTCTGGGAGTGGGGATTAAAGATAGGGAAGTGCAGTTAACTTTGATCTCTAAGAAGGAAGGGCGTGTTGGATAGTATATGTGAAGATTAGACTGAATGAAAGACGCATTCATGTGCACTGACCAGTATCGATTAAAGGCGAGGGGAAAAAGTGTAAAGGAAAATGAGAGTTGACGACTCGAGGTGAGAGGGATTGCCCATCAGATGAAAAGCAATCCATGCATGGTAGCAAAAGTGCTATAGATACTCCTAACACCACCGTGGGGAGGAGTTTGTTTCAAGGGCAAATTGTACAAGGAGTGCTGCTGAAGTACCAGCTTGGCTCAGTTGGTAGCATTCTCACCTGTGAGCAAGAAGGTTGTGGGTTCAGCCTCACTGGAAAATTGGCGCTTTAATACAGTACTGAGGGTGTGCTGCATTGTGGAGGTGACATCTTTTGGATGAGTCACCATTGGTCCTGTCCATCGTTCCTCCCTCTACTAACGCCACTAACAAAAGATTAACTGGTCTTGTTTTCTTTCTCCGCAGTGCACTTCTTTACCAGCGCTATGAGACTGGTAAGTTCGCTGATGACTGCCTAGGTAATTTCCCCCATCAATCACGCCCAGACTGGGACTGATCTGTGTGCGCATAATTTGGATTATGTAACTATCTTCTACTCAATGCATTTTTCTGGAAAAATACTTGAAATGGAAACATTTAGTGGTTGTGTTAACTTGCTGTTTCACTAAAGTGACTGACTGCTGTGTGCCGTGGGCTGGTATGTGGAGCAGCTGGCAATGATGAGTGGCGCAGGGGTACGGACCTCAGCTGGATAATGGGAGCTGAGTGTGGGTGTTCTTTGTTTAGCCTACGTGTGGTGGGCTTTTCAAGAAGCATCTGCACGAAAGAAATCGCCTATGCCTGAGCCACTGCTGCTGTGATTTAAAAGCTGGATCTCTTGAGGCGTAATGTGTAGTCACAGTTTCAGTACAATCAGTGAGTGGGTTGGGTAAGATATGAGGTACTGTACCTCCATTGAGTTTGTGCATCTTGCACGGAACAATGAAAGCTAATGAGCGTGATTGACTGCAACACAAGATGGGTCTGGATAAACCCTTGGATTACAGAATATCAATATTGCTGTGTTTCCATTACATGTTGCTGTATATTAAATGAGTCCAGTGTCCTGACCATCTCCAAATGTACCTGCAACCCGTTAGTTATTGATAACCTTCCTTTTTGTAAAGGAATACTTCCTGTTATCGTAAATTCTCACAGGCTTAATGGTATACAAGTCTTAAGACACTTTATGAAGCATTGAGACAACTCAAGGATTATTGTAACCAACTGAAGCGATACAGAAACCTGTGTAGACTTTAGAAAAAGGCTACAGAGATCATTTCCGATTACTTGAGTTACAAAGCAGCTGAGGAAGCTATATCTATTCATTGGAAAAAGATGATTTAGACTGTAAAATGAGGGAAGCTGTTGACGTGGAGGAACATAAGAAATAGGAGCAGGAATAGGCCATTTGGCCCCTCGATCCTGCTCCGCCATTCAATAAGATCATGGCTGATCTTGGGCTCAAAGCCACTTCCCAGCCCGCTCCCCATAATCCTTCACTCCCTTATCTTGCAAAAATCTGTCTATCTCCACTTTAAATGTATTCAATGACCCAGCCTCCACAGCTCTCTGGGGCAGAGAATTCCACAGATTTACGACCCTCTGAGAGAAGAAATTCCTCCTCATCTCCGTTCTAAAAGGGCGACCCTTTATTCTGAAACTATGCCCCCGAGTTCTAGATTTCCCCACGAGGGGAAACATCCTCTCTGCATCTACCTTGTCAAGCCCCCTCAGTATATTATTATATGTTTCAATAAGATCACCTCTCATTCTTCTAAATTCCAATGAGTATAGGCCCAGCCTGCTCAACCTTTCCTCATAAGGCAACCCCCTCATCTCAGGAATCAACCGAGTGAATCGTCTCTGAACTGCCTCCAATGCAAGTATATCCTTCCTTAAATAAGGAGGCCAAAACTGTCCGCAATACTCAAGGTGTGGTCTCACCAATATCCTGTACAGTTGTAGCAGGACTTCCCTGCTTTTATACTCGAACCCCCTTGAAATAAAGGCCAACATTCCATTTGCCTTTTTGATTACTTGCTGTACCTGCATGCTAACTATTTGTGTTTCATGCACAAGGACCCCCAGGTCCCTCTGAACTATAGCATTTTGTAATCTCTCTCTATTTAAATAATAGTTTGCTTTTTTATTTTTCCTGCCAGCGGATAACCTCGCACTTTCCCACATTATACTCCATCTGCCAAATGTTTGCCCACTCACTTAGCCTGTCTATATCCCTTTGCAGATTCTTTGAGTCCTCTGCGCAACTTGCTTTCCCACCCATCTTTGTATCATCCGCAAACTTGGCTACATTACACTCGGTCCCTTCGTCCAAGTCATTAATGTAGATTGTAAATAGTTGAGGCCCCAGCACCGATCCTTGTGGCACCCCACTAGTTACCGTTTGCCAACCGGAAAATTACCCATTTATCCCGACTCTCTGCTTTCTGTTAGTTAGCCAATTCTCTATCCATCCATGCTGATATATTACCCCTAATTCCGTGAGCTCTTATCTTATGCAGTAACCTTTTATGTGGCACCTTATCGAATGCCTTCTGGAAATCCAAGTACACCACATCCACTGGTTCACCTTTGTCCACCCTGCTCGTTACCGCCTCAAAGAACTCCAGAAAATTTGTTAAACATAATTTCCCTTTCATAAAACCATGCTGACTCTGCTTGACTGCATTGTGATTTTCCAAATGCCCTAATTACTGCTTCCTTAATGAAGGACTCCAGCACTTTCCCAATGACAGATGTTAGGCTAACTAGTCTATAGTTTCCTGCTTTCTGTCTCCCTCCTTTCTTAAATAGGGGTGTTACATTTGCGGTTTTCCAATCCGTTGGGACCTCTCCAGAGTCCAGGGAATTTTGGTATATTGCAACCAATGCATCCACTATCTCTGCAGCCACTTCTTTGAAGAAAGTTTGTACAAATCTGGAATAGGAGAGGATGTCATTCTAAAATTAAGAATTATTTCATGTTTGGAGGTGACCTCTGGAACACTGCCACTGTATGTATTGGTTTAGCTGATGTATTTAACGGTAGATTGGATCAATTTCTCACTCGGCAAGTAGTAAAGGGTCAGTGGAGTTGGAACTGATCGGGGGTGGGAGGGAAGGTGGGCAGTAAGGTGGATAGATCTGTATAGTTGTCCAATTTGAAAATGCAACAAATGATAGGATGATCGTTGTGTGTAAGCTACTTTTTCAAATTCCTTAGTTTACAAAATGGTGTAGCAGAAATTCTGCGATCAGTGAGGTAGATTTAAATGCTGCAAAGTCTTGACACATTCAAGTTTAACATTTTTCTTTGTCTTGTTTCCCTCCTTGCAGTGTTTGGAATTGAAAGATCTTGAATTGGCGTACAGCTTACACAAGATTCTTGAAACTGGAAACAACTGGATATTATTGGGCGATTCTTATCAGCAAAGTATTTATTAGTAAGAGCGTTTGACATTTGTTTACCTGATATTAAGAGCTTGTAGACTTGGTAATCTGATACCTGGACCGCAGGCTCTGATGATGATGATTGACCAGTCAAGCCCAGGTCACCGGTGAAACGTGGAGCAGTAGGCCAATTATTGGAGCCTGGGATCCCTCCCCCTTGGCTCCAGGTAACCCTGCAAACCAGTGCCGTATTGGTATGGATGATCTTGGTTCTACCATCAATGTCAGGATGTACCAATTTTTTTTTTTTTACTCACTCAAGGATGTGGCTGTTGCCAATCTCCAGCTTCCCTGGGAAGGTGATTGGACAACTGAATGTCTTGTTTGGCCACTTCAGAGTCCACCACATTAGTGTGGGACTGAAGAGAGACACAGGCCAAACCGGGTAAGGCTGGCAGGTTTCCTTCCCTAAAGGACATTAGTGAACCACTTGGATTTTTATGACAATCTGACAGCTTCATGGTCACTTTTTTTTAATTGAATTCAAATTCTCAGGCTGCCCATGTGGGATTTGAACTCTATACATTTCTCTGGATTTATTAGTCCAGCCCACTGGATTGCTAGTCTAGTAATAGAACCCCTCCACTACCTTACCTGGTATATCTGTGCAACTGGGGTGCACAGTTTAAAATAAAAATTAAACTAGCAAAACTTGAGTTCGGCCATCCTGCTCCTTGAGTTTAAATCTAATTAAGAGTGTTTTTACAGTCGAATGGAGGATATTCTGAAGAAGTGAATGTTAAATACCTTGTGGGGGTGTTTTATGTTGGGAAGTGAAATTGAAGTGAAGAAATCCTGAATCTGAGGGGGATGATTAGTGGGAATTGCTTTAAATTGGGATGTTGTGCAGAGAATTGTTGTGAAACTTCTTGGAAAAGTAACAGATAAATCTTGAGTGAATTTGGTTGACTGTAAAACAACAACTTGCATTTATATAGCGCCTTTAACGTAGTAAAATGTCCCGCGGTGCTTCACGGGCATTATAAAACAAAATTCTGACAGAGCCACAGAAGGAGCGATTAGGACCGGTGACCAAAAGCTTGGTCAAAGAAGCAAGTTCTAAGGAGCGTCTTAAAGGAGGAGAGAGGTGTAGGGAATTCCAGAGCTTGTAGCCTAGGCGACTGAAGGCATGACCGCCAATGGTGGAGCGAAGGAAATCGGGGATGTGCAAGAAGCCAGAATTGAAGTGCAGAGAAAAGGAAAGGATTTTGGGCATCAGAAGAAACCCCCACAAGGTTAATTTAATTTTGGAGCCCAATTTAAAATTAGGAACCGAAAGTTTCACATTGAGAGTTATTTGGGAATTTTGTACATTGTTAATTTGGAGAATTTTAAAATTTTAGTTGCACCAAGCGCACAGACAGAATTGCAGCTTTTTTTTTTGCATTGGAGTTTGGCGATCGAGTGGTCGATATTCTGTTAACATAGAAACATAGAAGATAGGAGCAGGAGTAGGCCATTCAGCCCCTCGAGCCTGCTCCGCCATTCAATGCGATCATGGCTGATCATCCAAATTCAGTACCCTGTCCCTGCTTTCTCCCCATACCCCTTGATCCCTTTAGCCTTAAGAAATATATCCAACTCCTTCTTGAATATATTTAATGTATTGGCCTCTACTGCCTTCTGTGGTAGAGAATTCCACAGGTTCACCACTCTGGGTGAAGAAATTCCTCCTCATTTCTGTCCTAAATGGCCTACCCCTTATCCTTAGACTGTGATCCCTGGTTCTGGACTCCCCGACCATCGGGAACATCCTTCCTGCATCTAGTCTGTCCAGTCCTGTCAGAATTTTATAAGTTTCAATGAGATCCCCTCTCATTCTTCTAAACTCCAGCGAGTACAAGCCCAATTGACCCAATCTCTCCTCATACGTCATTCCTACCATCCCAGGTATCAGCCTGGTGAATCTTCGCGGAACTCCTTCCATGGCAAGAACATCCTTCCTCAGATAAGGCGACCAAAACTGCAAACACTACTCAAGATGTGGTCTCACCAAGGCCCTGTATAACTGCAGCAAGACATCCTTGTTCCTGTACTCAAACCCTCTCGCTACGAAGGCCAACATGCCATTTGCCTTCTTAACCGCCTGCTGCACCTGCATGCTTACCTTCAGCGACTGGTGCACAAGGACACCCAGGTCTCGTTGCACTTTCCCTTCTCCCAATCTACTGCCATTCAGATAATAATCTGCCTTCCTGTTTTTGCCACCAAAGTGGATAACCTCGCATTTATCCACGTTATATTGCATCTGCCATGCTTTTGCCCAATCACCCAACCTGTCCAAATCATCCTGGAGTTTCTCCGCATCCTCCACAGCACACACGCCCACCCAGCTTTGTGTCTGTGGTGTATGTGCCTTTAAGAGCCCCAGGTGTGCTGTAATGCCGGTAATTGCCACTCGGGCTATATAAGCCTGTATATTGTGTATATCCGTTAGAACCCCCCCCCCCCAGACTTTGCTTAGTAAATACCTATGAACCAACTCCTGTCTTCAGTGTCTTTATCAACACACGGACACGACAGTGGCGACGAAGTGGAAACGGACTTACCTGCAATTCGGCAGCACCTCAAGGACATCGATTCCTCGGGCGTCCAGAAGACTCAAGGAAGTGAGAGAAGCTGTGGTTTCACCAGCTGGCCAAGCTGGTGGCAGGTACTGCGCTAATCCTTCCTGGGCGTCAGGCTGGGGCTCCAGCGGCTGGCTCTACAGCTGAGACAGGCAGCAAAATCGGAGGCAAGCAATAATGGACTGGGAGGGAGCACTCGGGAGACGGCCGGCGCGGCAAGCAGGTCAGCGTTCAGACCTCCGGCGGGAACAAGTCTCCAACAGTAAATTTTTTTTTAAAAAGAACGGAAACCGCAGTAAACAGCGTTGTTATCGGCAGCAGCGGCAGGAAAGCGCGGGAAGCGCCATATCTTTGCTACAGAAAAGAAAAGTGCGGGAAGCGCCATATCTTTTCTGAAATGCCTAAGTCTGGTAATATTGATGCTTTTGATAGCGAAATAGAGGATTGGACCACATACGTGGAAAGAGTAGAGGTATATTGCACTGCAAATGGAATAGAAGATGAAAAAAAAGCTTCAGTACTTCTGAACTTAATGGGCGCAAAGACATACGGGCTGTTATGAAATTTAATCACTCCAGCCAAACCAAAGGACAAGAATTTTAAAGAAATTGTTGATACCCTGCAGGAGCACTTAAACCCAACACCGCTGCTGATAGCGGAACGATTCAAGTTCTTCAAGAGAAATCAACACAAGAATGAAAGTAACGCTGATTACCTAACCGAATTAAGAAAGCTATCAAAGTGCTGCCAATTCGGGGCAGGACTATCAGATTATCTTCGAGACAAATTCGTTTGCGGCCTCTTAAGTGAAGGAACACAAAGACTGCTTTCTGAAAAAGATTTAACATTGGACAAAGCTTTCAGTATGGCTGTATCATACGAAGCAGCAGCAAAAGGAGCTGCAGAGATACAACAAAAGACACAGGACTTCGGCACCCATGAAATGACACACGGTTTCGAAAGATGTTATCGCTGCGGCAGGTCCACCCATAACCAGAGGGACTGCTGGTTCAAGGACAAAGCATGCAGGCAATGCGGAAAGATTGGACACATTGCACGGGTATGCCGATCTGGACAAAATAAATCCACTGACAGAAAAAAAAAAAAATCAATAAAGAAAAGTACAGGAAGGTACAAGTGATGACGGACAGTAGCTCCGAAGATCAAAAGAGCGATAGCGACTTCGAAAACAAGAGACTAAGCTGTCTCAAATTACATAATGTACTTGCCAAAGATGATTACCAAACCATTTGGGTTACCCTCACAATAGCAGGGTCCCCAGTTAAAATGGAGCTAGATACAGGATCAGCTCTAACCGTAATAAATCGACGGGATTACAAGAGGCTATTTTCGCATATACCTCTAAAAGACACATCCATTATCTTGAAAACCTATACGGGGCAGAAAGTATACCCCAAAGGAAAAATAAGGGTGCCTGTTGTATACAACGGCAAAGAAATACAAAAGTTGTATTTATACATTCTACAAGATGGTGGTCCACCATTGTTGGGACGTGAATGGATCAGGAAGATACGTTTAGACTGGCACTCCATTCAGGCACTGATGGTGACCAGTAAGGAAAAAAACAATGATGACATCATACCTGAACGATTAAAAGACATCTTGGCCAACGCCAAAGAAGTGTTTCAAGAGAAACTAGGAACCTTGAAAGGCATCACCGCCTCAATAAAAGTGGAAGATGCAGCAATTCCTAAGTTTTTTAAGGCAAGACCGGTGCCATACGCAATTCGTCCAGCAGTCGAGGCAGAGCTGGAGAATTTAGAAAAAGCAGGCGTATTATCCAAAATAGATTGGAGCGAATGGGCAACACCCATCGTTCCAGTCATGAAAAAAGCATTGAATAAAGATAAATCTGAAGAACAGAGAAAAATTCGCATCTGTGGTGACTTCAAGGTGACTGTAAACCCGGTCCTTCACACAGTACAGTGTCCTCTTCTGAGGATAGAAGATATTTTCGCCTCACTATCCGGAGGGAAACGTTTCACCAAAATTGACTTGGTACAGGCATATCTACAGATGGAGGTTGAGGAGGCTTCTTAAAAAGTATCTCACGATAAACACACACAAAGGCCTGTACCAGTACAATCGACTGGTTTTTGGAGTAGCATCAGCTCCAGCTATCTGGCAAAGAGCTATGGAGCAAGTCCTGCAAGGGATTCCGGGGACTCAATGCTACCTAGACGACATCCTTGTAACAGGAGAAAACGACAACGAGCACCTTGCCAATTTGGAGCAGGTGCTCACTAGGCTAAAAGAACGGGGCCTACGAGCGAATCGCCCCCCAAGTGCGAATTTTTCCAAAATCAGATATATTGTGACCAGATAATTAATAATGAAGGGTTGCATAAGTCACCTGAAAAAATTGAAGCGGTTACAAAAGCCCCAGCACCTGAAAATGTTTCACAATTAAGGTCGTTCCTGGGATTAATAAATTACTATCATAAATTTTTACCGAACTTATCAACTCTTCTACACCCTCTTAATGAACTGCTACAAACAGGAGTAATTTGGAAATGGAACGAAGACTGTAAACGTGCCTTCCATAAATTCAAAGACTTAATCACATCCGAAGAAGTTTTGGCTCATTACAACCCATCACTGCCAATCAGACTGGCGTGCGATGCATCCCCTTACGGCATAGGAGCAGTATTATCCCATAAATTCCCTGATGGCTCAGAACGGCCGATAGCTTTTGCGTCACGCTCATTAAACTCAGCTGAGCGTAACTGCCCAAATCGACAGGGAAGCACTCAGCCTGGTATGGGGAATGAAGAAGTTCAACCATTACCTACACGGACAAAAATTTACCTTGTTGACTGACCATCAACCCCTCATCTCCATATTCAACCCTAAAAAAGGTGTTCCCATTATGACAGCGCAAAGGCTACAGAGGTGGTCCCTTTTTCTAGGGGCACACCAATACAACATAGAATACAAAGGGTCAAAACAGCATGGGAATGCTGACGGTTTATCGCGCCTACCGTTGCCAACGGTAGAAGAGGCACCTACAGTAGACCCAGTAGAGATGTTCCACTCTACCATAGTGGAATGTCTACCAGTGACAAATTCTGCCGTTGAAAGGGAGACAAGAAATGACCCGACTCTCTCTCACGGGTCTACGATTTAACAGTGAAGGGATGGCCAGCACATGGCGAACCACTGTTGCCAGCATTCTCGCAAAGAAGAGAACAGCTGTCAGTGTGCCGAGGAACCTTGATGTGTGGATCCAGAGTGGTGATTCCACCCAAATGCCAGGATAAAGTGCTAAAGGAGCTTCACGAGGGGCATCTGGGTGGAGTGAAAATGAAGAACCTAGCTAGGGCGTTTGTATGGTGGCCAGGTATCGATGGAGACATCGAAGAAATGACCAAGAGCTGCCTAGGATGCCAGAAGGTCCAAAACGCTCCACCACAAGCCCCTCTACATCCATGGGAGTGGCCCTCATCTCCCTGGCAAAGGGTGCACATCGACTTTGCTGGTCCATTTATGGACTCAATGTTCTTAATCGCGGTTGATGCACACTCCAAGTGGCCTGAGGTAATAAATATGTCCTCCACCACCACGGAAAAAACCATCACAGTATTAAGGACCATATTCGCCAGGAATGGGCTGCCGGAACAGATATGTTCTGATAATGGACCGCAATTTGTGTCCGAAGAATTCAGAAAGTTCTTAAAAAAAACAATGGGGTTAAGCACTACACGTCCGCCCCATACCATCCCGCCACCAATGGATTGGCTGAAAGGTTTGTCCAGACCTTCAAGAAGGCCATAAAGGCCATGGGTAATGAAGACATAAAACTTCAGCATAAGGTGGATAACTTCTTATTCGCATACAGGAATGCAACACATATGGTTACCAACCAAACTCCCGCCATGCTGTTCTTCAATAGAAACCTAAGATGCCGGCTGGATTTGGTCAAGCCCAACATCAGAAGGGACGTGGAGAACCGGCAGTTTCAAGGCATGAATGAAAGGCCAACTAGAACCTTCCAGATAGGTCAACAAGTTTTGGCCCGGGACTACCGTACCGAGAAATGGCAGCCTGGAACTATCTGCACATGACTAGGACCACTGATGTATACGGTGGACATCGGAGAAAGCATAATAAGGCGCCATGCTGACCAAATCATAAAGTCATCCGAAAAGGGACAACCTACACCACAACTCTATACATCTAACGATGAAGTAGAGATACCCATATCTACCTCCGATCCGGTGATACTGGAACCCGATGAACCCGACACTGGCATTCAAGCCGAATCAGCCTTGCCAGAAGAACCTACTACACCCCCGAGGTGTTATCCGGACCGAGTCAGGAAGCCTCCTGAGAGACTAACTTATAATTAATTAACTACAGCAATGTATATTATTTTGCATATAACATGTAATTAATAATTACTTAAAATATGATGTACTAGTTAGCTAAAAGGGGAGGAATTGTAGTGTATGTGCCTTTAAGAGCCCCAGGTGTGCTGTAATGCCGGTAATTGCCACTCGGGCTATATAAGCCTGTATATTGTGTATATCTGTTAGAACCCCCCCCCCCCCCCCCCCAGACTTTGCTTAGTAAATACCTATGAACCAACTCCTGTCTTCAGTGTCTTTATCAACACACGGACACTACAGTGTCGTCTGCAAATTTGGAGATATTACATCTAGTTCCCTTGTCTAGATCATTAATATATACAGGTAGACTATCCCTTATCCGCACTTCCGAAAACCTCTGAAAACCGAAAGTTTTTTCGTGGAGCGTAACTAGAGTATTTATCCCAGTATTTAATTTACCAAATTATTACTGTACATATAAACTGTAATACTATTTATAGTCTTTATTTATCCCACTCAGTGTGAATATTCATAAGGTTCGCTGCAGAAATATTAATGTGTTTGCTTACGGGGTGCTGCCCAGACCCCCGCTAGGGTGTTACACACTGATTCTGAATACCATTCTGAAATCCGAAAAATTCCGAATTCCAAAAAACATCTGGTCCCAAGGGTTTCGGATAAGGGATAGTGCACCTATATTGTGAATAGCTAGGGCCCAAGGACCGATCCCTGCGATACCCCACTAGTCACTGCCTGCCACTTGGAAAATGACCCGTTTATTCCAACTCTCTGCTTTCTGTCTGCCAACCAGTTCTCTATTCAAGACAATACCTTGCCCCCAATCCCATGTGCCTTAACTTTACACGCTAATCTCTTATGCGGGACCTTATCGAAAGCCTTCTGAAAGTCCAAATACACCACATCCACTAGTTCTCCCGTATCTATTTTACCAGTTACATCCTCAAAAAATTCCAGTAGATTAGTCAAGCACGATTTACCTTTTGTAAATCCATGTTGACTTTGTCCGATCCTGTCACTGTTTTCCAAGTGCTCTGCTATTACATCTTTCATAATGGACTCTAATATTTTCCCCACTACTGATGTCAGGCTTACCGGTCTGTAATTCCCTGTTTTCTCTTTACCACCTTTTTTGAATAGTGGGGTAACATTAGCTACCCTCCAATCCATGGATGCTGTTCCAGATTCCATCGAATGCTGGAAGATGATCAGCAAAGCATCAACTATTTCTAGGGCCACTTCCTTAAGTACCCTAGGATGTAGATTATCAGGCCCTGGGGATTTATCGGCCTTCAATCCCATCCATTTCCCTACAAATACTGACATCTTTCAGTTCCTCCCTTTCATCAGACCCTATGTTCCCTGACATCTCTGGGAGGTTATTTGTGTCCTCCTTTTGTGAAGACAGAACCAAAATATGTATTTAATTGGTCTGCCATTTCTTTGTTCCCCATTATAAATTCCCCTGATTCTGACTCTAAGGGACCTACGCTTGACTTCACCAATCTTTTTCTCTTCACATATCTATAAAAGCTTTTACAGTCAGTTTTTATGTTCCCTGCAAGCTTACTCTCATATTCTATTTTCCCTTTCTTAATTAATCCCTTTGTCCTCCTTTGTTGAATCCTAAACTGCTCCCAATCCTCAAGTTTGCTGCTTTTTCTGGCCAATTTATATGTCCTCTCCTTGGATCTTATACTATCCCTAATTTCCCTTGTTAGCCACAGTTGAGTCACTTTTTTTGTTTTATTTTTATGCCAAACTGGGATGAACAAATTCTGTAGTTCATCCATGCGGTCTTTGAATGTTTGCCATTGCCTATCCACCGTCAACCCTTTGAGTGCCATTCCCCAATCAATCCTACCCAACTCACGCCTCAGACCATCGTAGTTTCCTTTATTTAAATTCAGGACCCTAGTCTCTGAGTCGACTACTTCATTCTCCATCTTAATGAAGAATTCGATCATATTATGATTGCTCCGACCCAAGGAGCCTCGTACAACAAGATTGCTAATTAATCCTTTTCTAGTTACATAATACCCAGTCTAAGATGGCCTGATCTCTGGTTGGTTCCCCGACATATTGGTCCAGGAAACCATCCCTTAAACACTCCAGGAGTTCCTCCTCCACAGTATTGTTACTAATTTGGTTAGCCCAATCTATATGTAGATTAAAGTCACCCATGATGACTGTTGTGCCCTTATTGCACGCTTCTCTAATTTCCCTTTTTAATGCCATCCCCAACCTCTGCATTACTGTTTGGAGGTCTATATACCACTCCCACTAATGTTTTCTGCCCCTTGGTATTTCTCAGTTCTACCCATATAGATTCCACATCATCAGAGCTAATATCCTTCCTTACAATTGTGTTAATCCCTTCTTTAACCAGCAATGCTACCCCACCTCCCTTTCCTTTTTGCCTGTCTTTCCTGAATATTGAATACCCCTGGATGTTGAGTTCCCAGCCTTGGCCACCCTGGAGCCATGTTTCTGTAATCACAATCAAATCATATTTGTTTACTTCTATTTGCGCAGCTAATTCATCCACCTTATTACGAATGCTCCTCGCATTAAGACACACAGCCTTCAGGCTTGTTTTTTTTAACGCTCTTACACCTATTAGAATTATTATTTACTGTGGCCATGTTTGATTTAAACCGTTGATTTCTCTGACTGCCACTTTTGTTTTTCTCCTTCCTATCTTTTGCTTTTATCCTTGTTTCCCTTTCCTCTGTCCCCTTGCTCAGGTTCCCAACCCCCTGCCATTTTAGTTTAAACCCTCCCCCAGAGCACTAGCAAACACTCCCCCCCCCCCCCCCCCCCCCCCCCCCCAGGACATCAGTCCCGGCCCTGCCCAGGTGCAAACCGTCCGGTTTGAACTGGTCCCACCTCCCCTAGAACCGGTTCCAATGTCCCAGGAATTTGAATCCCTCCCCCCTGCACCATTCCTCTAGCCACGTATTCATCTGAAATATCCTTCTACTTCTACTCTGACTAGCACGTGGCACTGGTAGCAATCCTGAGATTACTACCTTTGAGCTGTTTTCTTAAAGCTGTTTTGTTAATGCTCCTGTGATGCGCCTTGGGACGTTTTACTACCTTAATGGCACTATATAAATGCAAGCTATTGTTGGTGGTAATAAACATTAATGAGCATTAATATTCTGATTAGTTTCTGTTTTTCATTCTCAGTGGGAGGTTCTTTAGCGTCCTGTGCATGATGGAGAGCATTGACGTGGTTCTCAAGTGGTACAAAGCCCTTATTCCATCGGTATGTCTGTTTTGCAGCATTCTTAATAAAGTTAAAATAACAACTCCAAGTCAATAGCCAGCTGAAGTGCTGATTCTTGGTTCTGAAGATAAAGTTGAAATTTTTTGCTTTTTTTTAAAAACATGATTGCTGGTATTGAAACCAGAAAATGTTAGGAACATACGTCTAATTGATCAGCATCTGAAAGAGAAAAGGTAGGTTAGTGCTTTCAGCAGGATTTTTCATCAGGGTCGTCCAAGTGATTAGGAGACTCAGGAAAGTCATCTGGGTAGAAACTGGACAAAGGGAGCAAGATTGGGGTTAAGAGGAGATGGGCCTGATGGGCCAGCTGGGATAATCCTGTTTATAAACCTCTGGGAGGGGGTAGAAACAGGCAGTGTGAGGATAAAAACCACAGAAATTGGACAGGGTGGGGGGGGGGTAAAATGTTAAGACTTGGTGTTCAGTCTTGAGGGCATGGTTCAAAGGAGATCGGAAGAGGAGCCATAATAGTACCCGTATTGTTCGAGGGGATCATTTATATTCCAGTTTCTAGTTCTGGAAGAGGATACGCTCCTCAAATAGTAAGTTACCTTTTCTGAAGCTGCTTGACCCAAGTATTTCCAGCATTTTCTGCTTTTATTTTATTTTTTAAATGAGTGTTGCATTTATTTAATGGAAATACAGCAAACATTTCATTGGAGAAAATAATAAAGAGCCAACATTTTCACAGCTCTACTATCCCAATGTGCAAGGTATGAAGGATCTGCTGCAGGCATTGGACACTGAGAACCAGTTGCAGCTGATTCCACACATCTGGAAAGGTTAGTGCAGCCTGTTTGACCATTGGAGGAATTGAGAAAATTAAATTTCCAACTCTTAAGTGAAGGTTGAGATCTTTGTGTTTTGTTTGTCTTTCACACAGACATTAAGCAACTTGGTCACAGTAACAAGCAGGACCTTGTGGAGGAGGTGCTTGAACTGATGGGTCGGGACAAACACAGTCCAGAGGTAAATAAGGTTCTTCAGCTCAATGTTAATTGATATTTGTGGGTTTAATTTTCTTGAATTGTGTAGCAATAAATATAACAAGTTAATAGGCAGAAATATAAATGAAAAGTGGACATCCCATTATATAGGTAGAGAAGAATACTGCAACAATATATTGACAGATGAACTTCAATATAAATAAGTATTGCACACCGTGGAAAAAGTGGGTGACCTGCATATTCAATGAGTGGGTTCTTGCTCTGGATATGGGAGATGCTGACAAGGCCACATTTATTGCCCGTCCCTAGTTGCCCTGAAAAGGTGTTGGTGGACTGCCTTCTTGAACCGCTGCAGTCCTTGTGGTGATGGTGTTCCCGCAGTGGTAGGGAATTCCATGGTTTTGGCCCAGTGACATTGAAACCAAGGGCGAAGTTGAACAATATTGGGGATATTGGTAGACCTGGCTTTTAGCATGTCCAGTCATTACAGAACAGTAATCAACTAAGCAATTACAATGCGAAACCTTTTAGCCAAAACCGTAGAGTACAACACAAAGGACATCTTGCTAAAACTGTACAGTGCTCTGGTCAGACTGCACCTTGACTACCTTGTCCAGTTGTGCCCACCAAAACACAAGGGGCTGCATTCAAACCCCAGAGGCAGTGCAGTGCAGAGAAGAGCATCAGATGCCTAATTTTGTGGGGGAAGACTGGACAAACTTGGACTATTCACCCTTCATAGGAGACAGAGGGGGCCTCAGAGGTATTTCAAATAGTAAACAGTATAGAAAAAGTCAGTCCATAATATTACTTCAAACTAAACCATGGCACTAGGATTAAGAGGTACAAACTGGCCATGGGCAAATCAGAGCATGGGACCTAGCCACTGAAGGCATGGCTGCTAATGGTGGGGTGAAAAATGGGGAGGGCTTGGAGGGAACTGAGTTAGAGCAATGGAGACTTTGGTGGTGAAGCGCGTAGAACAGGGGTTGCAGGACAAGGCTTATTTTGGGGGGGGTGGGGGGGAGGCGCGGCAGGGAGGAGGGAAGGGTGAGAATTTAAAATTTTATTCTTGGGGGGGACCAGAATCCCATGTTGGTCAGATGGGCAGAGGCAGAGGTGGATTCTTTTCTAATGGAGTAGATGGGGTTGGAAGTTTAGTTTGGGTTCCAGCAAGATGCTGTGATTGCAAACAACCTGACTCAGCCCAAGACAGTGACAAAGGAAGGGGATGGAGTTCATTGCAAAAGTATGGAGCTTGTGTCCAGAGCCAAGGAACATGATTTCAGTCCTCTCTGTGAGGAATAGGCTTCCAGGCAGAATACAAGCCACAAATTCGTTCTGGATGGATCGATATGATTTCTTTATCCGTATCTATCTTGAGAACAAATTTAAAATACACAATTATTATAGTCCCAACAGCTGAGGCAAGATTAAGATAACCAACTGTAATGTCTAAAGGTTGTATCGACTAAGATGTAATGAGAGTCTTGATGAAGACTAACAGTGTAGGAGCATAAGGCTTGATTTCTGTCAGGGACACCTAGGAGCGGAATGGCATAGAATTTATACTAGGAAAGGTCTTGGGCATAATTATCAGGGTTCTGAAGGATCAGTGCAACAAGGAACAAGTAATTGGGATGAAACACACAAACATTAAGCCTGTGGGTGAAAATGAGGGGGAAATGGTCAGAATATTGGGAAGAGACGAGTCCAGTCCCATAGCAGACCCAAGGGTCAAGTTAAAGAGCAGAACCAGGAATGTAATTGTATTTAGTAATATTGTATCCACTTGGGTAGGACATTCCGGCCTGGAATAACCCTCCTGGCTTGGAAGGTTCTTTGTCCGATATCAAGTCGAGGATGGGCCAAAGCGCTCCAATTTAACATTGGGAAGATCAAAGGCATCACATTCGGATCCTGCCAAAAGCTCTGCCTGTGTATCCCAATTCCATCATCCCTGCCACTCTGGGATGGAAGGTAAATGAGGTTCCCAGTATATATTGAGGTACTTAATTAGTCTGTGGATTTTTTTTTTTTAGTTTCAAGTTGCATTTTCTGACACTGCACTGGATATAAAGGCTGTATATAAGCAGGACCAATTCCGTAACTTACAGTGGACAGCTACTTCTTTGGGACATGTGACTGCTCTGCTCTTGAGAGGCGGTCGAACTCTAGATGCTTGGTAAGTATTCTGGAGAGTAATTTATGGCTGGCCAAACCCACTTTGAAATGACCGAGTTAATGCAGAAGGAGATATTTCATCTCTTTTTATATACTTTAGAAATAAAACATAAGCTATTAAAATATTATGTTTAAAAAGTGATAACGCTGGTAATTGAGTGTCACAAAATATATCTGGCAATAATACAAAAGGAGGGGGGGGACTGGATTAATGAGTCTTTGACTGGTGAGATGCAGTGTTCTTTCACTTCTGTCATGAGTTTATATTCAGCACCGGCCGATGGAATGCAAGTCTCCTCTCTGTTGGCTGTAAGGGTCCTCCTACAAGTTTGGAAACTCAACAGAAGAATTCAAGGGGTGTGGGCCCACGACACTAAACTGGCCTTGGATACTAAGTGGTAGTCTCGCTCCGAGAGAGCACGGGGTAACATTAGTGCAGCAGAGGATGCTCTTCAGAAGTTTGGAATTAAGATTTTGTTGGGGCAAAGTAGAGGGAGCTTAATTCAGTTGTTGTCTGTGTTTTGCTAGTTAATCTGGAAGTGCACGGTAGCATAGTGGTTACGTCACTAGACTGGTAATCCAGAGACCACGCCTAAGCAGCTGGGGAATTTAAATTCAGTTAATTAAATTTAAAAAGCTACTATCAGTAATTGTGACCATGAAAATGCCGTAAAAACTCATCTGGTTCACTAATGTCCTTTAGCGATGGAAATCTGCCGTCCTTGTGTGACTCCAGACCCACAGCAATGTGGTTGACTCTTGACAGCCCTCTGAGGTTCAAGAAGGCGGCTCGCCACCACCTTCTTGAGGGCAATTAGGGGTGGGCAATAAATGCTGGCCTTGCTGGCGACGCCCATATTCCATGAAACAATATATAAAAATAAACTCTCGACAATAGGTGCTTGAAGCAGGTAGATGTTCCATTCCTTGCTCAATAAGCATAGAACTTAGCCAACAAATTAGAAAAGAAAAAAAACTGGTTGGCAATTGGCTTTTGAAGGTGTGCATGATGGAGACTTTTTATGTAGAATTAGAGTCTACAGCACATTCGATCCAACTGGTCAATGCCGGTGTTTATACTTTTCCCACTCTTAACTCTTCCCATCCTGCTCCCATGTCCACCTATTCCCTTCTCATGTCTGTATCAAGCCCTCCCCTTGAATGTGTCAATGCTATCTTCTTCAACCACTCCACGTGGCAATGAGTTCCACATTCTCAAACCCCTCCTATAAAGCATTTTCTCCTAAACTAATTATTTGATCTCTTAGTGGCTATCTTCTGTTTAGGCCTCCCTTGTTCTAGACTCGCCCACAAGTGGAAACCGTTTCTCCACATTAACCCTATTGAACAACTTCATAACTCTCCGGTACCTCTATCGGGTTTTTTAATTATTTGACATGAAGGTGGCAGGTCATTCATTTTGCTCGAACTGCTGTGAACAATAGCTTCACTTCCCTGTAGCACCCCCCCCCCCCAAAAAAGTACTAATGAATGGTTTTGATGGAGTAAAAAAAACTTTCCAGTGGCAGAAGGGTCAGTAACCAGAGGAGACAGATTTACGGTGATTGGCTAAAGAAGCAGAGGTGACATGAGGCAACATTTATTTTATTTTTTTACAAAGTGAGATGTTGTGATCTGGAATGCACTGCCTGAAAGGATGGTGGAAGCAGATTCAATAGTAACGTTCAAAAGAGAATTGGATAAATACGGGAAAGGGGGGTGGGGGGGGAAATGTACAGGGGAAAGAGATGGGGAGTGGGATTAAGTGAATAGCTCTACCAAAGAACCAGCACAGGCAAGAAGGGCCGAATGGCTGCCTTCTGTGTAGTAAATTCCATCCAAGAGTGTGGCTAGTACAGGAGCTCCTGCTGTATTGGGAGTCCGAGGAAGATATTTTCCCCTAATTGCAGCACGTTCCACACCTCCTTGATATTTGTAGATCACTTTCATTCTCATCCGGTGACAAAATTTCAACCCAAAAAAAGAGACAATTTGTGACTAACTAGTCAGTAATGTGCGTGCAATAACTTGTCGTCTTTATCTCCAGGGGGATGCTGCAACTTTTTAAAACAAACAACCGAGTTCCTGGGTAAGTTGTCCCTCTGTTAATGTTCATCTATTCATATTCATGTCGTGTGGATCTGTAAACTTCAAAATGAATGGAAGGAGCCTGCTTTAGAGATTGCTTATTGTGTTTCTGAAATTTAACACTGGAGCTTTTATGGACTGTCTGACGTACCCTTTATTTTATATTCAGTAAAGATCTACTGGATGAGTTTTTGGACCACGCTAAGGAAAGCGGTAACAAGACTCTGGCTCTTGACTTGGTGAAGCTAGCCGGTGCTTTCAGTTTACCTGCTACATCAGAGCTCTTTGACCGGGTAAAGGCCGAATTCGAGCTGACCGAAGAAGAGAAGTAAGCCTATCTCCTTGGCGTAGTTCAAGTGTTTTAAATGTTTCCCTTTTTAGTGGGGCGGAGGGAAAAGTGCATGTTCTACCTCGCTCATACCATTCCACACAGGATGCCGATTCTGTGCTGGGTGTATATAGGTTATTTTTTAAATATGTGGCAAAGGATTGAGATTTATTACAAAGTAAAATTGTGGATTTTTAAAAAATGCTTTAATATCTTTCCTTTTTTCTTTTTACACCTATAAACAGAAGATCCCTGGACGAGCTGGACGCCACCAGCAGCGACAGCAGTGACAGCAGTGATAGCGATCGAGAGTAACTTTTGATCATCCTGCGTCCATCAAATGCCGTTCTTTTAAACACCAGAATGATTGGCCTTGGTATTTGTTCCCAGTATGTGCAGCAGACTTCTGCACTGGACTGAATGTTGCACAGGTGTTGGTGTGTTGAAATAAAACTATAAAAGCTGCAAGAAAATCTGCTGTATTTATTAATGCCATACTACAAAATGATATAAGTTTTAAGTATCTGAAATATTAAAAATGACCGATATGAAATTGATCAGCTCCCTTTCAATTGCTCCTGTAGTTTGTGAAAACTTTCTCACCCGTTGATGACAAATGCTCCTGGGTCGAAGGGGGCATGATCTCCGCATAAGGGGCCAGCCATTTAGGACTGAGATGAAGAGAAATTTCTTAACTCAGGGTTGTGAATCTTTGAGCATCCCAGGCCCTCTGGGGTAGAGAATTCCAGTCAATAAGTTATATTCAAGACTGAGATCAATAGATTTTGGACTCTAGGGGAATCGAGGGATATGGGGATAGTGCAGGAAAGTGGAGTAGTTGTAGAGGATCAGCCATGATCTTATTGAATGGCGGAGCAGGTGCCAGGAGCCGTATGGCCTACTCCTGCTCCTAATTCTTAGTTCTTAAGGACAGATATTCGGGTAAGTTTTAAGTACAGTAATTCCAAACTTTTCTTTAGCATGTCAAATAACCAGGATGTTAGTAAGAACCTAACTGTTTCAGCTTAAGTTCTGTGCTGCTAAATTTAAATAGTTAATGAGGTTGTTGTGCTAATTTGGGTTTTAAAAAGTTTCAGAGAGACGCAAGTCGTTCACTAACATGACGGCTACTGGACAGTGCTCTCTGTAACAGCCAGGCAGTAGCCTGTCTATGCTGCCTGGCTCAAACTGCTACTCTCCTGCCCAGGAGAAAATCCTATAAATGTGTACACAGAGCTCACCTCCCAGTGGGTCAAGTTTAAAGAGTGTCTGAATTTTAAAATGTTTAAATTAACTCCAGCTAGGTTTAATGAGAGTGCTGAAATAGTGAGCTAATCCTGCCACATAACATAAGAAATAGAAGCAGGAGTAGGCCATTCGGCCCTTCGAGCCTGCTCCGCCATTCAATGAGATCATGGCTGATCTTCTGCCTCAACTCCATTCACCGGCCCTATCGCCATATCCCTTGATGCCTTTACTAGTCAGAAATCTATCGACTTCTGTTTTGAATATACCCAATGACTGAGCCTCCACAGCCCTCTGGGGTAGAGAATTCCAAAGATTCACCACCCTCTCTGTGAAGAAATTTCTTCTCATCTCAGTCCTGAATGGCCTACCCTTTATCCTGAGGCTGTGGCCCCTGGTTCTAAACTCCCCAGCCAAGGGAAACATTCTCCCAGCATCCACCCTATCAAGCCCTGTATTAATTTTGTATGCTTCAATGAGATCCCCTCTCATTCTTCTGAATTCAAGAGAATACAGGCCTAGTTTACTCAATCTCTTCTCCTACGACAGTCACGCCATCACAGGAATCAATCTCGTGAACCTTCGTTGCACTCCCTCTATAGCAAGTACAGTATATCCTTCCTTAGGTAAGGATACCAAAATTGTACACAGTACTCCAGGTGTGGTCTCACCAAGACCCTATATAATTGGAGTAAGACTTCTTTACTCCTGTACTCCTGTGAAGTGGATAACTTCACATTTATCCATATTATATTCCATCTGCCATGTTCTCGCCCACTCACTCAGCCTGTCGAGATCCCCTTGAAGCCACTTCGCAACTGACACTGACACCTAGCTTTGTAGCATCAGCAAATTTGGAAATGTTACATTTAGCCCCCTCATCCGAATCATTGATGTAGATTGTGAATAGCTGGGACCCAAGCACCGATCCTTGCGGTACCCCACTAGTTACAGCCTGCCATCCTGAAAAAGACCCGTTTATCCCTACTCTTTGTTTTCTGTCTGTTGACCAATTTTCAATCCATGCTAGTATATTACCCCCAATTCCATGTGCCCTAATTTTGTTCACCAACCTCTTGTGTGGGACCTTATCAAAGGCCTTCTGAAAATCCAAATACACCACATCTACCGGTTCCCCTTTGTCTACTCCACTAGTTACATCCTCAAAGAACTCCAATAGGTTTGTCAAACAGGATTTCCCTTTCATGAATCCATGTTGACTCTGCCCAATCTTACTATTAGTTTCTAAGTGCCCAGTTATTGCATCCTTTATAATAGATTCTAGCATTTTCCCAACTAATGATGTGAGGCTAACAGGTCTGTAGTTCCCCGTTTTCTCTCTCCCTCCTTTCTTAAATAGCGGGGTTACATTGGCTATCCTCAAACTGCAGGAATCGTTCCAGAATCTGTAGAATTTTGGAAGATGATAACCAATGTGTGCACTCCCAATGGCCACCTCTTTCAAAACCCTAGGATGTAGGTCATCCGGTCCTTGGGATTTGTTGAATTTTAGTCCCATTAATTTTGCTAGTACTGTTTTTTTACTAATTTCTTTAGGTTCCTCATTCTCGCCACACCCTTGGTTTTCTCGTATTTCTGGGCGGTTTTTTGTGACTTCCTCTCTGAAGACAGAAATTTCTCTGCAATTTCCTCATTCCCCATTATAAATTCTGTCTCTGTGAAGGACCTACATTTACCTTCGCCAGTCTTCCTTTTCACATACCTATAGAAACTTTTACAATCTGTTTCTATATTTTTTTACAAGTTTGTGCTCATATTCTATTTTCCTTTTCTTTATCAATTTCTTGGTCCCCCTTTGCTGATTTCTAAAAAGATCCCAATCCTCAGGCTGACTGCTTTTTCTGGCAACTTTATAAGCTTCCTTCTTTGATTTAATACTAGCTTTAATTTCTTTTGTTAGCCATGGTAGGATCACTTTTCCTTTTGGGTTTTTATGCCCTAGAGGAATATATGTTTGTTGCAAATTATGCATGATTTCCTTGAATGTTAGCCATTGTATGTCCACCTTCATACCTTTTGGTGTAGTCTCCCAATCTACCTGGCCAACTTGTCGCTCATACTCTTGTAGTTTCCTCTGTTTAAATTGAAGACCTTGGTTTCAGATTGGACTACATCACTCTCAAACTTAATGTAAAATTCAATCATATTATGATCACTTGTTCCTAAAGGCCCTTTTACCACAAGATTATTGATTAGCCCTTTCTCATTACACAGTACCAGATCCAGAATAGCCTGTTCCCTGGTTGGTTCCTCCACATACTGATCTAGGAAACCATCTCGCATGCATTCCAAGAATTCGTCCTCCACACCATTAGTG
Organism: Somniosus microcephalus; assembly: GCF_052327205.1. NCBI lineage: Eukaryota > Metazoa > Chordata > Chondrichthyes > Squaliformes > Somniosidae > Somniosus > Somniosus microcephalus. Next base: position 347,283,248 of record NC_140988.1, read on the forward strand.
GCAATTTGATTTGCCCGTCAATATGTCGATTAATATCCTCCATGATTACCGTATTGCCCTTGTTACATGCACTTTTAATCTCTTGATTGATACTGTGCCATACATTACCATTACTGTTTGGTGGCCTATACACAACTCCCACCAATGTTTTCCACCCTTTGCTGTTTCTTAGCTCCACCCTTTGCTGTTTCTTAGCTCCACCCAAACTGATTCCAGTTCTACATCACGATCTGCCGAGCCAAGCTTTTGTCTCTACTGTACCGATCTCATCCCTTATTAACAGTGCTACGCAACATCCTTTTCCTTTTTGTCTGTCCTTCCTAAATGTTGAGTACCCTGGAACATTCAGTTCCTGGTTTTGGTTACCCTGCAACCATATCTCTGTAATGGCAATTACACCATACCCATTTACTTCTATTTGTGCCATTAATTCATCCACCTTGTTGCGAATGCTACGTGCATTTAGATAAAGTGCCTTCAACTTTGCCTGTTTAATATTTTTCTGCACTTTGACCCTCTTTACTGTTGGCCTTTGTTTCTGCTCCCTGCTAGTTTTGCTGACTACTTTTCTAACTTGCACTTCCAGCTTAGTTTCTTTCTGTTCTGGGCCCACACTTCAGTTCCCAGCCCCCTGACAAACTAGTTTAAATCCTTCCCAACAGCACTAGCAAACCTCCCTGCGAGGATATTGGTCCCGATTCTGCCAAGGTGTAATACGTCCAGCTTGTAAAGGTCCCACCTTCCCCAGAATCAGTCCCAATGCCTCAGGAATTTAAATTCCTCCCTCCTACACCATCTCTCCAGCCATGCATTTACCTGGTCTATTCTCCTATTTCTGCTCTCGATAGCATGTGGCACTGGGAGTAATCCTGACATTACTACCTTTGAAGTTCTGCTTTTTAATTTATATCCTAGCTCCCTATATTCTGCTTGCAGGACCTCGTCCCTCTTTCTACCTATATCATTAGTACCGATATGGACCACGACCTCTGGCTGTTCACCCCCTTCATTTGATAAATCAGTGGTGCGGCTGCATTTCTGTGCACAGTTCTGACCGCCATAGTACTACAGGAAACTTTCTGATATCCGGCACTCACGGGACCGAGCTGGTGCCGTAACATCAAAAGTTCCGGACATACCAGAGTTAATGTTTAAACATACGGAACTGAGAAGCTCCGTGTGAATCAACAAACCCTGTTGCTTAGCAACAGCTTCAAAACAGTCAGCTGCAAGCGTCTGTAGCTGAAGCTGTTGCTATAGCTACAGACCTTGCAGTGCTTGACTGGGGGGAAAAAAGCAACGAGAACTAAAAAAAACAGAAAACGGCTCCTGATTTTTGCCGTTAGATCGATAAACCAAAGTTTCCTGTAAAAGGATATTGCAACTATAGAAAAGATACAAATTAGAACGACCAGAATGATGAAGGGATTTTGTTTAATTCATTCACAAGATGTGGGCATCACTGGCAAGGCCAGCATTTATTGCCCATCCCTAGCTGCCCTTGAGAAGGTGGTGGTGAGCCACCTTCTTGAACTGCTGCAGTCCGTGTGCTGAAGGTACTCGCACAGTGCTGTTAGGTAGGGAGTTCTGGGATTTTGACCCAGCGATGAAGAAAGGGTGATGTATTGGATTATGAGGAGCGATTATGTAAATTGGTCATGTTCTCACCAGATAAAAGGTTGAGAGGTGGCGATATTGCTGTTATTAGGAGTCTAAAGGGACTAGATATTGTAGACCATGACGAGCTATTTCATCTTGTCCAGAACAGTGGAACCAGAGGATACAGCCTGCACTCGAAGGGGCTAAATTCAAAACAATAGTTCAGTGAGCGAGTGGTCAATCTATGGAACAGACTCCCTAGGGAGACGGTGGAGGCAGTTAGTATTGAATCATTCCCATGCAAATTAGATATAGCATGTTTGGGAGGAAAATATTGTTGGATAATTCCTTTATCCTTTTAACATTCGTAAAGCTTATAATTGTTTCAAAACATTCGACTTAAAACTTCATACGGAATGGTACACATTAGCCTTGTGTCTAAAATCGGGGTGTAGAAAGCTTCGTGGGTATCTCAAGTGTGGCTTATCCAAGCCTGTTCACACTACCTGGTCTTGAAGGCAGTCAAAACATTCCTATTGAGTGAAATATTGTATCTTTTTATGCCAAGTTCTTACTAGATTCAACTCTACTGGGTGTTTTATGACCCTTGGATCATTGAACAGATTGCTGGACAATTATGGGTGGGCCTCATGTCCTGTTTCAAGGTATAGAAACATAGAAGATAGGAGCAGGAGTAGGCCATTTGGCCCTTTGAACGGCGGAGCAGGCTCGATGTGATCATGGCTGATCATCCAAATTCAGTACCCTGTCCCTGCCTTTTCCCCATATCCCTTGATCCCTTCAGCCTCAAGAAACATATCCAACTCTTTCTTGAATATATTTAATGAACTGGCCTCCACCGCCCTCTGTGGCAGAGAATTCCACAGGTTCACCACTCTCTGGGTGAAGAAATTCCTCCTCATTTCAGTCCTAAATGGCTTACCCCTTATCCTTAGACTATGACCCCTGGTTCTGGACTCCCCGGCCATCAGAAACATCCTTCCTGCATCTAGTCTGTCCAGACCTGACAGAATTTTATAGGTTTCGATGAGATCCCCTCTCAATCTTCTAAACTCCAGTGAGTATAAGCCCAATCGACACAATCTCTCCTCATACGTCATTCCTGCCATCCCAGGTATCAGCCTGGTGAATCTTCGCTGCACTCCCTCCATGGCAAGAACGTCCTTCCTCAGGTAAGGTGACCAAAACTGCACACAATACTCAAGGTGCGGTCTCACCAAGGCCCTGTACAACTGTAGCAAGACATCCTTGTTCCTGTACTCAAACCCTCTTGCTACGAAGGCCAACATACCATTTGCCTTCTTAACCGCCTGCTGCACCTGCATGCTTACCTTCAGCGACTGGTGCACAAGGACACCCAGGTCTCTTTGCACTTCCCCTTCTCCCAATCTATTGCCATTCAAATAATAATCTGCCTTCTTGTTTTTGCCACCAAAGTGGATAACCTCACATTTATCCACATTATAGTGCATTTGCCATGTTTCTGCCCAATCACCCAACCTGTCCAAATCGTACTGGAGTTTCCCGACATCCTCCTCGCAGCTTACCCTCCCGCCCAGCTTTGTGTCATCTGCAAATTTGGAGATATTACATCCAATTCCCTCGTCCAGATCATTAATATATATTGTGAACAGCTGGGGTCCTAGGACCGATCCTTGCGGTACCCCACTAGTCACTGCCTGCCACTCGGAAAACGACCCGTTTATTCCGACTCTTTGCTTTCTGTCCGCCAACCAGTTCTCTATCCAAGTCAATACCTTGCCCCCAATCCCATGTGCCTTAATTTTGCACGCTAATCTCTTGTGTGGGACCTTATCGAAAGCCTTCTGAAAGTCCAAATACACCACATTCACTGGTTCTCCCTTATCTATTTTACCAGTTACATCCTCAAAAAATTCCAGTAGATTAGTCAAGCATGATTTACCTTTTGTAAATCCATGTTGACTTTGCCCGATCCTGTCACTGCTTTCCAAGTGCTCTGCTATTACATCTTTTATAATAGACTCTAGCATTTTCCCCACTACCGATGTCAGGCTTACCGGTCTATAATTCCCCGCTTTTTCTCTACCACCTTTTTTGAATAGTGGGGTAACATTAGCTACCCTCCATTATCTTTGCTTTCTATCTTGCCCTTCCAAACCATAGTTTCTGTTGAACAAACAGTTGATGACATGACCCGCTGCAATTGCTATAGTAAAAGAAAACTATTACCTTACTTATACAGCAGTAATTTCATTTTACACTCTGCCCCCGCTGTGATCAAAAGCCTGTTGTTTCAAAAGCTTAAGCCTAACAACCCTTTTAGCTCAATATTAAATAAATAAGCTAGTTGGCATTAATTATTTAATAATCTATATGTGCCTATCCTTACAGAACAATGTCTTCGGGTCTGAAATTCATTCTCTCCAATGTTATCAGCTTCATTGTGATCAAAAGATAGAATTTGTGAGCACACAGTTTAAATCAATTCTGTCTACATTAACTTCTGTATTAGAATAATATAAAAACATATCTATATATCTATATTCTTACATTGGTGACTTTGAACGTAGTCAACAACTCCATTATTGTTGTATCATGCGACTACCAGGATGGTAGAAGATGAACTAGATGGATCTTGATCTTTCGTCGAGCAATTCCTTTGAGTGTCCAGCGAGTCTAAGGGATCCCGTGGGCACTGTTTTTTAAACTGTCTTTGACACTGCACTGGAGTTGCATTCCATGTGGTGTCGCACCATAGTGATGTAAGACTACCTCCGATATAGTCTCACCCCATCTTTAAAGTCAGCTCAGGTCCCAACTCTAGAAACTGCAGTTGCAGGACAAATGCATCCTAAAAATCTGGGCCAAATCCATCATTTGAAAAATATCTCAAAAGTAGACATCTGTAGTAAAAACTGAGCAAGTCAGGCAGCATCTGTGGGGAGAACAAAAGAGTTCACATTTCAGGAAAACCGTTTTAACCCATCCGAAACATTACTACTTTTTTGTTCTCGTGGATGCTGCCTGACCTGGTCTTGCATTTACAGAGTATCTTTCACATCCTCAATGTTGCAACCCACTTTTTTTCATTCACAGGATGTGGGCGACGCTGCAAGGCCAGCATTTATTGCCCATCCCTATTGCCCTTGAGAAGGTGGTGGTGAGCCGCCGCCTTGAACCGCTGCCATCCATGTAATGAAGGTATTCCCGCAGTGCTGTTAGGTAGGGAATCCTGGCTGGTGTCGAGCTTCTTGAGTGTTGTTGGAGCTGCACTCATTCAGGCAAGTGAAGAGTGTTCCATCACACTCCTGATTTGTGCCTTTTAGGTGGTGGAAAGGTTTTGGGGAATCAGGAGGTGCGTTGCTCACCACAAAATACCCAGCCTCTGACCTGCTGTTGTAGCCACAGTATTTATGTGACTGGTCCAGTTAAGTTTCTGGTCAATGGTGACCTCCAAGATGTTGATGGTGGGGGATTCGGCGATAGTAATGCCGTTGAATGTCAAGGGGTGGTGATTAGACTCTCTTATTGGAGATAGTCATTGCCTGGCACTTGTGTGGCGCGAATGTTACTTGTCACTTATCAGCCCAAGCCTGAATGTTATCCAGGCCTTGCTGCATGTGGGCACGGACTGCTTCGTTATCTGAGGAGTTGCAAATGGAACTGAACACTGTGCAGTCATCAGCGAACATCCCCACTTCTGACCTTAGGGAAGGTCGATGATGAAGCAGCTGAAGATGGTTGGGCCTCAGACACTGCCCTGAGGAACTCCTGCAGAGATGTCCTGGGCCAGAGATGATTGGCCACCAACAACCACAACCATCTTCCTTTTAGAATTACACAGAATATACAGCATAAAAACAGGCCAGTCAGCCAAACTAGTCTGTGCTGGTGTTTATACTCCAGACGAGTCTCTTCATATTCCATCTCTCTTATCTCTCAGCCATTCAGCATATCTTTCTGTTCCCTTTTCTCTCCTGTACTCGTCTAGTTTCCTTTTGAAAGCATCTAAGTTATTTGCCACTTCCTGTGGTAGCAAGTTCCACATTCTAACCACTAAAGAAAATTCTCATTTCCTTATTGGATCTATTATTAACTATCTTGTATAAGGAAGGAAAAGATCATTTAATAGAGCCTCTGCAACTGCATATCTCTAAATAGCAATCATATTTAGCTTCAATTATAGCAAAACTTCAGATCAGCTCAGGACCGCTTTAATCAGGTTGCCCCAAGTCGGAAGCGTATTTGAAAGGTTGAGCACGCAGTCACTACAGCCAGCTTTAGTGAGATAGATTAATTTCCCCACCACTGCTCAGATAGCACCACACCACCCCCCACCCCGACACTGGCAGCAGTTAGGGAGTTACGACCCTCTGAGAGAAGAAATTCCTCCTCATCTCAGTTCTAAAAGGGCGACCCTTTATTCTGAAACTATGCGCCCGAGTTCTAGATTTCCCCACGAGGGGAAACATCCTCTCTGCATCTACCTTGTCGAGCCCCTCAGTATCTTATGTTTCAATAAGATCACCTCTCATTCTTCTAAATTCCAATGAGTATAGGCCCAGCCTGCTCAACCTTTCCTCATAAGTCAACCCCCTCATCTCTGGAATTAACCTAGTGAATCGTCTCTGAACTGCCTCCAATGCAAGTATATCCTTCCTTAAATAAGGAGACCAAAACTGTACGCAGTACTCAAGGTGTGGTCTCACCAATACCCTGTACTGTTGTAACAGGACTGCCCTGCTTTTATACTCCAGCCCCTTTGCCTTTTTGAGTACTTGCTGTACCTGCACGCTAACTTTGTGTTTCATGCACAAGGGCCCCCAGGTCCCTCTGAACTGTAGCATTTTGTAATCTCTCTCCATTTAAATAATAATTTGCTTTTTTATTTTTCCTGCCAAAGTGGATAATCTTGCACTTTCCCACATTATACTCCATCTACCAAACGTTTGCCCATTCACTTAGCCTGTCGATATCCCTTTGCAGATTCTTTGAGTTCTCTGCACAACTTGCTTTCCCACCCATCTTTGTATCATCCGCAAACTTGGCTACATTACACTCAGTCCCTTCATCCAAGTCATTAATATAGATTGTAAATAGTTGAAGCCCCAGTCCCGATCCCTGTGGCACCCCACTAGTTACCGTTTGCCAACCGGAAAATGACCCATTTACCCCGACTCTCTGCTTTCTGTTAGTTAGCCAATTCTCTATCCATGCTAATATATTATCCCCAACTCCGTGAGCTCTTATCTTATGCAGTAACCTTTTATGTGGCACCTTATCGAATGCCTTCTGGAAATCCAAATACACCACATCCATTGGCTCACCCTTATCCACCCTGCTCGTTACCTCCTCAAAGAATTCCAGCAAATTTGTTAAACATCATTTCCCTTTCATAAAACCATGCTGACTCTGCTTGACTGCATTATGATTTTCCAAATGCCCTGCTACCGCTTCCTTAGTGAAGGACTCCAGCATTTTCCCAACGACAGATGTTAGGCTAACTGGTCTGTAGATTCCTGCTTTCTGTCTCCCTCCTTTCTTAAATAAGGGTGTTACATTTGCAGTTTTCCAATCCTCTGGGACCTCTCCAGAGTCCAGGGAATTTTGGTATATTACAGCCAATGCATCCGCTATCTCTGCAACCACTTCTTTTAAGACCCTGGGATGCAGGCCATCTGGTCCAGGGGACTTGTCTTTTAGTCCCATTATTTTACCAAGTACTTTTTCCTTAGTGATAGTGATTGTCTTTAGTTTCCCCCTCCCTGTGACCCCTTGATTATCCATTATTGGGATGCTGTGTCTTCTACCGTGAAGACAAGATACAAAATATTTGTTCAAGAGTCTCTGCCATTTCCCCGTTCTCATCCTCTAAGGGACCAACGTTTACTTTAGCTACTCTTTTTATATACCTGTAGAAGCTCTTACTGTTTTAATATTTCTTGCCAGTTTCCTCTCATTAATTAATCTTCTCTATTATTTTTGTCGTCATCATTTGCTGGTTTTTAAAAATTTCCCAATCCTCTGCCCTCCCACCAATCTTGGCAACATTGTATGCCTTTGTTTTCAATTTGATACCACCCTTTAAATTGTGGTTTAGGATTGGTGGTTCAGTTTCAGCTCAGAGGTGTAGAAAGCTCTTGAGTAACATGAATTTACCACCAGTGACTATCTTTCCAAGAATTTACCAGAAGGAAATGGGTAAACAGTCAGTCATCATTGTTCTATTTATTTTAATTACGGATTGTGCTGTATCTTGTTTCTGGGAATTATTTTAATTGCAAATAAATTTGATCAGTAATTTAGCCTTTACAAAGCAGTACAGAGTTGATAATTTTCTACATTCTACAGGAAACTTTTTTAACCGGCACCGACGAGACCGGCGTGGTGCCGGTTTATCAGAAAGTCCGGATTACAGAGAGGTATAGTAAAAGGTACGAGAGCCCCGTACACGGCCACAGATCCAGGCGTCCCTGTTGCATGGCAACAGGTGCAGGAACCCCGGCCACAGACCAAGCGTCCCTGTTGCAGAGCAACAGGTGCAGGAACCCCGGCCACAGATCCAGGCGTCCCTGTTGCATGGCAACAGGTGCAGGAACCACGGCCACAGACCAAGCGTCCCTGTTGCAGAGCAACAGGTGCAGGAACCCCGGCCACAGATCCAGGCGTCCCTGTTGCATGGCAACAGGTGCAGGAACCACGGCCACAGACCAAGCGTCCCTGTTGCAGAGCAACAGGTGCAGGAACCCCGGTTACACGGCCACAGATCCAGGAACGGCCACTAATATGAAGTAAAACTTACCTGAACCTACTCCTGAATTTTGCCGGTTAACAGAGGTTTACGGTTATTTAGGTGCCGGTAAATCGAGAGTTTCCTGTACTTGGATGGGGATTGGTTTTGGTTCATAGGCATGGTGCACTTATAGAAACTTAAGCTGTGTACACAAGAAAAACAGCCAGAACTAGAACACCACTTCCATACACTTTTTAACAATGACCATAAGCAGCAAAAATGTTATCAATTTGTTGGGATCTTCAAGATATCGGTCACCATTGACTGAACATGTATAACCGTTGATGCCCCAACCAACAACTATTTGCTCTTGTTTAGTGCCTTTAACATAAAAAATGTCCCATGGTGCTTAAACAGTCCTATGCCATACTTAAATAGGAAGGTGGTTATTTTGTTAAACCCTCAAATAAAAAAAGCTTGGACATTCCTCTTTGAAAGAACCTGCCTTTCATGACCCCAGGGCATCCCAGTGTTTTGGTATCCTGGTTGCAGATAGTAACCTTTAAAAGATGACAAAAGTATGATTTTCATTACACTGGGACACTGGCCACCAAACATCTTATTTTAGCTGGTTGAGATGTGAGCGGATTTCTCCACAACTCCTGTCAACTTTGCTGGTCGATTCACCAGCAACAGACACTTGAGCATGTTGAATTACATTTGTTTCCTTCTGTCTTCACAGCCCACTAAGACTGGAAAAGCTCCCTGTTACTTTAGTGCTTGATGTCACAATGGTCTTGAAAAATTAATACATTAAATATAACCTTAAGTATCCTGTGACACTAAATGAGGGAAGGGGGAAACGATTCAGACTATTAGCTTTGTTTATTAGTGCTCTGTATTGGTTGGACATATTAAGCATCGATTCCACTATTACCCTAAGGAAATATCAGACTGTCCTGAAGCCTACTAATTTTATACTTCTATTGATTTCTCTTTATATATTATAGTAATGTTAAGAATTTAATGCAAGAATTAGGAACAGTAGTAGACCAGAAGGCCCCTTGAGCCTACTCCGCCATTCAATAAGATCATGGCTGATCTTCGACCTCAACTCCACTTTCCCGCCCGATCCCCATATCCCTTGATTCTCTTAAGAGTCCAAAAATCTCAGCCTTGAATATATTCAACAATTCAGCATCCACAGCCCTTTGGGGTAGAGAATTCCAAAGATTCACAACCCTCAGTGAAGAAATTCTTCCTTACCGCACACTTAAATGGCCGACCCCATATCCTGAGACGATGCCCCCTAGTTCTAGACTCTCCAGCCAGGGGAAACAACCTCTGTCAATCCCCCTCAGGATCTTATATGTTTCAATGAGATCACCTTTCATTCTTCTAAACTCCAGAGAGTATAGGCCCAATCCACTCAGTCTCTCCTCATAGGACAGCCCTCTCTTTAACCTTTAGCCTTTGCCTGTTAAGCAATGAAGTACAAGTCAATTGAAAGTACCACTGTACTATTGGGCCAGTTTCAGGATGAAGCATTAAGAGAATCATTTGATAATAGTGTGGGAAAAGTTAGATCTGCAAAGGAAAACATCTGGACATACATCATCCTTTTTAATTGGGGTGTCTGTAGTGACCATTAAGACAGACTTGTAATTAAAAGTTTCACTTGGTATAATAGCAATTATATGGAACAGGAGTGAAACTATCGATAACAAAGTAAGGGATTTATACCTGTTAGCTCAACAGGAGCTTGTTATGCAAGGAAAACTAAAGGATCGGTCAATTAAATTCTCCTTATATGGAGTTGTATTTTAACTTTTATATAATTATGTAATGTTGAATGGTGTGGATTGTCACACAGGGTGAAAAAGAAATGTATAAAACCTGGCAGTTTGTAATGAATATTTGGATTCATAAATTCCGAAGATACTAAGCTCAGAACTGTAACAGGATTGAATCCCCAACCATCATTAGGTGTGGTTGTAAGTACTACCATTTAAGTGCTTGTTTAGGTACTATTGTATGCACTGGACTTCAATGTTCAAGAGCCTTATTGAAAACCTTATGCTAACAATTCCTAGATCTTTTTCAGTTTCACCCTTAGCTGCTTCTTTGAGGATGTTGAGATGATCAATGTCTTTACTTGGCCTCAACGCATCTGTACAGAGCCAGTCATTCAACAGACTGGAGTCACTACAAATCGAGGGGTAACCAAACAAGTTATTCTAACTTCTCTCCACGGATGTTGCCTGGCCTGCTGAGTTTTTCCAGCGTTTTCTGAAGTTATTCTAACCTTAGTTGATCATCTACAGAGCTAGTTAAGAACTCATCTGCTGATTCACCATCACTTGTACTAGTAACTGGTCGTACTCTAATTTTATGTTCTTTAATACATCAATATCAATTTTCCATTCATTGTTTAATTTGGTTTTATTGATATGCATCTGAAGGGAAAAATCAACATACAGTGAGTTGAAATGATTATTTGGTTCAATTACAAAGTCCAATCCATAAAACTATTATACCAAATTACAGACACACATTCCCAACATTTTACCATCTACTGGAATTACACTGGAACAGTCAGTGAAGTCAGTAACAGAGCGCTTACAGAATAGTGCTTATGGGGTTGGACTCCATTTTTCTGCCGTGATAAGGACTGTGTTCTGTTGAATTATTTCACTTGTGTGGTACCCAAACCGACTGCATTGGCATAAGCTGAAAGGATTTCTACTATTTGCTTTGTTTCTAGGGTCAGACGAGCTTCTGTCAGCCAGTCTTGTGCCACCCTTCTTGGTTCTCCACGAAGTTGGTTGACAAATTTAGCTGCAAGCTCTAGGTCGCCATGTTCAATGCAGAATGAAGCATACGATAACAGTTTAAATGTGTCCAGGTCTTCAGGGTTAAGTTCCGCAGGGGGCTTTGCTACTTGGGGCTCCATTAATAGGAAGGACTGCAGGTAGGAGAGGAAGTATTGATAGAGGCTATTTCTCGTCTCATCTATCATGGCCACACGCCGTGCTATTTTCCGTACTGTGTAGAACCGATGACGTAATGCCTCTTCACTGTACACTCCACGGGAGAGACACTCTTGAGGAAGAGCTCCAGCTAAGGCCTGTGTGAACTGATCATCTCCGCAGCTATTTGTAATAGCTTCTAGGGCATTCTGTAGTGGTTCGGTTGGGCTATCACCAGAGGCTGTTTTTAGTGTGTATTGCAGAGCTTCGATGGAGAGCCAGAGCTGATGTGCCTTTCTAGCCTCCTCTTCAGCAATGGCATGACCTGAAACGAGACAGCATTATACAATTTACTAAAAGTGGTTAAAGAAAGCACTAAACTTTCAGTTATATATATATATATACACACATGTGGAACAATGAGCAACAATGATACAGCTTGATTCATCCTACTTTCTACGGTTGAGGAAATGTGTTGCCTCTACTATGATAGAATAGATTGTCGGAACAGGCTCGCAGGGCTGAATTGCCTACTCCTGTTCCTATGTACTCAGCACCTTTCCCCAGCCAGCCTTTAAGTAGTTTCGAAAGCCACTGTCTATCTGTATCAAAGCAGATGTGTATGTTATCATCCCACTGTTCTTTTTGCTTTTCTCATAACACTCAAGACATGTGGGGGAGATTCGAAGCTAGTGATTGGGATGGGGATCTGCTATCAGTACATGGGCAGCAGGGTTGTCTGTACCCCAGGTGTCACCTGCCTTTTCCCTCAGTCATACTCCCGGACCACTGGAGCCTTCTCCCGCCCTCTGCTGTAACCATTTACACATCCTCGGATACAACTTTTATTTCTCTAATTATTGCCTCCTTTTGCTACACCACTAGCGCTTTTGTCACTTAATCATCTCCTGACCTCCACCTAATCACACACCATTTTGTTTCCTTCTTCCCACCTCCTTTTCCTTAGATCTGTTCCTCCTTACAAACTGTTAATCTGTAACAGTTCTGATGAAAGGTCCTCCACCTGAAATGTTAACCCTACCTTCTCTCCACAGATGCTGCCTGACCTGCTGAGTGTTTCCAGCATTTTCTGTTTTTATTTCAGATTTCCAGCATCTGCAGTATTTTGATCGTTAACAAATTACATACTTGTGAGAGGACATATTATCAGACAATGTAATTGTCCAGTATAGGGCCCTATCGTAGGAATATAGGAACAGGAGTAGGCCATTAAACCCCATGAGCCTGTTCTGCCATTCAATTAGATCATCTGTACCTCGACTCCATTTACCCACCTTTGAACCCGATCCCTTGATATCCTTACCTAACAATCTATCAAACTCAGTCTTAAATTTCAAGAGACCCAGAATCCACAGCCTCGTTTGGGGGGGGGGGGGGGGGGGGAGATTTCCACTACACTTTATGTGAAAAAGTACTTTGTGAATTCACTCCTAAAAGGCCCATTTCCAATTTTAAGATTATACCCCCCTTGTTCTGGATTCCCCCACCAGAGGAAATAATTTCTCTGTTATCATTTTAAAGAGCCTAATTAGATCATCGATCAACCTTCTAAACTCAAGGGACTACAAACCAAGTTTATGCAACCTGTCCTCATAATTTCCACCTTTAAGGCCCTGGTACCTTTCTGGTGAATCTGTGCTGTACCCCCTCCAAGGCCAATATATCTTACCTGATGTGTGGTGCCTAAAATTGAAGGCAGTGCTCCAGATGTGGTCTGACCAAGGCACGGCACAACCGATTTGTAACTTCTTCACTTTTAAATTCCAATCCGCTTGAGATAAAGGCTTGCAATCCAATAACTCTCTTGATTACTTTTTGTACCTGTGCACTGGCTTTTAGTGATGTGTGTATCCGGACACCTAAATTGCTTTGTTCCTCCATAGCCCCTCGTCTCTCACCATTAAGATTTTTATTCCAATTTATCTTTCTGGGATCCAAAGGGGATGACTTCTCCACATTGAACTTCACCTGCCATAGTTTTGCCCACTCGCATATTCTGTCTACGTTCCTCTATCACATCAGCAAGTGTGATTCTATCATATTTTTATTACACTTCAAGGCTAACACTAGGACAAAATCTCTTATCTGATTTGTTCTTCTGTCCAGTTCTCACATTTGTGTTTAAAAAAAATCTGTTCTCAGAATGTGGGCGATACTGGCGAGGCTATATTTACTGCCCATGCCTGGTTGTCCAGAGAAGGTGGTGGTGGGCCTTTGCCTTGAACTGCTATTCTTTTGTGATGATGATGCTTCCATGATGGTGTTAGGTATGTAATTCCAGGATTTGGACCAAGCAACAATGAAGGAATGAGGATACAGGAAACTCTCGATTTACTGGCACCTAAATAACCAGAAATCTCGGTTAACCGGCAAAATTCAGGAGTAGGTTCAGGTAAGTTTTATTACTTGCCTTCCTCGATCTGTTGCTGTGCAAGGGTGTGGCTGCAGCTGTTGCTAAGCTACAGAGACGCTTGGAACTTGTGGCCATTGTTCTGCACCTGTTGCTAAGCAACAGGGTTTGTTGCTTTATACGGAGCTCTCAGCTCTCCGTATCTTTTACTATAGCTCTCGGTTATCCGGAATTTTTGATGAACCGGCACCACGTCGGTGCCGGATAAAAAAGAGTTTCCTGTATATGTTTAAGTCAGGATGGCATGCAACTTGGAGGCGATGGTGTTCCCAGAACATTGCTGCTCTTGTCCTTCTCAGGTGATTAAGACCGCACGGGAGGGAGGTGCTGCTGAAATAACCTTGGTGAGCTGCTGCAGTAAACCATGCAGAGAGGACATACTGCAGCCACTGGTAATGGAGGGGTGGATTTTAAGTCCAGTGGCAGAGGCATCACTCAAGCACGCTACTCTGTTCTGGGTGGTGAGTGGCTTCTTGGGTGTTGTGGTTGTACCCATCTAGGCAAGTGGTGACTATTCTAATCACACTCCTAACTTGAGCCTTGTAGATGGTGGAGAAGCTCAGCAGGTGAGCCACTCGTCACAGAGTACCCAAGCTCTGGCCTGCTCTTGTAGCCAAAGCGTTGACATGACTGGTCCTGTTAAGCTTCTGGTCAATGCTTGTTCCACTCTTGCTACCTTTTTCAACAGCATTATATAAAAATGCAACATGCACCATCCAGTGGACAATAATGGCATTACACCAGAGACCAATGTAATTATTCCAGCAGTGTTGACAGATATCAGTATGAGGTGGAGGTGGGGATTAAGTTTTAAAAATAAATAATCTGGGAATAATTAATTTGGTGACTCTTCACCCACATTCTGTCAGAAAATCTTCCAGTAATAAGAATATTTGCTGTAATTACTCTATTTCTGAATGCATCCTACCAAAGGTTTGCAAAACTATTTGCAATGACAAGTAATCACTCACTCTCCATCGCCTGTTCAATACCCTTCAACCTGGAATAAGCTGCATTCATGTCCAAGGTAAAGTTGTCCAGTTGTTCCTGAGATAAGCGCCTGTACTGAATCTCATATTCAGATAGCTTTTGTTGCAAATCCTGCAAATTAAAAAAATACAACTAATCAAGTGGTATAAAACTTTTTTTTTTTTTTTTTTTTAAGTACCAAACTGCACCTAACTCAGCACTAGTTGGCCTTAAACAGACACTTTCACTCAAGATTACATAATTGACTTGTGTGGAAATGGAAAGATCAGCAATGTCCTTCTCAGAGTGGAGTATAATTGCATTTTTTAGACATGCGTGAGTCCCTGATGCAGACACTGATTGTGAAAGGTGGGGAACACTCACTCACACATTTCATACTCAAAATTACACTTTTGAAGTGTTTAAACAAAAATGAGCAATGTTCCATTCTCAGTCTGTGCTGAGTTAGCTTAAGTCAGTAGTTGGTATACTACAACTGGCTTCCATGCTCGGATGAAGAAGTAGGAAAAATAAAACCACTGATTGCTGGCCAGTAAACCCCAACTGGAAATGAATGTTACTGAATGTTGGGCGAGGACAGGCCCCGCCTGAGCCGTGATGCCCTTCAGTGTCAACTAATCGGCTAGCACTCTGTCCAGGGTCACAACTTAAAAATGGCCATTTGGGCAAGGTACCAAAGGGCTGCCAATGCTTCTGGAATCATACTGCACCAAACACTGGGAGAAGTGTGGACAAAATGTGAAGAACAAAAGATTAGAAGCATACAAAAGGTGAGTAGAACTCTAGGTACTAATCAAACAATGGAGATAGAATACTACGTACAGTATAATCTAGTTTACTCCCTTTCATGTATGGAGTTTTAGGTCTGACCCTTGTGGCACAGCACACTGTACGAACCAATACAGTGCATCACAGCACCAGATATGGATCGAATTCCATAATACTCGCACCAAATTCATGAGCTCAGCAGTGACATGTGAAAGTAAAGTTCAAGAATGATCCAACCTGCAGATATCTAGTGGCCAGCTCAATAGACACTGGCAGAGACTTGTGAGGTCATGTGATTGTCCCCCTCCAAAGAACTATTTTTTTTTCAACAGTAGGCCAAGTGCAAGAGTATTAAAAACAAAATAAAACCTGCAATGTTAAGCTCTGAATCTTTAACCGCTGGGTTTCCTCTTGCAGCACACTGTGTAACGTGCTTGTCTAAAGTTCCTTTTAATGCTACTTTAATACAGTTGTTAACCAGTTAAAAATAAAATACTGCACAAAGGAATCTGTTAACCTTTATACTTTGAGGAAATTAAATCCCTGCATTGCAATATGGGAGCTGTTAGACATCATTTGAAGAGCAAGCTATGACTGCCTTTGAAGGTCTAAATATTTTTTTTGCCACACATGGCTTAATATTCAGTATTCAGTTTACCTCCTGATATTTTCCTTTGATTTCCTGTTCCTGAACCTTTAGCACCTCCCTCAGATGATCAGTGTGAGCAGCAGCTTGCCGGCGTAGCTGGGTTCGCATCTCAGCCTCCATCACTTCTCGTACTTCTTCTGCCTGAATTTAAAAAATATATATACTCAATTGATTTCACTTCGACTTTACTTTGCCCTCTTTCCTCTGATGCCTTTCCATCACTTCCATCATCTTGGAAATTGAGTATAACGCGACTGACACCAACATTGCTTAACAAAAAGTGCAGTTGCAGCAGGGCAGGAAGGCCAGGTTAGTATTCATTTCATTTAAAGGCAAATTCATTGATTTTGGTCTCTGCTACTCTTTACTAGACCAATCCAAATGAACCCCTTGCCTTGTTTTCTCCAGATCCCCTCTGCTTCAAATATTTACTGTTATCTACTCTAATCTTATTTCTCTATACTAATCCCGAGTCTATACTCACTCACTGGGAACGGTAGCATACTGTTTGTGTTACTGGACTAGTAGTCCAGGCCTGGACTAATGATCCAGAAATACTTTAAATCCCACCATGGCAGCTGGGGAATTTAAATTCACGTAATTAAATAAATCTGGAATAAAAAGCTAGTGTCAGTAACGGTGACCATGAAGCTATCGGATTGTCGTAAAAACCCATCTGATTCACTAATGTCCTTAAAAGGGAAGGAAATCTGCTGTCCTTCCCTGGTCTGGCCTATATGTGACTCCAGACCCACAGCAATGTGGTTGACTCTGAACTGCCCTCTGAAATGGCCTAACAAGGCACTCAGTTGTAACAAACTGCTACAAAAAGCAGTAAGAATATAACATTGACTTCGGCACTGACTTCAGACACGACAACGGCACACCCAGCCCAGTCAACCCTGCAAAGTCCTGCTCACTAACATCTGGGGACCTGTGCCAAAATTGGGAGAGCTGTCCCACAGACTAGTCAAGCAACAGCCTGACAGTCATACTCACAAAATCATACCTTTCAGCCAATGTCCCAGATTCCTCCATCACCATCCCTGGGTATGGCCTGTCCCGCCGGCAGGACAGACCCACCAGGGGTGGCGCCACAGTGGTACAGGTCAGGAGGGAGTGGCACTGGGAGTCCTCAACATTGACTCCAGACCCCATGGTGAAGCTTGGGCAAGGAAACCTCCTGCTGATTACCACCTACTGCCCTCCCTCAGCTGATGAATCAGGAGTCCTCCATGTTAAACACCACTTGGAAGAAGCACTTGAGAGTAGCAAGGGCACAGAATGTACTCTGGGTGGGGGGTGGGGGGGACTTCAATGTCCATCACCAAGAGTGGCTCGGTAGCACCACTACTGACCGAGCTGGCTGAGTCCTGAAGGGCATAGCTGCCAGTCTGGGCCTGTGACAGATGGAGAGAGAGCCAACACGAGGGAAAAAGCTACTTGACCTCGTCCTCACCAATCTACTTGTTGCAGATGCATCTGTCCATGACATCAATGACCACCGCACAGTCCTTGTGGAGACAAAGTCCCGTCTTCACACTGAGGACACCCTCCATCATACTGTGTGGCACTACCACCGTGCTAATCCGAATAGATTCAGAACAGATCTTGCAGCTCAAACTGGGCATCCATGAGGTCCTGTGGGCCATCAGCAGCAGCAGAATTGTATTACACCACAATCTGCAACCTCATGGCCCGGCATAACCCTCACTCTACCATTACCACCAAGCCAGGGGACCAACCCTGGTTCAATGAGGAGTGCAGAAGAGCATGTCAGGAGCAGCACCAGGCATACCTAAAAATTAGATACCAACCTGAGGAAGCTGCAACACAGGACTACATGCATGCTAAACAGCAGAAGCAGCATGCTATAGACAGAGCGAAGTGATCCCACAATCAGCAGATCAGATCAAAGCTCTGCAGTCCTGCCACATCCAGTCGTGAATGGTGGTGGACCATTAAACAACTGACAGGAGGAGGCTCCATGAACATTCCCATTCTCAATGAAGGCGGAGCCCAGCATGCGAGTGCAAAAGACAAGGCTGCAGCATTTGCAACCATCTTCAGCCAGAAGTGCCGAGTGGATGATCCATATCAGCCTACTCCTGAGGTCCCCACCATCACAGAAGCCATCTTCAGCCAATTCGATTCACTCCACATGATATCAAGAAGCGGCTGAGCACACTGGATACAGCAAAAGCTCCGATAACATCCCAGCTGTCATGCTGAAGACTTGTGCTCTAGAACTAGCCGCGCCTCTAGCTATGCTGTTCCAGTACAGCTACAACACTGGCATCTACCGGACAATTAGGAAATCTGCCCAGATATGTCCTGTCCACAAAAGCAGGACAAATCCAATCCGGCCAATTACCATCCCATCAGTTTACACTCAATCATCAGCAAAGTGATGGAAGGTGTCGTTGACAGTGCTATCAAGCGGCACTTACTCACCAATAACCTGCTCACTGTTGCTCAGTGTGGGTTCCGTCAGGACCACTCGGCTCCAGACCTCATTACAGCCTTGGTCCAAACATGGACAAAAGAGCTGAATTCCAGAGGTGACGTGAGAGTGACTGCCCTTGACATCAAGGCAGCATTTGGCTGAGTGTGGCATCAAGGAGCCCTAGTAAAACAAGTCAATGGGAATTAGGGGGAAAACTCTCCACTGGCTGGAGTCCTACCTAGCACAAAGGAATAAGGTTGTCGTTGTTACAGGTCAATCATCTTAGCCCCAGAACATCACTGCAGGAGTTACTCAGGGCAATGTCCTAGGCCCAACCATCTTCAGCTGCTTCATCAATGACCTTCCTTCCATCATAAGGTCAGAAGTAGGGATGTTCACTGATGATTGCACAGTGTTCAGTTCCATTCGCAACTCTTCAGATAATGAAGCAAGACCTGGACAACATTCAGGCTTTGGCCGAGAAGTGGCAAATAACATTTGTGCCACACAAGTGCCAAGCAATGACTATCTCCAACAAGCAAGAGTCTAACCACCGCTCTGTGACATTCAACAGCATTACCATCGCCGAATCCCCCACCATCAACATCCTGGGGGAATCACCATTGACCAGAAAGTTAACTGGAGCAGCCACATAAATACTGTGGCCACAAGAGCAGGTCAGAGGCCGGGTATTCTGCGGCAAGTGTCTCACCTCCTGACTCCCCAAAGCCTTTCCACCATCTACAAGGCACAAGTCAGGAGTGCGATGGAATACTCTCCACTTGTTGGAGCTGCACTCATCCAGGCAACACACAAGCTCGACACCATCCAGGACAAAGCAGCCCACTTGATTGGCACCCCATCCACCACCTTAAACATTCACTCCCTCCACCACCGGTGCACCATGGCTGCAGTGTGTACCATCTACAAGATGCACTGCAGCAACTCGCCAAGGCTTCTTCGGCAGCACTTCCCAAACCCGCAACCTCTTCCACCTGGGACAAGGGCAGCAGGCGCATGGGAACACCACCATCTCCAAGTTAAACACAATCCTGACTTGGAAATATATCACCGTTCCTTCATCATCGCTGGGTCAAAATCCTGGAACTCCCTCCCTAACAGCACTGTGGGAGTACCTTCACCACACAGACTGCAGCGGTTCAAGGCGGCGGCTCACCACCACCTTCTCAAGGGCAGTTAAGAATGGCAAAAATGCCAGCATTTATTGCCCAATCAGTAAAACTAGTCATTCGTTATTCCACCTCTCAGTTTATGGTGTTTGAGAATATTTAGCAAATATAAATTATTCCAATGTTTTTATAATACATCAAAAATTTCTGCTCTCCCTTTGCACCCAATTATCTCCCCTTTCAGCCTCTCATTCACCCTACCTATCATCTTTCTACATTGAATAAATACTTCACCATGCGGAGGGTAGCGTGATCAGGGTGGGTGCTGAAACATTGCTTTAATCCTCAAAGCACAAAGACCAAAATTCTTTTTAAACATTAGATACAGAACTATATTTTGCGGACAGATAGCCAAGGATAAAGACACCATGGGGTCTTATCCTGGAGCATTCTAGTAAGTGTCAATGTTACTTTGCATCAGCTGACATTATACGGTGTGGACAACATCAAATCTTTTTTCCTCCCTCTCCAAAATGGAGCATTCCATGGTTGTGAAACACTCCATCAATGGTCCCAGAACTGGCAAAACTTAGACCATAAAGGGACATGAAGCATCAGTAGAATCTGGGGTTGAAAGAGAAATCCTCTGCATTGCAGCCATCAGCGTCTTGGTTTCACTAAAATCATAACCAATCTGTATTTTCCCCAGGTACTCTTCAGTGTTTCGATTGAATAACTGCACAAGAGGACATTTAGTGCTCCATGGAGGAGGGTACAGGTTTCCAGTTGCAATTTCCCACTTGGGGAAGAAGTATGTGAAAGGACAGCACTTTTCCAAGCCTCTCACACAGACCTCAACTGGTTTCACAGCAACAGTGGTAGAGATTTCAAAATGGTTTGCTACTTTATCACCCAAGCTATGAACTGGGAAGGAATGTGAGAAATTAAGCTTTGTGCAGCTTTCCAAATTTTAACTGGACAAGGTCTGGTTGATGATGCAGTGATTAATTGACTAGTGTTTATAATAACCTGTATGTACTTTGTGTCTGCAAGATGTTAAGTAAAACCCATGCAGGACGGAGCTTCTGCCTTGCCTTTTTGTCCTTTTCAAGAAGGATTTCTGATCGATAATGCTCCAGAGCTTTTGTCACTGCCGTTTCCAAAGTTTTCTTATCCTCCAGTCTCTGGTACTCAAGCGCCACTTCAACGCGCTGCTGCTCCCGCACACGCTGTTCTGCCAACTCTCTATTCAACTGGTCAATACGACGATGGGCATGGGCAATCAAGGAGTTCAGGTCATCAGTGCTCAGCTGGCCAGCTACAGTTTGGAAACATCATTAAAAAACAGCGTGGAAAAAGTATACTCTGGATTAGCAAATTAGGTAACAACCATTCATTTGGGATTAAAATTGTTTTGTATTACAAAAATTTAAACAGACAAAAAAAATTCACAATTAAAATCTCAATGACACATCTACATGCCAGTTACTTTACGTATATAGTACAATATATGAATTTGCAGAAAGCTCAGTTTAGCAGCTCACATTTACAAACCCACACTTGGAAAGTATGCTATGTACATAGTAATGTTGAGGAAGGGAAAAACTTTTCCAATAAATAAATAAATAAATATATTTTTGATATTATATGGGATATTTTCTAGGATTACGGTAATATTTTAAAACTGGTTTCCATTCTTAAAAATAGTCTTTTAAAAACACTATGTAAAAGACATTAATAGTAATTATAAATTGTAATATGAAAGCCTTGTGTATATTCCCTTTGAGAAAGCATTCTGCAAAAACGTGTGAAATTATATTTGCTGCCATGGTAAATAAGAGTGGCATATTATAAACTTTACTGGGTTAGCAATAACCGATCGGTAATTGCAGCACTGTGAACAATCCTTAAAACAGAAATTAGGCAAGCATTATTCACCACATATTGAAGGAAAAGACATCCATAAATCATTGCTTATGGTACAGTTAAGTGCCATACTGGTTATAAAACAGAGTGACATATAATTCCAATTCTGTTTTTAAACTTGAATATTAAACAAATGTGACATACACACAAAAGACAACAGGCACCAATTAAGACATTAGAAACAGGGATCAGATCCAATCTTGGAATCAGGTTAAGCTAGCTTTGATTTTCAAAAATGTGTTACTTTCTGATCAGCAAAAGTGTGTTACTTTCTTTGGCACAGGGACAATAAATGATCCAAAGCCTTAAATTCTGGTAGCTCATCTGTCGAATTAACAGCTACATCTAAAACTATACATCACTTCACATTTTGGGTGTAATCTTACAAACTACAATGGTATGCTAAGGAAAGTAACTTCACTATCAATAATGTGGAATAGAAGTATAAAATGCCCTGAGGTAATGCATGTCACTGTAATTCTGGATGTTAGAACTCCAACCCAGTAATTTAGACAGTGTTTAAGTCATGCAGCCAGATTTCAGTATAAAGAAACTGCTTCTTCATTTCTATTTGATTCTCAGCAAAACTTTCAATGATAATGCTAGAGCCTTGCTCCCCCATTTTGCTGTCAGTGGCAGCATCAAAAGCTCCTACTTCATGTAATAAACAGGGTCCCTTATATCGCACTCACCAGGTTCCTAGGCTGCAAGTTCTAAAGATCTCCTGTTGTACCAGCAGTACAATTTGACTTCCATCTCCCTGCAACTTTCCCCCTCTTTCCCTAAAGGTGTTGAATTATGCTGGGTTAATGGTTTCACAGGCACAGCATCATTCAGTACCATGCCCAAGTAGTGATTCTTCATATGAGCCTAGGCAGTTGACGATCAACAGGTTATTCAATTGTGGGAGGAATCACAGCCGAGCATGATCAAGTCCTAAAAGATGCCTCCACAAATGCAATTTTCCAGCAGGATTAACCTATCCAATTTTCCCCTCACTTCCCAGGGTTTACGGCAAATTTTAACAACAAACCACTGCCTCACTGAAATCAGCTGACTCATAGTGACAATCGAACCTAGGATTCTTCTAGTCTCTAGCTCGGTGCTTTATGACTCATTTATCCACTAAACTATAAGGAAAGCTCCAAGCTAGATATTTTTATTCTCAAGCTGCCTATTTCCTTACAGCTGACTTAATCTGGCAGTGTCTTGTATTCCAATGTGCCACCGTCTCCCAATAAACAGCAGTTTCTTTACAAATTATAGAACTGGAGCATGGTCGAATACTTAAGAAAAGACATACTTGCTCTCGAGTCAGTACAAAGAAGGTTCACTCGGTTAATCCCGGGGATGAGGGGGTGGACATATGAGGAGAGGTTGAGTAGATTGGGACTCTACTCATTGGAGTTCAGAAGAATGAGAGGCGATCTTATTGAAACATAAGATTGTGAAGGGGCTTGATCGGGTGGATGTGGTGAGGATGTTCCCAATGATGGGTGAAACTAGAACTAGGGGGCATAATCTTAGAATAAGGGGCTGCTCTTTCAAAACTGAGATGAGGAGAAACTTCTTCACTCAGAGGGTAGTAGGTCTGTGGAATTTGCTGCCCCAGAGAGCTGTGGAAGCTACATCATTAAATAAATTTAAAACAGAAATAGACAGTTTCTTAGAAGTAAAGGGAATTAGGGGTTACGGGGAGCGGGCAGGAAATTGGACGAGTCTATGTTCGGAACGGTCATGGCCCTGTGGGTAGCGGAGCGGGCCCAGGGGCCGTGTAGCCTGGTTCTGCTCCTACTTCTTGTGTTCTAATTCTGTGTTAGATTTCAGGAGATGGTTCTATTCCTGTTCCTGGCTGGGGTGGAGATCACCTTTTACAGAAGGTAAGTACTGTAGAAAATATAAGGACAGTGATCTCCTGGACGAGTTTCGATCGCCTAGATGGGTTGGAGAGGAATTTCCCAGATTTTTTTCTCCCAAATTGGCCATTGGGTTTTTTAATCTGGTTTTTCGCCTCTCCCAGGAGATCACATGGGTTCGGGAGGGATGTAGAGTGATAGTAGATTTGAGGTTAGGATCAGATCAGCCATGATCTTATTGAATGGTGGAGCAGGCTCGAGGGGCCGATTGGCCTACTCCTGCTCCTATTTTGTGTGTTCTTATGAATAAAATGTAAATACACCTTAAATACTTCTATAGTCTTTTTCAACTAGAAGCACTAAATGCACAAATATTTCAACACTTTCTATACACTGGGTTGTATTCAACATTTTACAATTTCTGTAAGTACTCTGTTTATACTTGGAAACTCACGGTTTCCTTGAATCTTGTTGGGTTGGGGGGGGAAGGAGGATCACAATACTTCCTGAATTACAGTGACAAAGATTTCAAAAGCCCCTCATTTTGCTGAAGAGTCCTTAACTATGCAAGGATCTCACACTGTAATGAAAGTAGCTTAAGCTCAGTGGGTTCGTAAGAATGTACAACAAACTAGCCAGACTCACCTAAATCAGACACCTCTGCAATGAAAAGGGTGGGAAGAATTAATGCGAGTTGACAACAGCACCACTAGAAGTCACTCAGGCAAACTGTTACAGTGCAAATGAGAACACACACTACACATTCATTTTAGTAAGGAAGCCCGTCAATTTTTTTCTTTAATAACATTTACAGCAGAAGTTAGGAAAAATAAAATACATCAAACATTAGATAAACTGGGAATGTTATCAACTCTAAACAGAACACTCTAAAAGCCATGCATAAATAAAAATCCATCAGCAGCCAAGTTTAATGATTTATACCAGCAAAGGGCAACAATAATTCTCCACCCAAGCTGCAAAAACTTTAGTTGCAATACACACCAATTTTTAAAAAAAACTATTCTCGGGATGTGGACGTCTCTTACAAGGCCAGCATTTATTCCCCATCCCTAGATGACCTGACAAGGTGGTGGGCCTTCTTGAATCACTGGTAACAGTTTGATAAAACTGAGTGGTTTTCTAGGCCATTTCAGAGGGCAGTTAAGAGTCAACCATGCTGTTGTCACATATAGGCCAGACTGGGTAAGAATGGCAGGTTTCCTTCTCCAAAGGTCATTACTGAACTAGTTGGGTTATTTCAGTCACTTTTTCTCATGGTCACTTTTACTGGTACCCGTTTTTCCATTTTAAAAAACTGAACCCAGTGGTATTTGAGCTCACGTTCTCTGGATTATTAGGCCTCTGAGTTACTGGTCTTGTAACATGACCACTACACTAGTGCCTGGTAAATATGAGCCAATCTATTTCTTCTTAGTCAGGTATTTGTCATGCATGTAAATCCATAACCGTGCTTAAAAAGGCTTACACATCTCACTTACCCAAGGCTAGGCCCAGGTTGGCCAAGGCTTAAAGATGTCACCCTCACTCCACAGTGTTCATAGGGATACTGCTAGAGTCTAACCAGCTAAAGCCACACAGTTTACCAGCACAGGGTACATGTAAAATTCTTACTGCTTCTCCAGCTAAGGCCATCCTACCAGTTAATGTACTGGCTTAAGGGGTTATCTGGAAAGTGGTAAGAATCCCAACACCAATGACAGGTCTCCACCTTCAGGACCCAGCAACGAGCTACGCTGGCTGGTCAATAATCAATAGCATCCTGAAGTAACGTCGATCAGCCTGGCACAAGAATTGGATTACCAATTCTGTCAGAGGTTTTACTCAGTTTCGATCTCTGATCAACAGATCATGATATCCCGGAGCCAAAGAGACACTGCTTACCCATACCACCCCCCAAAGAGGATAGTCACTTGTTAGTCAGTAGACAACTAACCAGCAAGGCTTTGAGCCTTTGCTCGGCAGACAGCAGGTACATAGAACTCCTCCTGAACAACATGGTCAGCTGCACAACCCGTGAGTGCACTACCACCAGCCTGACCTCAGCATGAACACACCAGTTCAAGGTACAGCTCTGCAACCCAATAGAGGTAGCGCCAAATATTGACTATACGAGCTTATATTCACATATTCGATCTCCAAATAACACCTTCCAGACAGAGATTCCATATGAGCTATTTGATGAAAATTTGCCTTCAATTGGTAGAAGGACCAACATGGACAGTTAGCTTGATGTCCTCAATTCTCTACACGTCTAAGTTCAATGCCATGTATACAAGTCTTATTCTTCAACTATTTAATCTAGGTCCTCACTATAAAAGGCCTTTGGCAAAGGATGTGCCCTCAAAGGATGGCTCCCCTTCAAGACAGGGTCAGTGTAGGCCAGAGGTCTCCCATCCTCAGTTTCCACTTTTGTCACAAAAGCAAATGGAATATAAAGGTGAGAAAGTGATGCTTCAGTTGCGCAGAGCTTTGGTCAGACCCACATGGAGTACTGCGTTCAGTTTTGGACACCGAACCTCAGGAAAATTATACTGGTCTTGAAGGGGGTGCAGGTTCACCAGAAAGATACTAGGGCTTAAAAGGGTTAAATTAGTCAATAACTCCATTATTGTTTTATCATGCTACTACCAGGATGGTAGAAGGCGAACTAGATGGACTAGATTTCATCTAGCAACTGCTATGTTCCTAAATTAAGATGACTGGTTGCATAAATTTGGTTTGTACTCTCGTCAGTTTAGAAGGTTAAGGGGTGATCTAATCAAGGTCTTTAAAATGATAAAGGGATTTGATAGGGCAGATGCAGAGAAACTATTTCCTCTGGAGAGGGAATCCAGAACAAGGGGGCCTGATCATTAAAGTTCCCAATTTCCCAATGTGTTGTATCTTTTATACAGTTCAGTACGCAAGTACGGCAGTAGTCATGTAGACAACTAACTCCCTCTTGCGCATGCGCACTGTGGTTCCATTTGTTCATTGTTCTCCTAACATTCCACACGCCCGAGTAGTCAGGTTGACCCTTGGAGTCAGCGCTTTCTTATCTGTGCTTCACAAGGTTGTGTTCCGTACTGTTCAACTGAGTTCATCCCTTTTAGCCTGGTATTGTTCAAGGAAATATCTCCGATCTGTGCTGTGTCAGCACTTTCTCCATTATACGTCTGTGTCCAGAGAAACTCCCCATACCATCTTAAACTTAATTCATGTGATACAATTTTCATCCAAGAGTCTATTGTCCACAAGCATACAGTTAATTACTACACCAGCTGTCTTATCTTGCTCAAGTAGTCTGTCTTTGCACAGAAATACCTCTGGCTTTCAGATACTCACTCTCGCCTGTCTACACATTAACTATAGCCCCTATACCAATTAAACCATGATGCTTTCTGCTCATGTCAAGTTATTCTAACTTAGTCATTTTCTTACTATTACCCCTACAGATAGCACAAAGCATAGGAAGAAAATAACTTTCCCTTTAATTTTACATTCATGATGGGCCAACATTCGCTGTGCAGCAGTGATTATTATCACCTCGAGTTTTAGCCTGATTAATCTCAAGGCATGATTTAAATCAACTGGGCTTTTTTTCTTCCTTTTAAACTTCTTGTTAATTTTGCAGGATTCATAAAGGCAAGCTTACAGAAAGAGAATACCAAACACCGCCAGGTCACGTACTGCGTTACAGTCACTGTCCCTTGACCTCAACTGGCTTCTGTGGGCCCAAATTGTAGAAGAGCACCTCTACTGCACCAGTAGGACATTTTCCACTTCCCATGTCTGTCCAGCCTGTGGCTTCTGAGTCAATTGGTGCCAAGTAGTGTTGTGCTGGGGGCCATGCCTACTAGCAACTGGGCTAAGACTGGCAAGCTAATTTCACATTGCAGCCAGTATGGAAGCTGAGCTGAATTCATATTAAGGTCTGAGGCATGGAAGGCCTGCGTGCACTAATCAGCTGAACTACTCAGTCCCATAACATAGATACATAGATACATAGAAGATAGGAGCAGGAGTAGGCCATTCGGCCCTTCGTGCCTGCTCCGCCATTCGATGAGATCATGGCTGATCCTTTAATTCAGTATCCCGTCCCCGCCTTCTCTCCGTAACCCTTAACCCCTTTTGCCCGTAGAAATATATCTAATTCCCTCTTAAATATATTTAATGAGCTGGCGTACACTGCCCTCTGTGGCAATGAGTTCCACAGGTTCACCACTCTCTGAGTGAAGAAATTCCCCCTCATCTCTGTCCTAAATGGTTTAGCCCTTATCCTTAAATTATGTCCTCTAGTTCTGTTCTCACCCGCCAAGGGAAACATTCCTTCTGCATCCAGTCTGTCTAGACCTGTCAGAATTTTATACACTTCTATGAGGTCCCCTCTCAATCTTCTAAACTCCAGTGTGTACATCCCTAAACTACATAGTCTCTCCTCATAGGTCATTCCCGCCATTCCTGGTATCAGCCTGGTGAATCGCCGCTGCACCCCCTCCATGGCAAGAACATCCTTCCTCAGATGAGGCGACCAAAACTGTACACAGTACTCGAGGTGTGGTCTCACCAGTGCCCTGTACAGCTGCAGCAAGGTATCCCTGTTCCTGTATTCTAACCCTTTTGCTATGAAGGCCAGCATACCGTTTGCCTTCTTGACCGCCTGTTGCACCTGCATGCTCGCCTTCAGTGACTGGTGTACAAGAACACCCAGGTCTCTCTGTACTTCCCCCTCTCCCAATCTATTGCCATTTAAATAATAATTTGCCCTCCCGTTCCTGCACCCAAGGTGGATAACTTCGCACTTGTCCACATTATAGTGCATCTGCCATTTATCCGCCCAATCGCCCAGTCTGTCCAAATCGCTCTGGAGCTTCCTGGTCTCTTCCTCTGAGCCCACCCCCCCTCCTAGTTTAGTGTCGTCTGCAAATTTGGAAATGCTGCATCCGACTCCCTGATCCAGGTCATTAATGTAAATTGTGAACAGCTGGGGGCCCAGGACAGATCCCTGTGGTACCCCACTTGTTACTGCCTGCCATTCAGAAAATGAGCCGTTTATTCCAACTCTCTGTTTTCTATCTGACAGCCAGTTCCCTATCCACGCCAAAACTTTCCCCTTTATCCCATGAGCCTCAATTTTCCATGCTAATCTTTTATGTGGGACCTTATCGAAGGCCTTTTGGAAGTCCAGGTACACCACATCTACTGGCTCTCCCCCATCTATTCTACCAGTTACTCCCTCAAAAAATTCCAATAGATTAGTCAAGCACGATTTACCCTTTGTAAATCCATGTTGACTCTGTCCTATCCTGTCCCCATTTGCTAAGTGCTCCGCTATTTCATCCTTAATGATGGACTCCAGCATTTTGCCCACAACTGATGTAAGGCTTACAGGTCTGTAATTACCTGCTTTTTCCCTACCCCCCTTTTTGAATAGTGGGGTAACGTTAGCTACCCTCCAATCCATCGGCACTGTTCCCGAGTCTAATGAATTCTGAAAAATCATCCTTAGTGCATCCGCTATCTCTAGGGCCACCTCCTTCAGTACCCTAGGATGCATGTTATCAGGCCCTGGGGATTTGTCCACCTTCAATCCCTTTAGCTTCCTTAACACCATATCCTTAGAGATATTGATTTGCGTCAGTTCCTCCTTTGCCAATGTCCCTATTTTTCCCGATATCCCAGGGAGGTTTTTTGTGTCTTCCTTCGTAAAGACTGACCCAAAGTATGCATTTAGTTGATCTGCCATTTCCTTATTTCCCATTATATATTCCCCCGTATCTGACTGCAATGGACCAACTTTGGTTTTCACCAGTCTTTTCCTTTTGATATATTTATAAAAGCTTTTGGAGTTAGTTTTTATATTTTCCGCCAGCTTGTTTTCGTAAGCTATTTTGCCCCTCTTGATCATGCCCTTTGCCCTCCTTTGCTCTATCTTAAACTGTTCCCAATCTTCCGCTCTGGCGCTTTTTTTGGCTATTTTATACGCCCTATCTTTGGATTTTATGCTGTCTCTAATTTCCCCTGTTATCCACGGTTGAGTCACCTTTTTAGATTTCCTTTTATGCCAGATTGGTATAAACAATTTTTGCAATTTTGTCATTCTATCTTTAAATGTTTGCCATTGTTTATCTACCTCCAGTCCTCCCAGGAACGTTGTCCAATCAGACCTACTCAGTTCCCGTCTCATGGCATCATAATTCCCCTTGTTTAAATTCAGGACCTTAGTCTCTGAGTCAATTTCTTCGCTCTCCATTTCGAGTGAGAAATCGATCATGTTATGATCGCTCTGACCCAAGGGTCCCCGTACAACATGATTATTTTTTTTAGCCTGCTGACTGATATGTAAAGAATTTTAATTACTATAGCATGGTTTGAAGACTAAAAAAGGAGCAGTAATCTCTCAGTAAGCAAAGATACAAGACTTATAACCCTAGAAGCTTGCAGCACAGAACGAGGCCATTCAGCCCATCAGGTGTGTGCCAGCTCTTTGCAAGAGCAATCCAAAATGAATTCCACTGCCCTGCTCTCTCTCTATGTCCCTGTATCTTCTGCTTCAAATATTTACCCAGTTTTCCCTTAAAAAGTATAATAGGCTTTGCTTCAACCACATTTTGTGGCAAAGCATTCCATGCTCCACGTAATGACATTTCTCCTCTCGCTCTCGGTGACTATTTTAAATTGATGACCCATCATCACTGATTCCCTAACTACAGGAAGCAGTCTTTACCTATTCACTGTATCAAAACTCCTCTTAATTTTAAAATATTTTATTCAATCTCCTCATAGCCTTCACTGGTACAGTGGAAATAGTCCTAATATCTCGAGCCTCTCCTTATAACTATACTTTCCCTTCCCTAGCATCATCCTGGTGAAAGGTAATCGACCTGAAACGTTAACTCTGTTTCTCTCTCCACAGATGCTGCCTGACCTGTTGAGTATTTCCAGCATTTTGCTTCTATTTTAGATTTCCAGTATCCGCAGTATTTTGCTTTTGTGTCCTGGTGAATCTATCCTGCAAGCCCTCTATGGCCTTAATATGCTTTCTATAGTGAAGCGCTCAAAACTACTCTCAGTACTCCAACTATGACCCAACCAAGGTTTTGTACAAAGTTATCATTACTTCTTTACTCTTGTACTCTATAACCTAGTTATAAAACCCAAAATTCTGTTAACCTTCTTATGGTTTTATCTACCCGCACTCTCACTTTTGGACAATTATCTGTTTGAAATCCTAAGGGTCATAAGAACATAAGAAATAGGAGCAGGAGTAGGCCATTCGGCCCATCGAGCCTGCTCCGCCATTCAAGAAGATCATGGCTGATCTTCCACCTCAACTCCACTTTTCTGCACTATCCTCATATCCCTTGATACGCTTAATATCCAAACATCTATCGATCTCTGTCTTAAATATATTCAACGATCGAGCCTCCACAGCCCTCTGGGGTAGAGAATTCCAAAGATTCACTTTGAGTGAAGAAATTTCTCCTCATCTCAGTCCTGAATGGCCGACCCCTTATTCTGAGACTGTGACCCCTGGTTCTAGACTCCCCAGCCAGGGAAAACATCCTCCCTGCATCTACCCTGTCAAGCCCTGTAAGAATTTTGTATGTTTCAATGAGATCACCTCTCATTCTTCTAAACTCTAGAGAATATAGGCCTAGTCTACTCAATCTCTCCTCATAGGACAATCCCCCCATCCCAGGAATCAGTCTGGTGAACCTTCGTTGCACTCCCTCTATGTCAAGTATATCCTTCCTTAGGTAAGGAGACCAAAACTGTACACAATACTCCAGGTGTGGTCTCACCAGGACCCTATATAATTACAGTAAGACATCTTTACTCTTGTACTCAAATCCTCTTGTAATAAAGGCCAACATACCATTTGCTTTCCTAATTGCTTGCTGTACCTGCATGTTAACTTTCAGTGATTCATGTACAAGGACACTCCGGTCCCTCTGAACACCAACATTTCCCAATCTCTCACCATTTAAAAAATACTCTGCTTTTCTATTTTTCCTACCAAAGTGGATAACCACATTTCTCCACATTAAATTCCATTTGCCATATTCTTGCCCACTCACTTAGCTTGTCTATATCCCCATGAAGCCTCTTTGCATCCTCCTCACAACTTACATTCCCACCTAGCTTTGTATCATCAGCAAACTTGGATATATTACATTTGGTCCCCTCATCCAAATCATTGATATAGATTGTGAATAGCTGAGGCCCAAGCACTGATCCTTGTGGTACCCCACTAGTTACAGCCTGCCAAAATGACTCGTTTATTCCTACTCTCTGTTTTCTGTCCATTAACCAGTCCTCAATCCATGCTAGTATATTACCTACAATCCCATGAGCCCTAATTTTGTTTAATAACCTCTTTTGTGGCACCTTATCGAATGCCTTCTGAAAATCCAAATACACCACATCCACTGGATCCCCCTTATCTATTCTGTTAGTTACAAACTCAAAAAACTTTTAACAGATTCGTCAAACATGATTTCCCTTTCATAAATCCATGTTGATTCTGGCCAATCCTATTATCATTTTCTAAGTGCCTTGTTACCAAGTCCTTAATAATAGATTCTAGCATTTTCTCTAATACTGATATCAGGCTAATTGGTCTGTAGTTCCCCGTTTTCTCTCTCCCTCCTTTTTTATATAGTGGGGTTACATTTGCTACCTTCCAATCCGCGGGAACCATTCTAGAATCTATGGAATTTTGAAAGATGACAACCTCGGCATCCACTATCTCTATAGTCACCTCTTTTAAAACTCTAGGATGTAGGCCATCGGGTCCAGGGGATTTATCGGCTTTCAGTCCCATTAATTTATCCAGTACTATTTTTTTACTAATACTAATTTCTTTTAGTTCCTCATTCTCGCTGGACCCTTGGTTGTCCACCATTTCTGGGAAGTTTTTTGCGTCTTCATCCGTGAAGACAGACACAAAGTATTTGTTGAATTTCTCTGCCATTTCCTTATTCCCCATTATAATTTATCCTGTCTCAGCCTGTAAGGGACCCACGTTTACTTTAGCTAATCTTTTCCTTTTTTACATACCTATAGAAGCTTTTATAGTCTGTTTTTATGTCTCTCGCTAGTTTACTCTCATATTCTATTTTTCCTTTCTTCATCAATTTCTTGGTCCTCCTTTGCTGAATTCTAAAATTCTCCCAATCCTCAGGTTTACTACTCGTTTGGCAATATTACAAGCCTCTTCCTTTAATCTAATACTATCTTTAATTTCTCATTAGCCACGGTTGGACCATTTTTCCCGTGGTGTTTAATGGTTGCGAATTATGAATTATTTCTTTAAATGTTTGCCATTGCTTTTCTACTGTTACATCTTTTAATCTAGTTTCCCAACCTACCTTAGTCAACTCGCCTCTCATACCCACGTAGTTTGCTTTGTTCAGGTTCAGGTTTAGGACCCTAATGTCACTGTTCATCCACATCGTTCAGTGTCTTCCCACCGTGTATATACTCCCATTCCTTGTATTTCCTGCCAAAATCTATTACCTCGCACTTAATCCACATTACATTGCATCTCCCACCTGTCTGTCCATTACATGAACTTGTCTATATCTTCATGAAGCCTTTGACAGTTCTCCTTGCTGATTGTCAAACCAACTACTTTTGTGTCATCAGCAAATGTAAATATTATGTTCCCTCTGCCCAAGTCCAAATCATCTTATATCTACAAGGTCAAAAGTGGATCCAGTACTGACCCACTTCCAACATTGCCGCAATCTGAGCAATGTTCATTTATCCTAATACGATAGCAAAATACTGCAGATGCTGGAAATCCGAAATAACAACAGAAAATGCTGGAAAAACTCAGCAGGCCAGGCATGTTGCCACGGATGTTGCCTGGCCTGCTGAGTTTTTCCAGCATTTTCTGTTGTTTTCATTTATCCTAACTTTGTTTCCAGTCCATCACCAACCTTCCAGCCGATGTTGCTACATTTCTTCTTGTACCATATACCTGAATTTTTCTGACAAGATTCTTGTGAAACATCTTTTCAAACGCCTGAAAATCCATACACACGATATCTACCACATTCCAACTTGCCTTTAATAAATCACACACATTCTCAATTCCATCATTTGTAAAAACTGATGTAAAATATTTATTTAATATCCCTGCAACCTTCATCCTCCACAACTGGGCTTTTTCCTTTATCGCGGAGTGGTCCTACTTTCTCTAACGATTCTTTTACTTTATACAGGAAACTGTGTGTTATCCGGAGGCTAAATGTCCGGCAAGCTCAAGCCACCGGCAAAAATCAGGAGCCGTTTCATTAGGTTTTTTTTCTTTTCGTTGCTTTTTTCTCAACAGTCAAGCTCTGCAAGGTCTCGCTGAAGCTATTGCTAAGCTACAGAGACACTAGAGAGAGTACGGCCGACTGTTTAGAAGCTGTTGCTAAGCAACAGGGTTTGTTGCCAGATACGGAGATCAAAATCTCCGTATGTTTCAACATTAGCGCTGGTTTGTCTGGCAGTTTTGAGGGAACGGCAACAGCTCGGTCCCGTCGGTGCCGGATAGCACAAAGTTTCCTGTACATGCTTATAAAAGTTGTACTATTTCCTTTTATATTATCTATACTAGTCTTTCTTCATATTCTCTTTTGGCCCTTCTAATCTCATCTCCCCAATATACTTTTTATTTTTGATGATTGTCTTAATATGTTACTTTTAAAAGAAACATGAATTTAAAAGGCCAAACCATTATGAAAATCAGGAATTACAAGTAGGGAAAGAGAGGAACACCATTAATATTTCCTTAATCTGCTTTTTACTTTATCATCACCAAATACACAGATAATTCCCTCTATGCTGAAAACCTCCCAAAAGCAATTTAAGGAATTATAAAAACGAAAGCACAGAAGACCATTCAGCATGTTCCATCACAGAATGTGTACAATCAACTCGACAATTTACTCGACCCTTCTCATTTAATCTCCCAACAAAAGATTCTGCTAGCTTCTCCAGGTTACCCACCAAAAGAAAATGCTAGGCAATTCAAGGACATCCATCCAACCTCACATCCCACACTATTCGCCCAGGTCAGCTGCCTTCCTTGACATAGAAACATAGAAGATAGGAGCAGGAGTAGGCCATTCGGCCCTTCGAGCCTGCTCCGCCATTCAATGAGATCATGGCTGATCATCCAAATTCAGTACCCTGTCCCTGCTTTCTTCCCATATCCCTTGATCTCTTTAGCATTAAGAAATATATCCAACTCTTTCTTGAATATATTTAATGAACTGGCCTCCACCGCCCTCTGTGGCAGAGAATTCCACAGGTTCACCACTCTCTGGGTGAAGAAATTCCTCCTCATTTCAGTCCTAAATGGCTTACCCCTTATCCTTAGACTATGACCCCTGGTTCTGGACTCCCCGGCCATCAGAAACATCCTTCCTGCATCTAGTCTGTCCAGGCCTGACAGAATTTTATAGGTTTCGATGAGATCCCCTCTCAATCTTCTAAACTCCAGTGAGTATAAGCCCAATCGACACAATCTCTCCTCATACGTCATTCCTGCCATCCCAGGTATCAGCCTGGTGAATCTTCGCTGCACTCCTTCCATGGCAAGAACAGCCTTCCTCAGGTAAGGCGACCAAAACTGCACACAATACTCAAGGTGCGGTCTCACCAAGGCCCTGTACAACTGTAGCAAGACATCCTTGTTCCTGTACTCAAACCCTCTTGCTACGAAGACCAACATACCATTTGCCTTCTTAACCGCCTGCTGCACCTGCATGCTTACCTTCAGCGACTGGTGCACAAGAACACCCAGATCTCTCTGCACTTCCCCTTCTCCAAATCTATTGCCATTCAAATAATAATCTGCCTTCCTGTTTTTGCCACCAAAGTGGATAACCTCACATTTATCCACATTATAGTGCATTTGCCATGTTTCTGCCCAGTCACCCAACCTGTCCAAATCGTACTGGAGTTTCACGACATCCTCCTCACAGCATACCCTCCCACCCAGCTTTGTGTCATCTGCAAATTTGGAGATATTACATCCAATTCCCTCGTCCAGATCATTAATATATATTGTGAACAGCTGGGGTCCTAGGACCGATCCTTGCGGTACCCCACTAGTCACTGCCTGCCACTCGGAAAACGACCCGTTTATTCCAACTCTTTGCTTTCTGTCCGCCAACCAGTTCTCTATCCAAGTCAATACCTTGCCCCCAATCCCATGTGCCTTAATTTTGCACGCTAATCTCTTATGCGGGACCTTATCGAAAGCCTTCTGAAAGTCCAAATACACCACATCCACTGGTTCTCCCTTATCTATTTTACCAGTTACATCCTCAAAAAATTCCAGTAGATTAGTCAAGCATGATTTACCTTTTGTAAATCCATGCTGACTTTGTCCGATCCAGTCACTGCTTGACATTATGCTGGTACCAGGAGCCACAGAGTATTCAATCATCTCTGCTAATGCTCATCTTTATCTGAGGAAGGATATACTTGCCTTGGAGGCGGTACAACGAAGGTTCACTAGATTGATTCCTGGGATGAGAGGGCTGTCCTATGATGTGAGGTTGTGTAGAATGGGCCTATACTCTCTGGAGTTTAGAAGAATGAGAGGTGATCTCATTGAAACATACAAGATTCTGAAGGGGATTGACAGGGTAGATGCTGAGAGGTTGTTTCCCCTGGCTGAAGTGTCTAGAACTAGGGGGCATAGTCTCAGGATAAGGGGTCCGCCATTTAAGACTGAGATGAGGAGGAATTTCTTCACTCAGAGGGTTGTGAATCTTTGGAATTCTCTGCCCAGAGGGCTGTGAATGCTGAGTCTTTGAGTATATTCAAGGCTGAGATATAGATATTTAGACTCTAGAGGGCAGGAAAATGGAGTTGAGGTCGATGATCAGCCATGATCTTACTGAATGGCGGAGCAGGCTCGAGGGGCTGTATGGTCTACTCTTGCTCTTATTTCTTATGTTCTTATCTCTGCTAATGCTTATCGTTATAGCCATCAATCTTGTTCCTAACCAGATATTAATTCAGGTACAGCTTTTTTGGGCCACTTTTTCCCAAGAGGTGTGAGCTGCTGCAGCTAAGATTCTATTCCACAAATCCCCTTTTCCAGAAGTATGGAATCTTCTGTCTTCACAACCCACGTATAAAGGCTAAATCAATCTTCCTATTATTTTGCATATATCTCAACTTGCTCATAGATCTTAGTGCTATGATTGAGAATGCATCCACCAATGAGGCAGCAACACTAAAAACCGCCCTTTCCAAATCTTCAGGCCCAAAAAATGCAAACAGAACAAACTCGTGGGTAAGAAATTAGTACAAATAGCACGGAGTTACTTGGGCTTTTAGAGCTGCACGTGGCCCTATGGTCACAGGTTAGACAACCTCATCCTATTCTGTGTGGTTGGAGGAAAACCTTTTAATTTTAGGTCTTAATTTTATACTCACATCTTCTAGCTCAGTCCAAGTAACCTGCTTGCATTATCAATTCTTCATAGCATTTTAAAAGTCTCAATCATGTGCCCCCTCAAATCTTTTCTTAAACAAATCTGTGTATTAAAATCTGAAAAACGCATGCGAAAATAAACCAAAAGTTTAACAATCCTGGCTGCACATGCCACAGAAACAAAGGCTAATAATATTCTTCAAGACTCTTACTGTAAATAAAAGTACCTTCCTTTTGCATTGTTGTTGCTTTGGTTGTGTGCTGAAAACATTGTTTTTTAAAATCTAGAACTACTGTGAATTTCTTGTGCACTGCTATGTAGGCGCAAACACTTTCATAAAAGCAAATTTATGGAAACAATACTTAAGTAAAAGCCACGTGTAATTGTGCCTTTTGTTGATTTGGATTTGACTGTAAAATGCAACTTAATTAAAATGACAACGCAAGAACCAAATACTGTACTTACTGAGATTTTTCCAACCAGGCTGTACATCCGGAGTGATGCTCTCCAGTTCCTTCCTGAATTCATCCCTGGCCATAGCCACCAGCTCACTGTACTGAACAGCTATTTTGGCTTCAGATTGAGCTGCCTGCACCTAAACAAAAAGCAAATACTTCAGCAGGAAGATACCACAATTACTCAAACTGAGAAGCAGTGCAATCTGGGAAGAGAGAGAGCTGCTGGAGAATACTGGTTATAAAGAATAAAATAGTGTCGCCAGAATTCCAAGCAAGTGTAATTCAATCCCGGGGCTCAGAGTGGTTAAGCCCTGGACTTCTGGTGATTTATTACATGGAGTACTTCAGTCAACCTGAAAATGCCAACCTGAATATAAAGGTATCAAACAGTTGACCTGGTTGCTCCAGTGACACAAGCAGGTTAGCATTAATGTTCAGTCTGCTAATTAGTTGGTTAGTAAGCCTTTAGAACAGTTTTTCTGTTAAGTCGACTTTTACTTATGAGAGTCCCAGGTCCGAAATGGGCAGTGGAACAGTGCAGGCAAGGTAAGAGATAGGATTCTATTTCTGAACGGTAAAATTAAAGTTAAACTCAGTAGCACAAGTAATGACTGTAAAATACTGTTAAAGAAAAATAGGAAAAAAAGAGACAAGAATGAAAGTTTTTAAAACTTTCTATTTAAGGTTAATTGTTTCAGTAATAATTATTCCTGATACTCAACAGAATTTTTGTTATAATGTTGGGGCATTTTCAGCCTCATGGAGGATAAGCTGGAATTTTTTTTTTTTTTTTTTTTTTTTTTAAATGGCCAGATCAGCATTCGCATCCAGAAATCTCGAGTTGCCAGCTGTCTACGGTTGCGCTTTTATTGTCATTTTAAAGCAGCTCCATACTAAGGTTGTGGTATAACAGTATATTCAGGACCCAACCCAACTATGGAAAGAAGAGGTGCAAGACCCCCTGGAGTAGGTAATCTGCGCTTGGGTTTTGCACCGCATGAAGTAGAATTCCAGTGTGCTATCAAACCTGGCTGACAAAATTCTCATGCATCTCTTTAGCCTCCTGGGCGCCTTTAAAGCCCGCCAGTAGTTGATTTAAACATTTAGAGCATGGACTCTCCCACTCACGATCTCTGAACATTTAAGTTTTAAACACTAGGTGAAGAGTTCTGTATACTGCACACATGCACAGAATTCTCTCCTGGGCAGGAAAATTACAGTTTGAGTCAGGTCAAGTACCTGTCATCAAGGCACTGCCTATCTGGAACTAGCGGTCTCAGACCAGTAGCTGTAATATAATGCGGTGTCAGCTGTGACTCAGTTGGTAGCACACTTGCCTC
Organism: Somniosus microcephalus; assembly: GCF_052327205.1. Classification (NCBI taxonomy): domain Eukaryota; kingdom Metazoa; phylum Chordata; class Chondrichthyes; order Squaliformes; family Somniosidae; genus Somniosus; species Somniosus microcephalus. Next base: position 347,321,997 of record NC_140988.1, read on the forward strand.
TGAGTCAGAAGGCTGTCCCACTCCAGAGACTTGAGCACAGCAATCTAGGCTGACACTCCAGTGCAGTGCTGAGGGAATGCTGCACTGTCAGAGATGCCGTCTTTCGGAGGCCCCATCTGGTCTCTAAAGGTGGATGCAAAAGATCCCATGGCAATACTTCGAAGAAGAGTAGGGGAGTTATTACTGGTGTCCTAGCCAATATTTATCCCTCAATCAAAATCACAAAAGCTTGCTGTGCGCAAAATTGGCTGCCGTGTTTCCTACATTACAACAGTGGCTACACTTCAAAAGTACTTCATTAGCTGTAAAGCGCTTTGGGATGTCCGGAGGTTGTGAAAGGCGCTATATAAATGCAAGACTTTCTTTATTTCTTTCAATGCAGTGCAAGGCATAAACCACAAAACTTGATGGTCTGCATTCGATACCCCTGGGATTGGATTACTGACAGTATACTGCACCCCAAGACCGGAGTTATTACTAGTTTTGGTTACCCTCTTGAATTGGCTACAGGAATATCAATTGATACACAGTATAACAAGGCTTGCAGTGCATAAAATATCACTAATACTTAAATGTGCAAGTAATGGCTTAACAAAAAATTTACATTTGTGATATTGCAGAATGGTAGTATCAACCTTTTAATTTATTTTCCAAGTTCCCACAAAGATACTGTACAGTTTTCTTACTTATGCTTGCACACAGTATGGGAAGTAGCGACAAACCTGGTCAATTGTTTCAGCTCTTCAAAAGACAGATGGTCATGTAAATTTTCGCTGAAATAGAGCTGCAAAGTTTTATGTGGAAAGTTTGATGTCTACAACCCGTATATTGTAAGACAACACAATCAAGCAGCTTCGGTATTTGGCCATCCATTAAGGCTTGTTTTCAAAGACTATTTTATTTTAAGTAGCATGAAGATTATAGGAGGAAAGAAAGAGAGGCGTGGAGTTCCAGGGTTTAGAGGTCCTGGAAAAGAATGAGTTAGAGTAGGAGACTGCGTGATGATTCCTAACTTCAATACAAATTTGGACTTTTTTTAATGTCAAGTTAGACGGAAATGCTACAATAACTGAGTAGCCCCACAGTAGAGAAGGGAAACTAGACAGGGCCTCCATTTATGATCGCTATCCAGAATTTCTTCTGGAGTACACCCAAGCGGACGGTAGGATTGGTCAACGTCCCTTCAGTCAACAGCCCACCAACACTCACTGTCTAGCTGATAGAGGAATGGCCAATTTGGCGAGATGTTGAAAGTTGCTGCTCCTTGTCAAATTGTACCTTAGCACGAATTGCTGCCTTTGATAAAGGAGCGAAAACTTGACAGAGGAGGGAGAGGAAGAGAGTCTTATCTAATTTTTTAAAAATGTAAGCTGCTTATTACCTTCCTTACTACATGATCAAGATCCACCATCATGTGGTGGAGGTTCTCTTCTGCAGCCAGAAGCTGTGGTCTAACAGCAGAGATCCGAGTCTGTTTGGCTTCTTCAATTGTATTCCGAAGGTTGTCCAATTCTTCTCTAAAATTGAACAAAAACAATAAAGAGCATATGATAAACACGAGTCACATCTCATTTTTTTGGTTAGTCATGCTGAAGCACTAGTGTCGTCAGCTACTCAGAGTAACGTCTAGTTCGTAAGGGCTGCATTTAAGTTCACATTTATAAAGAAAGGTTAGTGTTTTTACTCACTTCACTATCAACTTCCCTTTAATAACACAATGCTCTGGGACTCATTTTAGCATATGTTACTACTCCATTTAAGCAAATACATGATCCAAGAGTAACAGTTCAATATACTTATCTTCCATTCACTCCTTATTTGTGGCATTCTGGATTCAGGCATTAAAACATTCTCAAGATTCTACCAATGTTGCTATGAATCCATCATTGAGAGGTGCACAACAACTTGAGACAACTCCCTCGCCAGTGCCTCGGCCTCTACTCAGTGACTCCCCACAACAATTTCATGGCCCAGAGAAAAATCTTCTCTGTACCCGGCTTCTTCTCAATAACATTGTACTTGTTCGCCAACATTGCCTTTTTCTTCTATTTTCACTGGTCGGTGAGCCAGTAACCACAGGGCATGAATTTAAGACCACCAATATGGTTAGGAAATTATTTTTTTAAACTCAGAGGGTTATTAGGACTTGAACGGTGCCTCCAGAAACAATGGTGGAAATAAATGCTGGCCTTGCCAGCGACACCCATATCCCATAAATGAATTTAAAAAAAGATAATCTATATTAGCTTTTAAAAAAGTGAATAAATATTAGAAAAAGAAAAATGTAAACGGGTCGGGGGGGGGGGGGGAGGGCAGAGGAAGGGGACTAAGTGGATAGCACTTTTAGAAGGCCAGAATAGGCACAAGGGGCCAAATTTCCTCCTGTACTATAAAAGTCTACGATTCTCTAATCCAATTAATTGCCTCATGGAAGTGCTTTTCCTGGCATTTACTGACAGGTATTTCTGCTCTCACCCATCTAAATTTATATCTGAAGAATTATCCATAATTATCAATAAGGATAAGCTAGATGATTTGTGCAACTTTAAAGAAAAGTTTTAACCCCAATCTGCTTCACTCAATATGCTAATGTTGGTGTTACCCATCACTAAACCTTACACAACTCCCCCTGAATATCCGTTGCCCAGCACTTCTCTTGATTTTAGGGCAAATCATAAACATGGTAAACTAAGAATTCATGACAAAAAGGTAGCTACTATTCTAATACAAAAGGAAACTGAACTTTAAAAACAAACTGAACAGAAAACTCAAACTTACTTGGCCTTCGTCAGTGCTTCAGTGGCTCTGCCTACAACCTTGCTGCGGACATTCAGAGCGTTTTCCAAGGCTCGCCATTGTTCTGACTTTCGATCTGTGGTATTCTGACAAGAACAGATTTAATCACAAAAAGAAGGAATCTTCTGCACAATGATATAGTAAATCTGAAAGGCATCCCAAATAAATAGAACAAAGTTCTCCTAGTGTAGAAACATAGAAAAACATAGAAAAAATAGGAGCAGGAGTCGGCCATTCGGCCCTTCGAGCCTGCTCCGCCATTCAATATGATCATGGCTGATCCTCTATCTCAATACCATATTCCCGCTCTCTCCCCATACCCCTTGATGCTTTTTGTGTCTAGAAATCTATCTATCCCCTTCTTAAATATATTCAGTGACTTGGCCTCCACAGCCTTCTGTGGTAGAGAATTTCATAGGTTCACCAGCCTCTGAGTGAAGAAATTTCTCCTCATCTCAGTCTTAAATGTCCTACCCCGTATCCTGAGGCTGTGACCCCTCGTTCTAGAGCCCCCAGCCAGGGGAAACATCCTCCCTGCATCCAGTCTGGCTAGCCCTGTCAGAATTTTATACGTTTCAACGAGATAAACATTTATTCCTCAAAACATCAAAAACAGATTAACTGATTGCTGTTTGTGGAACTTTGCTGTGCACAAATTGGCTACCATATTTGCCTACATAACATTGCCTACACTTCAATGTTCCCTCTAATTTTTTTTGGCCCATGCGACCCCTTTAACGGGCTGCACGGGCCATTCAAAATTCCGCGCCTGCGCGGTTTTTCTATTGAAAAGCCGTCTCCCCAGCTGCGCGGGGCCTTGAGAGCGCTGCGCGGCCACGCAGCTTAAAGGGAACATTGCTACACTTACAAATAGTTCATTGTCTGTAAAGTGCTTTTGGACATCCTGAGGACATGAAAGGCATGATATAAATTGCAAGTTCTTTCTTTATATTCCTTATTTACAACAAAACAGAAACAACTTTTGACACAGGATTATGCTCCAGACCATTTACCACGTAGGGTGAAGCAAACAAGCACATCACAGCAGAGATTTTCGTACTCAGTAACAGATCCATGCTGCTGCCTGGATCAGGACTGCTGCACAGACAATGCACTGGGATCACAGCTGCCACCTGGAGTGTTTTGGACCAGACAGTTCAGTTTTTAAGTGAGCTGTCTGGAGATTTTGAAAGTATACGCAAAACCTATTTTTCCACTTTATTCATTGTTTTCAATTAATTTTTTTTATCATCGGAAAGCAAATGTCAGAACTCAACTCATCATTCTACTCTCTGATCCTGCCCTGTCCTCGGTCTGGTTTTGGACTTGGATAAAGGTGACAATCGTGATACACAGAGGAATAATGAGACGGCACCAAAAAGGAGATTGTCTTGTGGAGGCAGAGGTAATGGCGAAGGTACTATAGAGGATGCTGCCAATGTCACAGTAAAGGAAGAGGTAATAGAGAAATTAGATAGAATAAAAATAGATCAAGAGGAGGTACTTAAAAGTTTGGCAGTTGTCAAAATAGAAAGGTTACCTGGTCTGAATGGGATGCATCCTAGATTGCTGAGGGAAGGGTGGAAATTACAGAGGACCTGGCCACAATCTTCCAATCCTTAGATGTGGGAGCAGTGCCTTAGGACGGGAGGATTGCAAATTTTACAACCTTGTTCAAAAAAGGGGACTGGTTGTTTTTCAGACTGGAGGGAAATATACAGTGGTGTCCCCCACTGGGGTCACTGCTCTTTTCGATGTATATGTTAATGACCTGAACTTGGGTATACAGGGCATAATTACAGAAAACACAAAATTCTGAAATGTAGTAAACAGTGGGAGGATAGAAACAGACTTCAGGAGGACATAGACAGGCTGGTGAAATGCACAGACACATGGCAGATGCAATTTAACACAGAGAAGTGTGAAGTGATACATTTTGGAAGGAAGAATGCGGAGAGGCAATATAAACTAAATGGTACATTTTAAAGGGGGTGAAGGAACAGAGAGACCCGAGGGTGTACGTACACAAATCTTTGAAGGTAGGCGGACAAGTTGAGAAGATAGTTAAAAAAGCATACAGGACCCTTGGCTTCATAAACAGAGGCAAAGAGTACAAAACCAAGGAAGTTATGGTAAACCTTTCTAAATCACTGCTTAGGCCCCAGTTGCCGTATTGTGTCCAATTCCGGGCACCACACTTTAGGAATTATGTCAAGGTCTTGGAGAGGGTGCAGAGGAGATTTACTAGAATGGTACCAGGGATGAGGGGCTTCAGTTATGTGGAAAGACTAGAAAAGCCAGGGTTGATCTCCTGAGAGCAGAGAAAGTTATGGGGAGATTTAATAAAGGTGTTCAAAATCATGATGGGTTTTGATAGAGTAAATAGGGAGAAACTGTTTCCAGTGGCAGACAGGTCAGTAACCAGAGGAAACAGATGTAAGATAGTTGGCAAAAGAAGCAGAGGTGAGATGAGGAGAATTTCTTTTACGCAGCGAGTTATGATGATCTGGAACGCACTGCCTGAAAGGGTGGTGGGAGCACATTCAGTAATAACTTTCAAAAGGGAATTGGATAAACAGTTGAAGGGGAGAGATTTGCAGGGGTATGGAGAAAGGGCAGGAGAATGGGACTAACTGGATAGCTTTTTCAAAGAGTCGGCGCAGGCACAATGGGCCAAATGGCCTCCTTCTGTGCTGTATCAGGGGCTCAGTGACACATACGTTGCCATGCAGGAAAGAACAAGTACACATGAGCCAATTTCCCTACACGAAAAAGACAATTATAAATGCCTTAAAAAAAATTAAAAAAAATTCCTTACAATAACATCTCATTTTAAAAATTCCGTCTTCATAGGTTTTACCTCAGAATCATCCATGGCTTCCTTTAACCTCTGGGCATGAGCGGTAATGGCTTCTAGTGCTGAATCCTGAGCTTCAATTGCCTTGAGTGTTACTTGGGCACTTCTACCGAGAGCATCCTCCAAAGTTGATGTTAGTGCTGCACAGGAATAATGCACTTTAAAAGCACAGCATTACAAATCTATTTTTTTTTAAACTATTGAGAACTACCAGTCTATCCCAGGACACCACACGCAGTCATTATTAGGGTATTCAATGAAGCAGAATGGGCTCACTAGTTTCTCTATAAAATCAAGTGGTGATTCTTCACGTGAAACTTGGGGTAGAGTCTTGGCAGAGTATTTGACTATAGTGCATCACAGTTTGTCCTTATCTGACACCTGCACATGCATTTTCTATCAGGAGTTGCTGGAATGCAGTCAGGAATGGGAACCCGGACTTCCCCTTCCCAAGTTGAGATTAGCTAACTCAGCACAGGCCAAGGATTGAATGTGGGAGATTCATGGCTGGTATGGCTCCATTGCACAGTAGATGGTGCATTTGCCTAAGTGAAACATCAACGGAGATAGGAATTGTATTATTTCATCAAACCTGGTTCCTAGCTCCAAATGAACAGTGGGTCACTGCGGACACAGGAATCTGATAAGTTTACCACTCAAGTAAAATAAGAATAACAGAGAAAATAAATAACAAGTGTGTCATTTATGGTAAGAATTTTAAGTGTACTGACATTAAACCAAGGCCCCATCTGCCCTATCAAGTGGACGTAAAAGATCCCATGGCACTATTTCGAAGTATAGCGGGGGAATTCTTCTTGGTGCCGAGGCCAATATTTATCACTCAACCAACATGACTAAAAAACAGGTTATCTGGTCAGTATCACATTGCTGTTTACCTTTCGGCTGCCGCATTTCCTACATTACAACAGTGACTACACTTCAAAAGTGCTTCATTGGCTGTAAAGCACTTTGGGATGTCCCGAGGCCTTGAAAGACGCTATATAAAAGAAGTCTTTCTTTCTTTATTTGAAGGAGGTAATAGTGAGCTGCAAGAGTCTGTGGAACCCTAATGCAGCATGAACTGCCACCTTCAGGAGAGGATGGGAGAAAGTTAAGAAAAAAGCCAACCTCATGCACCAAAAAGAACAATGCAGGCGGAGACCTACCACTCTCGCAGCTGAGGTATGGCGTATATGGCTCATGCAAGTCGCAAAATATATTTGTTGGAAGTAAAGGGATTTGAAATTGTTTTTATTTACCAACAACTTTGACTTGCTCCTCTTGGTCTTGTTGAGCTAGGTGTTTTGCGACCTCCTGAGGTGAACGTTCTTGTACTGCAAGGTGTTGGCCCGGCAAGGCTTCATTTTCGCAACCACAGCTTTCACCTTTAAAGTACACAAGGACATTATTTTTATGACCAGGAAAAGGCGGCTTTGCACCACAAATGTATCCTTTTTAAAAAAAAATAAAAAATCTCAACTCAACTTATCCTTCAAATCCTTTCTCTCTCCAGAAACACGTGTAGTTGCCTATTGAACCCATTTATCAGCTTCAACTTAGGCAGTCCCTCGGAACCGAGGATGACTTGCTGCCACATTAAAAATGAGTTTGTAGGTGACTGATGAGTCCAATGCGGGACCTACAGTCTCTGTCACAGGTGGGGCAGACGGTGGTTGAAGGGGCGGGTGGGTGGGGTGCTTGGGTTGATGTGCGCTCCTTGCTCCCGGCGAAGAGACTCGAGGTGCACATTTATACTGCACAATTTAATGGCGTCCCTGGTAACTTACATCAACCACATTTTCCATCTCATCAGCAACATCTTAAAAAAAAAAACTCCAGTATGGCTGTCTCTTCCATAATCCATGCACTTTAACAAGTTATACTTTACCAGTGATCTGCAACTTAAACCACTTAAAATTGATACACATATTTTCCTTATAAGTGACATTAAACTTACCAGTCAATAGATTCCAGGTATGCCTCTTGATATTTTTTTTAAATAATGTGGCTATGTTGGGTCAGTTTTCAATCCTTAGAATTCTAGCCCCTCATTTAGTGAACTTACACGGATGTCAGTTACAGTTTCATTAATTTGAGTTCTCATCTTCTTGAAGAGGTGGGGAAGCCAGCTGTCTCTCAGGCACTTTGTTTATTTTAAAAGCACCTAACCATCTAATTTATTATAAGTACGGGGTACAGTAGCATAGTGGTTATGTTATTGGACCAGTAATCCAGAGGCCTGGCCTAATGATCTGGAGAGATGCGTTCAAATCCCACCACGGCAGCTGGGGAATTTAAATTCAATTAATTAAATAAAAAGCTAGTATCAGTAATAGTGACCATGAAACTACCAGATTGTCGTAAAAACCCATCTGGTTCACGAATGTCCTTTAGGGAAGGAAGTCTGCTGTCCTTACCTGGTCCAGACTCTCAGCAATATGGCTGACTCTTAACTGCCCTCTGAAATGGCCTAGCAAGCCAGCAAGTCCTTTGATGTTCCTAGAAATCGGATTTCCTCATTTAAGCAACTTCAAATCAGTAAAGATAGATGTGAAGTAACTAAAATCCAGCTTCCAATACAGTTCCCACTGCTTACAGTGGGCACGTTGGGGTTAACGCGATATAAGTGGTGGACGGTAAAGCCGTCTATGATCATTGTGGGCTCTACTGGTCACTAAAATACAAATTGGTGTTGGATGCAGTTTCCACTCAGTGAGCTAGAGAAGTGCCAACAGAAAACGTGAGTCTGCCAGCAAAGAAAAAGTCGTGGCAGGGACCCACGGCAGCACCGACATTTCCTGGAGTCCCTGTCGGGGATAAAAACTGAACATCACACATCGGTAAACATTGGGCAGAGGATTAACAAAATAGCACTTAATATGTTATAAGAAGCTACTTTGTAATTGCCTCTTATGGCAATGGAAAATGGTTAGCACTTTTTACTCAATATATACGGTCGTCCACGGTAAGCGTGGACAGTATAAGGGGTGAGGACCATATCATTTAAATATTATCCCCCTTTGTTCACACAAACAAATATATATAAACAACAACTTGCATTTATAAAGCACCTTTAGTAAAATGTCCCAAGGCGCTTCACAGGAGCGTTATCAAACAAAATTTGACACCGAGCCACACTGCCTTAGATGGAGTGCAACAAAGGCTCACTAGACTGATTCCTGGGATGGAGGGATTGTCCTACGAGGAGAGATTGAGTAGATTAGCCCTATATTCCCTAGAGTTTAGAAGAATGAGAGGTGATCTCATTGAAACATATAAAATGCTTAAGGGCTTAACAGGGTAGATGCTGGGAGGTTGTTTCCCCTGGCTGGGGAGTCTAGAATTAGGGGTCAGTCATTTAGGACTGAGAAGAGGAGAAATTTCTTCACTCAAAAGGATTGTGAATCTTTGGAATTCTCTACCCGAGGGCTGTGGATGCTCAGTCATTGAATATATTCAAGCCAGAGATCGAGAGAGTTTTGGATACCAAGGGAATTAAAGGATATGGGGATATTGCGGGAAGGTGGAGTTGAGGTAGAAGATCAGCCATGATCTTATTGAATGGTGGAGCAGGTTCGAGGGGCTGAATGGCCGACTCCTGCTCCTATTTGTTTTGTTCTTATAAGCAGATATTAGGACAGGTGACCAACAGCTTGGTCAAAGAGGTAGGTATTGAAGAGTGTTTTAAAGGAGGAGAGGTAGACACGCAGAGAGGTTTAGGGAGAGAACCCCAGAGCTTTGGGCCGAGGCTGCAATGAAAATTCAGGATGCGCAGGGTATACGTTCAAATATATACATATGCACAGAGATACATTATAAATATACACATACACACACACACACACAGACAGGCGGGATCTTCTGTGGAATTACTCTCAGCAAATCAGAGAATATCCTATGCAATATACATCACTGGCCACTGGTTTACAGTGATTAAGTAAGAAATTTCAAGAGGGTGGTAGGACAGGGTAGAGCTCAAATATAAAAGTAACGTCATCTTTACCCCTTCCCCTGTAGCAGGGGATAATTCAATTTTCCCTTTTTCATTTCACAGAAACTCTCACCAGGACTATAACTGGCATGATACTGGTGATCTTTCTCTCCATTTAGAACTAGGTTTACCGCTGGTAGGATACAGGCATTCCCTCTCTCATTCTCTTTCTCTGTGTAGTACTGCAGCCAGTAGTCTCTATTTCTCAGACTCCAGCTGACAGATTGTCTGTCGTCTGCTTTATGTGACTGGTATTGATTTATTACTAGTTTCTCCACTAACAATTATAGTATGAAAATGTAAGGGTCAAAGTCGTCAAAAGAGGCTTTAGAATAAGCAACCTGGTGATGAAGTAGTGTTCTCTAATTGACTAAAACATCATCTCTGGTGTGTCAGGCATAACTTTGTTGTTTGTCCATAAACACATCTGCTTTACTTACCACTTGGAGCATGTTTATGTTCCATTTCATGCTCGTAAGTGGTTCCTGGGCTGTGCTCATTGGCAAGGGTACTGGGTTCAACTTGGACCACAGGAGCAGGAACTGATGGAGCATCACCAACAGCGGAAATAATTGCAGCTGCATCTTTAGAAGAATCTGAAAACAGGGTGGGGTTTGAGGAGGGCAAGGGGATTATACAGTTTCAAAATCATGCTCGCAAGTAAAGCATCCAAGAGAAATGCAGTCAGGCACTCACCTCACACTTCTATGCTAAATGTTTTAAGGCTTGGCACCAATTCCCGAATACCATATCTTTTCAAATTACCTTTGGAACACTTTTGCATAAAATCAATAATTGTTCAAAGTTAGCCGAATATTTTCACAATGCACCTTCCAGGTGGGGCTCCACCCAATTGTCTTTCTTTGTACAGGCGTATTTTTCCACAACTTTTTTCCTCTAGATTTTTCTTCATTGTAGCTCCTTCATATATTTATCCTTTAATAAAACTTATTTTCATTCATATTTTGTCTTGTGACTTCTTTCTATGTCCTTCCCACTCTCTTAATACCTCCTCTTTTTTCTGTTCCATTCTATAGTTGTCCACACTTTCACTTTTATGGGGATCTAACTCTTCATTGCACGCGATTTCCTTTTTTGAAACTCTTTGTTCCTTTGCGTTATCTATTGAATCTCTTATCCTATTTGTCCTTCTTCTTAGCCTTTCATTATTTCTTAGATTGCTTTGGTTTTCCTTCTCTCAATCCCTTATTCTTCATCTGTCCTTCCCCCAAACCTTGAAGTTCCTTCCTCAATTCCATTTTCAAAAGTTCATGCTATCCTATACTAAATAAAGATTTGATCTGGGACCTGTCACAATATTAGTAAATGCAGTAAAGGTTCCCCCCCCAATCTACACTCTCCACCACAAAAAAGGAAAAAGAAAACCCACTCTTCTTTTCTGAACAATAATTCAAATATTTTTTCCCGCATTCCCCAATGCTGCATTAAGTACTTCAATTGGCAGCTTTCAGCTTCATCTCAAATCCATGGTAAATGTACAAGATGACTACTTAAATCACTTTCAGGTACAGGTTTGTTTTCCACCACTTGACCTACAAATACTTGTGTTCAAACTGTGAACAAGGCTCCAGGCTCTATTGAACAAATGTCCTGGCAGAAGGACACATTGATGAAAGGATTAAGCAGGAAGAGGGGTCACAGAAAGGCCAATAATACTTCTGTTAAGATGCATGAAAAAAGGCAAGAAAAATTTGACAGTGCGTAATTAAAGCACTAAAAAAAAAGGATAAATTTCAGTTGTTCGGACTCAAAGCTTCAGTAGAAGAAAACAGATTAGATATTCCACTCAACCCAGTCCCTTACTGAATGATGCTGGGCAGAAGGGAGCAAAACAGCTGAATATTCTCATTGTGGCAACTGACCAACAGTGGGCGCTGGAATTAGCCTGCTTGCCCAGAACAGGACGGAGGCACAACCTATGAAAATTAGAGAGAAAATTGAGGATACATGCCTTTCACTAAAGAGTAAATGCCCTCAGGAGAAAGAACACAAACTCCCAGTGTTTTCTGTTTTGCAATTTCTAATCTCAGCAATGCAAAAAAATTCTTTGTTTCTTTTGCACATCTGATTTAATATATCCACTGTTCTTAATTACCAACGACCGTCTCATCTGTTGAGTCAACAAACGATACAAGAGTTAGAAGGATAATGCTGATATAGGGTTAGATGAAGTAGGGTGGGAGGAGGCTTGTGTGGAGCATAAACACTGGCATAGACCAGTTGGGCCGGTTTCTGTGCTGTAATTTCTATGTTATTCTATGTAAAGACCATTTATTAAGGAAGTTTGAAAGAATCATCAATCGAAATGAACATTTCAGCACCAAAATGTCTGAGGCTAAACTATTCAAGACAGGCTACATCACTGATGCACAAACTGGCCTAAATCCAGAATAGGACAGTCGTGCTGCTCATATCTCCCCACCCATTTATACTCTATCCAAATTACAGGAAACTTTGGTTTATCCGGGAGGTTATATGTCCGGAATACTCAATCTAACGGCAAAAATCATCAGCCGTTTTCTATATGTTTTTTTGTTCTCGTTGCTTTTTTTTCCCCCCAGTCAAGCACTGCAAGGTCTGTAGCTATAGCAACAACTTCAGCTAGAGGCGCTTGCAGCTGCAGCCGACTGTTTTGAAGCTGTTGCTAAGCAACAGGGTTTGTTGATTCACATGGAGCTTCTCAGTTTCATATGTTTAAACATTAACTCTGGTATGTCCGGCACTTTTGATGTTACGGCACCAGCTCGGTCCCGTCAGTGCCGGATATCAGAAAGTTTCCTGTAGTGTGGGATGATCGATTACTAGAATCGCAGTTCAACCCTGAACATTTCAGACAATAATCCTCGTCATGTATTGCAGAGTAGTTTCATATACTCAACCTGTATTTTCTGACAACACTAAAGTAATAATGCACACTGAAATCTTTACTACATGATTCAGATTTACTTTTTCCCATGGCCTCTTCAATGGGTGAAGCTTCTTTATTACGCATGGATTTCGGCAGTTTGGATTCTTTCAGCACTTCAGTAGACGTTGCTATTTTCAATGGACCCTCCACATCCTTAAAACAAAACAAAAACAAAAAGACATTTAAATGAAGAAGTAACCACTGCCACCCTACATACTTCAAAATATAGCCCTTCGAACTGGAAATACTTAACCATAAATAGGTAAGATAATGGAGACAGCTGCTCATATTGAAATTTGTATCACGAGCTCAAACCATAGGTTTGTCAAAAATATATATCAATGTACCCCACAAACTCTATTTCAGTACAACAGATTCTAGAGTTTTTGCTTTAATAAATAATGGCTCTTCCACCAGCTCTCTGTATTCTTGGACCCTGCAGTGACTGAGGAACCAGACAAAAAAAAACATTAAAGTACTCAGATTTTTGGGATGTAGACTGAAGAGAGGACAGTCAAACAAGACCAGTTACAGTCCACAGGTCTAACATCCATCTTTGTAACTTTCTCCAGGCCAGCAAACTTATTTTAAAGGATTCTGCCCAACAGGTGATATTGCCTTCACATACATGAGAACTGAGACACTTCTCACTTGAAAGTATAACCAACATCTACAGATCAGGAGAGGGATGAATGCAAGACATCAAGGTAAGAATTGGATCTGTGCCCACCATCGCAGATCATCTCAGTCCAGGCAGCTCAGACCTACTTGTGCTAATATTTTTTTAGTTGTGTATTTGTTATTTGAATATTGTGGGCCTGTGGATTTGGAAAGGCTGGTTCTTAGCACTGTTGCCTCATTGATCGACATATTCTAAACACAGCATCAAGATCTACGAATATCAAACCAAGGGACCATGGAATTAAACTTTGTATGTGGCATGCAAGGCTCCATGGTATGCATTAAGCAACAAATACAAAAAGCTTGCATATTCCTGCCACAGATAGTGATTTCCAGTCTAGGTCATAGTATCAGGGAGATGCAGCTAGTGGAATTCATGGTGTTTGGCATGGGGGAAATCAAAGCACAACACCAGAAGAAAATAATTTTCTAACGTAATGTAACAGAGGGTAGATGAGGGCAGTGCCGTTGATGTTGTGTATATGGACTTTCAAAAGACAAAGTGCCACATATTAGGCTTGTTAGCAAAATTGAAGCCTGGGATAAAAGGGGTAGTAGCAGCATGGATACAAAATTGGCTAAGGGATAAAAAACAGAGAGTTTGGTGAATGGCTGTTTTTCAGACTGGAGGGAGGTATACAGTGGAGTTCCCCAAGGTTCAGTACTAGGACCACTGCTGTTTTTAATGACTTGGTTTGGGAGCACAATTTCAAAATCTGCAGATGACATGAAAGTTGGAAGTGTAGTAAACAGTGAGGAAGATAATAATAGATTTCAAGAGGATATAGACAGGCTGGTGGAATGGGCAGACACATGGCAGATGCAATTCAACACAGAAAAGTGTAAGCAGATACATTTTGGTAGGAAGAATGAAGAGAAACAATACATGCTGAATGGTATAATTTTAAAGGGTATGCAAGAGGAGAGTGACCTGGGGGTGTTTGTGCACAAACCTTTGAAGGCGGCAGGACAGGGTAACAAAGCAGTTAATAAAGCATATGGGATCCTGGGCTTTATAAATAGAGGCATAGAGTACAAAAGCCAGGAAGTTATGCTAAACCTACATAAAATACTAGTTCAGCCGCAGCTGGAGTATTGTGTCCAATTCTGGGCACCACACTTTAGGAAGGCCATGAAGGCTTTGGAGAGGGTACAGAAGAGATTTACTAGAATGGTTCCAGAGATGAGTGATTACAGTTGCGTGGATAGACTGGAGAAGCTGGGGTTGTTCTCATTAGAGCAGAAAAGGTTAAGAGGAGATTTGATAAGAGGATGTTTAAAATCATGAAGGGTTTAGATAAAATAAATAAAGAAAAACTGTTTCCAATGGTTCAAGGGTCGATAACCAGAGGGGACAGATTTAAGGTGATTGGCAAAAGAACCAGAAGCGACATGAGGAAAAACTTTTTTATGCAATGAATGGTTAGGATTTGGAATGCACTGCCTGAAAGGGTGGTGAAAAAAGATTCAATAGTAGCCTTCAAGTAAATGCAAGACTTTCCTTTTTTTCCCCCAAAAGGGAATTGGATAAATACTTGTAAGGAGAAAGAAATGCAGGTTTATGGGGAAAGAGCAGGGGAATGGGACTAATTGGAGTGCTCTTCGAAAGAGCCAGCGCAGTCTTGATGGGCTGAATGACTTCCTTCTGTGCTGTACTATTCTATGAAGTCAACTGGAATGAACAATGAAGTGAGAGTGCAGATATTTCAATGGCTTATACATACATACCTGTTTCTTCAATAGAGGCATGTTATATGGTGCAGGCCCAAGGGCCAGTTCAAAAACTTTTTCAGAGTACGGGACGGTTTTCTCTACATTCTCTCGAAATTTGGGATCCCACTTCGCATACAATATAGTGCCACCAAGGCCTCCTCCAATAAACAGGACACTTCCTCCTACAATTTTGCCTACTGAGGCACTGTTATATTAAAGAAAAAAATGAAATGTAGTACATTTGAAAGACAAATGCAGTAATTGTTTACAAACTTAATAGCTTTGTAATTATCACAATATCCATTCATAAAAGATAGCCACTTTCTGTCTAGTTCCCAATTACTGAACACGGGTATCAATACAAGTTAACTGTCAGGGCCAGGCTATAGGTTTGCCACGCAGTGCAAAACAGTGCCTAAAGACTGCTCGAATAAATTTGTTTGAACATCAAACTAGATTTAATTTTAAGTTCATACTTTTCTGTATTCTGTAAAATTATACCAAATGCTTAACTGATGCAGACTCTTTATTATCTCATTTTTGTACTGCCAGCATTTATTCGGAGTTCATTCTTATGACTTTACGAATGAGTGGAATTTGTAAAGAAAAAATCTTTTTTTAAAGAATTGAAATGCCTATTTTTTTTGTAATGTTTAGTTTTAGAATTAAAAGTTCCTTAATCCAATACAGATACAACAACTACAACAATCATGTTCCGGTCGTGCCCAAAGGGAAGACATAGAGTGAGCTGATTCTTTCCTCCACGGCGACAAAGAGCCAAAAGGAGTCACTAAGCGTCAGAGTGAAGATGTTTCACTGCTGCACATTACAAAGTACCACTAATAAAGGCCCAGGATCAGATGACCCAAACTCAGCAGGTGCACTGCAACAAGGAATGACTACCCCCACCTCAGAAGAGTTTTTCTTCAAACAAGCACTCTCTTTTTTGGGAGGGGAAGGAATATTCAACTATCTTACCCCACATTAAGAGGAACTGAACTGGAAATAAATATGCCACCTTTTATAAAAAAAAAATAAACGTATACACACCCAGTTTTACTCCCAGTTGTGTACCCACGGCATTGTTGCAAAGGACGGAGCTGAGATTTTCCACAAAGGCACTTCTGTGGAGGAAGAGGAATAAAGAACAGTTTAATAAAGTTAGACCGAAGTCTCTCTCTGAGAAAGAACTTTATTATTCCTCAAAGTACTGCACTCAAAGTTTCATTTTGTAATATACTGCAAATCGAGATCGAGTGACAGGTTTGGCATATAATAGCACTGACCATCGTCACACCACTAATTTCAGCCAATTATGTGAAACATTTAGAATATGCAGCACCGTAACAAAGGGACTACAAGGTACAGTAGTTAGTAAACTGGCATCATCCTTCTAAACCTCCTCTGTACCCTCTCCAGGGCCTTGAAATCCTTCCGAAAGTGTGGTGTCCAGAAATGCACACAATACTCCAGCTAAGGCCTAACCAGTGATTTTGTAAAGGATTAGCATGACTTCCTTGTTTTTGTATTCAATGCCCCTATTTATAAAGCCAACTATCCCATACGCTTTCTTAACTGCCTTATCAACTTGCCTTGCCACCTTCAAGGAATTGTGAATATGCACCCCCAGGTCCCGCTGTTCTTCCACCTCCCTCAAAATAGTACCATTTAGATTATACTGCCTCTCCATGTTGTTTCTCCTAAAGTGCATCACTTCACACTTAGCTGTGATAAATTTCATGTCATGTGTCTGCCCATTTCACCAGTCTGTCTATGACCTCCTGATGTCTGCTCCTACCATGCTCACTATTTATACGTTGCCAAGTTTACTATCGCCTGCAGACTTCAAAATTGTACTCCCTATACCTAAGTGCATTTATATATAAATAACAAGAAAAGCAATGGTCCTAATACCGACCCCTGGGGACCCCACTGCATACTTCTCTCTGGTCAGAAAAACATCTGTTCACCACTACTCTCTACCTCCTATCCCTTAGTCAAATTTGTACCCAAGTTACCACCATTCTTTTAATACCATGTGCTTCTAGTTTCTGAATAAGTCTGTTACGAGGTACTTTATCAAATGCCTTTTGAAAATCCATATCGAAACATAGAAGATAGAAGCAGGAGTAGGCCATTCAATGCGATCATGGCTGATCATCCAAATTCAGTACCCTGTCCCTGCTTCCTCCCCATATCCCTTGATCCCTTTAGCCTTAAGAAATATATCCAACTCCTTCTTGAATATATTTAATGAATTGGCCTCTACTGCCCTCTGTGGTAGAGAATTCCACAGGTTCACCACTCTTTGGGTGAAGAAATTGCTCCTCATTTCTGTCCTAAATGGCTTACCCCTTATACTTAGACTGTGACCCCTGGTTCTAGACTCCCCGACCATCCTTCCTGCATCTAGTCTGTCCAGTCCTGTCAGAATTTTATAAGTTTCAATGAGATCCCCTCTCATTCTTCTAAACTCCAGCGAGTACAAGCCCAATCGACCCAATCTCTCCTCATACATCATTCCTGCCATCTCAGGTATCAGCCTGGTGAATCTTCGCTGAACTCCTTCCATGGCAAGAACATCCTTCCTCAGATAAGGCGACCAAAACTGCACACAATACTCAAGATGTGGTTTCACCAAGGCCCTGTACAACTGCAGCAAGACATCCTTGTTCCTGTACTCGAACCCTCTCGCTACGAAGGCCAACATACCATTTGCCATATACATCTACTACACTACCTTCAATAACCCTCTCTATTACTTCATCAAAGAACTCAATTAGGTTAGTCAGACATGATTTGCCTTTAACAAATCCCTGCTGGCTATCCCTTATTAACCCATGCTTCTCCAAGTGAGAATTAATTTTGTCCATGACAATGGTCTTTAATAGTTTTCCCCACCACTGACGTTAGACTGATTGGCCTGACTGACAGGTTTATCCCTCTCTTGAACAAGGGTGTAACATTTGCAATCCTCCAGCACCACTCCAATATCCAAGGAGTGAAAGATTGTGGTCAGAGCTTCTGCAGTCTCCACCCTAGCTTCCCTCAGCAACCTAGGATGCATCCCATCTGGACAGGGTGACTTGTCAACTTTGACTGATGCCAACCATTTTGCACCTCCTTTCTATCTATTTTTATCCTATTCAGTATCTTTACTCCAACATTAACTTCATTCTCTGCTTTTGTGAAGGAGGTGCAAAGTACTCATGCAGTACCTCAGTCATGCCCTCTGCCCGCACAAGAAATTTCCTTTTTTGTCCATAATCGGCCCCACCAGTCCTTTAACGATCCTTTTACTTTTTATATGTTTATAAAATATTTTGGGGTTCCCTTTTATGTTACCTGCTAATCTTTTCTCATACTCTCTCTCTTTGCCCTTCTTATATCCTATTTCAATTTCCCCCTGCACTCTCTGTATTCTGCCTGTTTTTCTACTGTATTCTGTACCTGACATTTGTCATAAATCTCCTTTTTCTCTTTTATTTTAACCTCTATTTCCTTTGTCATCAAGGGAGCTCTAGCTTTGGATAGCCCATCTTTCCTCCTTATGGGAATATGTTTGGTTTGTTCCTGAACTATCAAGCCTGCCGTTGCTCAGTTACTGTTTTCCTGGCCAATCGTTCTTTTCCAGTCCACCTGTGCTAGATCCCTTCTCAAATCACTGAAATTGGCTCTCTCCCAGATGGGTATTTTCACCGTTGATTTTTCTTTGTCCCTTTACATGACTACTTTAAAACTAATTATATTATGATCACTATTACCCAGATGTTCCCCCACTGAAACACATTCCATTTGCCCTACTTCATTCTCCAGAACTAGATCCAGCACTGCTTCATTCCTCATTGGGCTAGAAACATACTGATTAAAAGTTCTCCTGTACACATTTTAGGAATTCTTCGCCCTAATTGGCCACCAAAACCGAATAAAAAGAACAGAAATCTCCTGATAATGGAATCTTGGTTAAATTTCAAACCCAATTCCTAAGCAGATCATTTACACACCCAGATACTGTACCTTCCATTTTGTGAATGACCATGAACAGAGAAATTCCTATTTGTGGCAGAATGCAGTTAAAGGCAGTGTTTTCCAGAGAAGGGTACCACCCATTTTCAATTCAAAATATGTGCACAATATAAACCAATTTACACAACAAAATAATTTACTATTTCCTGGATATTTTCATAAAATATCGTAAAGTACAGGACATGAAAAGACAATGCAGTCCATCTGCTGCTGTCTTATAACTCTTGAAATGTAATTCAATCTTGTTTGTGAGTGAATTTTTTCAATACTTGTACATTTTAAAAATCAGATTACAAAACTGAGTTCTCAGCTATGCACTACTGGTTATGAAATACGACCTCACAAAATATGATTTTTGAGCATTACCAGAAAATGTCAACAGAGTTTGTTAAGCATTATATATGGTGTGACAAACAGGATATGCAATTTTAATGAATGTAATCCAATTATGTTTTGTAGATCCCTTTCATGAGTGACTTTGTTTACCATTGTATATAATGGACGTTGTCCAAGGCCTTGTCGTGGATTTTGATAATCGGGGGGGGGGGCAGTACTGTGTGGCGGGGGCAGGTTGAGAGGATCTTTGTCTTATGGATGTTCAGTGTAAGGCCCATGCTCTCGTACGCTTCAATGAAGGTGTTGACGATGGTTTGGAGTTCAAGCTCCGAGTGTGCGCAGTCGCAAGCGTCGTCTGCATACTGTAATTTGATGACAGAGGATGGGACGACCTTGGATCTGGACTGGAGGCAACGGAGGTTGAACAGTTTCCTGTTTGTTCTGTAATTCAGCTCCACTACAGCGGGGAGCTTACTGAGGGTGAGATGGAGCATTGCAGCAAGGAAGATCGAGAAGAGCACTGGTGCGATGACACAGCCTTGCTTGATCCCGGTCCGTATGTGAATTGGGTCTGTGGTGGAACCGTTGGTCAGGATCACGGCTTGCATGTTGTCGTGAAGCATGTGGAGGATGGTGACAAACTTTGAGGAGGACACTCCATAATCCCTCACGGTTGACAGCGTCAAAGGCCTTTGTGAGGTCAAAGAAGGCCATGTACAGCGGTTGGTGCTGTTCCCTGCATTTCTCTTGTAATTGACACGTGGTGAAGATCATGTCCTTTGTGCCCATTGGCAGGATAGGCGCACCAACGTCAGTGTTCTCGCTCAGGCCAACACAACCAGCATCGAAGCTTTGACCACGACCAATCAGCTCCGATGGACGGGTCACATCGTCCGCATGCCCGATACGAGACTCCCAAAATAAGCGCTCTACTCAGAGCTCTGACACGGCAAGAGAGCCCCAGGTGGGCAGAGGAACCGCTTCAAGGACACCCTCAAAGTCTCCTTGAAAAAGTGCAACATCCCCACCAACACCTGGGAATCCCTGGCCCAAGACCGCACAAAGTGGAGGAGAAGCATCCGGGAAGGCGCCGAACACCTCGAGTCTCTTCGCCGAGAGCAAGCGGAAGCCAAGCACACGTCAACCCAAGCACCCCACCCACCCGCCCCTTCAACCACCGTCTGCCCCACCTGTGACAGAGACTGTAGGTCCCACATTGGACTCATCAGTCACCTGAGAACTCATTTTTAATGTGGAAGCAAGTCATCCTCGGTTCCGAGGGACTGCCTAAGAAGAGAAGATATAATGGACGTGGCATAAAATAATGAAGTATTATATCCACGATGTTAATCTACCACAATTTGCATTTATATAGCGTCTTTTAATGTGGAAATGTCACAAAGAGTAATAAAGAAAAAATCCTGTGCCAAAGGAGGTGCTATTAGGAAGGGTGGCCAAAATCTTGATCAGCGATGGGTTTTAAGAAGGGTCTTAAATAAGAAAAGGAAGGTGGAGGGATTTAGAAACAAAGAAAAATAGAAGATAGGAGCAGGAGTAGGCCATTCGGCCTCTCGAGCCTGCTCCGCCATTCAATGCGATCATGGCTGATCATCCAAGTTCAGTACCCGGTCCCTGCTTTCTCCTCATACCCCTTGATCCCTTTAGCCTTAAGAAATATATCCAATTCCTTCTTGAATATATTTAATGAATTGGCCTCTACTGCCTTCTGTGGTAGAGAATTCCACAGGTTCACCACTCTCTGGATGAAGTAATTCCTCCTCATTTCTGTCCTAAATGGCCTACCCCTTATCCTTAGACTGTGACCCCTGGTTCTGGACTCCCCGACCGTCGGGAACATCCTTCCTGCATCTAGTCTGTCCAGTCCTGTCAGAATTTTATAAGTTTCAATGAGATACCCTCTCATTCTTCTAAACTCCAGCGAGTATAAGCCCAATCGACCCAATCTCTCCTCATACGTCATTCCTGCCATCCCAGGTATCAGCCTGGTGAATCTTCGCTGAACTCCTTCCATGGCAAGAACATCCTTCCTCAGATAAGGCGACCAAAACTGCACACAGTACTCAAGATGTGGTCTCACCAAGGCCCTGTACAACTGCAGCAAGACACCCTTGCTCCTGTACTCAAACCCTCTCGCTACGAAGGCCAACATACCATTTGCCTTCTTAACCGCATGCTGCACCTGCATGCTTACCTTCAGCGACTGGTGCACAAGGACACCCAGGTCTCGTTGCACTTCCCCTTCTCCCAATCTATTCAGATAATAATCTGCCTTCCTGTTTTTGACACCAAAGTGGATAACCTTGCATTTATCCACGTTATAGTGCATCTGCCATGCTTCTGCCCAATCACCCAACCTGTCCAAATCATACTGGAGTTTCTCGGCATCCTCCTCACAGCACACACGCCCACCCAGCTTTGTGTCATCTGCAAACTTGGAGATATTACATCTAGTTCCCTTATCTACATCATTAATATATATTGTGAATAGCTGGGGTCCAAGGACCGATCCCTGCGGTACCCCACTAGTCACTGCCTGCCACTCGGAAAAAGACCCATTTATTCCAACTCTTTGCTTTCTGTCTATCCAAGTCAAAACCTTGCCCCCAATCCCATGTGCTTTAACTTTACACGCTAATCTCTTATGCGGGACCTTATCGAAAGCCTTCTGAAAGTCCAAATACACCACATCCACTGGTTCTCCCTTATCTATTTTACCAGTTACATCCTCAAAAAATTCCAGTAGATTAGTCAAGCATGATTTACCTTTTGTAAATCCATGTTGACTTTGTCTGATCCTGTCACTGTTTTCCAAGTGCTCTGCTATTACATCTTTTATAATGGACTCTAGCATTTTCCCCACTACCAATGTCAGGCTTACCGGTCTATAATTCCCCGTTTTCTCTCTACCACCTTTTTTGAATAGTGGGGTAACATTAGCTACCCTCCAATCCATGGGTACTGTTCCAGATTCCATCGAATGTTGGAAGATGATCAGCAATGCATCTACTATTTCTAGGGCCACTCCTTAAGTACCCTAGGATGTAGATCATCAGGCCCTGGGGATTTATCGGCCTTCAATCCCATCAACTTCCCCAACACCATTTCCCTACAAATACTGATTTCTTTCAGTTCCTCCCTTTCATCAGACCCTATGTTCCCCGACATCTCTGGGAGGTTATTTGTGTCCTCCTTTTGAGGGCAACGGAGACAATCGCCCATCCCTTCCAGAGCATGAGGCATTGGCAGCATGACTGCCAATGGTGGGGTGGAAGGAGGGGAGATGCTCAAGAGGCCAGAGTCAAGAGGAACGGAGGGCTAGGGTAGGGGAGGCGCTCAGGCCACAAAGGGATTTAAAGCACAGGGATCAGAATTTTTTTAATTTGAGGGGTTGAAGGACTGGGAACCAATGTAGATTAGGCAAGGACAGGAGCGATGGGTGAGCGGGACTTGGTGCAGGATAGGATACGGCAGAGTTTAGAGTAAGCTGAAGTTTATGGAGGATGGAGGCGAAAATGCATGGGTCAAGGTTTCATCAACAAATGGGCTGAAGTAGGGGCAGTGACGGGCAATGCTACAGAGATGGAACTATATAGTCTTTGTGATGGAGATGATATGGGGTCAGAAGTTCAGTTCGGGATCAAATAGGATGAAAACATTGCAAACAGTCTGGATCAGCCTGAAACCGTGCCTGGGTAGAGTAATGAGTACTGAGTTTGCGACGGGGGCAAAGTTGATTACTTCATTCTTCCCAATGTTTAATTGGAGGAAATTACAGCTCACCAAAGACTGGATGTCAGACAAGCAATCTGACAGAGGCATCGGAAGGGGCGATAGTGATGGTAAGACAGGTAGAGTTGGGTGCCTTCAGCGTACATTTAGAAGCTGACCCCATGTCTGCGGATGATGCGACCAAGAGGCAGCCTGTAGATGAGGAGGGAGAGCACGATAGATCCTTGGGAGGGGAAGAACGCCAAAGGTAACAGTGTAGAGGTGGGGAGAGAAGCCGTGGCTGGAGATGCTCTGGCTATGACTGGATAAGTAAAAGTGGAACCAAGCGAGGGTAGTCCCAACAAAGGAGAGGCAGTGGAGGAGGATGGTGTGGTCGACTAGACCATGTCAAAGATTGCAGAGGTCAAGGAGGGATATAGCATGGTCACATTCAGAGAATGTCATTTGTGATTTTCGTTAGAGTTGTCTCAGTGCTGTGATAGGGTGGAAACCCAAATGGAAAGTTTTAAAGTGAACTGGAGAAGAAAGGGAAATGGAGACAGGGTGGTAGCTTGCAAGGGGGGTGGTCGAGGTTGAGTTTTTTGAGAAGGGGGTTGATGATGGTGGTTTTGAATAGGAGGGGGAGAGTACCTGAGGATAAGGAACCATTTAAAATGCCAGCTAGGATGGGGGCTGTAGGAGCAAAAGTCCGTATTACCCGAATACCTCGCTATTCTTTCTGCGCAGTCTGTGAGATCAGCACATACAGGGTTAAAAGTTCAAACAGCTTTCTGCTGAGCATGGGTTGTAAATTGAGCAAGAGATCACTGCAGTGTGCCCTCACAGGAAAGAAGACGTGTCAATTTGATCACCTGTGTGTTATTATAGTAATAAAATGGATGGCAAGCTTGCTTGTTATTGCAGCAATTAGAAGAGTTGAGAGCCAGGTTCTTTAGTTTACATTTTTATCCTGTTGGCATTTGTATGTACCTTTGATGTACCATGATTTATTAATAGTATGCATGGAATGTAGTGATCAAGAGGTAAATTAGTATAAGAAATGTAAGGGAACACTGTTTAGAAGCTCACGCTGGAATCATGGATAGTGTGCTGTCTCAGCAGCTAGCTCACACTGGAATCAGATGGCGTGTGTCTCAGCAGCTCTCATACTGGTTTGTGTAGTATGAAAAAGATTTGTGCACTCATACTAGTTGTGGATAGTATAAGGTTTCAATAAGGACCTGATCCTACATTACTACAACTAGGTGTGTGTGTAGTCTGACGTGTAAAGCAACAAAATGAAAAGAACAAGAAAGCTGTCCAACAGGGGCCAGGAATGGAACTTGGGTGGTCAGCAGTTTAATTGTAAAGGGGTCAAAGGAGCAGGAGGTGGGTTTCAGTCACGAGAGAAGCTCAGAGAGGAAATGCAGGGAGATGAGAGAAAAACTAGTGACAGTCGGGGGTTCAAAACTAGGGCAAGGGGGGAGGTTTGGCTTGGTGGGCAAGAGGAAGTGGGGGAAACAGCAGAGGCAGCTGAATGGATGGTTTTTGTCTTCGTGACAAAGAAGTTAATGAGTTGCTCTCACTTTCTGTTAGAGGAAGGTGAAAGAGGCAGGAGAAAGGGTTTTAGAGACTGATGGTAGTGGGGGGAAAAAGGAGTCGAGGATCATCTTGCTCTCCAGAATCAGCTTGGAGTAGTGAGTGGCTTTTGGTAGAAGAAAGTGAGGACTGATATCACTTGATGTGGCCCAGCCAGATCTGGTAATGGATGGCTATTCCATTTATGCCAATCACACTTGTCTGCATCCCTTGGATGCGAGGGAGTGAAAATGTGGACCAATCCAGGGGAACTACTGGGAAGGGAGAGATTAAAGATTTTGCTGGGGACAAGGGTATCGAAGGTGGAAGTGAGGGAATGGTTGACCAAATCGACGGCTGTTGAAGTATCATGGTGAATGGAGGGCCAAAGGCTAGCCAGCTGGCAGCTTGAAAGTGAAGTTGTAAGTGACTATGGGAAACAGTTTCCCCCCCCCCCCCCCCCGCCCAGAGACAGATACAAAAGGAAGTGGACTTGGAAAAGGGGTTGGGGATGCAGGTAATGCGGGATGCAAGGAAGTGATCGGAGATGGCCTTGTCAGCGATCAAGGCCAGGGAGAGGAGACACTATGGAACATGACAAGATCGTGAATAGGAGTAGGAGAGTTTATATGGAGAGAGATATTTCGAGAGGACAGGAGGGCAGTGAATTCAGAAGAGAGACAGCAAGGCGAGCTAGGATGGAGATTACAATCGAGGAGAATGGTGAATCACAGTGCACAGGCTGTTGGAGGAAAGATATTTTGGAAAGAAATTCAAGGGGAAGAATTTCTGAAGTGTCTTCAGGAGAACCTGCTTGATCAGTATGTTTCCGGCCTGACGAGGGAGGAGGCATTGCTGGATCTGGTTCTGGGAATGAGGTAGGTCAAGTGTCAGTAGGTGAACATTTAGGGAACAGTGATCATAGTGTCAGAAGGTTTAAATTAGCTGTGGAAAAGGACAGGGAGCAATCTAGGGTAAAAATGTTTAACTGGGGGAAAGCCAATTTCAATGGGATGAGAACGGGTCTGGCTCGGGTAAACTGGAATCAAAGATCGGCAGGCAAAACTGTAATGGAACAATGGGCTGCCTTTAAAGAGGAAATAGTTCAGGTACAGTTGAGGTACATTCCCACTAGGGGGAAAGGCAGGGCAACTAAAGTCAGGGCTCCCTGGATGACAAACCAGATAGAGGACATGATGAAGCAGAAAAAGAGCACGTATGACAGATGTCAGGTTGCAAATACATCTGAGAATCAGGCTATATATAGAAAAGTCAGGAGAAGAAGTGAAAAAGAAAATAAGAGGGGCAAAGAGAGGGTATGAGAATAGACTGGCTGCCAACATAAAAGGTAATCCAAAAGTCTTCTATAGGCATATAAATAGTAAAAGGGTAGTAAGAGGAGGGGTGGGGCCGAGTAGGGACCAAAAAGGAGACGTGTACATGGAGGCAGAGGGTATGGCTGAGGTACTAAATGAGTACTTTGCATCTGTCTTCACCAAGGAAAAGAATGCTGCCATAAACAGTGAAGGAGGAGGTAGTGGAGACACTTGATCAGGATCAAATTTGATCCTGAAGAGATATTAAGGGGTATGGGGAAGAGAGCGGGAATATGGTATTGAGATAGAGGATCAGCCATGATCATATTGAATGGCGGAGCAGGTTCGAAGGGCCGAATGGCCTACTCCTGCTCCTATTTTTCTATGTTTCTATTAGAAAGGCTGGCTGTACGTAGATAAATCACCAGGAGCGGATGGGATGCATCCTAGGATGCTGAGGGAATTGAGGGCGGAAATCGCGGAGGTACTGGCCATAATATTCCAATCCTCCATAGATACGGGTGTGGTGCCAGAGGACTGGAGAATTGCAAATGTTACACCATTGTTCAAAAAAGGGGTGTAAAGATAAACCCAGCGAGTACAGGCCAGTCAGTTTAACTTCAGTAGTGGGGAAGCTTTTAGAAACAGTAATCAGGGACAAAATTAAGTCACTTGAATAGGTATGGATTAATTGGGGAAAGCCAGCACAGATTTGTTAAAGGCGAATTATGTTTAACCAACTTGATTGAGTTTTTTGATGAGGCAACAGAGAGGGTTGATGAGGGTAATGTGGTTGACGTAGTGTACATGGATTTCCAAAAGGCGTTTGATAAAGTGCCACATAATAGGCTTGCCAGCAAAGCCCATGGAATAAAAGGGACAGTGGCAGCACGGATACAAAATTGGCTAAGTGACAGGAAACAGAGAGTAGTGGTGAACGGTTGTTTTTTGGACTGGAGGAACGTATACAGTGGTGTTCCCCAGGGGTCAGTTCTAAGACCACTGCTTTTCTTGATATATATTAATGACTTGGACTTGGGTGTACAGGGCACAATTTCAAAATGTGCAGATGACACAAAACTTGGAAGTATAGTGAACAGTGAGGAGGATAGTGATAGACTTCAGGAAGACACAGACAGGCTAGTGAAATGGGCAGACACGTGGCAGATGAAATTTAACACAGAAAAGTGTGAAGTGATACATTTTGGTAGAAAGAATGAGGAGAGGACATATAAGCTAAATGGTATAATCCTAAAGGGGGTGCACAAACAGAGACACCTGGGGGTATAAGTGCACAAATTGTTGAAGGTGGCAGGGCAGGTTGAGAAAGTAGTTAAAAAGGCTTATGGGATCCTGGGCTTCATAAACAGAGGTATGGAGTACAAAAGTGTGGAAATTATAATTAACCTGTATAAAACACTGGTTCGGCCCCAACTAGAGTAGTGTTCAATTCTGGGCACGACACTTTAGGAAATATGTGAAGGCCTTAGAAAAGGTGCAGAAAAGATTTACGAGAATGATTCCAGGAATGAGGGACTTCAGTTACGTTGATAGACTGGAGAAGCTGGGGTTGTTCTCCTTGGAGCAGAGGAGATTTGATAGAGGTGTTCAAAATCATGAGGGGTCTGAACAGAGTAGATAGAGAGAAACTACTCCCATGGTCGAGAACCAGAGGGCACAGATTTGAGGTGATTGGCAAAAGAACCAAAGGTGACATAAGAAAAAACTTTTTTACGCAGCGAGTGGTTAAGATCTGGAATGCACTGCCTGAAAGAGTGGTGGAGGCAGACTCAATCTTATCTTTCAAAAGGGAGTTGGATAAGTATCTGAAGGAAAAAATTTGCAGGGCTACGGGGAAAGGACAGGGGGGTAGGACTAGCTGAGAGTCGGCATGGGCTCGATGGGCTGAATGGCCTTCTTCCATGCTGTAACCATTCTATGATTCGATGAAGGTGGGGCTGGGAGCAATAGACGACAAGAATGTTATAGGAGAGTCACGAGCTGTGGAACAAGATGAGATGCTCCAAGGAAGAGATGTACCAGGGGAGTAGGGGGAGATATCAAGGTGTGACTTGGTGATTATGGCTACACCACCATCGCGGTGGTTTGGGCAGGGTAGGTGGTGGAAAGTGTAGCTAAGCACGGAGGCTTCGGTAAGGAAAAAGATGTCACCACTGTGAGCCAAGTTTCAGTCAAAGCCAGGATGTCAATGCAATCATCCACAATAAGGTTGTGAATGGCAAGGGTCTTGGTCGCAAGTGAATGGACATTGTAGAGGAAACTGCTAAAAGGGGCGGTGATTGCTGATTCGCTGGCAGAGTACAAAAGGGCAGTGGTGGGAGGGATGAGTGGGACAGGTGAAGTTGGCGACTTAAGCCGTCAGTGGGCGAGAAGGTCAGCAAGAGGGGCTGGGGCAGTTGGAATTGCTGCCCATAAAGAGACAGTGACTCAATGGGCCCTTCAAAGAATGCCAAGAGAGGCAGAGATGGTAGCTGTGGGCTTATTTAAGGGGGATTTAAACCTGGGATGGCAGCAGGAGAGAAGGAAGACAGAGGACTAGCGATTGGTTGGTTGGGGGGGGGGGGGGGCGGTGAAAAGTACCCCAGAGGAGAGAAATGAAAAGGTGGCATGATCGGGTGACAGGAAGGGGAGGAGAAGAAAGTGGGCCGAGAGAGAAAATATAGGGAGATAGAAGTAATGGGCTTGGGTCCAGAGTGGCAACCAAAATGTGCATACGAATAGACACAGAAGGAATTCAGGATACATAAACATGGGAGAGATTAGATTGGACTCGGCATGCAGAGTGCCTTCCGACTTTGTACACACAGGATTTCACCTATCTATAGAACATTTTGTCCAAAATCTTGAAAATTCTAATTCTTGGAATTAAAGCTAGAATGTGTGGAGAGGTAAATAATATTCTAATGACCAATTATTGAAATGTACTGTTTTCAGATCAAAAGAGCTAACTCTGAAAACTGGGCAACATGCTTCTTTTTAAGCAGTCCCTCGGAACCAAGGATGATTTAAAGGGCAACGTGCAGGCAAGTAGCCAGCGCACAAAACTGGATAAATTAACAGCATGTATACGCACAACAGGTGCGTACAAGGCGATGTACAGGACTGTAGGGCCAAAGTTGGTATTTCACAGAACTGAGCAGATTATTCCAGAGTTTATACTTCTCTCAGGCAAATTCCGATTAGGAGTTGATTGACTGATTCATGCATTCTAAGCTTGCCAGTCAAACAGGCAGAAGAGACGTTATAGCTTGACCAACAATCAAGCTCTGTTCAGTAATACTGTGACCTAACAGTCAACTAAAATGTGTAATAGAGCACAATGATAGAAGCAATGGTCATTTTTTACAACATCTCGCAGCTCTGAGGCAATGGAGTCCATTCCATTCTGACCATATAATCAAAATAACTAATGAAGAGATGACAAATGCAGTAAGTTTGTTAGGTTGAATGTGTAACTAGTTTTTGTAATACAAGCTTGATAACCCCCCACTGATCAGATAAATGTAACTGGTCTGAGGTCCCCCTGCACTAACCCCCTGCCATAAGCAGACAAATGGGAATGCTCCATTCCCAACCTCCCTTTCCTCTCAAAATTCCTCGAACATGTTGTTGCTTCTCAAATCCATGCCCATCTTTCCTGCAACACCCTGTTTGAACCGCTCCAATCAGGTTTCCGTCCATGTAACAGCACTGAAAGGCCCTTACCAAAGTCACAAATTACATCCTATGTGACTTTGACCGTGATAAACTCATCCCTCCTCATCCTTTTCGACCTTTCTGCAGCCTTTGACACGGCTGACCACATCATCCTCCTCCAACGCCGCTCCTCCGTTGTTCAGCTGGCTGCGACTGCTCTCGCCTGGCTCAAGTCCTATCTTTCCTACATTACAACAGTGACTACACATCAAAAGTACTTCATTAGCCATGAAGCGCTTTGGGATGTCCGGAGGTCATGAAGGGCGTTATATAAAAGCAAGTCTTTCTTTTCTTTTTAACCAGTTGTTGCCAGAGAATCACCTGCAATAGTTTCTCTTCTCGCACCAACACAGTTAACTCTGAAGTCCCTCAAGGATGTATCCTTGGCCCCCTCCTATTTCTCATCTATATGCTGCCCCTCGGCAACATTATCCAAAAACACGTCGTCAGGTTCCACATGTACGCTGCACTCAGTCCACAAACAGCAATGAGATGAATGAGCAGCTTGTTTTGGTAGTGCCAGTTGAGGGATGAATGTTGGCAAAGAGAATTTACATACAGAGTTACACAGAGTCTACAGCACAGAAACAGGCCATTCGGCCCAACTTGCCTGTGCCGGCACTTATGCTCCATACGAGCCACCTCCTACTTCATCTAATCCTATCAGCATATCCTTCAATTCCTTTCTCCCTCATATGCATGTCTAACTTCCCCTTAAATGTATCTATGTGACTCGTCTCGACTACTCCATGGTAGCACTCTAATTTTCTGCTTTACTTTCAATACTATTATGGGATATTTTACATCCACCTGAACAAGCAGACTGAGCTTCATTTTAATATATCCAAAAGGTGCATACAAGTATGAATTGTGAACGGACATTGAACACGATTTCTACATTTCATCTACTTTCTTCAACTGAGAATTGTAAAAAAAAAAAGCTTGATCGTTTTGTGATGCTACTGATTCAAATTACAGATCCAAACCATGCAAATCACATTGTGCCATTGTGGAACACTGCTGAATTTATTACTGGTGTAGTGCATTACTGGTGATCACAGCTGTCACTGGACTCTGTCAATGTAATCAGGCCCATCAAGCAACAGTCAACACTGCAAATGGACTGATGCTATACCAGTGCTACAGTCTGCAATTATCCATCTCTCCTCTACTAAAGATTGAGAATTAGCCTCATACTAATAGAGGTGGATTTTAACTTTGCTCCCCTCCTCCTGCAATATAGTCTTTTAAAATCCAAACTTAGCTTTATCTAACCACTACCTGTTGATTTGTCTTGTCTCGCCTACAGTTTTCACTATGGGACTTAACCCTTCTCCCAGTTACAAAAGGACTTTCAATTGAAATACATTACTCTGAAATCTGTCAAGAATGGGATAAGATGTAATTCTGGACAACATTCAGGCTTGGGCTGATAAGTGGCAAGTAACATTTGCGTTACACAAGTGCCAGGCAATGACTATCTCCAACAAGAGAGCATCTAACCACCACTCCTCGACATTCAACAGCATTACCATTGCCGAATCCCCCAACATCAACATCCTGGGGGGGGGGGGGGGGGGGGAGATGGGATGGGATGGGGGGTCACCATTGACCAGAAAGTTAACTGGACCAGCCACATAAATACTGTGGCTACAAGAGCAGGTCCGAGGCTGGGTATTCACCTCCTGACTCCCCAAAGCCTTTCCACCATCTACAAGGCACAAGTCAGGAGTGTGATGGAACACGCTCCACTTGCCTGGATGAGTGCAGCGCCAACAATTCAAGAAGTTCGACAACATCTAGGAAAAAGCAACCCTCTTGATTGGCACCTCATCCACCACTTTAAACATTTACTCCCTCCACCACCGGCGCACCGTGGCTGCAGTGTGTACCAGCTACAAGATGCACTGCAGCAACTCGTCAAGGCTTCTTTGGCAGCACCTCCACCACCTAGAAGGACAAAAGCAGCCAGGCGCATGGGAACACCATCACCTCCAAGTTCCCCACTATCCTGACTTGGAAACATATTGCCGATCCTTCATCGTCGCTGGATCAAAATTCCAGAACTCCTGATCCAACAGCAGTGTAGGAGTACCTTCACCACACGGACTGCAGCGGTTCAAGAAGGCAGCTTACCACCACCTTCTCAATGGCAATGAGGGATGGACAATAAATGCTGGCCTTGCCAGCGACGACCACATCCCATGAACTAATGTTTTAACTGGGTTTACAAACTCTTTGCAGAACTATGCTATTTGCTATTGTATGTTATTTCCCTGGTGTCCTGAGATCTGTAACTCTACATACTAAAATGTACTGAATTGCAGGGGAATTCAAGGTTGTTGAAAAGTTCAAAAACTGAAAACGTTAAAAACCACATGGGCTCATGCATGTTCCTGGCAAAGATCTACAAAGTTGCCATATTCACGTACAAGGTCACACCGTTTTCTCTCTAGAAATGCAATGGTTTAAAATGCAACGTTTTCCTCTACGCTGCCGATTGGGGCGGGGAAAATGTGTAGCAGCCAGACGTCGTTGAATAGCGAGTCACTTTTCCCCCTCCCAACTGCATTTTTGCAGGCGCTTCAGAACATCCCACTCTTGTCATTGCCGCCCGGCTGCAGGTCAACCTAGCCTGATGGTTTTACCCAGCAGACACTTTCCCTGGCCCCGGGCTGGTCCCGCCCCCCAGCTGGCTGCTGATTGGTCAACAGTCTCCTCCTCGGGGGGCGCATGAACCGTCTGATTGGTGCACATCCACGTCGATCCGCTCCTGCCGCCCGGCCGATTAAGTTAGGTTGGATTAACGGCCTGAATGAACGCCGTGCGGGCCGATTCATTGTCAGCGAGAAGGCTACGGGAGCACGGGGGGGGGGACTCGAATAGAGAAAGGAAGATTAGCGCACCAGTATGTTTAATGTCAGATTAGCCATCACGCCACCGACCGACGCTCTCCTACCTTTAGCGGCGGAGCCACTTTCCACGAAGCCCTCAACATTTTTTTGACCCCCCCCTCCAACCTCGATGATTATTATGTCGTTCGAT
The DNA here is from genome assembly GCF_052327205.1 of Somniosus microcephalus. Taxonomy (NCBI): domain Eukaryota; kingdom Metazoa; phylum Chordata; class Chondrichthyes; order Squaliformes; family Somniosidae; genus Somniosus; species Somniosus microcephalus. Next base: position 347,354,711 of record NC_140988.1, read on the forward strand.
GAAGAAAAATTACTCCACCGTACCGGGCTAGAACATTTTGTATATATATATATAAAACAAAAAATAAGTATCACAGAGCCCGCGGCCGCCTTCAGCTCCGTCCTCTCGGCTCAGGTGAAATGACAGCGTCGACCGCTTCCAGATCCCACTCCTCCCCTCAACCGACCGAGGCTGCGCCGCCCAACACGCATGCGCACGCCCCCCTGCCACTCAACCCAACTTGGTTCTGGATTCCCTCGCAACCAAACTTATGGGGAAAGGTGCAAGATGTAGGCTAATTTGAGTTCTCTGCAAATTTTTGCCCTAGTGGTTCGAAGTTTTTCACGATATTAAGGGGAACAGACAGGGTAGATAGAGACCAACTAGGGAGTCTAGGAGTTTTTAAAATTCGTTTATGAGATGTGGGCGTCGCTGGCAAGGCCAGCATTTATTGCCCATCCCTAATTGCCCTTGAGAAGGTGGTAGTGAGCCGCCTTCTTGAACCCGCTGCAGTCCGTGTGGTGAAGGTACTCCCACAGTGCTGTTAGGTAGGGAGTTCTAGGATTAGGGGGGTATAGTCTAAACATTAGAGCCAGGAGTGAAATTAGGAAACACTCCCAACACACAAAGGGTGGTAGAAGTTTGGAACTCTTCCGCAAACGGCGATTGATGCTGGATCAATTGTTAATTTTAAATCTGAGATTGATAGCTTTTTGTTAACCAAAGCTATTAAGGGATATGGGCCAAAGGCGGGTGTGATGAAATATTCCATTCATCACTGCCTGTGACTGTGGTCGGTTTCAGTTTCATTTCCCTTCCCCCAGTTCCATTTCCTCACCATTGTATTGTATATTGGAATGTGTTGTGTGTAGGGCTCCGCCCATACCTGGCCCCTATGTAAGCAAGCTCAGTCTGGCCTCATATCCAGTACTGCAGCCCTCCGGATGGAAGATACCTCTCTCCACTACGTGTTACCTTCTAAGTTAATAAAAGCCTTGTTTTGTTTCGCTAACATCGAGTCTCGGAATTATTGAGGCACATCAATTTTATTAACTTATTTTTCAACACAATGGATCAACTCCTGAAACTCGAACGTTTGGATTTGGATCAGCATGCTCCGGACGCATCAGCATGCTTCGGACACTGGTTTATGTGTATGGAATTCTTCCTGGACAATTCCGCAGCCGTCAAAGACGCTACGGACGCTGCGAGTATGAAACTCGGAATTCTGCGGAATTGGGTAAGCCACCGGGTTTACCCCCTCATCCAAGACGCCGACACGTACCTGGCCGCCTGCGACATCTTAAAGGCGCATTACCAGCAGCCTACGAATGAGGTGTATGCTAGGCATCTGCTCGCTACTCGCGCACAGCGACCTGGGGAATCGGTGGAGGAGTTCCTAGGCACCCTGAAAATGCTTGGCAAAGACTGCAAGTGCCGAGATGTAAAAGCCGCAGTGTACACTGACGAGCTTGTTCGCGATGCCTTTATCACAGGCCTCAGCTCCACTTACATCCGGCAAAGACTGCTGGAAAAAACGGGATTGGACCTGAAACAGGCTGCGGACACCGCGCGATCCCTGGATGTGGCCCAGAGAAACTCGGACGCCTACTCTTCAGCCCGCGCCGTCCACGCCGCCACATGTGCACCAAGGGCGCCGCCATCTTGGAAGGCATCTTCCCCGCCCGGCAGCCCGACACCGTCGGGGCCCCGCTCTCCCCCCAGAAGCCCTACGACAGCCGCGACGCGTCGGGGACCCAACTGCTACTTCTGCGGGCAGCCAAAGCACACCAGAAACCTGTGCCCGGCGAAAGGCACCACCTGCTTTAAGTGCGGTAAGAAGGGGCACTTCGGGAAGGTGTGCAGAGGGAACCCCGCCGGAAAACCAACCGCCGGAAAACCCGCCACCGCCGCGTGCGCGCCGTGGGAGCGGCCATCTTGGACGCCATCTTGCCCGACCTCGTGGGGTCCGCCATCTTATGAGCAGACAGCGTGGACGCCATCTTGTCTCGATCAGGGCCCTACAGTGGCATCGGTCACAGTGGACCAGACCAGGCCGCACCCGCTATCCAAATCAATGGTGGACATCGAGGTAAACGGGTGCAGGGTTAAATGTTTAATTGACAGTGGAAGCACGGAGAGTTTTATCCACCCTGAACTGGCACAACAACTCTCCCTAAAGGTGGTCCCTACTCAGGGTACCATCTCTATGGCTGATAAAACCCAGACATCGACCATTCTGGGTTACTGCACGGTACAATTGTCCGTTAACAGAACTGTATATGATAATTTTAAAGTATTAATCATGAAGAATCTATGTGCGAGCGTGATCTTGGGCCTGGATTTCCAGTGCAACCACCAAAGCATCACGCTCAAGTACGGTGGGTCCCAGCCGCCCCTCACAGTGTGCGGTCTGGCTACCCTGAAGGTAAAGCCGCCTTCGCTATTCGCGAACCTTACCCCTAACTGCCGGCCAATAGCGACCAAAAGCAGGAGGTACAGCTGGGAGGACAGGCGGTTTATCGCGACCGAGGTAGACAGGCTCCTGAAAGAGCGCATTATTGAACGCAGCAACAGCCCATGGCGCGCCCAAGTGGTAGTGGTAAGGGGTAGCGAGAAGAAACGGATGGTGATCGACTATAGCCAAACGATCAACAGGTACACCCAACTAGACGCCTACCCGCTACCTGGCATATCAGAAATGGTGAACCAAATCGCCCAATACCGGGTGTTCTCCACCATCGACCTTAAGTCAGCGTACCACCAGCTCCCTATCAGACCAGAGGACCGCCCGTACACCGCCTTCGAGGCGAACGGACGCCTCTACCAATTCCTCAGAGTCCCCTTTGGGGTGACGAATGGGGTCTCGGTCTTCCAGAGGGAGATGGACCGCATGGTCGATGACCACCACTTGCAGGCAACCTTCCCCTACCTCGACAACGTCACCATCTGCGGTCACAACCAGCAGGATCATGACTCGAACCTCGAGAGGTTCCTGGAAACCGCACAAAAACTCAACCTCACCTACAACGAGGACAAGTGCGTTTTCAACACCACGCGCCTCTGCATACTAGGCAGCGTGGTGGAGAATGGGGAAATCGGACCAGACCCCGACCGATTGCGCCCCCTACGGGAGCTGCCCCTGCCCAACACTCCCAAAGCCCTGAAAAGGTGCCTGGGGTTATTTTCTTATTATTCCCAATGGGTCCCCAACTACTCCGACAAAGCCCGCCCCCTCTTGAAAGCATCCTCTTTTCCGCTCTCTGCTGAGACCCACACCGCCTTCAAAAGCATTAAGCAGGATATTGAGCGGGCCACGCTACAGGCAGTGGACGAGAACACTCCATTTCAAGTGGAAAGTGATGCGTCTGACTTCGCCTTGGCGGCCACCCTCAACCAGGCGGGGCGGCCCGTAGCTTTCTTCTCGAGGACCCTCCAAGGGCCCGAGATCAGACACTCCTCCGTGGAAAAGGAGGCCCAAGCCATCGTGGAGGCAGTGCGCCACTGGCGCCACTACCTAGCCGGCAAACGCTTCACCCTACTCACCGACCAGCGGTCGGTAGCGTTTATGTTCAATAATAAACAGAGGGGGAAGATTAAAAATGATAAGATTCTTAGGTGGCGGATCGAGCTCTCCACCTTCGAGTATGACATCATTTACCGGCCAGGGGCCCTTAACGAATCCCCTGGCGCCCTCTCACGAGGGACGTGTGCCAGCGCCACCGGGGATCGGCTACAGACCCTCCACAACGACCTCTGCCACCCAGGGGTCACGCGGCTGTTCCACTTCATAAAGTCCCGTAACTTACCCTACTCGATTGAGGAAGTTCGGTCTCTGACCAGGAACTGCCGCACTTGCGCTGAGTGCAAGTCTCAGTTCTACCGCCCAGATAGAGCCCACTTAATCAAAGCTACACGGCCCTTTGAGCGGCTCAGCTTAGATTTCAAGGGCCCCCTCCCGTCCGTCGACCGCAATGTTTACTTCCTGAACATTGTGGACGAATACTCCCGGTTCCCATTCGCCTTCCCCTGCCCAGACATGACCAGCGCCACGGTCATTAAATGCCTCAACAGCCTGTTCTGCCTGTTCGGTATGCCGAGCTACATCCATACGGATAGGGGGGCGTCCTTCATGAGTGAAGAGCTACACCAGTACATGCTGTCCAGGGGGATTGCCACGAGCCGTACCACCAGCTACAACCCCCGGGGTAACGGCCAAGTGGAGCGAGAGAACAGGACAGTATGGAAAGCAGTCACTCTAGCTCTAAGGACCAAGGGCCTCCCTATCTCCCGCTGGCAGGAAGTCCTCTCGGATGTGCTCCATTTGATACGGTCGCTATTGTGTACTGCCACTAATGCCACGCCTCATGAACGAATGTTTGTCTTTCCCCGGAAATCCACCTCAGGCGTATCCATGCCGTCATGGCTCTCCACCCCAGGTCCGGTATTCGTGCGAAGGCATGTGAGGGGCCACAAGACGGACCCTCTCGTGGAGCCAGTGTACCTACTCCACGCCAACCCCCAATACGCATATGTCCAGCACGCCGACGGAAGGGAGGACACCGTGTCCATAAAAGACGTCGCCCCAGCCGGTAACGACAACAACCACGGCGATAGCAGCGACAACGATCGCAGCAACTCTTACCCACCCACTACTCTTTCATCACCCCCGGAAGAACATCGACCAACGGCACCCCCACCAACTACCCCTTCAACAACCCTGGCGGCACCCCCGGCAGAGACCCAGGAGGCTACCGGGGACACCCAGCCGACACCCGCGGCACCGCAACAGCCACGTCGGTCGCAGAGGACTATCAAACCCCCGAACAGACTAAATCTATAGAAGGGGTGAATGTGATGAAATATTCCATTCATCACTGCCTGTGACTGTGGTCGGTTTCAGTTTCATTTCCCTTCCCCCAGTTCCATTTCCTCACCATTGTATTGTATATTGGAATGTGTTGTGTGCAGGGCTCCGCCCATACCTGGCCCGTATGTAAGCAAGCTCAGTCTGGCCTCATATCCAGTACTGCAACCCTCCGGATGGAAGATACCTCTCTCCACTACGTGTTACCTTCTAAGTTAATAAAAGCCTTGTTTTGTTTCGCTAACATCGAGTCTCGGAATTATTGAGGCACATCAGCGGGTATATAGATCAGCCATGATCTCATTGAATGGCGGAACAGGCTCAAGGGGCTAAATGGCTTTCTATGTCCCTATGATTTGTAGGGAAACTGTGGCAAATATTGACACACTCTAGACCACCGCCCCCCCATCATAACTTCCAAAAGCCATAGAATTTTACAGCACAGAAGGAGGACATTCAGGCCCTCATGCCTGCGCCGGCTCTCTGAAAAGGCTATCCACTTAGTTTCATTGCCCTACCCGTTATAAATCTCTATTTTTCAAGTATTTGTCCACTTGTGTATTATAAGCTATTACCAATTCTGCTTCACTACTGGTTCTGGAAGCGTATTCCGTTTACCGTGGCAAAATATCCTTCCTCATCCTTCTCTACCTGTTTGCAGCCTTTGACATGGTTGACTACACTCCCGCGCCCAGCTGGGTGGATCTACCCTCGCCTGGTTCCATTCTTATCTAACCAGTCGTAGCCAGAGAATCACCTGCAATGTCTTCTCTTCCCGCCCCCGCACCGTTACCTCTGGAGTCCTCCAAGGATCTATCCTTGGCCCTCTCCTATTTCTCATCTACATGCTGCCCCTTAGCGACAACAACCGAATACACAGCGTCAGGTTCCACACTTAAGTTGACAGCACCCAGCTCTACCTCACTACTGCCTCTCTCAACCACTCCACTGTCTCTAAATTGTCAGACTGCTTGTCCAACATCCAGTACTGGATGAGCAGAAATGTCCTCCAACAAAATATTGGGAAGACCGATGCCGTTGTCCTCCGTTCCCCGCCACCGACTCCATTCCTCTCACTGCCTGAGGTTGAACTAGACCGTTCGCAACCTTGGCATCCTATTAACCCTTGAGTATTGTGTGCAGTTTTAGTCGCCTTATCTGAGGAAGGACGTTCTTGCCATGGAGGGGGTGCAGCGAAGATTCACCAGACTGATACCTGGGATGGCAGGAATGACTTATGAGGAGAGATTGGGTCGATTGGGCTTATACTCACTGGAGTTTAGAAGAATGAGAGGGGATCTCATTGAAACTTATAAAATTCTAACAGGACTGGGCAGACTAGATGCAGGAAGGATGTTCCTGATGGTCGGGGAGTCCAGAACCAGGGGTCACAGTCTAAGGATAAGGGGTAAGCCATTTAGGACAGAGATGAGGAGGAACTTCTTCACCCAGAGAGTGGTGAACCTGTGGAATTCTCTACCACAGAAGGCAGTGGAGGCCAATTCATTAAATATATTCAAGAAGGAGTTAGATATATTTCTTAAGGCTAAAGGGATCAAGGGATATGGGGAGAAGGCAGGGACCGGGTACTGAATTTGGATGATCAGACATGATCTCATTAAATGGCGGAGCAGGCTCAAGGGGCCGAATGGCCTATTCCTGCTCCTATCTTCTATGTTTCTATGAGATGAGCTACTGACCACATATCCGCTCTATCACCGCCTATTTCCATCTCCGTAACATTGCTCGTCTCCACCCAGGCCAAAGCGCATCTGCTGCTAAAACCCTCGTCCATGCTTTTGTTATCTCTAGACTTGGCCTTCCAATGTTCTCCTGGCCAGCCTCCCATCTTCCACCCAAATAAACTTGCACTCACCTAAAACTCTGCTACCCATATTCTAATTCGCACCAAGCCCTGTTCACGTAGCAACCCTGTGCTCGCTGACCTACATTGGCTCCCAGTCCGGCAACGCCTCGATTTAAAAATTCTCATCCTTGTTTTCAAAGCCCCCTTATGGCCTCATCTCTGTAACCTCCTCCAGCAATACAACCCTCCGAGGTCACTGCGTTCCTCCAATTCTGGCCTCTTGCGCATCCCCGATTTTAATCGCTCTACCATTGGCAACGTGCCTTCAGTTGCCTGGACCTTAAGCTCTGGAATTCCCTCCATAAGCCTCTCTACCTCTCTCTCCTCCTTAAACTCATTTAATCCTATCTCATCTGTCCTAATATCTCCTTTACCTCTATAGATATGTGAAGAGAAAAAGATTGGTGAAGTCAAGCGTAGGTCCCTTGCAGTCAGAATCAGGGGAATTTATAATGGGGAACAAAGAAATGGCAGACCAATTAAATACATACTTTGGTTCTGTCTTCACAAAGGAGGACACAAATAACCTCCCAGAGATGTCGGGGAACATAGGGTCTAATGAGAGGGAGGAACTGAATTAAACCAGTATTTGTAGGGCAATGGTGTTAAGGAAATTGACGGGATTGAAGGCTGATAAATCCCCGGGCCTGATAATCTACATCCTAAGGTACTTAAGGAAGTGGCCCTAGAAATAGTAGATGCATTGCTGGTCATCTTCCAAAATTCTATAGACTCTGGAACAGTACCCATGGATTGGAGGGTAGCTAATGTTACCCCACTATTCAAAAAAGGTGGCAGAGAGAAAACGGGGAATTATAGACCGGTAAGCCTGACATTGGTAGTGGGGAAAATGCTAGAGTCCATTATAAAAGATGTAATAGCAGAGCACTTGGAAAACAGTGACAGGATCGGACAAAGTCAACATGGATTTACAAAAGGTAAATCGTGCTTGACTAATTACTGGAATGTTTTGAGGATGTAACTGGTAGAATAGATAAGGGAGAACCAGTGGATGTGGTGTATTTGGACTTTCAGAAGGCTTTTGATAAGGTCCCGCATAAGAGATTAGCGTGTAAAGTCAAAGCACATGGGATTGGAGGCAAGGTACTGACTTGGATAGAGAATTGGCTGGCAGACAGGAAGCAAAGAGTTGGAATAAACGGCTCTTTTTCTGAGTAGCAGGCAGTGACTAGTGGGGTACCGCAGGGATCGGTGCTAGGATCCCAGCTATTCACAATATATATTAATGATCTGGACAAGGGAACTAGATGTAATATCTCCAAGTTTGTAGACGACACAAAGATGGGTGGGCGTGTGTGCTGTGAGGAGGATGCCGAGAAACTCCAGTATGATTTGGACAGGTTGGGTGATTGGGCAGATGTATGGCAGATGCAGTATAATGTGGATAAGTGCGAGGTTATCCACTTTGGTGGCAAAAACAGGAAGGCAGATTATTATCTGAACGGCAATAGATTGGGAGAAGGGGAAGTGCAACGAGACCTGGGTGTCCTTGTGCACCAGTTGCTGAAGGTAAGCATGCAGGTGCAGCAGGCGATTAAGAAGGAAAATGGTATGTTGGCCTTCGTAGCGAGAGGATTCGAGTACAGGAACAAGGATGTCTTGCTGCAGTTGTATAGGGCCTTGGTGAGACCACACCTTGAGTATTGTGTGCAGTTTTGGTCGCCTTATCTGAGGAAGGATGTTCTTGCCATGGAGGGAGTGCAGCGAAGATTCACCAGATTGATACCTGGGATGGCAGGAATGACGTATGAGGAGAGATTGGGTCGATTGGGCTTATACTCGCTGGAGTTTAGAAGAATGAGAGGGGATCTCATTGAAACTTATAAAATTCTAACAGGACTAGACAGACTAGATGCAAGAAGGATGTTCCCGATGGCGGGGGAGTCCAGAACCAGGGGTCACAGTCTAAGGATAAGGGGTAAGCCATTTAGGACAGAGATGAGGAGGAATTTCTTCACCCAGAGTGTGGTGAACCTGTGGAATTCTTTACCACAGAAGGCAGTTGAGGCCAATTCATTAAATATATTCAAGAAGGAGTTAGATATATTTCTTAAGGCTAAAGCGATCAAGGGATATGGGGAGAAGGCAGCGACAGGGTACTGAGTTTGGATGATCAGCCATGATCTCATTAAATGGCGGAGCAGGCTCGAGGGGCTGAATGGCCTACTGCTGCTCCTATCTTCTATGTTTCTATGTTTCTTCTGTGTTATGTGGCTCGATGTCTAATTTTGCTTGACAATTCTCCTGTGAAACAGCTTGGGACGTTTTACTACATTAAAGGCGCTGTATAATTGCAAGTTGTTGCATTCTACCCTTGAACATATGTGGTACCCCAAAGCTGGCCATAGTGTTCTAACTGTGGCCTAACCAATGACTTGTGTAGGATTAGCATTACTTCTTTGGCTGGGCCCGGGACTGGCCCTTCATTTAAAGATGAAAACCTCAGTAATATCTCTTCTGAATCTGCATTTCCAAAGTGAATTACGAATATTATTCCTGAGCTAGAGCTGAAACTGAGTTAGCTTTACTTATCAAGTAAAATATCTCTGATTATTATAGTAGATTTCTCATCCAAAATATTTTAACATATATGAAATCTTTAGTCAAATTCTCCTGTGAGATAATTGGCAAACAACAATGAGCTTAATTAAATTAAATAGGCCCACGGATCAAGGAGGATCAAAGAAACTACAATTTAGGCTTTACCATATGGTTTACTAAGTCTCTAATCTGTAAAGATGGCTAAACATCCCTCTGCAGCTTGTAGTGCATTTTTTTCACTTCTGATCATTACAGACCTTTTCTCAATAGTGTGGAAGATTTGTGGCTAGAACATGAAAGTTGTGATTGTGATTTTTATTAAATGTGCCGCTGCCGATACTCTGAAATCTGCAACATTATGTAAGTGGATCCGATTCCATCGCATTAGGAACCTCCTGTGGATAGGAGCAAGCCTTTTAGTAAACCGACCAAAATTAACTATCAGATATTACTTCTGCAACAGATGTTCTGAGAAACGATTCAGAAATGTTGTTGAAATATTACAGGTGATAAAGGTGTGAAGTTCTTCTGGAGCAACAAAAGAAAAAGCTAACATTTTTGTTCTCTTCATCCTCTCCTGAAGGTTTTGATTCCTTTTATGGTTCCTTCGGTGTTGGGTGATATTATTATCTTGTACTTGTGCCATGCTGAGTTTTTTTCTTTGTTTTTTTCTTTGTTCTTTGGATGTGGGTGGTAGTTGCAAGATCCTTTCTCCATACTCCTTTTAAAACTTTCTTTTTAAAATATAGTGGCACTCAAAAGATATAGAAACATAGAAGATAGGAGCAGGAGTAGGCCATTCGGCCCCTCGAGCCTGCTCCGCCATTCAATGAGATCATGGCTGATCATCCAAATTCAGTGCCCTGTCCCTGCTTTCTCCCCATTTCCCTTGATCCCTTTAGCCTTAAGAAATATATCTAACTCCTTCTTGAATATATTTAATGAATTGGCCTCAACTGCCTTCTGTGGTGGAGAATTCCACAGGTTCACCACACTCTGGCTGAAGAAATTCCTCCTCATCTCAGTCCTAAATGGCTTACCCCTTATCCTTAGACTGTGACCCCTGGTTCTGAACTCCCCCACCATCGGGAACATCCTTCCTGCATCTAGTCTGTCTAGTCCTGTTAGAATTTTATAAGTTTCAATGAGATCACTGTTAGATCCGTGTATCTTGAGGTTGTGTGTCCTTCAATAACTTGACAAGAGACTGCAGGGAACAATCAACAGGTGTTTACTGGATGAGGTTTACTCTAAAACTAAGTTTACAGATCACTACTCAGGGTTTATATACAGGTGTGGTCACTGCCGGTACTACAGTATACAGGAGCTGTAAAAAGTAGTTCTCCCCTTAAAGGTACATACACTACAATCCCCTCTCATTCTTCTAAACTCCAGCAAGTATAAGCCCAATCGACCCAATCTCTCCTCATACGTCATTCCTGCCATCCCAGGTATCAGTCTGGTGAATCTTCGCTGCTCTCCCTCCATGGCAAGAACATCCTTCCTCAGATAAGGTGACCAAAACTGCACACAATACTCAAGTTTGGTCTCACCAAAGCCCTGTACAACTGTAGCAAGACATCCTTGTTCCTGTACTCAAACCCACTTGCTACGAAGGCCAACATACCATTTGCCTTCTTAACCGCCTGCTGCACCTGCATGCTTACCTTCAGCGACTGGTGCACAAGGACACCCAGGTCTCGTTGCACTTCCCCTTCTCCCAATCTACTGCCGTTCAGATAATAATCTGCCTTCCTGTTTTTGCCACCAAAGTGGATAACCTCGCATTTATCCACATTATACTGCATCTGCCATGCCCCATCACCCAACCTGTCCAAATCATACTGGAGTTTCTCAGCATCCTCCTCACAACGTACACGCCCACCCAGCTTTGTGTCGTTTAGCAAAGGCTCCCATGATTTTATTACTACTGTGAAATCAACCCAGAGTGCTTGCTATTTCTTTTCAGATGTTTGTTAGGTAAGGGCATCAAGGGATATGGAGCAATGGTGGGTAAATGCAGTCAAGGTACAGATCAGTCATGATCTAACATAATGGGGTTAAACCTCTCCAAGTGCCCGTTAATTTTTTCATTGATTATTATTTCTAAAACTTTACCCACCACTGATGTTAAACTGACCAGCCTGTAGTTACTAGGATTGTCCTTACACCCTTTCTTGAACAATGGTGTCACGTTTGCCACTTTCCAATCCTCAGGCACCTCCCCCACAGCCATGGAAGATTGGAAAATTATGGCAAGCCCTTCCGCTATCTCCTCCCTCAATTCCCTTAGCAACCTGGGATGCAAGTCATCTGGACCAGGCGACTTATCCACTCTAAGCATACTCAGCCTTTCTAGTACATCCTGTCTATCAATTTTCACCCCTTCCATTGCTTCTACCTTTTCCACTTCTACTGGTATTTTGTCAGCATCCACCTCCTTAGTAAACACCGATACAAAGTACTCATTGAGTATTCCAGCCTTGCCCTGCGCTTCTAAGCATATATCACCTTCTTTGTCCCTAACAGGCCCCACCCCGCCTCTTACTACCTGCTTACTGTTTACATGCTGGTAGAAGATTTTTAGGTTCCCTTTTATGTAAACCGCCATTCTACTCTCATATTCTCTCTTTGCCAATCTTATTTTCATCTTCACTTCCCCTCTAAACTTATTGTATTTGGTCTGGTTCTCCCTTGAAGAATTCACCTGACATTCATCATACACCCTCTTTTTTTGTTTCATCATCTTCTCTATCTCCCTCGTCATCCAAGGACCCCTTGCTTTGGTTCGCTTGCCACCAATCCCCTTCGCCCTCTCTGATCACTGTCAGGCTGAACCAGACTGTTCGCAACCTTGACATTCTGTCCGACCCTGAGCGGAGCTTCCAAATTCATATATCCTCTCCACGACAAAAGCCGTCCACTTCCTCCTCTGTAACCTCTGCCTCTGCCTTCGCCCATCTACTGCTGAAACCCTCATCCATGCCTTTGCTACCTCCAGAATGAACTATTTCAATACTCGTCGGGTCGTCTCCCATCTTACAATTGTCTGCTGGGTGTCCATTTTCCTTATGCTACTGTGAAGCACTATGGGACATTTTCTATGTTAACGGCGCTATATAAATGCAAACTGTTGCTGTTGTTGATCACTCTCTGTGTGACGAAGAACTACCTGATATCAATCCTAAAATTACTTTTTTATTAATTTGAACCTGTTTCCCCTGGTCCTGCTCCTACATTTTAATTTGAAGTAGTGTTCCACATTTACCTTTTACATACCATTTCCTGCCTTATATACCTCTATAATATCAACACTAAGATGTCTCTCCAGTCTTTCTTTGTAACTCAGACCCCTAACACTAGGGATCGGTTTTGTGGCTCTTCTCTGTGCTGCCACCAGTGCTTTAACATCTCCTTTGTTTCTTGGCAACCAGAGCTGAGCACAGTGTGATGAAATATATGCCTTCATCAGCCTCTGTGTTTTTACCTGCAGCCTCTGTGTTTTTACCTGCTTTGTATTGTGTGAACCGCCCCCTTTTGTTCCTATTGTGTGTATTGGCTACGCCCCTGTCTTTTGCCATATAAAGGTCTCAAGAGCTGTATGAGTCATTTCTACCAGACGAACTCGATGTGGGAAGACCTGCAATGCAATGTTCTTAGTGATTAAAAGCCTTCAGTTGAATCCTTTTAAACTCCTTGTCTTTGAGTCATTGATGGCACATCAATTTTAATCACTAAAACACCAAGATGGATCGACTCCTGAAACCAGAGCGCTTGGATCTGGACCCCCATGCCTCAGACGCAGCCACACAGTTCGGACACTGGTTCCAATGCTTCGAATTTTTCATTGCAAACTCATCCACCGCCATAGCAGCCACAACCGCTACCGGAGACATGAAAGTGGGAATCCTGCGAAACTGAGTGAGCCATCGGGTCTCCCCTCTCATTCAAGATGCCACCAGCTACGGGGATGCCTGCACCATGCTGAAGGCCCACTACGTGCGGCCAATAAACGAGGTGTACGCCAGGCATCTTCTGACTACTCGCACGCAGCGGCATGGTGAGTCACTAGAGGACTTTATACTAAGCCTAAAAGTACTGGGCAGAGACTGTAACTGTAAGGCCATGACTGCCATCGTGTACACGGAGGAGCTGATTCGAGACTCCTTTATTGCGGGCCTCAGTTCAAATTACATTCGGCAGAAACTGTTTGAAAAGGAGGGACTGGACTTAAAACAGGCTATAGATATAGCGCGATCGTTGGATATGGCCCAGAGGAACTCTGAATCCTGTTCCCCAGGCCACGCGGCCCACTCCGCCTCGTGCGCGCCGTGGGGGCTGCCATCTTGGAAGCCATCTTCACCTCCCAGGTCTCAGGCCAGCCCAGCACCATCGGAGCCCCAGCCTCCACCCAGGAGCCCCACTACTGCCGCGATGCATCGGGGCCCGAAATGCTACTTCTGCGGTCAGGACAAACACTCCAGGCATCTGTGCCCAGCGAAGGGCACCACCTGTTTTAAATGCGGGAAGAAAGGACATTTCAGCAAAGTCTGCAGAGGGAACCCCGCCTCCAACTCCACCACCGCCACGTGCGCGCCGTGGGGGCGGCCATCTTGTCCACCCTCATGGAGTCCACCATCTTGCCCCGACTACACGGACCTCCAGGACCCACTGGTGGCCTCGATCACAGTGGATCAATCCAGGCCACACCCGTTGTCTAAATCGATGATGGACATAGAGGTAAACGGGAACAAGGTTAAATGCTTGATTGACTGCGGGAGCACCGAAAGCTTTATTCATCCTAGCCTGGTAAAACAACTTTCACTAACGATAGTCCCCACACAGGGCAAAATCGCCATGGCCGATAAGACTCATACCTCAAAAATTACAGGTTTCTGCGTGGTTATGTTGTCGGTAAAAGGCAATGATTACAGAGATTTTAAACTATTGATAATGCCAGATCTCTGTGTGAGCGTGATCTTGGGTCTGGACTTCCAGTGCCACCACCAAAGTATCACTCTTACCTACGGTGGGTCCCAGCCGCCCCTCACAGTGTGCGGTCTGGCTACCCTGAAGGTCAAGCTGCCCTCTCTGTTCGCCAACCTCGCACCCAACTGTCGACCCATAGCGACCAAGAGTAGGTGGTACAGCTGGGAGGATAGATGGTTCATTGTGTCGGAAGTAGAAAGACTCAAGCGGGAGGGTATCATCGAATGCAGTACCAGCCCGTGGCGCGCCCAGGTAGTAGTAGTTAAGGGTAGCGAAAAGAAGCGGATGGTGATAGATTATATCCAGACGGTTAATCTATACACCCAGCTAGACGCCTACCCTCTGCCCCGCATAGCGGATATGGTTAACCAAATCGCGCAATACCGGGTGTTTTCCACCATCGACCTAAAATCGGCATACCACCAGCTCCCCATTAGGCCGGAGGACCGTCCATACACCGCCTTCGAGGCGAACGGACGTCTCTACCACTTCCTCAGAGTCCCCTTTGGGGTAACGAACGGGGTCTCTGTCTTCCAGCGGGAGATGGACCGCATGGTCGATGAGAACCAGTTAACAGCCACCTACCCATACCTAGACAACGTCACCATCTGCGGCCACGACCAACAAGACCACGACTCGAACCTCGCGAGATTTCTGAAAACCGCCCTCAGACTCAATCTCACCTACAACGAGGATAAGTGTGTCTTTAGCACCACGCGCCTCTGTATCCTGGGCTGCGTGGTGGAAAACGGGGAAATCGGTCCGGACCCCGACCGATTGCGCCCCCTACGGGAGCTACCCCTACCAAACACTCCCAAGGCCCTGAAAAGGCGCCTGGGGTTCTTCTCCTATTACGCCCAATGGGTCCCCAATTATTCCGACAAGGCCCGTCCCCTCCTGAAATCAACGTCCTTCCCGCTCACGGCCGAGCCCCACGCCGCCTTCAACAGCATTAAACACGACATTGAGAAGGCCGCGCTGCGGGCAGTGGACGAAAACATCCCTTTCCAGGTCGAAAGCGATGCGTCCGACTTCGCTTTAGCAGCCACCCTCAACCAGGATGGGCGGCCCGTAGCCTTTTTCTCAAGAACCCTCCAAGGGCCCGAGATCAGGCACTCCTCGGTAGAGAAGGAGGCCCAGGCCATAGTGGAGGCAGTGCGGCACTGGAGGCGCTACCTAGCCGGCAAACGCTTCACCCTGCTTACCGACCAGCGGTCGGTAGCCTTCATGTTTAACAACAAACAGAGGGGGAAGATCAAGAACGACAAAATTCTCAGGTGGCGGATCGAACTCTCCACGTTTGAGTACGACATAATATATAGGCCGGGGGCCCTCAACGAATCCTCCGACGCCCTATCACGAGGGATGTGTGCCAGCATCCAGGGAGACAGGCTACAGGGCCTCCACAATGGCCTCTGCCACCCGGGGGTCACCCGGCTATTCCACTTTATAAAATCCCGTAACCTCCCCTATTCCATTCGAGGAGGTCCGGTCTATGACCAGGGACTGCCGCACCTGTGCGGAATGCAAGCCCCGTTTTTTCAGGCCCGACCGAGCCCACCTGATCAAAGCTACACGGCCATTCGAGCGCCTGAGCTTAGATTTCAAGGGACCACTCCCCTCCACCGACCGCAATGTGTACTTTCTCAACATTGTGGACGAGTACTCCCGCTTCCCATTCGCCTACCCCTGCCCAGATATGACCAGTGCCACGGTCATCAAGTGCCTCGGCAACCTGTTTTGCACGTTCGGCATGCCTAACTACATCCACACTGACAGGGGGGCGTCGTTCATGAGCGATGAACTGCGCCAATACCTGCTGTCGAAGGGGATAGCCACGAGTCGGACCACTAGTTATAACCCCCGGGGTAATGGGCAAGTGGAGAGGGAGAACGCGACAGTGTGGAAGGCGGTCACCTTAGCACTAAGGTCTAAAGGCCTCCCCACCTCCCGCTGGCAAGAGGTCCTCCCAGACGTACTCCACTCGATAAGGTCGCTACTGTGTACTGCTACTAACGCCACTCCTCACGAGAAGATGTTTGTTTTCCCCCGCAAATCAACCTCAGGAGTGTCCCTACCCTCGTGGCTCTCCACCCCAGGGACAGTCCTGTTATGGAAGCATGTGAGGGGCCACAAAGCGGATCCCCTCGTGGAGGCAGTACACCTACTCCACGCAAACCCACAGTACGCGTATGTCAAGCACGCCGACGGGCGTGAAGACACCGTGTCCATAAAGGACCTCGACTCGGCAGGAAGCGACGACGACCCATCACCACCACCCCCAGAAGAACCTCCACCATCCCCAGAGGTATCCTCACCACCCCCAGAAGTACCTGCAACACCCCCAGCACATGGGTATGCCCAGGAGGGCACCACGGACTCCCGGTCGGAACCCGAGGTACTGTTGCGACGTTCAGGAAGGACTATCGCACCCCCGGACAGACTAAATCTGTAGAAGGGGTGAATGTGATGAAATATATGCCTTCATCAGCCTCTGTGTTTTTACCTGCAGCCTCTGTGTTTTTACCTGCTTTGTATTGTGTGAACCGCCCCCTTTTGTTCCTATTGTGTGTATTGGCTACGCCCCTGTCTTTTGCCATATAAAGGTCTCAAGAGCTGTATGAGTCATTTCTACCAGACGAACTCGATGTGGGAAGACCTGCAATGCAATGTTCTTAGTGATTAAAAGCCTTCAGTTGAATCCTTTTAAACTCATTGATGGCACATCAATCAGTACTCAAGGTGTGGTGTGACCAGAGCATAAATTATGACTTCTTCTGACTTGTTTTGTCTGTGTCATTCCACATTCTATTGGGTTGTTGATTGCTGCTCTGCATTGATTAACCATGTTGAGCATCGAGTCCGCTAAGACTCCTAGGTCTCTTTCAGTTTCATCGTTAGCTATATCAACACTATTTACAGAGTACTCCTTCTGACGTGCAGTACTTTACATGTACAAGTCTGTACACAATTTCATCTGGCACAGTTCTTCCCTCTTTTTTTAAAATTTCCAGTTCATTCTGTAATCCCTGAGCTGCCTCCAATTTCCCTGCCCCTCCTACTTTTAGTATCATATACAAACTTCATAAATTTTTGCATTGGGTTTTGAGTTCAAATCATTGATGTAAATTACAGTAGTGGTCACAACATTAACCCCTAGGGCACTCCACTCAGTACTTCCCCACACCCTGAAGTAACTCTAATGAGTACCCATTGTTTTCTAGCCTTCAGCCAATTTCTTATCCATAGAGGTTTCTTAGAGGTTTCGGGAGTTCCAGAGATTAGGGCCTAGGCAGCTGAAGGCACGACCACAGATGGTTGAGCGATTACAATCAGGGATGCTCAAGAGGGCAGAATTTGAGGAGTGCAGATATCTCTGGGGGTTGTGGGGCTAGAAGAGATCACAGAGATAGGGAGGGGTGAGGCCATGGAGGGATTTAAAAACAAAGATGACAATTTGGAAATCAAGGCGTTTCTTAACCAGGAGCCAATGTAGGTCAGCGAGCACAGGGGTGATGGGTGAACGGGACTTGGTGCGAGTTAGGACACGGGCAGGCGAGTTTTGGATGACCTCAAGTTTACGTAGGGTAGAATGTGGGAGGCCAGTCAGGAGTGCGTTAGAATAGTCAAGTCTAGAGATAACAAAGGCATGGATGAGGGTTTCAGCAGCAGATGAGCTGAGGCAGAGGTGGAGACGGGCGATGTCACGGAGATGGAAATAGGCAGTCTTAGTCATGCTGTGCAATTCTGGGAATAACGGATGAGTTACCCTGTTTGGAAGAATTTGTTAGGATCATATCAATGCCAAAATTTACAGTTTACATATATACACCCAAGAGTGGTTTCTATGGAATGTTAAAGGAAGAAA
This sequence comes from Somniosus microcephalus, assembly GCF_052327205.1. NCBI lineage: Eukaryota > Metazoa > Chordata > Chondrichthyes > Squaliformes > Somniosidae > Somniosus > Somniosus microcephalus. The sequence continues at coordinate 347,372,843 of NC_140988.1, forward strand.
AGACTTGTCTAGTGCAAATAATTTGCAAACTTTTAGACTTAAAGGTGCAGAAAAGTCAATGACCACAAAGCTAATGTCAGGACTCATATTACACAATATTGTTAAAAAATTGGCCAGATTAAAAGTTAAAATAAATAACAATATTCAGAAATACATTTGGACTCTCCTATCAGCTCACAATCCAGAGATATCCCAAAACAACTAATTTCAAAAACAGGATTGGGATATATTTGTACTCCACTCTCCTTTTGCCCAATAAAATTGTTCAGGACAGATTGAAAAGACGATTTGTTGAGACATTTACTGGAAATATGTTTAATAATATAACAAGCTATAAATGCGGGCTGCACATTTCCCTCCCTCTCCTAACCAGGGAGACTGTGAGCTGGCGGAGGATTTTGAATTACGCGAGTCGGTAGGTCTGACTGGGCGGAGCCACCGTAGAGGTGAAAGGTGAAATGTCAAGATGGCGGCGCTGAGGAGCGCGGTGGGTGAGTGCAACCGAAATAATGCGGAATAGACGGAGCGCGGGGCTGGTTCTCCGGTGGGGCTGGGTGGGGGCACAGCGCTGGTTCTCCGGTGGTTGTGATTTAGGCCTCGGTGGAGGTCACGGCTCCGGAGGGGCTGCGGATGGTCCACTCGGCCTGTTCAGGGTCAAGCTGCCCCTCCCACCCCGTGGCCTTTACTCTTCTATTAACCGAGGCAGTAGAGGGGGCTATTTAATTGGGAGCCTGCCCTGATCCTCGACATCCAGATGTTCACTTGTAGCAGGACTGCTTTTGCTACAGGGAGCGGTCGAGTCAGAGACCCTCTGCATCTTTTAACAGCAGCAGCTTGTATTTATGTAGTACCTTTTAATGTAGCAAACGTCCCAAGGCGCTGCACAGGAGTATCATCAGACAAAATTTGACACCGAGTCACATAAGCAGATATTAGGGCAAATGACGAAAAGCTTGGTCAAAGAGGATGGTTTTAGGGAGCGTCTTAAAGGAGGAAAGAGAGGTTTAGGCAGGGAATTCCAGTGCTTAGGGCCTCGGCAGCTGAAGGCACGGCCACCAATGGTGGAACGATTAAAATTGGGGATGCTCAAGAGGGCAGAATTAGAGGAGCGCAAATATCTTTGGGGGGAGGGGGGTGCGTTGTAGGGCTGGAGGAAATTAGAGATGGGGTAAGGTCATGGAGGGATTTGAAAACAAGGATGAAAATTGTTAAATCGAGGTGTTGCTTAACTGGGAGCCAATGTAGGTCAGCGAGCACAGGGGTGATGGGTGAATGGGACTTGGTGCGAGTTAGAACACGGGCAGCAGAGTTTTTGATGACCTCTAGTTTACGGAGGGTAGAATGTGGGAGGTCAGCCAGGAGTGTGTTGCAATAGTCAAGTCTAGAGGTAACAAATATTTAAAGCAGAGAAAGAGAGGAGGGTAGTGGGATTGCTCTAGCAAATAGCTGGCAGCAGACACGATGGGATGACTGACCTCTGCCTGTTGTGTAAACATTTCTGGTGTAAACATTTCTGGTTCTATAGAGGTTAGGAGACATTGCATGCTCCAACAACCCTCTGCATAAAACAATGTTTTGCCACAAACCCTGAATCTCTTTCCATGACACTGGTAAATTTGGTGGAAATTGGTTCTACCTAATCTGTGTCTGTTATTGGTCCCATATGATTGCCTGGTCAGAGTTAAAGTGGACATCCGATAGGTACTATTTTGGCATGTGCATGTGACATCAAGTTCAATCCATGTTAAAGAATCCAGGGCTGTTGGGGACTGACTGGTCAAGTGGGAGTTTGTTTGAAAGGCATAAATTGGAAAGATATGTGCCTTTATGTCATTTCTGATCATTTTGGGAGGTGGGGATTGCTGGCACTTAGGCTCTCTGAGTTTTTCCAATTGCAATACTCTGAGCTGACTTATTTGGAAGACGAGGAAGCCCTACAGAGGGATGCCAGCAGGTCAGGCTACCCAAGAGATGCTCTGTGTGCCCACCCACCACCACCTGCATCTTCAGACTGGTGATGTCACCTCACTCTGGTAGATGTTGTCCTGGTGGAGGCTCCTCTTCCCAAGGGAAACTGCAACAGCAGACCCATAATTATATCACTAAGATATGTTGATTGCATGACTGACTCTTATGCTGGATGGTCCTTTAGAATCACAACATGTCACGCTTTACATGGTACGCATGAAAGAAGGCATGCCAGGGTCGAGAGCCAACGTTGACACATTGGCTGCACCTACCAAGGTGCCACCGACCATTTCTGCAGGCCCTGGTATACATGCCTGGTTAGACCATGGGGAACTTAGCTTCTCACAGGCTGAGTCAGCAGATATGTAGATGCTGAGCTATGCCATCAGTTGCAAGGGCATCTGCATCAACCAATGCAACATATGGTTGCACATTCAGTAATGGTCAACTGTGACCTGAAACAGGAATACATCTCTTTACAAGCATGCTGATCAGGAGGTGGGTGGGGAGAAATGATGGTACTGTGGAAGGGAACAGAGGGCAGCTGCTTTCATAAGCAGCTCCTGCGGCACAACCTTAATTTGGGCTGCCGCATCACTTGCTGCAGACTCCTGCCTGTAACCTGAGGCTTTCAGAATTTTGTTTCCCATCATGCCCACACCCTTTTAAGATTCACTTGGGCGCATGTTTTTTTTCACTCCCACGACTAGTCTGCACTTGGACATGTGCAAAATTATACACATGAACTGCTGCTGGAAAATTGGCATAGCCTTAAACTTAGAAGGGAGAGTGAAATGGCAATTTTTCTGTAACTAGTTTACACATGAATGTATGGAATGGACTGCTAAGGGAGGCAGTTGCAGCTGATTATATCAGCAAATTCAAGAGGGAATTGGATAAGTACCTGGAGAAAAATGATGGTAGGGCATGAGGTGTCATGGGGTATGATGCTTTCTAAACACTGGGACCATCCAGGTAGGCTAAATGGTCTTTGCAGGTTGATCATCATTTCTATGTTCTTATTAGCACCTGACCATTCTGGCAGGATTTGCACCAGTGTTTAACCATTCTGAACTGAGAGATTGAGTCGATTAGGCTTGTATTCGCTAGAGTTTAGAAGAATGAGAGGGCTCTCATTGAAACTTATAAAATTCTAACAGGACTAGACAGACTAGATGCAGGAAGGATGTTCCCGATGGCGGGGGAGTTCAGAACCAGGGGTCAGAGTCTAAGGATAAGGGGTATGCCATTTAGGACCGAGATGAGGAATTTCTTCACCCAGAGAGTGGTGAACCTGTGGAATTCTCTACCACAGAAGGCAGTTGAGGCCAACTTATTAAATATATTCAAGAAGGAGTTGGATATATTTCTTAAGGCTAAAGGGATATGGGGAGAAAGCAGGGACAGGGTACTGAATTTGGATGACCAGCCATGATCTCATTAAATGGTGGAGCAGGCTTGAGGGGCCGAATGGCCTACTCCTGCTCCTATCTTCTATGTTTCTATGACTTACACCTGTAGATGAAAATGTTAATTTTATAAGCAAAACATTAAGTAAAAGGTTGTAATTTTTAAAAAGTAAGAAAGTGTTTTCTCTCTATTGTATTGTAAGGAACATTGAGGTACTTCATTCCTTTGGCCCAGAACAATGCATCAAGAGACTCCTCCGTTATACAGCTGGTCTCCAGGTTTACCACCCTCAACCTTCGACATGTTCAATCCCCGACCGTTTCCACAGTAACCAAACTGGGATCACCTTTGGAGAGTAATTTTATTTGTGCACATAAACTCTCTGCTCTCAAGAGGTGAGTTTGAAAATGGCTCCGAAAATGTAGTAGAATCAGTTTGGGTGGAGCTAAGAAACAGCAAGGGGCAGAAAACATTGGTGTTTATAGGCCCCCAAAGAGTAGTTGTAATATAGGGCAGAGTATAAATCAGGAAATTAGAGGCGCATGTAACAAGGGTAATACTGTAATCATGGGGGACTTTATCTACATATAGACTGGGCAAACCAAATTTGCAGTAATAGTGTGGAGGATGAATTCATGGAATGTATGTAAGATAGTTTTCTAGAGGAACCAACTAGGGAACAGGCTATTTTAGATCTAGTATTGTGCAATGAGAAAGGGTTAATTAACCTTGTAGTAAAGTGGCCTTTAGGGAAGAGTGACCATAATATAGCATTTTATATTGAGTTTGAAAGTGATTTAGTTAAATCCGAAACTAGGGTCTTAAATCTAAACAAAGCAAACTATGTAGGTACGGGGGGCGAGCTGGCTATGGTAGATTGGGAAACTACATTAAAAGATATGATGGTAGTGAAGCAATGGCTAGCATAAAAAAAATTAATACATAATTTACAACAAATATACATTCCTTTTACGGCACAAAAACCCCACAGGAAAAGTGGTCCGACCGTAGCTAACGAGAAGTTAAAGATAGTATTAGATCAAAGGAAGAGGCTTATAATGTTACCAAAAAGAGTAGTAAGCCTGAGAATTGGGTGGATTTTAGAATTCAGCAAAGGAGGACCAAGAAATTGATAAAGAAAGGGAAAATAGAATGAGAGTAAACTAGCGAGAGACATAAAAACAGACTGTAAAAGCTTCTATCGGTATGTAAAAAGATTAGCAAAAGTAAATGTGGGTCCCTTACAGGCTGAGACAGGAGAAATTATAATGGGGAATAAGGAAATGGCAGAGAAATTAAACAAATACTTTGTGTCTGTCTTCACGGAAGAAGACGCAAAAAACTTCCTGGACAATAGTGGACTAGCGAGTATGAGGAACAGAAAGAAATTAGTATTTTTTTAAAAAAGTACAGGGGAAATTAATGGGACTGAGAGCCAATAATTCCCCTGAACCTGATGGCCTACATTCTACGGTTTTGAAAGAGTTGGCTATAGAGATAGTGGTTGCAATGGTTGTCATTTTCCAAAATTCCACAGATCTAGAATGGTTCCCATGGATTGGAAGGTAGCAAGTGTAACCCCACTGTTTAAAAAAAGGGAGAGAGAAAACGGGGAACTACAGACCAGTTAGCCTGATATCAGTAGTAGGGAAAATGCTAGAATCTATTATTAAGGACGTGGTAACAGGACACTTAGAAAATAATACAGGAAACTTCGCGATATCCGGCACCGACGGGACCGAGCTGCTGCCGATCTATCAAAACTTCCGGATAGACCAGCGCTAATGTTGAAGGATACAGAGGTTTTCATCTCCGTATCTGACAACAAACACTGTTGCTTAGCAACAGCTTGTAAACACTCGGCCGTACCTTGGAAGCCTGAAGCTGTTGCTAAACTACAGAGACACTTTCCAGAGCCTGACTGTTTTTATAAAAAAAAAGATAGGAGAAGGGAAAAAAACCTAACCAAAACGGCTGCTGATTTCTGCCGTTAGATCGAGGTTTCCGGACATACAACCTCCAGATAAACCAAAGTTTCCTGTAATAGGATTGGGCAGAGTCAACACAGATTTATGAAAGGGAAATTGTGTTTGATGAATCTGTTAGAGGTTTTTGAGGTTGTAACTGGCAGAATAGATAAGGGGGAACCAGTGGATGTGGTGTATTTGGATTTTCAGAAGGCATTCGATAAGGTGCCACACAAGAGGTTATTAAACAAAATTAGGGCTCATGGGATTGGGGGTAATATACTAGCATGGATTGAGGATTTGTTAACGGATAGAAAACAGAGAGTAGGAATAAACGGGTCATTTTCGGATTGGCAGGCTGTAACTAGTGGGGTACCGCAAGGATCAGTGCTTGGGCCTCAACTCTTCACAATCTATATGAATGATTTGGATGAGGGGACCAAATGTAATATATCCAAGTTTGCTGATGATACAAAACTGGGTGGGAATGTAAGTTGCAAGGAGGATGCAAAGAGGCTTCAAGGGGATATAAACAGGCTAAGTGAGTGGGCAAGAACATGGCAAATGGAATATAATGTGGAGAAATGTGAAGTTAGCCACTTTGGTAGGAAAAATAGAAAAGCAGAGTATTTTTTAAGTGGTGAGAGATTGGGACCTGGGTATCCTTGTACATGAATCACTGAAAGTTAACATGCAGGTACAGCAAGCAATTAGGAAAGCAAATGGTATGTTGGCCTTTATTACAAGAGGATTTGAGTATAAGAGTGAAGATGTCTTGCTGCAATTACATAGGGCCCTGGTGAGACCACACCTGGAGTACTGTGTACAGTTTTGGTCTCCTTACCTAAGGAAGGATATACTTGCCATAGAGGGAGTGCAATGAAGCTTCACCAGACTGATTCCTGGGATGGGGGGATTGTCCTATGAGGAGAAATTGAGTAGACTAGGCCTATATTCTCTCGAGTTTAGAAGAATGAGAGGTGATCTCATTGAAACATACTAAATTTTTACAGGGCTTGACCGGGTAGATGCAGGGAGGATGTTTCCCCTGGCTGGGGAGTCTAGAACCAGGGGGTCACAGATTCAGAATAAGGAGTCGGCCAGTTAGGACTGAGATGAGGAGAAATGTCTTCACTCAGAGTGTGGTCAATCTTTGGAATTCTCTACCCCAGTGGGCTGTGGCGGCTCAGTCGTTGAGTATATTCAAGACAGAGATCAATAGATTTTTGGATATTAAGCGAATCAAGCAATATGGGGATAGTGCAGGAAAGTGGAGATGAGGTAGAAGATCAGCCATGATCTTACTGAATGGCGGAGCAGGCTCGAAGGGTCAAATGGCCTACTCCAGCTCCTATTTCTTATGTTCTTATGTAGAAATTTAACGGTCAGGGAAGGAAAGTGCATTTTGCTGCAGCTTAATAGTTCAGATGGGCAGTGCTCCCTTGTGACTTAAAATTCCAAACCTATCTACCACATTAATTTGTGTCCTTGGTGTGTACATTCAGATGCACTCAGTTCTTTACTATTGGTAACAGAGGAATGAACCTGTCGGTCTTCTATTAGCACATCTAACTACTTTGTTCTTCAAATTACTGTACTTCTTGTATGCAGTTTAGACACTACCTTTCTCCCCACACCAAGCATATACTTTATTTGTGGTTTCCTTCCAGCTTGGAAGTTTCTGTTGATTGTCCCAGTGTTCCAGCCAAAATGGAAAGCTCTTGACTAGGACACTGAGGATAACTACCCTGCTCTTCAGAATAGTGCCATCTGAGAGGGCAGACGGGGCCTTTGTTTAATATCTCATCCAAAAGGTGGAACCCCTGACAGTGCAGAACTCCCTCAGTACTGCACTGGAGTGTCAGCCTGGATTACATGCTCAAGTCTCTGGCATGTGACCTGAAAAGAATAGATCAGAGTACGTTCTCAATGGTAAGAAGCTAGAAACACTGGAGGCCCAAAGAGACTTAGGGGTCCATGTACATAGATCAGTGTACCTGTCCATAACATTTTAATCAAAAAGACTAATGGAATGCTGGTCTTTATAGCTAGCGGACTAGAATTCAAGGGGGTAGAGGCTATACAAAACCTGGTTAGACCACACCTGGAGTACTGTGCTCACCACGCCTTAGAAAGGATATATTGGCCTTGCAGGGAGTGCAGCGTAGATTTACCAGAATGATACCTGGACTCTAGGTTAAATTACGAGGTGAGATTACACAAACTAAGGTTGTATTCCCTGGAATTTAGAAGGCTAAGTGGTGATTTGATTGAAGTTTTCAAGATATTAAGGGAAACTGATGGGGTAGCGAGAGAGAGAAATTATTTCTGCTGGTTGGAGATTCTAGGGCTAGGGGGCATAGTCTAAAAATTAGAGCCAGACTTTGCAGGAGTGAAGTTAGGAAACAATTCTACACACAAAGGGTGGTAGAAGTTTGGAACACTCTTCCATTAATGGCAATTGATGCTAAACCAATTGTTAATTTTAAATCTGAGATTGTTAGTTTCTGTTAACCAAAGGTATTAAGGGATATGGGGCAAAGGCAGGTATATGGAATTAGGTCACAGATCAGCCATGATCTCATTGAATGGCGGAGCAGGCTTGAGGGGCCGAGTGGCCTACTCCTGTTCCTATAATCCTCCACCATTTGATTCGGAGGCGAGAAGGCTACCACTGAGCCACGCCTACATGAGCTAGAAGTGCCAAATGTGACCAGACTGGTAAATCGGTCCAATTTGGGTTTGTAGTTGAGTTTTAGGCTGCTCTCCATTCATGGTGCACTATTCAGGGCAAAATTTAGTTACTGCAGCATTGTCTGGTTTTCTTTGATTTATTATGGGGGTTATGTTTTTTTAAATCCAGTAGTGCTTTTTTTAAATTCAAAGTGAATTTAGAAACGTAGAAAAAAAACAGGAGCAGGAGTCGGCCATTTGGCCCCTGGAGCCTGCTCCGCCACTCAATAAGATCATGGCTGATCATCTACCTCAACTCCACTTTCCTGCACTATCCTCATATCCCTTAATTCCCTTAATATCCAAAAATCTATCGATCTCTGTCTTGAATATACTCAACGACAGCCTCCACAGCCCTCTGAGATAGAGAATTCCAAAGATTCACCACCCTTTGTTTGATAATGCTCCTGTGAAGTGCCTTGGGATGTTTTTCTACGTTAAAGGCGCTATATAGAAACATAGAAAAATAGGAGCAGGAGCCGGCCATTCGGCCCTTCGAGCCTGCTCCGCCATTCAATGTGATCATGGCTGATCCTCTAGCTCAATACCATATTCCCGCTCTCTCCCCATACCTTTTGATGCCTTTTGTGTCTAGAAATCTCTCTCCTTCTTAAATATATTTAGAAGGAGATAGATTTATTTATCCTGGCAGTGGAACTGGATTAGTGTCTTCAGAGGGGGCAGAAAGACTGTAATAAAGTGCTGTTCACATGCTGGCAGATTAGGCGAATTATGTTGTGTTTCAAAGTATAGTGTATTTGCACAAGTTTAAAAAAAGGCACTGAGGCGATGGTTATTTAATAAGCTAATGGAAGTTATTTTCGTCAAAGACTGTAAACAATGAGCATTTTGTTGTTTTGTCTCAGTAATCAATATAAACCTCACACACGTTGTGTTGGGAAGCCTCTGGTCGCAGGCGCTTGGCCAGATGTGTCTGGTAGGCCTTTTTCGGCTGTAAACAGAAAGGCAGTGAGATCCTGCAAAGAGCGTGAAGTCAATTTAAAACAAAAAACTGAAACAGAAAGTTGCTTGGAGAACATACAAGTGTAGTTAAGTGTTGTTTTGTTTCAGTGAAGTAAGACGACCCACTGATGTGGTGAAGTGGACATTTTCTTCGTATTGTTACACAAAGACAAGTTATACTGTTTGAACGGAGTGAATCTGATCGTGTATGTGTGTGAACTCGCTGTGATATAGAGCAGCTTAATGATTCTTATCTGGCCTCGTCTCACCAAGTGTTTACTTGGTCTGCCTTCACAGAGATTGGCGAAGCACACGTGCAAAAGACACAAATATCCAATTTAGGGCACAAGGGGATACCGTTGTTACACCCTGAGTTACGCTATTGTGTAAGTAGGTATTGGGCAGTGTGAGTCAACCCTGGAACATAAGACATGTGGGACCTGCTTACGGCAGCAATGGATGCCACTGAAGGCAAAACCTTAAACCTGTAGCAATAACTTAAATCGGCACCTCAGCCATTATCTTTTATAAATCCAAACAGCACATTAAAAAGGCCTGGCTTCTTCAACACTGAAACAGGATTACTACATTTTATTAGTATTTGTATCAAACACTAACTGAAGGAAAAGAAAAGGCTTGCATTTGTATAGCGCCTTTCACGACCACCGAACGTCCCAAAGCGCTTTACAGCCAATGAAGTACTTTTTGAAATGTAGTCACTGTTGTAATGTGGGAAACACAGCAGCCAATTTGCACACAGCAAGCTCCCACAAACAGCAATGTGATAACCAGATAATCTGTTTTAGTGATGTTGATTAAGGGATAAATATTGGCCTGGACACCGGGGTTAACGCCCCTGCTCTCCTTTGAAATAGTGCCGTGGGATCTTTTACTTCCACCCGAGAGGGCAGACAGAGCCTCGCTTTAACATCTCATCTGAAAGATGGCACCTCCGACAGTGCAGCACTCCCTCAGCACTGCACTGGAGTGTCAGCCTAGATTTTTGTGCTCAAGTTTCTGGAGTGGGATCTGAACTGCACACCTATTGGCTTTCAGCTACATAGGTGTCTAAGGACTATTATTTCCATTATAAGTTTTGCACATAGTTCATAAAATATACCAATTTTGGGGATAAAAGGAAAAGCCATGAACGCTAGAAATCTGAAAATAATGGAAATATACAGCAGATCAAGGAGCATCTGAACGAGGAGGAGATGCTGATGTCTTCTGCTTTTAGTCCTATTTTTAAAACCTCACATTCTCCAGGCGGCTATTGCTGGGCCAGATCGCGCCACTAGTGTGCTCCCGGTAGCAGAGTTGAGGTTAGAAACTGTAAGGGAATCAGAGGTGGGTCTCTCTATGCTGCTGTTCACCACCTACTTGGTTGTCAATTTTTTCACGTTTCTGATTGCAATAGAGTCTCCACGCTGAAGACCAAGAGAGCCGACAAATAGTTGAGGCTTAATAATATCAAGATTTTTACTAATACAAAAAGAAAATACTGCAGATGCTGGAAATCTGAAATAAAAACAGAAAATGCTGGAAATACTCAGCAGGTCAGGCAGCATCTGTGAAGAGAGAAACAGAGTTAACGTTTCAGGTCGATGACCCTTCGTCAGAACTGGAAAAAAGCAGGAAATGGAACAGATTTTTAAGCAAGTGAAGAGGCTGGGAAAGGGGGGAGGGGATGAAAGAACAAAAGGGAAGGTCTGTTTTTTCTTCTCCCCCACAGGGCAGCTGTCTTTCATTCTGCCAGCGCAACTCACACTTCATCTAGAGCCATCCTTTGTTTCTTAACCTGTCCCATTACCATCCCCTTTTGCCTTGAATATCTCTCAATCTCTCTTAACCTCTCCCACCTTCTATCCTATCACAGACCTTCCCTTTTGTTCTTTCCTCCCCTCCCCCATTTCCCAGCCTCTACACTTGCTTAAAAATCTGTTCCATTTCCTGCTGTTTTCCAGTTCTGCTGAAAGGGCATCGACCTGAAACGTTCACTCTGTTTCTCTCACCACAGATGCTGCCTGGCCTGCTGAGTATCTCCAGCATTTTCTGTTTTTATTTCAAGATTTTTACTGTTGGCCTGTTCCCTACTCTTGGACCCTCCAGGTGGTCTATTGTGCTCTCAGCCTGCCATATACATCTGTACAGTGTTCCTAACTCTGGTCCAGCTTACCCAGTATAAATACTGTGGTAGCCACGTCAAGGCTTTAATACATCAAAACCCCACTGTAGTTTTATTTATTTTTTTCTACCTTTTTTGCCTTTTACTTACTTGACCAGTCTGGCACAAAAAAAAATATTTTTTGTGAAGGAGGATTTCCTGAAACTATAAATGGGATTCTAATATTGACGAAAGGGTAAAAAATATATGTGGCCAAAATTACTGACCGAAGAAGCTTGATTCGTCTAAGATACATAAAGAATGATTAAATTCTATAAATGTTGTATTGATGTGCATATTATTTCTCTTGTGTATAGCGTGACTCCTCGCGCTCCCAGTTTTCAACAGCCGGTGAGAGCGCTCACTTACTGCAGTCTGCGTAAAGGAAAACGGAAGTCGGTGAAATCTGTTGTCAAAAGGTTCCTGCGGCTGCACTGTGGTCTCTGGGTGCGAAGGAAGGTGCGTGTTTACAACATTCTGCATTGAAAGAGATACCATTTCTTTTAAAAAGTCTCACAGCACGTGTTAATGACATAATGTAGGAATTTCTGAGGTTTTTTAGGGCAGGGAGAGGTTTTGGAAGAGAATTCCAAAGGGATGAAAGTTCAGTTTCCAGATGGTGAAGCAAAGAACAAGCAGCAATCCGAGGTCAGAGGAGCAGTGAGTGTGGCTGGACCTCGAACTGGCAGAGATTCCCGAATAAGGTGGAGCAAGTCCATGGAAGGATTTGAAGATCAGGATCTGAAGTTAATTCAGTGGAGTACAGGGAACGAGGATAGTGGCGATACACGCAAAACATTTTCCAGGAGAGGATTTGGGATTTGTTTTAATTCTCCCCTCAATACAGCCCAGGTTTGTTTACTCTGTGCCCACCCAGCTCTGGAACTACACTCAATGATTTACATCAACATCTAAACAAATCAATTTTGATTCCTAGTTTGAGAAATGGCCACTGTAAACTATTTAACCATTCAGTTTGATAAATATAGGATAGCGCCCTAAGAAAATATGCAATGCGAAAAGGCCATTCATGTAGTTTTGTACTGTCATGGACTCTCCCAATTTATCTCCCATCATAAAGTAACTATTCTAATCGCTCCACTCTTGGTGGCCGTGCCTTCAGCTGCCTAGGCCCTAAGCTTTGGAATTATCTGAATGGCAATAGATTGGGAGAAGGGGAAGTGCAACGAGACCTGGGTGTCCTTGTGCGCCAGTCGCTGAAGGTAAGCATGCAGGTGCAGCAGGCGGTTAAGAAGGCAAATGGTATGTTGGCCTTCGTAGCGAGAGGGTTTGAGTACAGGAGCAAGGATGTCTTGCTGCAGTTGTACAGGGCCTTGGTGAGACCACATCTTGAGTATTGTGTGCAGTTTTGGTCGCCTTATCTGAGGAAGGATGTTCTTGCCATGGAAGGAGTGCAGCGAAGATTCACCAGGCTGATACCTGGGATGGCAGGAATGACGTATGAGGAGAGATTGGGTCGATTGGGCTTGTACTCGCTGGAGTTTAGAAGATCGAGAGGGGATCTCATTGAAACTTATAAAATTCTAACAGGACTAGACAGACTGGATGCAGGAAGGATGTTCCCGATGGTCGGGGAGTCCAGAACCAGGGGTCACAGTCTAAGGATAAGGGGTAAGCCATTTAGGACAGAGATGAGGAGGAATTTCTTCACCCAGAGAGTGGTGAACCTGTGGAATTCTCTACCACAGAAGGAAGTAGAGGCCAATTCATTAAATATATTCAAGAAGGAGTTGGAATATGTTTCTTAAGGCTAAAGGGATCAAGGGATATGGGGAGAAAGCAGGGACAGGGTACTGAATTTGGATGATCAGCCATGATCGCATTGAATGGCGGAGCAGGCTCAAGGGGCCAAATGGCCTACTGCTCCTATCTTCTATGTTTGCCCTAAACCTCTTCACCTCTCTCTTCTTTAAGGCGCTCCTTAAAACCCACCTCTAACCAAGCTTTTGATCAACTGTCCTAATATCTCCTTTATATGTGGCTCGGTGTCCAATTTTATTTGATAACGCTGCTGAACACCTTGGGACATTTTACTACATTAAAGACACTATATAAATGCAAGTTGTTGTTGCTGATTCAAAGTAAAGTCAGACATTTATTTGAGTCTTCTGAAGGAAACATTACAATCCGGTTTACTTCAAGTCTAAGCAGCTGCTTTTTTTGCAAGTGGCACTCTCGGGGTATTTGTGTCTAGATCATCCATGCTGATACTTGTGCCCAAATAAAATGACCATGAAAGCTGCTGGATTTTGGTTTTTTAAAGAATAAACTAATTTGTTAATGTCCTTCTGCGGAAGGGAACTTGCCACTTCTGCACAGTCCTGCCTACATGTGATTCAAGTCCACATTCGGTGGTTGATTCTTAATGCCCCCTGAAGTGCTCTACCAAGCTAGCCACTTAGTTGTACACACAGTTGTTTCAAGAATGTGGCGACTAGGGATTGGCAATAAGTGCAGAATTGCCAGTGTTGGCTACATCTGGAGAGTAAATAATTAAAAAAAAAAAAAAAAAAACTTTCAATTGTAATTCAGATGGAATGTACTATTAAGAAATGCAAGGCAATCTATTATTTAAAAAAATATATAATTAGAAAATTGAAAATGCTTTAATTGAGTTGAAGGTCTAGGGATAGTTACCGACCAACATCATCTCAGCGTGCGGCAATAGTTGCAAAGACAAAATTGTAGCGTGTAAGTAAGTCTATGGAATACATGCGCAAGCATGTGATGCTAATATTCTGTAATCATTTTTTAATCCTATTTCTTCTAATATATATCAGTTTGCATTTCCCAGTCGTGGTGAATGGTTGTTTTTCAGACAGGAGGAAGGTATACCGTGGTGTTCCCCAGGGGTCGGTTCTAAGACCACTGCTTTTCTTGATATATATTAATGACTTGGATGTGGGTGTACAGGGCACAATTTCAAAATCTGCAGGTGACACAAAACTTGGAAGTATAGTGAACAGTGAGGATGAGAGTGATAGACTTCAGGAAGACATAGACAGGCTGGTGAAATGGGTGGACACGTGGCAGATGAAGTTTATTGCAGAAAAGTGTGAAGTGATACATTTTGGTAGAATGAGGAGAGGACATATAAACTAAATGGTACAATCCTGAAGGGGGTGCACGAACAGAAAGACCTGGGGGTATGTGTGCACAAATCGTTGAAGGTGGCAGGGCAGGTTGAGAAAACGGTTAAAAAGGCTTACGGGATCCTGGGCTTCATGAATAGAGGTATAGAGTACAAAGGCGTGGAAATTATGATGAACCTGTATAAAACACTGCTTCGGCCCCAACTGGAGTACTGTGTCCTATTCTGGGCACCACACTTTAGGAAGGATGTGAAGGTCTCGGAGAGGATGCAGAAAAGATTTACGAGAATGATCCTAGGAATGAGGGACTTCAGTTACGCTGATAGACTGGAGAAGCTGGGGTTGTTCTCCTTGGAGCAGAGAAGATTGAGAGGAGATTTGATAGAGGTGTTCAAAATCATGAGGGGTCTGAACAGAGTAGATAGAGAGAAACTGTTCCCATGGTCGAGAACCAGAGGACAGATTTAAGGTGATTGGCAAAAGAACCAAAGGTGATGTAAGAAAAAACTTTTTTATGCAGCAAGAAAGCACTGCCTGAAAGGGGTGGTGGAGGCAGATTCAATCGCCGCTTTCAAAAGGGAGTTGGATAAGTACCTGAAAGAAAAAAATTTGCAGGGCTGCGGGGAAGTGGGACTAGCTGAAGTGCTCTTGCAGAGAGCCAGCACGGGCTCGACGGGCTGAATGGCCGCCTTCCGTGCTGTAACCGTTCTATTCTGTGATGAAAGGGACTAAAGATGAGACGCAAATGAATTTGGGAAACTCCTTTCACTCAAATCTATTTGCCGATGAAAGTGGCAAATTGTCTCCATTTCTCAGCAGTCATTAGTTGAGAATGAACAGACAGCCCTGTCGGGTTTTGAACCAGGAAAAGCGTACGAGTCGTGCTGCTCAGACCCTCAACAATGCTCCCCTTTGTTTCAGGCGGGTTACAAGAAAAAACTTTGGAAGAAAAGGCCTGCCAGAAAACGTCGACTCCGACAGCATGTCTTCTGCAACAAGACCCAAAGCAAAATGCTGGACAAAATGACGACGGACTTCTGGAAACGGCGGAACTGGTATGTGAATGATCCATACCAGATGTACCATGATCGAACAAACCTGAAGGTTTGAAGATGTTGACGGTTGTGGCAAAATCTGCAGTTGTTCACTGCATTAATTCAGGAACAGAAGAAGCACCCATTGTGAAGAATATGTTTGGAGTTTAATGCTGACCAACTTTATTCAGAATCACTGACAATGTGAATGTTGGAAAGTTGGGCGACACAGTCCTTTGCCTGTGATATTTCTTGTAACACGTGTCTGTATTCTTTAATGTTCCATAATAAAACTTCCAAACTGTGTAACCTCTAAGAGTAATGAAGTTGTATTTTTATATTTTCTATTTTTTTTTGAAGAAGTACTTCAGACTCTGTGTTGGGTGCCATTCACTGGCAAAGATGGCAGGTGATTTGGTCTGAGGCCTTGGCACTCCTGCTCTGGCTGTTTAGTAGTACAGAAAGAGAGGCTGAAAATCCATGGCCAGCCGGGCCTTTAGCCGTCTAGGCCACTAAGCTATGGAACAGTGGTTCTTGAACGTTTCTGGTTGAAGGACCCCTTTTCAAATGGATTAACAATCATGGTCCTGCCATCTAAATTATAATACTATAAACTCCTTGCACATTTACATTTCTGAATGTAAAGTTCATCAGTGTCCTGTTAAAGGGATTTGCATGAAATTTTGCCAGGGCTGTCCGATATAGTGAACATTGATGTGATTGGTGATGTGAAAACTTTTATCTTCCCTTCACCTGAAAGGAAACACTACCGGTTCAGCAACATGCCTGTTGAATAATTCACTGCTCTTCCTGGAGTGGGATTAGGCTCGGTGGCTCCTGTTGGGAACACTGACACTGTTTCAGGTGTAACCCTCCGCCGCCCGCCTACTCACTGCACAGCTGCCGAGTGTTTCAGCCTTTTTTCTCCCCCTCTGCTGTTCACCGGCCTGTCTGCGCTGGGATATCGCTGACACGCTGCCTGGTGCGTGGCATTTCTGCCATCGGCACACCGCCAGTAACTGGGACCACGGCGGCTTTCGTCCGGGTCCAGTCACAGGCCCAGCTGCCGTACTCCAGTGACTGAAGCTCGGCTTGATCATCATTTCAGGCCCTCGGATAAGGCTGACGTGGCGGCTCCTTCCTCCCCTCCCCCAGCCCCAGCCCTGTGAATCCATTCCCGGTGTCCCTGGGGTCTCTCGGGGATTCTCGGTCAGTCCGAGACCCTGCTAATCCGGTTACCTGTCCGTTTCCAGAGCTGCCTCCTCGGCCCCAGTGCCCACTGGCGATCGCTTACCAGTGTCTCGGTGTGCGAGTGCACCAGGCCTCCGGGCCTGATGCCGAACTCCCCGGTGCGCGAGCGGACAAAGAAAATCAAAATAACGGCCAACAGCGCGCGCCCAACCCGCGCCATTGCAGCAATGGGTCCCGTTCACATTATTCCACAGATCCTCTGGAAAGTCTCTTTGGACCCCCAGTTTGCAGAATCACTGCTCCAAAATTCCATCCCTAAACTTCTCCACCTCTTTCCTCCTTTAAGACCCTCCTTAAAACCTCTCTCTCTTTGACCAAGCTTTTGTTCGACCGTCCTAATGTCTGCTTTGGCTCGGTGTTAATTTTTTTGTCTGGTTACGCACCTGTGAAGCGCCTTGGGACGTTAAAGACGCTATATAAATGCAAGTTGTTGGATATTAGGAGATGCGAAGAACAGCCTGATGATAACTTTCTCCTTTAACTTCTCCCTCCCCTCCCTTAGGGAAGTATCTTGCCTCTAGTTAGTGCCTCTACACTGCAACACGCCTTGAAATGGCCAGCCCAGGCAGTGTGCTATCAAGCGGCACTTACCAATAACCTGCTCACTGATGCCTAGTTTAAGTTCTGCCCTCATTACAGCCTTGGTCCAAACATGGACAAAGGAGCTGAATTCCAGAGGTAAGGTGAGAGTGACTGCCCTTGACATCATGGCAGCATTTCACTGAGTGTGGCATCAAGGAGCCCTTGTAAAACTGAAGTCAATGTGAATCTGGGGGAAACTCCACTGGCTGGAGTCATACCTAGCACAAAGGCAGATGGTTGTGGTGGTTGAAGGTCAGTCATCACAGCCCCAGGACATCGCTGTAGGAGTTCCTCAGGGCATTGTCCTAGGCCCAACCATCTTCAGTTGCTTCATCAATGACCTTCCCTCCAACATAAGGGAATGGGGATGACTACAGTGTTCTGCGCCATTCACAACTCCTCAGATAATGAAGCTGTCCATGCCAGCATGCAACAAGACCTGAACGACATTCAGGCTTGGGCAGATAAGTGGCAGGCAATGACTATCTCCAACAAGCGAGAGTCTAAACACCGCCCCATGACATTCAACGGCATTACCATTGCCGAATTCCCCCACCATCCACATCCTGGGGGTCACCTTTGACCAGAACCTTAACTGGACCATCCACATAAATACTGTGGCAATAAGAGCAGGTCAGAGTCTAGGTATTCTGCGGTGAGTGTCTCACCTGACTCCCCAAAGCCTTTCCACCATCTACAAGGCACAAGTAAGAAGTGTGATGGAATACTCTCCACTTGCTTGAATGAGTGAAGCACCAACAACAATCAAGAAGCTCGACACCATCCAGGACAAAGCAGCCCGCTTGTTTGGCACCCCATCCACCACCTTAAACATTCACTCCCTCCACCACCGGCGTACCGTGGCTGCTGTGTGTACCATCTACAAGATGCACTGCAGCAACTCGCCAAGGTTTCTTCGGCAGCACCCCCCAAACCCGCGACCTCTTCCACCTAGAAGGACAAGGGCAGCAGGCGCATTGGAACACCATTGCCTCCAAGTTCCCCTCCAAGTCATACACCATCCCGACTTAAAAATGTCACCGTTCCTTCATCATCGCTGGGTCAAAATCCTGGAACTCCCTCCCTAACAGCACTGTGGGAGTACCTTCACCACATGGACTGCAGCGGTTCAAGAAGGCAGCTCCCCACCACCTTCTCGAGGGTGATTAGGGATGGGCAATAAATGCTGTCCTTGCCAGCGATGCCCAGATCCCAGGAACGAATAAAAGAAAAATGCATCCCACCAGTCTACTCTGAGGTGCAGCGGAGATCTAATGCACTGCCCCACCGCCGCTGTTCAATGTGTTTTGTGTGTGTGTGTCTAAAACATGAAACTGAAGCCACTCCCATTATAATCTTTCAGTCTTTTATTACAATGGCAAGAGTTCTGTGACAAATGTATATAAGACAACAATCCTGTAATTCATGCAGCACTCTGAATGCAACCAGTGTAATAGCAACAACAAATTCTCTATATACAGTTAACTGTTGTAGTCAGGGAACACAAACGTGAATGAATACAACTGTAAAGTGCTCTGGCCTGCCAGATCTGCAGTTATTTGCTGCAACTTTAAGGAAACGAAAAGATTCTTGTGCACCAGAAGGAAAGAAAAAAAATTCTAACAGTAGAAATTAAGACAGTCACCATCTATCCTCATTAGGCCTATCATTTGTTACAGGTATTAAAACCAGTGCATCTCGCAAACAAATATATGCCGATGATAAACTCATAAAGTACAAGTACATATTTCAACATGTACATCATTCTTGTACATTTGCACAAACTGCGTCGTATAGCACAGTTTGCATTACAGTTAAGTCAGTATAATTATTACAAAAACATGAAATTCTTTTTACATTCGCATTCATTGTGTCTATACGTGAACAAGCTAGCACAGTGATTTAGTACTCGGAGGTAAGGCAGCACACGTCCATACTGTTGCCCACTACTACAGTGCAAGGTAAAATTAGTTAATAGTCGTGTGCGCAACACTTAACACCAGTGTAGAGCCTCTAGCCTATCTACCTATTTAAATGTTTTTTTGTTGTCCAGCCCAGCACACGAAGAATGTCTGAGACTAGAATCAAGCTGGCACTCACAAAAGAGACGGTATCCCTCAGAAACCCCATTGAAGCTACAGTCTCAAAATGTTTCAAATAATAGGATGTAAATCGTACGTGATAGTTACAACCATATACAGGAAACTTTTTTTTATCCGGCACCGACAGGACCGACGTGGTGCCGGTTCATCAAAAATTCCGGATAACAGAAAGCTATAGTAAAAGATACGGAGAGGTGAGAGCTCCGTATAAAGCAACAAACCCTGTTGCTTAGCAATGGGTTCAGAACAATGGCCACAAGTTCCAAGCGTCTCTGTAGCTTAGCAACAGCTGCAGCCACACCCTTGCACAGCAACAGATCGAGGAAGGCAAGTACAATATGAAGTAAAACTTACCTGAACCTACTCCTGAATTTTGCTGGTTAACTGAGATTTCCGGTTATTTAGGTGCCGGTAAATCGAAAGTTTCCTGTACTTGTTTTTATACGACAAACTGGGTGACGCGAATCTTGTGGGGCCGCCAGAAACTTGGCAATGTGCCGTAGCTAAGGCCTGCAGACAGCCATGTCGCTGGAGCTGGGTCAAGCACCACATACAATCTTTCAGCGCAGGAGGAGGCCATTCAGCCATCGTGCCTGTGCCGGCTCTTTGAAAGAGCGATCCAATTAGTCCCACTCCCCGCCCCCCGCTCTTTCCCCGTAGCCCTGCAAAATGTTTCCTTTTCAAGTATATTTCCAATTCCCTTTTCAAAGTTACTATTCAATCTGCTTCCACCACCCTTTCAGGCAGTGTATTCCAGATCATTACCTGTAATAAGATTCAAGTTTATATAAACAAAAAAATGTTTTGGGGGAAAATAATTCTGCTCAATACAATGAAAGCGCTGATGTTTTTGTATTTTGTCACAACAACTTGCATTTATTTAGTGCCTTTAACGTAGGGAAACATGTCCCAAGGTGATTCACAGAGATGAAAAGGGAGAAGAAAATGGATGCTGATCCAAAAGGGAATTTATGCTTTTTAAGGAGGGTGTTAAGGGAGGTGGAGAAGCCAGAGGGGTTTAGGAAGGGAATTCCAGCGCATGGGGCGAAGGTGACTGAAGGCGCAGCCACCAATGGTGGGGCGAAGGGGTGTGGGGGGACGGGATGCACGAAAGGCTGGAGTCAGAGGAACGGAGAGCCTGGAGGGCTGGAGGAGGTTACAGAGATAGTGAAGGGGTGAGGCCATGGAGGGATCTGAACACAATGTGAATTTTAAATTAAACTGATTTGCAAGAACCTGTCCAACCCTTGATGAGCCAGCAAAAATCGACAAACTTCTGAAATCTCCTTTCTTACCCCCTGTGTGTTTTGGAACAGTATTTATTTACAGCTGTCGTTCAAGACCAGACGAATCCTCCTGACACGTTAAAGGATTCACACAGCAGACAGCAAATTGCACAGTTATGTCTGATTTTACTAATTAATAGCAACTTGCAATCTGAAGCGCAAAATCGTTTTCTACAGTTGAAAAAAATCGAAATCAGAATAATGAAGAATCCTGGCCCATTTCCTATTTGATCACAAAATGGATGTAAATGAGGAAGGCCCTTCAGCTCATCTACCTGGAAAAAAAACCTCACGTCCCTTCCAGCACACCAACCAGCTCTTTCTTAAATGCCTGCACTACTCTATTGCAATGTCCATTCTATGCGTTGAGCACTTTTTGTCTAATAAAAGCTTCCTGACATCTGTCCTAACATTCAGTTTGAATCTGTGCCCCCTTGTACTCTGGTCATGGTTCAGCCTGGCATGGGGTCCTGGTCCTTTCATGTATTGTTTCAGATCTTGTAAAGCTGTACAAGGTTGCTGGGTACTGACACAAACCCCCCCTGAAGACTGCCTTGGCATCAATGAGTTCAGTATTTGTTTCATGTATTATTAAGGTATGTCCAGAGAATGAGAGTGCAAATCCCACCCCGGCAGCTTGAGACTTTGAATTCAGTTTTTTTTTTAATCTAGTGAATAAAAACCAGTAAAAGTAATCATGAAGTTGTTGAATTGTT
The DNA here is from genome assembly GCF_052327205.1 of Somniosus microcephalus. Lineage (NCBI taxonomy): Eukaryota > Metazoa > Chordata > Chondrichthyes > Squaliformes > Somniosidae > Somniosus > Somniosus microcephalus. Next base: position 347,394,132 of record NC_140988.1, read on the forward strand.
GGTAAAAATCCAAGTGGTTTACTAATTTCCTGTAGGGAAGGAAACCTGCCATCCTTACCCATTAACATCATAGTTTTAAATCGTATGTTATCCTTTTGAACCTCACACTGACTAGATTGATTCTCGTGCACTTGGAATAAATCTTACAAATTTAAACACAGATGGAGGCCATTTTGGCTCATCACGCCCATGCAACTGCTTGATTTACATTGGAGCTATCTGCTCGAGTTCTACATTCCTGTTCTTTTCCCCATACCCTTCATAAAGTTTGTTCAAAGTTTTGACTATATTGTTTATAATACTGTAACTTAAAACAGACATTAAGGGGGAAAAAATTGGGTTGGTTTGCGCCTCTCGTTAGCGCCCCCCTGGGGGCACTAACTGGGCGCAAATCCCCTAGCGTCCGGGCGCGTCACCGCTAATGCCTCCCGCGAAATTCAGCGGGAGGTTAGTGGTAGCTGGTAGCGCCACGCAGCGCAGTGCCTCCGGCGATGATGTCATTGCCGTGCACAGCGCCCCGCTCACGCCCCAGCCGCAAACTTCGCTTGCGCCCCCTGACCTATTGCCGGACGATACGTCGGACAGGGTCAGGGGGGCGTTTTTGCAGCAGCAGCGGCGCTAGTAAAAGGGGCAAGTGTCAGGCGGCCATTTTCTTTGGGCCGACTGCCAGCACCTGCCCCCTTCCCCTTTTTTCTCAGGGTGCCGGCTGCGATCGCTCAGCCCGGCACTCCTCTTGAGTGCCAGGCTGTTTTCACGGCGCCCCGTTCCCCGGTGGTCTAGCAGGGCCCCAGTGCACGCAGCGCTAGGCCCCACCCCTTTAATCAGGGGGGGAGGCCTGCAATGAAGCGGCGCTACGTGCCAACACGCGTGAAGCTGTTGCACGTAGTGCCGCGATCGTCAGTTGTAGCACCCCAAGAAGGAGGTGGAGCACTTCCAGTAGCGCTCCACCTCCTCCTTGGGGTGCTACAACTGAATTTCTGGCGGAGGGGCGCTAATTTTCTCGGGGCACTAATTTTAGCGCCCCGGTGACATTAGCACCCCAAAAGGGGCACCACCCAATTTTTCCCCCAAAGTGTTCAAAAAATATTAAATATATCTAATATCAGTATCTTCAATGTGATTGTGGCTTTACATGAAGGGTGTCAGGGTTACTTACTAACTTGTTATCACAATCCCAATATCTATATAGAGTTCCTGTTTCCAGCAACATCCCAATGGACCAAGAAGCAGAGACATAGTGAGCAGTGGGGTCTAAATTCAATATTTCTGTGGCCATTATATGGGCCTAAAACGGGTGCAACAATAACCAATTATCAGTGCAGAGGCCCACGCCTGATCTGCATGGGAGTTCGGGCTACTACTAAATTTGTCGGTGCTTTTTTAGGTGGCCCCGACGGCCTCCTGAAATGAGTGTAGACCTCATTTCAATGTTGCTATGAGGCTCCAGCGCTCATTTCAGAACCGGATTGTTAAATTTGTTTGCCCATTTGGGAGCTTGTAATTCATAAGATCCGACTGGCATTTCCAGGTCTTGGGGGCAGCCTGAGGTCGCTCAAAAAAAAAGGCCCCAAAATTTCCAAAATGTAGTTTTTTGTGGAGTCGGATGGAGCAGGAGTCCTCCACTGGGCTTCATAAAGCATCTGGGGCCCGCCCTCGATCTCGCCCCTCTCCCAATCATTTCCCACCATCCCCACGTCCACCCTGGGCCTACCCCTAGGCTTTACAGAGAGCCGAAATTCTTAAGGCCCTGACAGGTGAGCTACATCGGGGCGTCTGATTGGTGCCTGCAGCTTGCCTGATTTATTCTGATGAGGCCAGAGGAAGAATTTACTTCGGTCCTTGGATCTCTCCGTTCCGGGATGCCATTGATAGCGCTGTTGGAGTCGCGGCCGGTTTGGGGCGCTGAGGAATTTAGGCCCCAGTATGTCCGCTGAGGGCCCTGAGCTACAGGAGAAAGGGAAGTTAGGCCCTAAGAGGCCCCAAGTCATATTAGGAATACCAATCCATTCATTCAGGCAGGTTTCAAGCTTTACAAATATTCTGTAAGACACTTTGTGGTTGCATTAGTGGGAGATGATCCTTATGTGTCAAAGATGCAGTTTTATGACATTTCTGGTTAAAATGCATGTTCCTTTTGCACATTATACCTTCAAAACCTAACTCTACTTGCATGCATTCAGCTTCAAAAGCCATCTAAAGTTATTCTCCAGGATATTCTGTTGCTGTGTTCACCAGACCACAATATTCCTGTCCATTAAATTAAACGAGGGGAAAATCACAGGCAGGTGAGTGCAGAAGCTGAAAACCCCGACCACTATGGCATAGTTAGTGACTAAATGTGTCAGGAACTATTACATTGCCCCAAAAGGAGCAGATAAGACTTATTATTGTAGGAATAATTCTGCCACTTATGCTAATATCCACCAGTTTAAGATCACTGTTTCAGAGGAGGAACTATCGCTACTGAACAGACATTCACCATGGGTGGAAAGTTACAGAAAAGGAGACCATAATAAAGATGAACAATTTCAGAAAGCAACAATATTGAGTTAGTTATTAAGAGAGCCCCTATTTTGAGTTAGTTATTAAGAGAGCCCCTATATTGAGTTAGTTATTAAGAGAGCCCCTATATTGAGTTAGTTATTAAGATCCCCCCCCCAATACTGTCACATAGTCACAGTAGGCTATTACACAAATTAGGGTTGTATTCCCTAGAGTTTAGAAGGTTAAGGGGTGATCTGATCAAAGTTTTCAGGATATTAAGGGGAACTGATAGGGTAGATAGAGAGAAACTAATTTCCGCTGGTTGGGGATTCTAGGACGAGGGGGCACAGTCTAAAAATTAGAGCCAGACCTTTCTGGAGTGAAATTAGGAAACACTTCTACACACAAAGGGTGGTAGAAGTATGGAACTCTCTTCCGCAAATGGCAATTGATGCTAGATCAATTGTTAATTTTAAATCAGAGATTGATAGCTTTTTGTTAGCCAAAGGTATTAAGGGATGTGGGCCAAAGGCGGGTGTATGGAGTTAGATCGCAGATCAGCCACGATCTCATCGAATGGTGTAACAGGCTCGAGGGGCTGAATGGCCTCCTCCTGTTCCTGTGTTCCTATGTTCCCCTGCTCCTTGGAACACTGCTTCTTTCACCGTTTTTAAATAGCCACCACCTGTCGCAGCTCAAACTGGTTGACATATTGTTCTATCGTATCGGCAGCATTAATTGGAAAAGCTCACTGAACACCAAGGGGATTAGCAGCACTGTAGCATATTAATACAAAACCATTTTGACAAGTACACTATAATTTCATCTCATCTCAAAAAACCCAAGCTTCGAGTCACCGAACCACAGCTTTATGATTCACCTCATCTCTCCTGCTCTTTTCAACCTTGGCCTCAGTCCTTCACCCAGGTTTCCCAAACTGAAAAAGCGCAGCCATGTTAGAATCCATTCATATCATACAGTTAGCAACAAAAAGAGAAAATGCTGGAGATACTCAGCAGGTCATCGACCTGAAACGTTAACTCTGTTTCTCTCTTCACAGATGCTGCCTGACCTGCTGAGTTTCTCCAGCATTTTCTCTTTTTATTTCAGATTTCCAGCATCTGCAGTATTTTCGTTTTGTATTAGCGACAAAAAGATCTGTTTTCAGTATATTTGGCTTCCCAATTATACTTTACAGCGAAGCAGCAAACCACTCCTCAAATTTGTAGGTAAGGAAACATTTTCATAATCCACAAATAATAACTGATGTTCGGTACAGGGTTAAGAGTGACAGGACTTTAAGATTTTTGTACTGGATCAGATGTAACGTGCTGCAGAAGAGACTTGAAGCAAGTTGCCGATTTGGCACTGAGTGCAGCAACAAGGCCTTTTGCGCCCACAGGACGTGCCAAAGCGCTTTACAGCCAATGAAGTACTTTTTTGAAGTGTGGTCGCTGTTGTGATGTGGGAAATGTGGCAGCCAATTTGCGCACAGCAAGCTCCCACAAACAGCAATGTGATAATGACCAGATCATTTGCTTTTGGGTGTTGATTGAGGGGTAAATATTGGCCAGGACACCGGGGAGAACTCCCTGGCTCTACTTTGAAACAGTGCTGTGGGATCGTATACGTCCACCTGAGAGGGCAGACGGAGCCTCGGTTTAACGTCTCATTTGAAAGACATCAACCTGCCCAAAAGCTAACTAATGAGGCAATAACGAGCTAATGGAATACTAAAGTACACACGATTAAACACAAGCAAGCAGTACTAGTTAAACACCAGTGCACATATTAAAGGGAAGTTCTATCAACTAAACACAGCCCCAAACAAGAAACCCCAGGACATTAGTGTAAACCTCTACGAATTAACTTTTTGCCCCATACGATTTGAACATTAAAAAATTTGAGTGGAAAACACGCAACGTATAAAAGGCAAAGGGTTAAATAGTTATTTTTTTTGTTTTTTTTCCACAAGCCATTTTGTTATAACAACTACTTGTCATGGCACCACCAAGTGTAGGAACTTTTATTGTCAAACTGGGGCTGTTTCAAAGTTTATTAAATGTAGGGAAGCTTTGATGGTCATCTTTCCACGTTCAAAGCTTCACAGACCACAGTGTACCAAACACACCATCATTAATTGTAATCTCAAACTGCCGCATCCCCACACATTGCCAATCATGGGCACCAGGCTCCTTGCCTGCCACAAATTTGGATCCCTGTGCTATTCTCGATGGAAATGGAACCATTAAGTCCGTTTCCAGAAGCTGTGAAGCTGAAAAAGAACCGGATTTACCCCAAGCCTAGTTTTGACACCTAAAATGGATACCGTCTCTTTAGAAATTTCCCTTCCCTTCCCTTTTAAACCTGGTTCCCTGACATATTACATTCTTGAAACCGTCCTATTTTGTCTGCACCTTTCAGTCTTCCATACCAATTTAGGCCCGCTGTGGGCATTTGCTGCCTCACCCCAGCAGGAACTGCTTTCACATTAACTATACTGTACGCCTGCTACAGCTTAATGCCATTCCGTGACAGTAAGCACACTCTCAAATACACTCCCTTTCTGTAATACACAAAGGAAGACCAATTCATCAGTCATGCGTCCCTTCTAGATTCAAACATCTGGAGGACTTTAGCAACATGTTTGCACCAAAATAAAATAAAAAGCAACTTGTGGCTCACTCACTGTTATTCCCTATAATTTGCCCTTCCTAATCTCCAGCATTAGAAAGGTGCAGAATGGACGGCCTAGTGAGGCTTTGCACTGAGGAATCGGTGCCCTGCAGAATAACATGAGGGCGCGCGGGTCCTCTCAGCCATGGCTCCCCCCACCGCGGTGAGTTCCCGTTGTCAGCTAGGCTGCGAGGAGAACTGTCATGAAGCACGGATTAACCTAGACACTTCCTGTGCAGTTACAGAACCACCAGCTAAGCAGCACAGACCCGAGAACAGGAAAAAGAAAGACTTGCGCTTTGCATGACCCAAAGCACTTTACAGCCAATGAAGTACTTTTAAAGTGTAGTCACTGTTGCAATGTAGCAGCCAATTGTGCACACAGCAAACTCCCACAAATGGACTGGAACATCTGTTTATCCTGATGGTTGGTTGAGTTATTATTATTGGCCAGGACACCAGGGAAAACTCCCCTTTGAAATAGTGTTGTGGGATCTTTTACATCCATCCAAGAGGGCAGGCAAGGCCTCAATTTAACATCTCAACTGAAAAACGGCACCTCCGACAGTGCAGTACTCCACTGGAGTGTCAGCCTAAATTTTGTGCTCAAGTCCCTGGAGTGGGACTTGAACCCACAACCTTCTGACGCGGAGGCGAGAGTGCTACCGCCTGAGCCACGGCTGACCGCTGCCCTTCCTCCACGTTTGCCCATTGAATGGTGCACGTCGCAGAGGGAGGAGAAAGTCTTAAGTAAAGGAGAAAAACAGTACATTTTCTTAAGTAGTCAAGAAGTCTCCAGGATCACTTATTTAAAGTTAATTGTTATACGCTATGTGATATTAGCGGACAAACATTTGACATATTTGTATCAAATTCCTCTCTCTGCTATTTTAACAGAAGCGCTAACCTGTCTGGTGTGAACACGTTGGACGTTTGTACAATACTAGCGCCTGATGTAATTTTCAGGCTGTAGTTTTAATGGTATTACTTAGTTCCTTCCAACATTTCCTTTCGCCGCAACAGTCGACACCAGTGATGCCATTCACAGGGGCTGTTAACATAAGTTTATTACAGCATCATTAAGCTTTACAGAGAAACGTCCGATTACAGGGAAACGGTTACAGCAGGATGATCATATTTGGCTCACCCATATTCCTGTAATCACACTTAATTATTTTCACCATTAGAGACACACAGGAACTTCTGTCGTGGTTGTTTTTTGATTTGAAAACAAAAATATCTGTGCAGTATTCTTAATATTCAGAAAAATATATGAGAAATATAACGCCTAAAAAGAAGATACAGACAGACCTGCATTATTCCATTGATTTATTGTTTGTGCAATGATGTCCCACTGGGCCCCTTCAACTAAACTGACATTTTAACCATGAGGATTACAAGCTCAGATCTTGATTTTCAAAGGAAGGAGTAGATTACATTTCAAAACTGAGATTGAGGGATTTTTGTTAGGTAAGGGTATTAAGGGATATGGAGTAAAGGCAGATAAATGAAGTTGAGGTACAGATCAGCCATGATCTAACTGAATGGCAGGACAGGCTCAAGGGATTGAATGGTCTCCTATGGTCCTATATTATTTCATTCTTAATTTACTTCTCCCTCGCCATCTCAAAATAAAAATCAGCGTTTGAGCACGTAACCCTCTTCATAAATGATGGGCCCCACATGCTACTTAGCAAATGCTGCAAAGGCTAACCGCTACAAGAAGTAGAGAGAGGAGGTCGATCGACCCTTTTGGTTCCTGAATGGATTCTGTTGTGCTGAATATTACACAGCAGCGAGCAGGGAATCACAGAATGTTTGTTAAATCCCACCGTTCCATAAATAAACATAAAAAAGCTGTTACACTTTTTATTTTGGTGCAAAAATAAAACCTCTACTGTTGTCGTCAACAGTGCAAGAGCCACAGAACATTTCTTCTCTTCAAAAGAAAAAGATCCTGATAGCCTGGTCAGTTTTGTTGTTCTTGTAACTTTGTGCACAATGTGCTTATGAGTTTCAAGTTGTACAACAAACGTACCTACGTAGATTACAACAGATATACCTGTATACATTACAACAGATGTACCTGTGTACATTACAACAGATGTAACTGTGTACTGTACTGCAGATATACCTGTATGCATTACAACAGATGTACCTGTGTACATTACAACAGATATACCTGTATACATTACAACAGATGTACCTGTGTACATTACAACAGATATACCTGTATACAGTACAATAGATATACCTGTATACAGTACAACAGATATACCTGTATAAAGTACAGATATGCCTGTGCACAAAACATCAAATGTACCTGTATACTGTACAGCAGATATACCTGTGTACAATATATCAGATATGGCAGTGCACAATACATCATATATACTGTGCACAAGACAACAGATATACTGGTGTACAATATATCAGATATGGCAGTGCACAATACATCATATATACTGTGCACAAGACAACAGATATACCTATGTACAGTACATCAGATACACCTCTGCACAGCATAACACATAACAGTACGCAGTGTAATAGACATACCTGTACACAGAATATATACATGCCTGTATACTGAATAACAGATATACCTGCATACAGTATAACAGATATACCTGCATACAGTAGAGCAGATATCCCTGTTTTCATAAATAATAGCTCGTTCAAAGTTGTGAATTTTTTTTCTAGATTGTTTCAAAGCAAAGAAACTAATTCAGATGGTCGAGTACTACGAACGTGCTGGAATGTTCTTACACAAAAGTGAAGACGTGCTGGATCTACAAACATTTCAATCACTTCAGCATCACTTTGAATTTTGTTTCACCACTGCGTGTAAGTTTTGAAAGCAAACTAAGAAAAAAAACCATGTTTTGATGCAGATTATACTTATAGATAGCCGCCAAAGGCATCTGCAGAAAACGTGAAGCACTTTCCAGCCGGTGGTTTCTTTGCGGTTCCCAGTGTGTCACTTGGTGCTTGGCTCGTGAAGGCAGGACAATAAACAGGAGGTCAAATCCAGGTGACTCTAGTCCGATGGCTCCTCAGCGTCACATGGATTCACCATTACAGGTCGAGGTACTTCTCCTTCTGGGAGGCAGCTTAGGGTGCCTTGGCTCTGCCTGTAAAAAGAAACATATCCGTACAATCAACCACTAAACCTATCGACGGATAAACAGTTATTCCGCTCATGCCTTAGCGGGCAAACCCGATGTGGGACTGAGTTATAAAGACCAGGAAAGTCTCAGGTTCAATTCCCCAGTCCGTGCTGAGCTAGCTAGTCTCAGCTGGCACACTACAATCGGCTTGGATTCTGAAAATATAAGGCTGGGCTCGTTCTCTTCATCACCGTCCAGTGATCAAGAGAAAGTGCACACATATGGATATCGGTTGAGCTCAGATTGGGATCGGATATGGTGATCCCTCCCATCAGTCGGACTGTCTGCCAATACTCACCAGCTGAGCACATGTTTGGTCACTTGGGTGAGGTATCAGAAGGGCTGTCTCGTGCCTGTAGAACTGTAACCCAGTATGACTCACCCAACCACAAATGTTGCCTTGAAAAGGGAGTTGACCTAAAGACGACAAATTTAACAGCGTCTTCCTAGATGATTGGAAACTTGTTAAACTACACTTGTGGTCATTCACCACACAGGAGTAAATCTTGCAGTCAGATGTCTTCTGGGTCAGTATCACAATTGTTTCCAGCAATTAAACAGGTTATAATCGCTAACATTTTAGTCTTTCATGACCAGATTTTGCCCGAATAATCCATGTGGTTGTTTTTAAATATGCATTTCTTCTAAAAAATCTGCTTTACTGACTTAATGCTGCCATTTTGGAACCAGAACTCTAAGCAGCTACACTGGCAGATTTAATGTAGAGCACAGTAACCAATGTTTGTCTTTTAATTGTAATTTATGAAGTTGATGTTAAATTGAACCACGTTGGTTGGAAAAATCCTAAGGATAAGCATTTCCTTGATTCCATCAATTCAGGTAACACCAGGCAAGCTGGTCTCAACTAAAGAAGTTGATTTGCACCTGGGAAGGGAGAGGGGCTGGGAGGTGGGGGTTCGGTGGGGGTTTGCTTTCATTTCACTTGACAAGGAACTGCCAATTTCTTTAGAGTGGATCATTTTGACAAAACCTCCAAGTCAAAGGTAAGTTTGGCAGAGGTCAGTTTACTATACAAAGCTGAATTAGTGGGTAAAAACTGCTTGTCATAAAAAAGCTATCCACGAAATCACTTGAAAGATGGACCTTGATTGACCAGACGGTGCACTTCTCTAACTTACTTGAGAGACAACCTCAGCTAGCAGGTCCAGTAACTTACCTCAGGACGTTGCATCTTTTTTCTAAGTGGTTTATGGGGACGTTTGAGCACGTGTCCTGTTATCTCATCATCAGAATCCTCTACTGTTTTAATCTTATACTGATCTTCATCTGACCTTGGAACCTGATCAATATTGACTTCATCACCTTTTAATGTCCAGTTAACCAGCTAAGAGGTGAAGAAAAGTAATACAGAAATAAAACAAAGAAAATATTTACTTGCTTTAATCATGGCTTTAAGGGTGTGCTGCTAACAACACAAGCAAAGCACGCTTATTAGTGTTATCTTGGAAACGCAAAAGTTGCAAGCTCTTCACATGAAAACTGACCAATCTCTGGAATGCCATTCTGGGTAAGGTAGTGGAGACAAAACTTCTATAATTGGTTAAAAGCTGTGATGGAATTTAACGTGACAATTCCTATTTTATGGTGATGGAAATGATGATAGAACGAGATGAAGTAAGGCGGGAGGAGGCTCGTGTGGAGCATAAACATCGGCATAGATCAATAGCAAAATACTGCAGATGTTGGAAATCCGAAATAACAACAGAAAATGCTGGAAAAACTCAGCAAGTCAGGCAACATCCGTGGAGAGAAATTTGAGTTGACGTTTCGGGTTTGACCCTTCTTCAACTCCCAGTTTTGAAGAAGGGTCAAACCCGAAACGTCAACTCAAATTTCTCTCCACGGATGTTGCCTGACTTGCTGAGTTTTTCCAGCATTTTCTGTTGTTATTTCGGCATAGATCAGTTGGGCTGAATGGCCTGTTTCTGTGCTGTAAATTCTGTGTTATGGTAAATGCAATTTTGATCAAATTGAGATGCAGGAGAAGTTGAGCTCATAATGGGGATGAGATTTTTATTTTACTTTTCTGTGCAGTAAGCAGTCTCGGGTTGGATGTAGCTCATGTTAGATGCAGGATAAAGTTCCCCAAGTATCTACTTCAAAAGAGTACAAACCCACTGCACCAATGTACCTCACTGCACCACAATGATGCTATTTTTTTGTGAGAAATAGGAATCCTTCTGCCATTCATTTGTATCTCCCACTCCAATCATCGTTGTGGCTTCTCTGAATGAGGTTGTTTGATTTCTGCTGAACTACAGGAAACGTTGTTCTATGGTCTTGCAACTTCCCAAACTCAATGCACTTAAGACCCTCGCACCCAGTAAAGAAAGCAGACTCCCCACACCATCGATTTAGGCTGGATTCATTCACAGGCCTCAGTTTTGAAAGGCAGCCAACTCACTTTGCGACTGAGTTCTCCCAATGAATGTCTTTAATCTTACAGCCCTAGGGCCGGATTTTCCTCAACCCACCGCAGGAGGGTCAGACCAGGATCTCCACCCACCACCCCCGACCTCACCGTGACCCCGGCGAAGTTTTCTTCCTCCACGGCAGACACCCAGCAGTTTCTCCACCACCAAGAGAGGGAGCCTGCAGTTGCAAAGAGGGACATGCAGCCAAAGCTGGAGCAGGACACTCACCCGCAGCACCAGGAGAAACAGGAGCCACTGTTTTTTTTTTGATTATGCCCTCTCTGAAGCAGTTAGGGACCTTTTTGACTTTAAAGATGCCAGATAAATGCAAGCTGTCTATGCTGTCGTTAAATGGGAAGCAGATCCCTCAGGGTTGATCTTTAAAATTTGAGCAGCATGCTCCAGGAGCAACGAGGGTTCTGAAAAAGAGGTAAGGGGGCCTTAAGAGAAGGAAAGGAACCCACTACTAAGCCCTCTTGCTCCAACATGCTGCCCAGTGAGATTGCTGCCATTGCCCAGGGTCTACTGCCACCCCGCTCTTCTCGGCCCCAGGACTTGGCAGTGCCACACGAGGAAGGCAGGGAAATCGGTGGGTTGCTGGACCCTGCTTCCCTCTTGTCACTTACATGCGGCGGGGCAGTGAAGGGGCACCGGCTGGGGTTGGAGGTAGGAAGGTTTAGGTTGAGTCAGGGAGGCAGAAGTAAGCATCCCTACCCAATTGCCATGCTGTTTCCACCTGACTAAGATCAGTATAGTGGAGGAAACTCTAGGCCACACTGTCCATAATCTTTGTTTATATAAATCTTTAACGCCTGCCAAGGGGAGATAACCCTTACCCATTTACTAAACAGGATTCAGACAATGGTCTCCAGAGATGAACATAAGAACATAAGAAATAGGAGCAGGAGTAGGCCATTTGGCCCTTTGAGCCTGCTCCGCCATTCAATAAGATCATGGCTGATCTTCTACCTCATCTCCACTTTCCTGCACCATCCTCATATGAAGTGCACTGTGCGTTCAGACAGCTTAGTAGCAGACTGGTCAGTGACTGTCAGTATCCCCGTTTGGCAATGTCAACCCAATCAGCAATTTACAGAGCATGTGCAAACCAGGCAAGAAATTCGCAGATGTGTCAAGAAGCAGAAACATTCCTTGAAGACTCCGGATTAAAGTTTATGTATCTCTTGGTTTGCTAGCTTCTAAACTACAGCAAAATAATTCCAAAAGGTATTTGTAATTTGCTTCCCTTTTCTTCTCTGATCTCTTGAAGGCACTGGGCCATGGTGGTTTATGGGTCATGGCTGCCCTCCAGTACATCGCCAAGCCATGCGTGACTCACAGGCACTGGTTGCTGGCAGGCAACTTGCTCTCTGGGGCATCACAGCCAAGCTCTATCTCATGCTCAGCCAGTGTTGAAAACAAGCACACTCCCAGCAAGAGTCACTGGATGCTGGTCAGAAGCTTTGTCTGTCCCCTTCATCATGTGGACAAGTTCAATTAAGTCGCCTCTAAAGCTCTTTTTCAAAGTCAGATTTCTTTACCTTTTCTCAAAACCTAGATTCCTGATACCTAAAATCACCTTGATTATTTCTTAATCTTCTCAGGCAAAAAAAGTCTGATAATGGTGGATGAATGCAAGACACCAGTTATATGTAGCTATATAGGTATTAAAAATTAGGTAATTTTGCATTATCCAACAGTTCAACAAAATACTCTTCTCCTTTAACACCTGCACTACAAACTAGACAGTCTATTTTATTAATGAAACTGCTTGTAGAGATGATTGTGCTTTACAATGAGTCGATATATCGGCCCGGAATTTGCGGTTGTAATGACGGTTAGCGTCATAATTACTGCTGAACAATGTTTCTGGACCTGAAAAACAAATTTAATATTTGTGGACTGTCAAATGTTTCCATTATGACAAAAATTCCATAGTTTTTAATATAATTTTTTAAAAAATATTTCAGCTTCTACCTTAATCTCATGTGTATGTCCCAATCTTTATTTCGCTCTTTGTAAAATGATTAAAAAGTGAAGGGAAATCAGTGCTTTTTACTTCCTGGTTTGCTCTCTGTGAGAATTCTTCAATGTGATTGGCTGCTTAGCCAGCTTGATGATATTATTGTTGCTGGACGCTGGAGATCCCCTAGACTTAGCGCCTGAATGAAATTAACATCGGAGAGGTGAAATCGGTGCCACAGAGATTGTTAGATCTTTGTGGGCAGCTTTGTTCGAGGTCAGTGGCGAGTGCCACCACTTCATCGCTGACCACAAAATCCGGGCCATTATTTTGCAGCTTATATGAGCAAATTAAAAGGGGCACCATCGCTTTAAAAGGGATGTGAGGCAAATGGCATAAAATAGTCAACAAAAGAGAGATACTACAGCTGCTGGAAATAATTCAGCCAAGAAATGTGTTCAAACACAATAACCTTACTGTCAGAGATTGATAGATACTCTGACTAACCAAACACTTATACTAATCAAACACTGGCTTGGCTGCAATTGTAAATCTGTGACTCTGCTCAGAGTGAAAATGCCAGTTTGCAACAGAGGCAGAGAAGACTTCAATCCATGCTGCTTGCCCAAGCATCAATGGCAACACCGAGCACAGGCTAGAGCAGCAAGACACAGCAAATCTATTCCACAGCACAAATTGAGGTAGTGTTGAAAAAAATGGAATCTGAATATATCTGGGGCGTGATTTCTTGACATAGCCAATTGTACCTGGGATGTTCAGTCTGCAAACAGATTAACGCAACATCAATTAACTTGATTGCTCCCAGAATTGTTTTAAGAAAATCACTGATAAATAGCTTGAAACTGTATTGGGTTACCTGCCTCATAATATTGGCAGCACAGTGCCACGAGCAAGGGAATTAAAATTAAATAGTTATTTTAGCATTTCATAAATGTAGCGCTACCACAATGACTGACTGTGGCACTAATGCCGTTCAGCAGCAACACACAGTAAATAACACTCAGCTAATGAAGGAACATAATCATTATAGCTATTGGGAAGCTACTTTAATTGTTTATTTAACTAAAGGCAGTTCATGCAGACTGGTAGAACTTACACAAGCGTTCCAGAGTGTTGATGAAGAATGAAGAGACGAGATAAAGAGTCGGAAGAAGAAAGGAAAGATGTAACATGATATGGTTACATTACGATAAACATTCCGCACCCTCGAAAGCATTGACTCCTTGCTAGAGTATGGTATGGTTTCACGCAGTCCGATCACCTTCTGGTATCTTTATTCAAGCGTGAGCCTCGACAGTAGGCTATTTGTGCGTGCTTAGCCCAAGTTTGCATGATGCCCAGACATCAGCAGGGGTCACTCAGTAGCAACGACCCGGCTTGATTCTCCCCTCCCTAACCCTGGGGTGCCAAAGTCAATTGTAGCGCCCTATATGTCACCCGGACTGAGATCAGGTACCTCAGCACAATCCAGGGTCCGGTTCTGGGCCCTTCCTAGTCTGTATGTCTCAGCGACTCACTGGATCCACTGACTGAGGCATCACGGGAGGGATAAGGGGCGTCCTTCCATGGATAAATCTCAAGTAAAAATTCCTCACATTTAAAAATAAATACTAAAAGGCTGGTTTAAAAATCAAAAGAGGTGAACTGTATGTTGAATAATTCCTTAAATTTGTTAACATCAGACTAATACTCACCGATAGAAGGGATACCAGTTCTTGAAAAACAATAACTTGAATTTTAATAATTTAACAGACGCTCAATGATCTCTATGTATGTATATCACTCAGAGTATTAACAACAGCAACAACTTGTATTTATATAGCGCCTTTAATGTAGTAAAACATCCCAAGGTGCTCCACAGGAGTGTTAAAAGACAAAAAATTTGACACCGAGCCACATAAGGAGAAATTAGGGCAGGTGACCAAAAGCTTGGTCAAAGAGGTAGGTTTTAAGGAGCGTCTTAAAGGAGGAGAGAGAGATAGCGAGGCGGAGAGGTTTAGGCAGGGAATTCCAGAGCTTAGGGCCGAGGTAACAGAAGGCACGGCCACCAATGGCTGAGTGATTATAATCAGGGATGCTCAAGAGGGCAGAATTAGAGGAGCGCAGATATCTCGGGTGGTTGTGGGGCTGGAGGAGGCTACAGAGATAGGGAGGGGCGAGGCCGTGGAGGGATTTAAAAACAAGGATGAGAATTTTGAAATCGAAGCGCTGCTTAACCGGGAGCAAATGTAGGTCAGCGAGCACAGGGGTGATGGGCGAATGGGACTTGGTGCGAGCACAGCAGAGATTTTTAATACAAGAGCTAAGCCTTCTGTTTAAAGTTAAGGCATGGAGTGGATGCTGGGGGGTGGAATCAGTAAAGACGCGATGTACAGAATATGCAGGTGCTCGAGGTGAAACTAGGAGCATGTGGTGGGTTGAGATGGGATGGGAGGGAAGCTGGGATTGAAATTGGAAAGATGGCATGGAAAAAAGAGAGAGAAAGCTGTAGGTACATCAGGAAGGAACGGGGAGAATTGTAAGAAATAGCTGTTAGATTCAAAGATGGGTTTTAATTCTTAGAGCAGAGACTGACAACATGCAGCCGGGAACAAATAGCAGAAATGCCAGCAAGGCCGAATTTCAAGCATCAAAAGACAAATAGAAGTGATAAGGGAATCTGTTGTGTATGTGCCTTTAAGAGAATAACTGGTCTCAGACTGCAGTACCGGCAGTGGCCACCCCTGTATAAAAGGCACTAGTGAGCCTCTGTTGTTTTCAGTTTCACTATTGACTTCCATCAGTAAAGACCTGTTTTGTTCAACTCCTGCTGTCCGTGTCTCAATCATTCACGGACGTAATACTGGCGATGAGCAGATACGAACCTACCTACAGTCTGCACCACCTCCTGGGATCCATTCCTACAGCGAAGTGAGCAGAGGTCGAGGCCAGAAAGAAAAGAAAGTAAGAGGCAGTAGAAACGGGCGTCGACCGTGGGCATCTGCCCCTGTGTTGCGGAGTTGAAGATTGCTGGAGAAGCTGTAGGAAGCGGGGCCTGGTTCCTGTCGACGGTGCTTCAGCTAATCGGGCTGGTGGCAGGTAGTGCACTGATCCTTCCTGGGCTGCGGCGGTCGCGAACTCGAGCAGGTGGTTTGCAACGGGGCCGAGCAGCATTGTCGGGAAGAAGAGAGAGAGAGGGTGGAGCACACAGGGCGCGGCCGGTGCTACGAAGCCGGGCTGCGTATAGACCCGCGAAGAGGGAGGCAAGAGTCCCACAGGGTTGTTCCACGACGGGAAAATAATAAAAAAAAGAAATATTAACGCGCAAGAAACCGCGAGGAGCTGCAGGTTGCAACGGGAACCGCGGAAAGCAGCGCTAACAACAGCGGGGAAGAAGGCAAAGCGCGGGAGGCGCCATCTTAATCAGCGGGGAAGAAGGCAAAGCGCGGGAGGTGCCATTTTGTTAAATCAGGGAAGAAGGCAAAGCGCGGGAGGCGCCATTTTAGATTTGCAAGATGCCGAAGACTGGCTGTATCACTGCTTTTGATAATACAATAGAAGACTGGACCACGTATGTGGAAAGAGTCGAGGTATATTTTGAGGCAAACGAAATAGCGGAGGAGAAAAAGGCATCGATATTGCTAAACTTAATGGGCGCTAGAATGTACGGCCTATTGCGGGACCTGATTACTCCAGCCAAACCGAAGGCGAAGAGTTTTAACGAAATTGTTGCTGTCCTACAGGAACACCTAAACCCTGCACCGCTGTTCATAGCAGAAAGATTTAAATTCCACAGGAGAACTCAGCATAAAGATGAGAGCAATGCTGAGTACCTTACGGAACTACGCAAGCTATCAAAGCACTGCCAGTTCGGAGCAGGACTGGCAGATACCCTACGAGACAAATTTGTCTGTGGACTCCTGAGTGAAGGAACACAGAAGAAGTTACTCTCAGAGAAAGAGCTGACGCTAGATAAGGCTTTCAGCGTGGCAGTATCATATGAAGCAGCAGCCAGGGGAGCTGCAGAAATTCAACAAAAACCACAGGAATACGGCACCCACGAAATGACACGGGGATTTGCAAAATGTTATCGCTGCGGCAGAACTAACCATGACCAGAAGGACTGCTGGTCCAAAGACAAAATATGCAGGCAATGCGGGAAGATGGGACACATTGCACGAGTTTGCAGGTCTGGGAAGAAGACCAGCAACAACAAAAAGGCTACTAAGGAACCGTACAAGAAAGTACAAAAGATGACGGACAGTAGTTCCGAAGACCAGATGAGCGATAGTGAATCCGGGAACAGGAGACTAAGCTGTCTCAAACTTCACAATTCACAATTCACAATTCAAATCGCTTTATTGGCATGATAAGTTACATCTTATGTTGCCAAAGCATCAAAATACATTTATGGTTTACCACATAAACGCAGTTCTATTCATACAGTGTATAAACAGGTATATCCCTGAGTGTACTTCACAATGTAATCGCAAAAGAGGATCACCGAACCATTTGGGTCACCCTCACGATAGCAGGGTCCCAAGTTAAAATGGAATTGGATACAGGATCAGCGCTAACCGTCATGAATCGATGAGACGACGAGCGGCTATTTTCACACATACCCTTGAGAGAGACATCCATCGTCTTGACGACGTATACGGGGCAAAAAGTATACCCCAGAGGAAAAATAAGGGTGCCTGTCGAATACAACGGCAAGAAAATACGGAAATTGTATCTCTACATACTGCCAAATGGTGGACCACCGTTATTGGGACGGGAATGGATCAGGAAGATAAACTTAGATTGGCACTCCATTCATACAATGATGGTGGACGGTAAAAAAGATGAAGACGTCACTCCTGGACGATTGTCAACAATCTTAGCTAACGCCAAAGAGGTATTTCAACAAGAACTGGGCACGCTTAAAGGCGTAACCGCCTCGATAAAAATAGAAGAGAATGCAGTTCCCAAGTTTTTCAAAGCAAGACCGGTACCATATGCAATTTGCCCAGCCGTCGAGGCAGAGCTGGAGAATCTGGAGAAGGCAGGCGTGTTGTCTAAGGTCGACTGGAACGAGTGGGCGACACCCATCATTCCTGTCATGAAGAAAACGTTAAGCAATAAGTCCGGGGAGCCAAGGAAGATTCGCATCTGTGGGGATTTCAAGGTGACGGTGAACCCAGTCCTTCACACAGTACAATATCCTCTTCCAAGGATAGAAGACATCTTCGCCTCACTGTCTGGAGGGAAGCGTTTTACAAAAGTTGACCTAGCACAAGCATATTTGCAGATGGAGGTTGAAGAGTCCTCTAGGAAATATCTCACGATAAACACTCACAAAGGTCTTTACCAGTATTATCGATTGGTATTCGGAGTAGCATCAGCTCTGGCGATATGGCAAAGAGCAATGGAACAAGTCCTGCAAGGGATTCCGGGGACTCAGTGTTACTTGGACGACATCCTTGTGACAGGTGAAGATGACAGTGAACACCTTAACAACCTAGAACAGGTGCTCACTAGACTACGGGAACATGGGCTGCGAGCCAACCGCCCCAAGTGCGAATTTTTTAAGAAACAGATATCGTATTGTGGCCACGTGATTGATGAAGAGGGGTTACATAAATCCCCTGACAAAATTGAAGCGGTTGTTAAGGCCCCAGCGCCTGAAAATGTGTCGCAACTGAGGTCATTCCTCGGATTGGTGAATTACTACCATAAGTTTTTGCCGAATTTGTCGACAATTCTGCACCCACTGAACGCCCTGCTACGAACGGGGGTAGCATGGAAATGGAGCGATGATTGTAAGCGGGCCTTTCAGAAGAGTAAGGACTTAATCACTTCAAGGGAAGTATTGGCTCACTACAACCCAGCACTGCCGATCAGACTGGCGTGTGAAGCGTCTCCCTATGGCATTGGGGCGGTACTGTCACATAAATTCCTTGATGGTTTAGAGAGGCCGATAGCTTTTGCGTCACGCTCGTTAACTTCTGCCGAGCGTAACTACGCCCAGATTGACAGAGAGGCCCTCAGCCTAGTGTGGGGGGTGAAGAAGTTCAATCACTACCTGCACGGTCAAAAATTTACTCTACTAACCAATCATCAACCTCTTGTCTCCATTTTCAACCCTCAGAAGGGCGTACCGATAATGACAGCACAACGGCTGCAGAGGTGGTCCCTTTTCCTAGGGGCACACCAATATGACATCGAGTACAAAGGAACTGAACAGCATGGAAATGCTGATGGATTGTCACGCCTACCGTTGCCGACGGTGGAAGAAGAAGACCTTGCAGTGGATCCAATGGAGTTATTCCACTCGACCATAGTCGAATGTCTCCCTGTGACGAATGCAAACATAGAAAAGGAAACACGGAATGACCTGACACTATCACGGGTCTATGATTTAACGGTGAAGGGATGGCCAGCACATGGCGAACCACTGCTGCCAGCATTCTCGCCGAGAAGAGAACAGCTGTCAGTGTGCAGAGGAACCTTGATGTGTGGCTCCAGAGTAGTAATTCCACCTAAGTTGACGGATAGAGTGCTCAATGAGCTTTATGAGGGTCATCTGGGTGGGGTAAAAATGAAGAACTTAGCCAGAGCGTTTGTGTGGTGGCCGGGAATCGATAGAGAAATCGAAGAGATGACCAAGAGCTGTGCAGGATGCCAGAAGGTCCAAAACGCCCCACCACAAGCTCCTCTGCATCCATGGGAGTGGCCCTCATCTCCATGGCAAAGGGTGCACATTGATTTTGCTGGTCCCTTCATGGACTCGATGTTTTTAATTGCGGTGGATGCACATTCAAAGTGGCCAGAGGTAATAAAAATGTCCTCAACCACCACGGAAAAAACTATCACAGTTTTACGAACCATATTCACCAGAAATGGGCTGCCTGAACAGATTTGCTCTGACAATGGACCACAGTTTGTGTCTGAAGAGTTCCGGAGGTTCTTAAAGAACAATGGTGTTAAGCATTACACATCTGCCCCATATCATCCAGCCACTAATGGATTGGCCGAGAGGTTTGTCCAAACGTTCAAGAAGGCCATCAAGGCAATGTGTAATGAAGATATACCCCTACAACACAAGGTGGACAACTTCTTGTTTGCCTACCGGAATGCGACACATGCGGTTACCAACCAAACTCCAGCCATGATGTTCTTCAATCGAAGACTACGATGCCGCTTGGATTTGGTTAAGCCAAACGTCCGAAGAGATGTGGAGAACAGGCAGTTTCAGAATATGAATGAAAGGCCGACCAGGAGTTTTAAGATAGGTCAACCAGTTTTGGCCCGGGACTACCGCACTGAGAAATGGCAGCCAGGAACGATTTGTACACGGCAAGGACCTCTCATGTATACCGTGGACGTTGGGGAGAGCATTGTAAGACGCCATGCTGACCAGATTCTAGAGTCACTGGAAAACGTCAACTCCACACCACGATCTGATACACCTGGTAATGAAATCGACGTTCCAATTGCAGCTACCGCAGAACCGGTAATATTGGAAGCAGATGAACCAAACAATGACATTGATCCCGACTCAACATTGCCAGAAGAACCTGATACCCCAAAGAGGCGTTATCCAGACAGAATCAGGAAGCCTCCTCAAAGACTGAACTTATAATTGCTTAAACTTAACCAATGTATCTAGCAACCGTAATTGTGATTGTAATTAGTTATCATTTAGTTGTTAAATGAATGTTATGTACTGTTTATCTAAAAGGGGAGGAATTGTTATGTATGTGCCTTTAAGAGAATAACTGGTCTCAGACTGCAGTACCGGCAATGACCACCCCTGTATAAAAGGCGCTAGTGAGCCTCTGTTGTTTTCAGTTTCACTATTGACTTCCATCAGTAAAGACCTGTTTTGTTCAACTCCTGCTGTCCGTGTCTCAATCATTCACGGACGTAATAGAATCGTCAAATGCAAAACATCACAGGGTGGTGGGATAATAGACAAAAATGGAGCCGAAAAGTCATAAAATGTCCTTAAAGAAACATAACAAAACATTCCTCAGAAAGATAAGAGGGAGGCCTCGTCAGCCATGCAGAAAGGGACAGTGAGGGATGCCTTCCCGCTTCACAATTGGACAATAGGATGGGGGAATCAAATGATTGACACCAGGTGATTACCAGCCCACCGAAATAACTATAAATATAGACGACCGAGAGAGGAAATCAGGCAGTCAGGGGCGAAGGCTTCCCCGCGGTGGCTACGGCCTAACACCTTGGTTAAGTTTAGCCTCTGAGTTGGCTGATGGCCTCATCCCTCCAACAGCTTGAGAGATGACCCAACGGAAGTGACCACTGCAGCAGACTGCAGGAATCCACCCAATCCGAGACCACCGTACTGCCTCCCCATCCATCCGGTCGTGGCATTCCGATTCGGGAGTCGCAGATCGCTCTCTACTGTCACGGGTTGTATGTCTATTATACTCGGCTTAAACCATATGTAATATCTGATTATGCTTTAAAACTGTAGCTCTTTAATAAAAGCCTTACAACTTCTAAAGCCCTGTTGGGTAATCTGTGTGAGCCTGTGGTCCTAATCTTACAGGATGGTGCAAGTGTTGTAGGAAACACATGGCCACAATGTCAGTCGTTGGGTTACTCCCAGTGGTGGGCACCCTTGAAGAAAGAAGAGCACACAAACTGCAGCAATTACACTGACAATCAGAGGTTGGATTTCGGTATATTTTGAGTCTAATCCAAACTGCAACTGACAATACAAATTAAGAAGGAATGAGATCATCCTTCGAATATCACTGTTTTCAACTGTTTGAGAAGTAATTCTTCAATCCAATGTCTTTAATGGGAAAGAGTGACTAAGCTAGCTCATCGAGATATTTCATTTGACAACCATATATTAATATAAATGAACGCCACCATGCAAGTGTCATTTTCAGCAACTCAAGCATTTGCTAGTATCCATAATGCAGGCGCACATCAGCATGCAGTCAGAGAGTAAATACTTTTTTCACAATTATTTTCAATCCTTGACAGAGGGCCGTTGTTAACTCAAACTCAAGCTCGTTCATGCTTGTTTAGTTAAAGATTACTGGTCGATTATCAAGGTAGTAAATGTCTTCCTGTCTAAGCCTGGACAGTGAGGTTCTTCGGGCAAGAAACGGGCGTTGAAGACTCCAATGTGGCGTGGGTCGTGCGTGCACTCATTTTGTGCCAGATGAGCGCTGCTCGCCAAATTGGTTAGGGCGCAGTGGTCCGGGACGCTGACCTGAAAAGAGCATTAGGCCCATTTCAAATGCGCATCCAGGGCCCAATGCCGTATTCAATCCATATTCGATCGCAACTCACCGCAGCATGAGCCGCGGTCGGTTTTCTCGGGCAAAGAGCAGCCAAACCAGCAGTCCTTAAAGGGACTGCTGGAGACTGCCATATAAACGCAAGTTAAAAAAAAGTGCTCCTCCTGGCTCCACTTTGAAACTGCAGACCATTGCCTGCCACCGCTCACCTTCTCGCAACTCAGTCCTCATCTGAACCCACCTTCCCGGTGGCAGTGCTGGCGTACACACTGGCTGACTTCCATCCTCTTCAGGACCGGCGCACTGCCTCCTGGGGCGTGACTGGCATCCCCAGCCTGGCAGTCACACCCTGATGACGCAAGAGGACCAATTTAGCGTGGTCCTCTTGCGCATCGGTTTTGGCGCAGAGGTGGTTGCTGCCGCTCAGTTTGTACCCGAATTCAAGCACAATCCAATCTCTACGCCTGAGTGACAGCGAGGTATTCACCTGTGTGGGACACACCACAGTTGGCCCCAATCCTGTCCCCATCCAATAAATGCCCCTTTGACCATAAGGATAGTGATTAGGAGTGGGACCCCTGGCTGTTTTCCTACTTTCTAACCTACAGGTGCTGAGGCCCATTATAATGCCTCAGTTGCTGCCCTGGCTGTAATCAGCTAACTCAGCAATAACTGGCTTTCCGTGACATCGTCTTTTCAAGCCCCTTTTCTTAATTCAGCTGCTTCTTTCCCTCCTCCAATCTCTATACGTAGCTGTGATTCGCTACAAATCATTCCCTTTTAGTTCTGTTTATGAGCTAAAATGTGCCTGCGCTTTCCACGGAATCCACTGCCAATTTATTTCCTTGTAAACTCACAGGGGAAACGACAAAAAAGGGAGCGACTCCTGAGACACTCTGGAAAAGGCCATGAATTTCTGGAACTCTTTACAAAAAATGGAATCGGTTAAACCATATAAAATTCTGCAGCTAACAGGAAGGGTTCATGATGGTTCTAAGTTGACTCAGCCTACTATTTTCAGCCTTGTTTGTGCGTTAGCCTTTCACTAACATTCTCAATTTATAAAAAAACCTCCTCTCTGGCAGTATGGGACGTGGCTTGTATGCCTAAATCAGGACTTCTCCTTCACTGAAATGCACATTTTTTTAAAGAAGGTACTTGTCATAAGTTATTTTCAGTCCCTGACAGAAGGCAGTGGTTGACCTGCTCTTGTAAATTATATTGTTGAGCCTCTTGACATGAGAGACAGAGAGAGGTCAATGTGACCCAGCTGCCCTGCCGGGAACAGATAGCAGCTCCTCCCTGGGCAAGGGTTGGCTGGTATGGAAATCAGTCTGCCATGAGGCGCTAATGTTTCTCTCTGTAAAAGATGCCAAAGCCCATTCTTCTTCCTTAAGACACAGACTTAATGACAGGCTCTTGGCCGTTTTCCCCAAGACCAGTTACACTTCACAGAACTCGAACAGCCCGGCAGCCCAGCAGCAGAGGTCCCACTTTATTATCTGGAGCACTTGGCTTTTTGTTTGTTCCTTCAATTTCCTCCCCTGTTGTCCTGCAGGTACATACAGTGGATGGGGTTTAGTTCCATCGGCATCAGCCACTCTCTAGTATGTTGCCTAAGTGGCTATTTTCATGTGTAACCCCCACACCAGTCAGCATTGGCAGGCTATCTGACCATGGAGGATATTCAGTCTCGTCCTCACTTGATGTCCGCACATGACCATTTTACATAAGGGGGAGATGAGGAGAAATGTTTCTCCTACATCACAACAGTGACTACTCTTTAAAAGTACTTCATTGGCTGTAAAGCACTTTGGGAAGTCACGAGAACATGAAAGGCATTATATAAATCCAAGTCTTAGAATCATAGAATGGTTACAGCACAGAAAGAGGCCATTCGGCCCATCGAGCCTGTGGCAGCTCTCTGCAAGAGCACTTCAGCTAGTCCCACTCCCTCTGCCCTTTCCCCGTAGCCCAGCAAATTTTTTTCCTTAGGTACTTATCCAACTCCCTTTTGAAAGCCATGATTGAATCTGCCTCCATCACCCTTTCAGGCAGTGCATTCCAGATCCTAACCACTTGCTGCATAAAAATGTTTTTCCTCGTGTCGCCTTTGGTTCTTCTGCCAATCACCTTAAATATGTGTCCTCTGGTTCTCGACCCTTCTGCCAATGGGAACAATTTCTCTCTATCTACTCTGTCCAGACCCTTCCTGATTTTGAACACTTCTATCAAATCTCCTCTCAACCTTCTCTGCTCTAAGGAGAACAACCCCAGCTTCTCCAGTCTATCCATGTAACTGAAGTCCATCATCCCTGGAACCACTCTTGTAAATCATTTCTGCACCTTCTCTAAGGCCTTCACATCCTTCCTAAAGTGCGGTGCCCAGAATTGGACACAATACTCCAGTTGAGGTCAGACCAGTGTTTTATAAAGACTCATCATAACTTCTTTGCTTTTGTACTCTATGCCCCTATTCATGAAGCCCAGGATCCCATATGCTTTTCTAACTGCTATCTCAACCTGCCCTGCCACCTTCAATGATTTGTGCACATATACCCCCAGGTCTTTCTGTTCATGCACCCACTTTAGAATTGCACCCTTTAGTTTATATTGCCTCTCCTTGTTCTTCCTACCAAAATGTATCACTTTGCTCTTTTCTGCATTAAATTTCATCTGCCACGTGTCCGTCCATTCCACCAGCCAATCTATGTCCTCTTGATATCTATCACTATCCTCCTCACTGTTCACTATACTTCCAAGCTTTGTGTCATCTTTGTTCTTTTTACAGAGCAAGTTGTTATGATCTGGAATGCACTGCCTGAAGGGTAGTGGAAGCAGATTCAATAGTAACTTTCAAAAGGAAATTGGATAAACACTTGAAAAGAAAAAACACTGCAGGGCAGGTGGAGTGGGACTAATTGGCTATTTATTTTCAAAGGCACGATAGGCACGATGGGCTGAATGGCCTCCTTCTGTGCTGTATTATTCTATGAGTATGTAGAGAAGGGAATGGAATCCCAGAGACAGTTAAGTCAGATGTAGCAACTGATCGATGCCTCTGTTCAAATCAGATAACTCAGTATAGATCAGGAATCAAGCCCAGAACCTCCCTGGTCCTCATAACCTAGTGTTGCACTGAGCAATGCTTTTTTCAACTGAACCATCATGAGAGTTATTCTACCAGACAACTACAGAACAGCGATGGAAGGATGTGAGACAATGTTAGTGATCTTGACTTTAATATAGCAATCCATCCTTCAATCCAACCAATTTCAATATTATTATAGCCAACAGGTTAGTCAGCGCAATCAACAACTCAAACAAACAGTATGAGCCCACGATGAGTTCCACAGCCTCAGTCCAAACATGTTATGACTTACCTGTTATTATATTGAATATGATGCCATTTCTAAAAACTGGAAAAAAAATAGGAATATCGATGGGAAAACATACACCAACCAAAATTAAACAATCGGCAGATCAGCAAAGGAGTATAAATCAAGACAGAGCATGAAATTATGAGTAACAAAATATTCTACTGTAGGTGAAATCTTGTCTTGACCAACATTCCCCTTCAAGAAAAGATTAACTGGTCATTCATCTTCTTGCTGTGTGTGGGGATCTTGGTATATGCAAAATGGCTGACATGTAGTTTTGCCTACATAACAATAGTGAATGCACTTTCAAAGTAATTCATTGTACGTGAAGCCCTTTGGGATGTTTCTCAAAGATGCGATAAGATGCTTTACAATAGCAAATCTTTCTCTCAACACAAGCTTGGTGTCAGCTGTGGCTCAGTGGGTAGCACACTCGCCTCTGAGTCAGAAGGTTGCGGGCTCAAGTCCCACTCCAGGGACTTGAACCCACTCCAGGGCCTTGAGCACATAAAGCTAGGCTGACACTCCAATGCAGTGCTGAGGACGTGCTGCACTGTCAGAGGTGCCGTCTTTCGGATGAGACGTTAAACCGAGGCCCCGTCTGCTCTCTCAGTTGGATGTAAAAAGATCCCATGGCCACTATTTTGAAGAAGAGCAGGGGAGATATCCCTGGTGTCCTGGCCAATATTTATCCCTCAAACAACATCACTAAAACAGATTATCTGGTCATTATCACATTGCTGTTTGTGGGAGCTTGCTGTGCTCAAATTGGCTGCCGCGTTTCCCACATTACAACAGTGACTCCACTTATAAAGTACTTCACTGACTGTAAAACGCTTTGAGACGTCCAGTGGTCATGAAAGGCGCTATATAAATGCAAGTCTTTCTTTCTTTCTTGTGACCGGCAGGATATGTAATATAACTGAAAAGGTGGAGAAATTCAACAGCATAAAATACACTTATTATTTATTGAAACACCCTCCATATTAGTATCAGACTAAGTTAAGGTACATTGAACAACTCTACACAATTAGTTTAATTAGTTCTCAGCATGTGGACAACACCAGCAAGACTGAGTGACTGTTTGTACAACTGAGCAGCTTGCTTGGCCACTTCAGGGGGCATTAAGAATACAGTGTGCACTAGAGTTGTGTGTAGGCCAGATTGGGTAAGAGGGGTAGGTTCCCTTCCCTAAAAGGACATTAGTGAACTAGTTGTGTTTTTACAACAACTTAACAGCTCGACCACAATTCCTAAGTTTATTGAATTCAATCTCACAACTTAATGGGGCAGAAATTCCAGTCCCTACGGGTGTGTATGCGCTGTGTACTCACCCGTAGGGACATCGGAACTGCTGGTTTTAGGCATGCACTGCGCATGTGCTGGAAACCGGCATTTCCGATCTGTCAAGAAAGCTCTTGACAGATCCTCCGCCTGCCCGGGAGAAGGGCCTTTGCGGGTGGAGAGTTCCGTTTTTTGGAGACCCTCCGCCCGCAGAAAACACTTACAATTCTTGCGCCTGGTAAGGCCTGCTTTTACCAGGATAAGAGTTGAAAAAAGTAAAAAAAAAAAAAATTCCACTAATTTATCATTTAAAAATACTTTAAAGAAAGGTACGTTTATTTTTAGCCCCATTAAAAACTTTAATTATTTTTTTCAAAAAATAAAATTTTTGTTTAAAATACTTAATTTATAGTAATTTAAAGTCATTTTAAAAATGTGATTGACGTAAGAAAACTACTAGGCACTTGGTCAGAGTATTAAACAAGGCTTTAATCGACTGTTTCACAACATGGAAGTCTAGTTATCCTTCACTAATTCCTGTTTACAAAATGTCCCTGGCAAAGCTGGGCCCGTGCCCGAGTATTTATACTCTCCCTGGACAGCGCCACCAGCAGGCCACCCAGTATATTTCATAAGTCATTTCTACATGAATGGCACGATTTATGTCAGTGATTTAAAAAAAAAATGTATTTAAGTTTTACTATGTTTTGGGGGTGATCTCTATTCATATATTTGACAGGTCTTCCTGTCAAATGTATGAAGGGAGATTCCCTTCTCTGATTGGCTCCCCATGGCCCACGTGATCCCAGGGACGCTGCGAACCGCCTGCGCCTCTGGGATACGTGGGCCCTGCACACCGACAGTTTGGAGAGGCCCAGGAACGGAACTCTGCACCTCCCGGGAGCCCTCCGGTCCAGGTGCAGATTTTTTCCAGATCGCAGCCCTCCACCCGTGGGAGGCCTGCGAACGGAATTTCTGGGCCATTATGATA
Source organism: Somniosus microcephalus (assembly GCF_052327205.1). Classification (NCBI taxonomy): domain Eukaryota; kingdom Metazoa; phylum Chordata; class Chondrichthyes; order Squaliformes; family Somniosidae; genus Somniosus; species Somniosus microcephalus. The sequence continues at coordinate 347,421,778 of NC_140988.1, forward strand.
AGCTTTGACTTCACAGCCATCTGGGTTATCAGCCCAGTACCATAGCCACTATACTACTGTACCCATGTAAAGGATAAACGTTTGGGGAAAGGAAGGCCAAAACCTGAACGGTGCAATGAGCACCTGAGAGATTATTTAAATTGTGAACGGATACAACAACAATAACTTGTATTTATATAGCTCTTCAAGCAAAGGAACATCTCTGAGCATTTCATAAGGTGGAGAAGTGGACATCAAGCTGCAAAGGAGGATTTTAGTGGGGAGACCAAAGGGATTTGTTAGGAGGCTTAGGAAGGCAGGGGTGGAGTTCACAAGGTGAAGTGACTTTGGGAGAGAATTCCAAATGAAAGAAGTGGTGACAAATGTTCCCTTTAAGCTCCCGCGCAGCCGGCTCACCGGCTTTTAAATAGGAAAAACCGCGCATGCACGGTATTTTGTATGGGCCGTGCAGCCCCTTAAAGGGACCCCGCACCCAAAAAAAATGAAAGGGAACATTGGTGTTGACTGAATGATTGGAGCTCCGCGGGTGTAGCGGAGGGAATGGAAGGTAAAACAGTAATCCAAAATCTCATGAGTGGAGGGTTTGAGCGTGGACTCATGCATGAGAAAATCATTCAGCTAGTGTGCAGAAAAACCATGGACAGTTCCACAGAAGAAAACAAGGATCTTGAAGTCATCTTCTGGGAAACAGTGAGCCGGAGGAGGTTGGCAAGGATGGATGTTGAGTGTGCAGGACTCTGTGTAGGAGAGGGCTTGGACCACAGATTAGCTGAAGATTGTGAAGGGTAGAAGTGGGAAAGGTAGTTAGCAGAGTGTTTGAGAAGTCAATCCTGGAGATGATGGAAGTGTCAATTAGTGTTTCAGCAATGGTTAGGGGGAGGGATTCAGAGTACAGACTGAAATCAGTGATAAAGGGATTATCTTTGGGGTTTTCAAACTGAGCTGCTCAGACGACAGCAATTGAAGCTGTTAATAAAGCATATGTCACGGCAGATAACGCTTAATGTAGGAGTAGGAGTCCGTGCAATTGGAATAGCCCTATTGTGTTATTATTGGATTGACATATTGAACCACACCCCTCCACGGTAAACTTGTCCTGAACTGATCTCTAACTCCACTGAAATCCAAGGGCCATTAGACCTGTGTATGCAAGTTTCTTTTAGACAAATTTCTGGCAAAATCCTGATATATAAGTAAACAATTACAAAGTTCAAATTTATTCCCGGAAGTACTACCGTGTTATACACTAACCTTGTACTAAGCAAACTCCTATCTGTCCCCCTCCATTTCAAAAAAGACTATTGCACCATCATTTGGGAAAGTCACCCCAGTTACGTGGTTAAGTTTTCCCCTTTGTCAAGGGTTTGAATGGGCCAAATTTATAAAATGTAAACTGGACTCCTACTTTGCCAATTATGTGGCCCCACTGTAGTGCTGGTGGGACCAGATTGCACACACGGTGCGGAATGAGAGAGGAGAACTCATCTTGTTTAAATTCACAAGCTCAGCCCATTTTAATATTCAACAGGTCACCAAATTTAAATAATCTAGGCTGACACTCCCAGTGAAATACTGAGGGAGTTCTGCACTGTCAGAGATGCGTCCTTTGGATGAGATGTTAAACAGATGTGTCAGAGTAAGCTTGAGAGGACAGCAGGGGGTGAGTCACAGGGCGCATGTGAGGAGCAGCAACAGGGGCTGACAGAATCAGAAGCAGGATCCAAACTCTTGAGGGCAATCTTCTTCAGAAAAAAAAACCGATGAGGATTTTGGTAGGTTTTGATGAACAATGATGCACTAGAGGGGGTACAGAGGAGATTACACTTGAACTGTATAAAACACTAATTAGACCACAGTACTGCGTACAGTTCTGGTCACCACATTACAGGAAGGATGTGATTGCACTAGAGAGGGTACAGAGGAGGTTTATGAGGATGTTGCCAGGACTGGAGAATTTTAGCTAGGAGGAAAGATTGGATAGGCTGGGGTTGTTTTCTTTGGAACAGAGGAGGCTGAGGGGAGATTTAATTGAGGTGTATAAAATTATATGTAAGAAGTCACACAACACCAGGTTATAGTCCAACAGCTTTATTTGAAATCACAAGCTTTCAGAACTTCTTCACCCAGAGAGTGGTGAACCTATGGAATTCTCTACCACAAAAGGCAGTTGAGGCTAATTCATTAAATATATTCAAGAAGGAGTTAGATATATTTCTTAAGGCTAAAGGGATCAAGGGATATGGGAGAAGGCAGGGACAGAGTACTGAGTTTGGATGATCAGCCATGATCGCGTTGAATGGCGGAGCAGGCTCGAGGGGCCGAATGGCCTACTGCTCCTATCTTCTATGTTTCTATGTAACCCCATCAACATATCCTTTTATTCCTTTCTCCCTCATGTGCTTATCCAGCTTCCCCTTAAATGGAGCAGTGCTATTCATCTCAACCACTCCCTGTGGTGGCGAGTTCCACATTCTCACCACTCTCTGGGTAAAGAAGTTTCTCCTGAATTCCTTATTGGATTTATTAGTGGTCATCTTATATTTTTATTATTAGAAACAAAGCTTACCTGAGTTGTCGACTGTCTCCGTGATGTTCCGCGGTGTGCTCTGGGCTTGGGTCTGTGGGCTGCTTATCTGTTCGCTGGGACTGTCAATATTTTCTCCTCGAATCGTTGTCAGATCCTGCATGCTGAAGCTTCTTAGCCTCTCCGACAGAGCCCCTTGTCCCTGCAGCACAACAAAGGATGTTCTCTTTACCACATGACGTGTGACCGTTACACGGGGATCATTACCAGAAAAATAGTAGAGTGTACCTCGGTGCCACTAAATGTTGTGTAAGCTTTGTGGGCCTGTGAGGGAGCGGTTTTCGCCTCGCTGCCGCCCCATCAACGCCTCAAAATGAGGCGGCAGCAGCACCAAAATAGTGTGGGAGACAAAACTGCCAATTTAGCCCTGCTTGCCCCGCCCGTTCCGATTTTCGGGCAATTTAGGTGGGCAGAGCTCCCACTGGAAATGGGCAGGGGTCATTTCCGTCTCTGCTGATGTTCCTACCACCAGGTCCTGGTCCCGCCCATAAACCATGGATGGTGCAAGTCAGGAGAAATATAGAAACATAGAAAAATAGGAGCAGGAGTAGGCCATTCGGCCCTTCGAACCTGCTCCGCCATTCAATATGATCATGGCTGATCCTCTATCTTAATACCATATTCCCGCTCTCTCCCCATACCGCTTGATGCCTTTTGTGTCTAGAAATCTATCTATCTCCTTCTTAAATGGAGGTGGCTGTTTCCAGCGATATTTAAAGGGAGCAACAGCTGTGCTCACTGGAAAGTTTTAGGAGACATTCTACTTGTATTACATTGCTACGTAGATCATTTCAAAGTGCCAGTAGTGACTGTACAAGGTTCTGAAGCCTTAAGGAGCGTCTAGCAGTGCACCTTCAGGGGGGCACCTTCAGGCAATTTTACCGTGGCTAGTGAAAGAGGAGGTGGTCCTCTATCCTGCTGCTGACTTAGTCTATGAGCACCTTCACCGCTGCAGCAGGGACGCTTCAGGGCTCCGGGTTGAAGTCACGGTGCCTGCTGCTGCAGAATATCGCTAGCGCTATGCACCATCAAAAAAGTGCACCTCCTGTTTAGGGGGCTGTAGGCTGAATTTAAGTACCAGCAGCGCTGCCAGATTTTCAGCCCTCCCAATCTCGGCGAGCTGCCTATAGTGTGGGGGGGGGGGGTGGTGGTTGGGGGGCGGGCGAAATTAACACTGGGAGCTTGCTGATTGCATTTAAATTAGGCCTGGCCACGAAAATGGCATGGACTACATCGGGGAGGGAGAGCGGACGCCCAAGCCCCAGCTATGCTCAATTTATGTTGTCATTGAAAATCGCTCCCTATGTTTTCATAGATGCTGAACCACCAAAAAAACTGGTGCCCATCTCCTGACCAACTTGTTTTTTTTTAAATTGAGAAACCTCGGCAGAGGGCCAAAGTCCTTTCTACATTCCCTGAGTTGCGGGAGTGACAGGAAACCTATCTCTGCATGTCGCTCTCCCACATTACACCGTCCTGTGCCGCGACCGGTGGGCGCCGCGGGGACTGGAGTGCATCATCAACCCGGACAATACAATTTTAATTTGATTTGTTTAAGTTTTATTTGAAGTTTGTTTTATTTACAGTCAAATTTGTTACTGTACCCACCAGAAGAGTACACCGTCCTGTGGCCCCTCTTCCATTATTTGAAGGGGCCACTCCTCGATTTTTTGGCTGCACTTCGGTTCCCACGCTCCTGATCTTTGGTCACCTGGTGCTGGGTGGGTGGGGAGCGAGCAGGTCAGGGGGAACCTCCTCGTGGGACTGCTCCTGGGCCTGTCCAAAGTGGCCACCAACTGGTCCAGGCAGCGGGCGGTCGTTCGGCCCGACTGCCTGCCTCTGTTCCGCAGCCACGTTCGCGCCCGGGTGGCCCTGGAGACGGAGCACGCGGTGTCCGCTCGAGGCCTTCCGCCACTGGTGGGCGCCGCGGGGACTGGAGTGCATCATCACCCCCGGAATCCAATTTTTAATTTAATTTGTTAAGTTTCATTTGATTTTTGTTAAGTTACAGTTTTTGTTTACTGTTCATACCCAAAAGAGTACACCATCCTGTGTCATTGCAGGATGATTCAGAAAGTACACAACAGAAGACACCGTCCCCAGTTTTAACTCCGGGGTGGGGGGAAGTTTAGGCAGATGGGTAGCGAGGTAAGTTGGAACTCACCCACTGCTCTGGACCTGAAACCCGGGCTATTTTAACTCCCGGGCCTCATTTAAACCCTAAAGAGGTCCAGCTCTTAAATTCAGCAGGACCTCTGCGTTCCCGGGTTTTTCTAGGTTTCCCGGCCACAGACGTGCTCCCCCATCCTCTCCCCGCCTCCCTGTAAGTGTCGGGGCCCCGGCTTGTGTCAACAGCACTCTCATCTCTGCGTCAGAAGGTCATCAAGAACCACTGCAGGATTTGAGTGCATTATCTAGGCTGACGTTTTGGTGCAGTACTAACAGAGCACTCTGAGGTGTCGTATTTTAGATAAGATGTGTGGATTTTCAGTCCTTAATGGTTTGTGTCAGCTATTTTGTCAGCTATTTTAAAGGAGGCATTAACATGTTTAATATAAAATAATAGAGGTGTTAATCCGTTTAAAATAAAATAGCAGGCAAAATAATTTGACGCAAGCACATTAACTGTTCACCCAATAATATCGCAGGGTTAACACCCAGACTTATATTTTAAGGTCTAATGATACATTCTTCATTTGGAAGAATACTGGGACGGAATTATTCTCGTCACTATGAGAAGCAACATAATAAACCTGCTTCTTTTGAAGGCACATAGGAAGTATGTCAAGGCCTTGGAGAGAGTTCTGAGGAGATTTACTAGAATGATACCAGGGATGAGGGACTTCAGTAAAGTCAATAGTAACTTTCAAAAAGGAATTGGATATTTATCCGAAAAGGAAACATGTGCAGGGCTCTGGGGAAAGAGCAGGGGAGTCGGACTAATTGGCTCGCTGGCACAGGCACGGTGGGCTGTAAGATTCTATGATTCCATCGCAACCAAGGCAATTCTTCCCCCATTAAGGATAAAATCCAAATATTAGCCTATCTTCCACAAGAAATCTGCGCAGCTCCTTGAAGCATTTCTTTTACATTTCACTGTCTCACCAGTGTGTGGAAAGTGAAATCAAGTCAGAGCACCACGGAAGTGAACAGCGGCTTAAAGAAAAATGGTGGGTTAACCATTTCACGTGTCGCGTCCAAAATCAACCTGACCTTCTCTTTCAGCTGCTGGCAAACCCACTGTCCATTTCTAGCATCTTCTGTTTCTATTTCAGGTTTCAGGCACTGAGAAAACATTGGGTCCCCCCTTGTGCCGATAGATATTGGTGGCTTGCACGTGACTCACAAGCGACCGTGCCACGGCACAAAAAATATGTTCAGGGCACTTGAAGTCTCTGTGTGCGTTACTGTAACTCAAACAACTCTCGCCACAAAAGTGTAAAGTATGTGTCTATACTTAATTCAATAATGAAGAGACAGCTTGGAAGATTCAACGTAGGTCTTTACTTCATACCAACAGGCGGGAACTGAGGGGAAATCAGTGCCCACAGTACTATTTATACCCCTATGGCCAGGGGTGGTACTACGGTATCACTACGCCCTACAAAGTAGTGCTGCCCTGGCCATAGGTCTAAAGCAACATACATATTACATACACAACAAAAAGTGCCGCTGGGTGCAACAATTCACAAAAGCACACATGCAGTCCGGTCAGTACACCTCATGCGATCACATTGATTGAGCTCTGTATGAGACGCAGCTCACTGCTCAGTTAATTCACTCTGCACCGACACTCAGCGTGTTAGGAAATATTGGTATTATTTGGTTGGCGCAGGTTGTAAGAAGCTCAGGTGTGATTAAACAGCTGGGTGCTGTTAAACTGCACAGAAATTGGAACCCTGCAGAATGAGCAATCTATGATTTCTATGATCTACGAAACACAAATTGCTCGTTCTGCAGGGTTCCAATTTCTGTGCAGTTTAACAGCATCCCGTTGATCAAGCTTTTCCCCAAGCAGCCATAAAACTAGCGAATGTTTCCCCATTCCCAGCTCTCTCATTTTCCTAGGCATATAGTAGAACATAACCGCAGGAGATCAAAAAGGTCCAACGTACCTTGGAATTCAGAGTGCTTGTGGAGCAAGAGCCAAAACAGTACATCGTGAGACGACTGCCGATACTGATGTCAAATAGGAACATAGGAACAGGAGGAGGCCATTGAGCCCCTCAAGCCTATTCCACCATTCGATGAGATCATGGCTGATCTGTGACCTAACTCCATATACCCGGCTTTGCTCCATATCCCATAATATCATTGGCTAACAAAAATCTATCAATCTCAGATTTAAAATTAACAATTGATCCAGCATCAATTGCCGTTTGCGGAAGAGAGTTCCAAACTTCTACCACCCCTTGTGTGTAGAAGTGTTTCCTAATTTCACTCCTGAAAGGTCTGGCTCTAATTTTTAGACTATGCCCCCTAGTCCAAGAATCCCCAACCAGCAGAAATAGTTTCTCTCTATCTACCCTGTCTGTTCCCCTTAACATCTCGAAAATTTCGATCAAGTCATCCCTTAACCTTCTAAATTCCAGGGAATATAACTCTAGTAATCTCTCCTCATAATTTAACCCTTGGAGTCCAGGTATCATTCTGGTGAACCTACGCTGCACTCCCTCCAAGGCCAATATATCCTTCCTAAGGTGTGGTGCCCAGAACTGCTCACAGTTCGCCAGGTGTGGTCTAACCAGGGTTTTGTACAGCTGTAGCATAAATCCTACCCCCTGGTATTCTAGTCCTCTAGACATAAAGGTCAGCATTCCATTAGCCTTTTTTGTTATTCTCTGTACCTGTTCATGACATTTTAATGATCACAGAATCACAGAAACCTCACAGTGCAGATAGAGGCCATTTCGGCCCATCGAGCCTGCACCGACACATATCCCACCCGATCCCCGTAACCCCTACACCAACACATATCCCACCCTATATCTATGTACCTGGACCCCCGAGTCTGCTTAATACTTTCATTTATAGTTACTTTGTCCAATATTTTACTGGAGGGAATAACCTAGTTGAAATAATTGGGCTGATGCCTCTGTTACAATAGTGGACAAAGGAGTTTCATACAAGCACTTTGAGAGCTGGTAAACTAATAGCTCACAGTGTCATTTCTAGGCTTGAGGCTCTTATTCAATCATATTCCCCAAATATATATATATTTTTTAAAGGGTCAATTTACACACAAATTTTCCTGCAGCCACTGTGTGTACTTTGGTTGCACTTGTAATTAAAGCATTTTGTCACACCAAAATAACAGAGCACCCTCAAACAGTGGGAACCCTGGCTAACTTATTCCCCTCCTTCGCTCATGGCAACTGTAGTCAGCTGTAACGCCATCATCGTTCCAGCGGATATCAGAGGTCAAAGGTTAGACGCTATCGTCCAGTTCTTGCAAAATCACATCAGTGTTACTTGTCTCCGAGAGCCCAAATTAGGGTTACATCCACCTGTGTTTTAATGGCAAAACGGCAGCAACCAGCGAGTGCTAAAATGCAAGGAACCTTAATCAAAGGGTGTTCTCTAGTGCAGGGTTAATAGCTGTGCAATCTGGATTACCTTCCCCTCTGTTATCTCCATATATAGGATTAGGTTGAGAAGGTGAGATACCTAATGCAGAAAAAGCAGTTAAGGAAATCCGGTGAAAGCTGGCACAGGTACACGGTCTCTAATACTTCACCATATTTAACAACAAAGCACAACAAAGCCAAATTAAATGAGCTCCTGGAATCAGATGCTGTCTGTCTGAATGGGAAAGGTTTCATCAGAACATGAGAGTGGATGGACACGGCACATTATTGCATGGATACAGGTGGCCTGAAATTCCGCAGGGCTTTTACCAATCACCTGCCGTAACCGCGCGACCCCCCCCCCCCCCCCCCGGGAAGATGGCCTCAACAGCTATTTTTCACCATTTGCGCCATTTCTTGGGAGGTCTCCTGCCGGAGTTGGAGTTGGAGAATGAATCATAGAATAGTACAGCAGAGAAGGAGCCCATTCGACCCATCGAGTCTGCGCTGGCTCTTCCGAAGAGCAATCCAGTTAGTCCCACTCCCCCACTCTTTCCCATATAATCCTGCAATTTTTTCTCCTTCAAGTATTTATCCATTTCCCTTTTGAAGGCTACTATTGAATCTTTTTTCACCACCCTATCAGGCAGTGCATTCCAAATCCTAACCACTCGTTGCGTAAAAATGTTTTTCCTCACGTCGCCTTTGGTTCTTTTGCCAATCAGGTTAACTCTGTGCCCTCTGGTTATCGACCCTTCAGCCTTTGGAAACAGTTTCTCTTTATTTACTCTATCTAAACCCGTCATGATTTTAAACACCTCTATTAAATCTGCTCTTAGACTTCTCTGCTACAAGGAGAGCAACCCCAGCTTCTCCAGTCTATCCACGTAACTGTAACCCCTCATCCCTGGAACCATTCTAGTAAATCTCTTCTGTACCCTCTCCAAAGCCTTCACGTCCTTCCTAAAGTGTGGTGCTCAGAATTGGACACAATACGCCAGCTGGCCTCTTTGGCGGGTGGGCAGCCTAGATACACCCGTAACTGTAGGGGCGGATACTGTGATGAAATATTCATCATCATCACTGCCTGTGACTGAGATCGGTTTCAGTGTCATTTCCCTTCCCCCAGACCTCATTGTATTGTGTACTGGAATGTGCTGTATTGTATACTGGAATGTGCTGGAATGTGCTGTGTGTAGGGCTCCGCCCATACCTGGCCCCGTTTGTAGGCTGGCTCAGTCTGGCCTCAGCCTCCAGAAGGAAGACATCACTCTCTTTTACGTGTTACGTTCTAAGTTAATAAAAGCCTTGTTTTTGTTCTGCTAACTTCGAGTCTCGGAATTATTGAGGCACCTCAATTTTATTAACTTATTTTTCAACACTATGGATCAACTCCTGAACCCCGAACGTTTGGATTTGGATCAACATGCTCCGGACGCATCAGCACGCTTCGGACACTGGTTTGAGTGTATGGAATTCTTCCTGGACAATTCCGCAGCCGTCAAAGACGCTACGGACGCTGCGAGGATGAGACTCGGAATTCTGCGGAATTGGGTAAGCCACCGGGTTTACCCCCTCGTCCAAGACGCCGAGACGTACCTGGCCGCCTGCGACATCTTAAAGGCACATTACCAGCAGCCTACGAATGAGGTGTATGCTAGGCACCTGCTCGCTACCCGCGCACAGCGACCTGGGGAATCGGTGGAGGAGTTCCTAAGCACCCTGAAAATGCTTGGCAAAGACGGCAAGTGCCGAGATGTAAAAGCCGCAGTGTACACTGACGAGCTTGTTCGCGATGCCTTCATCACAGGCCTCAGCTCCACTTACATCCGGCAAAGTCTGCTGGAAAAAACGGGGTTGGACCTGAAACAGGCTGCGGACACCGCGCGATCCCTGGATGTGGCCCAGAGAAACTCGGACGCCTACTCTTCAGCCCGCGCCGTCCACGCCGCCACGTGTGCACCGAGGGCGCCGCCATCTTGGAAGGCATCTTCCCCGCCCGACAGCCCAACACCGGCTGGGCCCCGCTCTCCCCCCAGAAGCCCTACGACAGCCGCGACGCGTCAGGGACCCAACTGCTACTTCTGCGGGCAGCCAAAGCACGCCAGAAACCTGTGCCCGGCGAAAGGCACCACCTGCTTTAAGTGCGGTAAGAAGGGGCACTTCGGGAAGGTGTGCAGAGGGAACCCCGCCGGAAAACCAACCACCAGAAAACCCGCCACCGCCGCGTGTGCGCCGTGGGAGCGGCCATCTTGGACGCCATCTTGCCCGACCTCGTGGGGTCCGCCATCTTGTGAGCAGACAGCGTGGACGCCATCTTGTCTCGATCAGGGCCCTACAGTGGCATCGGTCACAGTGGACCAGACCAGGCCGCACCCGCTATCCAGATCAATGGTGGACATCGAGGTAAACGGGTGCCGGGTTAAATGCTTAATTGACAGTGGAAGCACGGAGAGCTTTATCCACCCAGAACTGGCACAACAACTCTCCCTAAAGGTGGTCCCTACTCAGGGTACCATCTCTATGGCTGACAAAACCCAGACATCGACCATTCTGGGTTACTGCACGGTACAATTGTGCGTTAACGGAACTGTATATGATAATTTTAAAGTATTAATCATGAAGAACCTATGTGCGAGCGTGATCTTGGGCCTGGATTTCCAGTGCAACCACCAAAGCATCACGCTCAAGTACGGTGGGTCCCAGCCGCCCCTCACAGTGTGCGGTCTGGCTACCCTGAAGGTAAAGCTGCCTTCGCTATTCGCGAACCTTACCCCTAACTGCCGGCCAATAGCGACCAAAAGCAGGAGGTACAGCTGGGAGGACAGGCGGTTTATCGCGACCGAGGTAGACAGGCTCCTGAAAGAGCGCATTATTGAACGCAGCAACAGCCTGTGGCGCGCCCAAGTGGTAGTGGTAAGGGGTAGCGAGAAGAAACGGATGGTGATCGACTATAGTCAAACGATCAACAGGTACACCCTACTAGACGCCTACCCGCTACCCCGCATATCAGAAATGGTGAACCAAATCGCCCAATACCGGGTGTTCTCCACCATCGACCTCAAGTCAGCGTACCACCAGCTCCCTATCAGACCAGAGGACCGCCCGTACACCACCTTCGAGGCGAACGGACGCCTCTACCAATTCCTCAGAGTCCCCTTTGGGGTGACGAATGGGGTCTCGGTCTTCCAGAGGGAGATGGACCGCATGGTCGATGACCACCACTTGCAGGCAACCTTCCCCTACCTCGACAACGTCACCATCTGCGGCCACAATCAGCAGGATCATGACTCGAACCTCGAGAGGTTCCTGGAAACCGCACAAAAACTCAACCTCACCTACAACGAGGACAAGTGCGTTTACAACACCACGCACCTCTGCATACTAGGCAGCGTGGTGGAGAATGGGGAAATCGGACCAGACCCCGACCGATTGCGCCCCCTACGGGAGCTGCCCCTGCCCAACACTCCCAAAGCCCTGAAAAGGTGCCTGGGGTTATTTTCTTATTATTCCCAATGGGTCCCCAACTACTCCGACAAAGCCCGCCCCCTCTTGAAAGCACCCTCTTTCCCGCTCTCTGCTGAGGCCCACGCCGCCTTCAAAAGCATTAAGCAGGATATTGAGCGGGCCACGCTACAGGCAGTGGACAAGAACACTCCATTTCAAGTGGAAAGTGATGCGTCTGACTTCGCCTTGGCGGCCACCCTCAACCAGGCGGGGCGGCCCGTAGCTTTCTTCTCGAGGACCCTCCAAGGGCCCGAGATCAGACACTCCTCCGTAGAAAAGGAGGCCCAAGCCATCGTGGAGGCAGTGCGCCACTGGCGCCACTACCTAGCCGGCAAACGCTTCACCCTACTTACCGACCAGCGGTCGGTAGCGTTTATGTTCAATAATAAACAGAGGGGGAAGATTAAAAATGATAAGATTCTTAGGTGGCGGATCGAGCTCTCCACCTTCGAGTACGACATCATTTACCGGCCAGGGGCCCTTAACGAATCCCCTGATGCCCTCTCACAAGGGATGTGTGCCAGCGCCACCGGGGATCGGCTACAGACCCTCCACAACGACCTCTGCCACCCAGGGGTCACGCGGCTGTTCCACTTCATAAAGTCCCGTAACTTACCCTACTCGATTGAGGAAGTTCGGTCCCTGACCAGGAACTGCCGCACTTGCGCTGAGTGCAAGCCTCGGTTCTACCGCCCAGATAGAGCCCACTTAATCAAAGCTACACGGCCCTTTGAGCGGCTCAGCTTAGATTTCAAGGGCCCCCTCCCGTCCGTCGACCGCAATGTTTACTTCCTGAACATTGTGGACAAATACTCCCGGTTCCCATTCGCCTTCCCCTGCCCAGACATGACCAGCGCCACGGTCATTAAATGCCTCAACAGCCTGTTCTGCCTGTTCGGTATGCCGAGCTACATCCATACGGATAGGGGGGCGTCCTTCATGAGTGAAGAGCTACGCCAGTACATGCTGTCCAAGGGGATCGCCACGAGCCGTACCACCAGCTACAACCCCCGGGGTAACGGCCAAGTGGAGCGAGAGAACGGGACAGTATGGAAAGCAGTCACTCTAGCTCTAAGGACCAAGGGCCTCCCTATCTCCCGCTGGCAGGAAGTCCTCTCGGATGTGCTCCATTCGATATGGTCGCGATTGTGTACGGCCACTAATACCACGCCTCATGAACGAATGTTTGTCTTTCCCCGGAAATCCACCTCGGGCGTATCCATGCCGTCATGGCTCTCCACCCCAGGTCCGGTACTCGTGCGAAGGCATGTGAGGGGCCACAAGACGGACCCTCTCATGGAGCCAGTACACCTACTCCATGCCAACCCCCAATACGCATATGTCCGGCACGCCGACGGAAGGGAGGACACCGTGTCCATAAAAGACGTCGCCCCAGCCGGCATCGACAACAACCACGGCAATAGCGGCAACGACGATCACAGCAACTCTTACCCACCCACTACTCTTTCATCACCCCCGGAAGAACACCGACCAACGGCACCCCCACCAACTACCCCTTCAACAACCCTGGCGGCACCCCCGGCAGAGGCCCAGGAGGCTACCGGGGACACCCAGCTGACACCCGCGGCACCGCAACAGCCACGTCGGTCGCAGAGGACTATCAAACCCCCGAACAGACTAAATCTATAGAAGGGGTGAATGTGTTGAAATATTCATCATCATCACTGCCTGTGACTGAGATCGGTTTCAGTGTCATTTCCCTTCCCCCAGACCTCATTGTATTGTGTACTGGAATGTGCTGTATTGTATACTGGAATGTGCTGTGTGTAGGGCTCCGCCCATACCTGGCCCCGTTTGTAGGCTGGCTCAGTCTGGCCTCAGCCTCCAGAAGGAAGACATCACTCTCTTTTACGTGTTACGTTCTAAGTTAATAAAAGCCTTGTTTTTGTTCTGCTAACTTCGAGTCTCGGAATTATTGAGGCACATCAGATACCATTGGTAGTCAAATTAGAAACCTCCCAGCAATCCCAGAAAGTGAGCTTCAGCTATCAGGAGAGGCAAGAAGCCACCCCCAGAGGGCAGCTCGTTTCAATTTTCTACGTTCCCACAATGAGGACAGAGCCTTTGCTTGCCCCAAATGGTCAATCAGCGTAGCAGGGGGCGGAGCCAGGGAGTCCCTAAATTGGAAGTTCCTCCACCTCAGGCCTTCAACGTGAGCCGACGTATGGTCAGGCTTAGTGGCTGACTAGGGCGGAAGTGGGACCTACAGAGTTGCATCTGCAAAGGCCTGGGATCAGGTTGTGTGTGCTTAAACTTGAGCGAGGAATGCGTGTCGCAGGAGGGGTCCTAAAAGCAGATTGATAAAAAAAAACACAAAATAACAGGGCGGGAGGTGGAAACTACGAAAAAGGAATATCATAGGAACAATGTAGAAACATACAGGGGCAAAGCTTTAGAAATTTAGCAGAAAGCGTTTCTGGTTATTCATGTATTTTGCTTTGAGTTTAGTTCAACTCAGTTTGACTGTTGTCTGAAAAGTATAGGTAGGTTAGTACTGCCAACCCTCTAGGCATGTCCTGGAGTCTCCAGGAATTGAAGATTAATCACCAGGAGAAAAATCATAGAGGGATTAAAAAAAATCATTTTCTTTCAACACATGTTTATTAGTTATAAAACTGCTGTCTGACTGACAGCCGAGAACCATCCAATCGGGTAACAAAGAGTCTGTTTGCTTTCCAATTGGCGTGGGAAGGAGAATAGACATGTTGGGTGGCCAGTGGGTGGGAGGGGGGAACATGGGGGGGCGGGGCAATTGGAGTGAGGAGGTCATGTGATCAAACCTCCAGGAATACATCCAACCAGAGTTGGAAACCCTAAGATAGGTGCACACTCTGGATATTCAGTAGGTACAGTCCTGATGATGCCGCTGATGTTCCCCGCTCTAAGTGTCAGCTGTGGCTCAGTGGGTAGCACCCTCGCCTCTGGGTGGGTCAGAAGGTTGTGGGTTCACAGTCCCACTCCATGAGACTTGAGCACAAAAATCTAGGCTGACACTCCAGTGCAGTACTGGGGGAGTGCTGCACTGTTGGAGGTGCCGTCTTTGGGATGAGACGTCTGCTCTCTCAGGTGGACGTAAAAGATCCTATAGCACAATTTCTAAGAAGAGCAGGGGAGTTATCCCCGGTGTCCGAGCCAATATTTATTCCTCAATCAACATCACTAAAAACAGATTATCTGGTCAATATCGCATTGCTGTTTGTGGGAGCTTGCTGTGCGCAAATTGGCTGCCGCTTTTCCCACATTGCAACAGTGACTACACTTCAAAAAATACTTCATTGGCTGTAAAGTGCTTTGGGACACCCAGTGGTCGTGAAAGGCGCTACATAAATGCAAGTCTTTCTTTATGTCTCACTCTCTCACATAAACACTTTGGCCTAGAAATTCAGTGGCCTGCGCCACCAGTTTGCGCCCAAAGAGGGCTTTTGCGCCACTGTGCAAACCTACCGCGATATTTAGCGGGGCGCTAATGGCGGCGTTAGCCATTAGCGCTGCGCCGCCACCGATGACGTCATCGCTGTGTGCAGTGCCCCGCTATCGCCCCGCTGGCCATATTTGGTTGCTGCCGCCTCACCCGCGCCGGCCGCAAACAGCGACCAGTACACGGGGCCTACCTGTGCCGGTACTGGGGCGAGTTAAGGTGGAGGTGCGGCCGGCCGCTTTTTCGGCGGCCGCCTGCCCGCACCTCCTTCCCCGGCCTCCTACACCACCACCCCCCCCCCCCCCGCGGCATTGCCGGCTGTTTCCAGAGAGCCCGGCACTTCTCCTTGGTGCCGGGCTCATTTGCTGGCACTCGCGAGCGGGGATCGCGCGGTTGCAGGCACCTCCCCCTTAAGACTGAGAGGAAGGCCTGCAGTACCGCAGGCTGCCGTGCCGCAGCGGGTGGCGCAGTGGCACTTTGCACGCCGATATTCAGTTTCAGCGCCCCAAGCGGGGCGCTGAAACCCTTGTTTAGCGGCCGGCTTCCACTTGGGGCGCTGAAAGTGAATTTCCCGCTGGCGCAAGTGGCTCCGCGCGCAGCGGTAATTCCGGCACCCAGGCGAGCTGGGCGCCCCTAACTGAATTTCTAGGCCTTTTAGTCATCTGTTATTCCCCTTTGTCACCTGCTCCCCCCCCCCCCCCCCCACCACTGCTGGAAGTTCAATGCCTAATAAGGGGAACCTTCAGCTGTTTGTAGCATGGGGGGGGAGGGGGGTGGTGGTCGGGAGAGTAACTGTTCCACACCCCCTGTTTTCTGTATATAATTGTACCCCTTTGCTGTGCTACGATGTGCCTCAGTTCCGGCCCCTTGGCTTTCCATGCTGACACATTGCGACTTGCCTCCGGCTACAGGACGATATAAACGGGTTGGTCAGATGGGCGGAAAAGTGGCAAATGGAATTTAACCCTGAAAAGTGCGAGGTGATGCATTTTGGACGGACAAATAAGGCAAGGGCATACACAATGAGTGGTAGGACCCTAGGAAGTACAGAGGGTCAGAGGGACCTTGGTGTACATGTACATAGATCTCTGAAGGCAGCGGAGCAGGTAGATAAGGTGGTTAAAAAGGCATATGGGATACTTGCCTTCATTAGCCGAGGCATAGAATATAAGAGCAGGGAGGTTATGATGGAGCTGTACAAAACGCTGGTGAGGCCACAGCTGGAGTACTGTGTGCAGTTCTGGTCGCCTCACTATAGGAAGGATGTGATTGCTTTGGAGAGGGTGCAGAGAAGATTCACCAGGATGTTACCTGGGATGGAGCGCCTCAGCTATGAAGAGAGGCTGGACAGGCTGGAGTTGTTTTCCTTGGAGCAGAGAAGGCTGAGGGGGGACCTGATTGAGGTATACAAAATAATGAGGGGCATAGATAGGGTAGATAAAGAGGAACTTTTCCCCTTAGTGGGGGGGTCAATAACAAGGGGGCATAGATTCAGGGTAAGGGGCAGGAGATTTAGAGGGGATTTGAGGAGGAACTTTTTCACCCAGAGGGTGGTTGGAATGTGGAACTCAATGCCTGAAAGGGTGGTGGAGGCAGGAACCCTCACAACATTCAAGAAGCATTTGGATGAGCACTTGAAATGCCATTGCATACAAGGCTATGGACCAAATGCTGGAAAATGGGATTAGACTGGACAGGGATGGATGGGCGGCGCAGACACGATGGGCCGAAGGGCCTCTTTCTGTGCTGTAAAACTCTATGACTCTATGACTCTATGACTCAACCTTTATTGATTATCTTTTGAGTTTTTGAACTTCATTTCACTTTCTGCTGTAAATCAAAAAGTGCAATTAACAATTAAAAATCAAAATCAATTTCAGACACCCAGAATCTACTAACAGTCACATTCCTTATCCCTTCGAGGGTACTTTTTAAAATGTATTCATTTTTATACTTTTTTTTTAGAAAAGTGATTAATCCAGTGCGGCACTAATGCAGCTCGTGCCACATTCTTTCAGATCAGCGGGAATGGTGGATGTGATAATGAGCCTATCCCATCTGTCACGTGTTGCCCGGGTATACTGCAGCTGATCGGGATTGTCCAGCTACACCCCACCCAGACTCAAACTGGCCCACTGGCAGCAAAGCCTTTGCGTTTCAAATCCATATTCAATATTTTTTCTTTTAATTATCAAATTAATCAAATTAGAGAATGCTGATGGCAGAATCTCAGGGCCAATTATTATTTTTTTAATCAATAATGCCAACAGCTCATTTAGTGAGCAGGATTAAGTTGCAGTCTTTGATTTTTATTGCTTTCTAATTAATTTCCAGGCCCCAGGATGGGATCATTCCGCCCACGTAACATTAACATTGAACTGATGAAGCAGAGCCATTCGCTACTTAGCCCAGCTCAAGCAATTGGAGCTCAGAGCTTTTCTGCCCAAGTGTTATCCTGTCGAGGCAATTTATGAATGGGAACTATGACTGTATGAGTGAGCCCTGACAGAAAGAGACCGATGATGAACATCATTGGTTTATGGTTACTGCATAAATCAAATTTCATTTCTGTTATATCAGATTAAGAATACAAGAACCATGGAATTTGACAAGGTCGCTTGGCCCAGCAAGCCTAACCCCTTCAATGTACCATTGCAGAACATAAGAAATAGGAGCAGGAGTAGGCCATTCGGCCCTTCGAACCTGCTCCGCCATTCAATAAGATCATGGCTGATCTTCTACCTCATCTCCACTTTCCTCCCCATATCCCTTGATTCCCTTAATATTCAAAAATCTATCGATCTCTGTCTTGAATATGCTCAATGACTGAGCCTCCACAGCCCTCTGGGGTAGAGAATTGCAAAGATTCACCACCCTCTGAGTGAAGAAATTTCTCCTCACCTCAGTCCTAAATGGCCGACCCCTTCTACAGAACTATACTGTCACTACACTATTCCGTCTAATCCAATCCAAAATTCCTGGGCAAGCCAGTTTATGCAGGTAAAACTTCCAAAAAATTGCCAAACCCAAACTTCCTTCACATATTCTGGACAGGTACTGAATAACATGCGAGTTTCCATCGCCTAAGCCTAAATCTATCCCCATAACCTGCAATGCCATCTCTCTTTCAAAAGGAGCTCAGCTAATTAGCACCAATTCCGGTGGATCTCCGTTCCACGCATCAATCTCTCTGAGAAAGAACAAATCAGCAAATAGCTCACCTTGTCAGCGGTTTAACTATTCGGGCAGGATTTTCATTGGGCCGTGGAGTCGGGATTGGAGGCGTGTGGGGGTTTAAAATCCCGAAATCGGGGGTCCCAACCCCATCCTGCCCCCAACTCGCCTCCATGCCAGTTTCAAAGGAGGCGGGTACCCACCCCGCACTGGGACCCGCCTCCTTGAGGCGGGAAGGGGATTAGTGCCAATTAACTGCCTGTTAACAGGTAGTTAACAGGCAGTTTTTAGCCTAATCCCTATTTTTATTGTTGAAATGTGGGATTCCCGATGGCTCCAAACCACGGCAAGTTAGCGAGGCGGGCTGTCAGGATGAAGGGCTTGGAGGGGTCGAGATGTCCAGTGTTCAGGTGAGTGATGGGTGCATGAGTGCAGAGGTAAGTGTGTTTGGTCTGTGTAAAGTGTTTGAAGAAGTTCTACTAACCTTTACAGCCTTCCTTCCTTCAGGTCTCAGGAGTCCCTCATCTCACCGGCACAGAAAGCAGAATGGCCGCCAGCTGTCAAAATCTGCAGCCTCTGCTTTCTGTTCCGGGGAGATCTCTAAATCATCCTGAGAGGAAGGAATTAACCTGGAGTACAGATTGTCAGTGTTTGACAGCTTCAAACAGCTGTGAAACGCTGATATTTCATCTGTCAAAAGATCTTGACAGATGAAATGTCAATCTGTGACGTCACCTGTTGCCGGGTGGCCCTTAATTGGCCTGCTGAGCCCGCAGGGCGGGCTGTACAAGGTCAATCAAGTCTAAATCGCGTGGGTTGGCTAGAACTCGATGGAGGCGGGACTACAACCCCGAAAGTTGTAGTCCCGCCTCCTACCCGCCTCCTCAATGAAAATCCAGCCCTTCAAGTCTTTAAAAAGGTGAAAGGACTGAATGATACAAATGAGGATATAGAATCACTGGAGGTAAGTTTGGGCTTGGGTGATATCGATTCAGCCGGCCATTATACATCCCCATTTTCATCTGCTTTGATTTCATCTGCATCATCCACTACTTTCCTTATTTTAAAGACTTGAAACGCATCACCTCTCAAATTTATTTTCTCCAATGAAAACAAATTGAGTTTCTTCCACCTAGCATCAAAATCAGCCCCGTCCTTCTCTATATCCTCTCCAATCCATCCAACCTCTTTTTTGAGGATAGGAGGGTAAGATTTCCAAATGGTGGTGTTACTGGGATGGAAGCAGGATTTCAGCCTGACAATTCACGTATTTCCATTTATTTATGCTTTAACTTCTAGTTCAGCCTCAAAATATATTTTCTCACCTTCAATGGGCAGGGACTGGGAACTTGCACATTTATGGCTGATGTTTGATAGAGGTGTACAAGATTATGACGGGTTTGGATAGGCTAGACGGGGAAAGGCTGTTCCCACTAGTTGATGGTACAAGGACTAGGGGACACAGATTTAAGGTATTGGGCAAGAGATACAGGGGGGATGTGAGGAAAGACTTTTTTGCACAGCGAGTGGTGAGGACCTGGAATTCGCTGCCGACGGAAGTGGTGGAAGTGGAGACACTCAATGTTTTCAAGGGGAGACTGGATAGGCACTTGAGGGAAATAAACTTGCAGGGCTACGGGGATGATAATAATAATAATAATCAACTTTATTGTCATTGATAGTGCACAAGTGCAGTACAACGAAATGTAGGCTTGCGGCTCCCGAGAGTGTACATTTAGATTAAGACATTTAAACATTCAACATTCATTTGGCTTGTAATACATTAACATAAACATAATAAAGTGCATTGGCAGATGTGCAGGCTTTAGAGTTTATTTGTGGAGTTCAGTAGGATGACAGCCCTGGGAAAGAAGCTGTTCCTAAATCTGGTCGTTCGGGTGCGAATGCATCTGTAGCGTCTCCCAGATGGCAGGGGGGCGAACAAACTGTGGCTGGGGTGGGTAGGGTCTTTGATGATGGTCAGTGACCTCCGTAAACAGCGTTTCTGGTATATGTGCTCTATGGTCGGTAGCCGGGTGCCGGTAATGCGTTGGGCAGTTTTGACTACCCGCTGCAGGGCTTTCCGGTCATAGGAGCTACAGCTGCCATACCATACTGTGATACAGTTCGTCAGGATGCTCTCTATTGTGCAGCGGTAAAAGTTAGAGAGGATCAGGGGTGACAGGTTACATCCCTTCAGCCTCCTTAGGAAATATAGGCGCTGCTGGGCCTTCTTCACCAGAGAGGAGGTATTGAGGGACCCGGAGAGGTCTTCCGTGATGTGGACTCCAAGGAACTTAAAGCTGTCCACCCTTTCCACCACAGCCCCATGGATGTGGATGGGGGTGTGACTTCCGCCTTTAGACTTCCTGAAGTCCACAATGATTTCCTTGGTTTTCTTGATGTTAAGGGCCAGGTTGTTATCGGCGCACCACTTCACGAGATGCTGGACCTCCTCCCTGTAGGCTGACTCATCGTTGTTGGTGATCTGGCCTACCACCGTGGTATCATCCGCAAACTTGATGATGGTGTTGGAACCATGAACAGCCACACAGTCGTGGGTGAAGAGGGAGTAGAGGAGGGGGCTCAGCACACATCCTTGTGGGGCCCCCGTGTTCAGGGTCAGTGGGGGGGGAGGTGTGGTTACCTAATTTGACAGACTGGTGTCTGTTTGTTAGGAAGTCCAGGGTCCAGTTGCAGAGGGAAGTGTTCAGGCCAAGAGTGTGGAGTTTGGTGGCCAGCTTGTTGGGGACGATAGTGTTGAATGCTGAGCTGTAGTCTATGAACAGCATTCTAATGTAGGTCTCTTTACCGTCTAAGTGATTCAGTGCAGAGTGTAGAGCAGTTGTGATTGCATCCTCCGTTGATCTGTTTGCACGATAGGCAAACTGGTGTTGGTCAAGAGAGGCGGGAACACTGGCTTTGATGTGAGCCAGGACCAGTCTCTCTCAACACTTCATTATGATGGGTGTGAGTGCGACAGGTCGATAGTCGTTCAGACACGTCACAGCCGTTTGCTTTGGCACAGGAATAATGGTAGCGGTCTTGAAGCATGTAGGGACTACTGCCTGGGCCAATGACAGATTGAAGATGGCGGTAAAGACATCAGCCAGCTGATCAGCACATTCCTTGAGTACCCGTCCAGGGATGCTATCAGGTCCAGCAGCCTTACGTGTGTTCACTCCGTGTAGAACACCCCTTACGTTGGAGGTCGACAGAGTGAGCACCTGGTCTTCCGGGGGTGGCAAGGCTTTGGTAGCCGGCTCCCTGTTGTCCCTGTCAAAGCGAGCGTAGAAGTTGTTAAGCTCCTCCGGAAGGGAGGCATCGCTAACCGGGGGGGCTGGTGTTTTTACTCTTGTAGTCAGTGATCGACTGGATGCCTTGCCACATGCGCCAGGGGTCCGAGTTGTTGTGGAAATGATCCTCAATCCGCAGTGTCTGTTTCCTTTTGGCAGTCCTGATACCCTTTTTTAGGTTGGTCCTAGCTGCACTGTAAGCCGCCGCGTCGCCAGATTTAAGTGCTGCGTCGCGTGCTTTCAACAGCGAGCAGACCTCCCCATTCATCCAGGGTTTCTGGTTGGGGTATGTCCTGATATTTTTATGGGTCGTGACGACCTCGACGCAACTGTTGATGTAGATTAGCACTGTGGATGCGTATTCCTCGATGTCATTATGGGCAAACATGCTCCAATCAGTGCATTCGAAGCAATCCTGAAGCTCCGAGACTGCCCCCTCTGGCCATACTTTCACTGATCTCACTGATGTTTTCACTCTTTTGATGAGCGGTTTGTATGCCGGGGCTAGAAACAGGGAGAGGTGGTCAGACTTCCCAAGGTGGGGCAGGGAATGGCCTTATAAGCATCTACAATGCTCGTGTAGACTTGGTCCAGTGTGTTCTCCCCTCTTGTGGGGCAGGAAGCATTCTGGTGGAATTTCGGGAATACAGCTTTTAGGTTTATGTGATTGAAGTCCCCCGCGACGATAAAAGCTCCGTCTGGGTGCGCAGTTTGTTGTACGCTGATGGCCCTGTAGAGGTCCTTCAGTGCTAGTTTGGCATTAGCATGTGGTGGGATGTAGACCGCAGTGATGATAACAGCCGTGAATTCCCGAGGCAGGTAGAAGGGTCTGCACCTTACCATGAGGAATTCCAAATCAGCCGAACAGGATCTATCGATTATGACCGTGTTAGTGCACCAGGCATTGTTAGTGTAAATGCACAAACCGCCTCCCTTGCTCTTACCGGAGTCTGCAGTTCTGTCGGCGCGGAAGACCGTGCGTCCTTCTAGCTGGATGGTGGTGTCAGGGATGCCGTTGTTCAACCAGGTCTCTGTGAAGATCATGGCACAGCATTCCTTTGTCCTTTTCTGTGAGGAGAGATCAAGTTTGATCTCATCCATTTTATTTTCCAGTGACCTGACATTGGCCAGGAAAATACTTGGGAGGGAGGGTTTGTGTGGGGCCCTCTTCAGCCTATTTTGGATTCCGGCCCTCTTGCCCCGCTTCTGCTTGCGTTCTCTGCGCGGTCTGCACCGACTTCCGGCTGGGGGAGAACGCCACGCTGGTCCCGGGGATCGGGCGATGTCAGGAGGCAGATCGACGGCGCCGAGTGTGAGCCGCACGCAGTCGGCCCCGATATCGAGGAGCGTCTGCCGGCTGTACAGTAGGTCTGCCCTCAATTCCTGTATTAGCAGAGTCCAGAAGAGACTCAGAAAGAGGGTAAAAACGTTCAGTCTCGGGAGAGACAAAGCCGCTGCGTCCATGCGCGCCGCCATTTTTTTGTTGGTGTGAATGGGAGCGGGGGAATGGTGTGAGCGGGGGAATGGTGTGAGCGGGGAATGGTGTGAGCGGGGGAATGGTGTGAGCGGGGGAATGGTGTGAGTGGGGGAATGGGACTGACTGGATTGCTCTGCAGTGAGCTGGCGCGGACTGACAAGAACATAAGAAAGAAACAGGAGCAGGAGTAGGCCAATCGGCCCCTCAAACCTGCTCTGCAGGCCGATGGGCCGAATGGCCTCCTTCTGTGCCGTTCTGACTCTATGGGCTGGATTTTCATTGTGGAGTCGGGTAGGAGGCGGGACTACAACTTTCGGGGTTGTAGTCCCGCCTCCATTGAGTTGTGGCCAACCCACGTGATTTTGACTTGATTGACCTTGTTGAGCCCGCCCAGTGGGCTCAGCAGGCTAATTAAGGGCCACCTAGCAACAGGTGATGTCACAGATTGATATTTCATCTGTCAAGACCTTTTGACAGATGAAATATCAGCGCTTCACAGCTGTTTGAAGCTGTCAAACACTGACAATCTGTACTCTAAGTTAATTCCTTCCTCTCAGGCTGATTTAGAGATCTCCCCGGAACAGAAAGCTTTCTGTGCCGGTGAGATGAGGGACTCCCGAGACCTGAAGGAAGGAAGGCTGTAAAGGTATGTAAAACTTATTTAAACACTTTACACACACCAAACACACTTACCTTTGCACTCATGCACCCATCACTCACCTGAACACCAGACATCTCGACCCCTCCACGCCCTTCATCCCGACGGTCCGCCTCCTCTAACTTGGCGTGGTTTGGAGCCATCGGGAATCCCACACTTCAACATTAAAAATAGGGATTAGGCTAAAAACTGCCTGTTAACTACCTGTTAACAGGCAGTTAACTGGCACTAATCCCCTTCCCGCCTCGGGGAGGCGGGTCCCAGCATGGGTCGGGTACCCGTCTCCTTTGAAACTGGCATGGAGGCGGGTTGGGGGCGGGATGGGTTCGTGCCCCCCGATTTCAGGATTTTAACCCCCCACACGCCTCCAATCCCGCCTTCACTGCCCGATGAAAATCCTGCGCTATGACTGTATAATTCTTAGGAGCATAGCTGCAGGTATTTAAAGATCTGCAGCAGCATTCTGTTTTTATTAAGTGGTTTACGGGATTTTCGCTGGTGTTTCAGGGACTGCATTCTATCCATTCTTCCATGATAAATGATGCCAATTCCACTCTCTCCACTGTGTTGACCATCAGTCAAACACAAGTGTCTTATAGCGAGGAAACTCGTGAGGTAAGTGCGCTGTGACTGTTACCTTGGCAGCGGCTGTGACAGCAGCAGTTGCCGCCACATTCAGTCCTCGTCTTCCAAACTGCACCACAGCTTCATAGCTCCGATCCTTGGCCTGGCTCAAATATTCATCAATCTCCTGCGAGGAAAATGAGGAAAGTGTGAGAAAACGGCCGCAACCTTTGAAATAATTGATGCGCATCAGCGTGAACATAAATAGTTCCGATTCTCTTATGCTCTCCCTCTCCAAAAAATGTTTTTATATTTAGTTTAGGCATCTTGTACTAGTCTACCAGTTTCTGACCAAGACCAGTTCCTGTTGCCGGAGCTTTTCTGCATGAAGGTGCGGGAGAGTAATTCTTTGATTTCCCAACCTTGAAGCCCACTCACCAACCAACATAACGTTTGAGGCTCCATTCAATTCACACACGTAGAATTGAGGCACCATCTCCCTCACCAAATCGGAGTCAAGGCCCCATCCCACTCACACATGGAAGAATCAAGGTTCCAAGTTGCTCGCCACACAAAGATTCAAGGTTTTAAATCACTCACCAAATGAAGATTCAAGGTTTTAAATCACTCACCACACAAAGATTCAAGGTTTTAAATCACTCACCACATGAAGATTCAAGGTTTTAAATCACTCACCACACAAAGATTCAAGGTTTTAAATCACTCACCACACAAAGATTCAAGGTTTTAAATCACTCACCACACAAAGATTCAAGATTTTAAATCACTCACCACATGAAGATTCAAGGCCCCATCCCACTCACACAGGAAGAACTGAGGCCCCGACCCACTCACACTTAAAGAATCAAGGACTCAAACTATTCACCAAATGGAAAAATGAGACCCCATTATTTAGCACAGGGGTCCTCCCGATCCCCCGCCATAACTTCAGTGGAAGGTCCAGAGAAACCCCGGAGAAACGGCATTAAATGACATGACAGTGGGCGACCTCCCCAGAAACTCTACCCCTAAATCTCACATAGAAATTCAAGGGGTGCCCCACTGTACTCTGATCCAAGCAGTGGGTGGGCTGCTTTATTTTGAAGTCATTAATAAGAACGCGAAACTGTTTTCCCCATCAGCGGCATTTTGTTGCTCTCCAGTGTTTTCCTCTATCACGCAGCAAAATAAAAATGTCATTAAGCTACCTGGCAACACAGCTAATGATACCACTCAGTTCAGTCACAAGGGGTTTGCAACAGACACATGGCATGTTACAGTTAGTCAGGTGCAGCGATCCAAGTCACACTGGCTGGGGACTTTAAGTTAGACTTGAATGCTCGGCACAGGTGTGGTATCAATGGGAATTGCACGAATTCCAGGCAGGTCACGGTATCTGTGCTGGGTGAAAACCTGTCTGTTTTTGCAGAAAAAATTGACTTGTTTATTCGATAAGTTTTCCTGTGAATGCTCTCAACAAACATCTTTACAATCTTGTGCTAATGCTTCTTCAGACTAATTTTAGGTTTGGCAGTACACATAACTGTTTAACTCTCAGCAACTGTCAACAAGTTACAGTGATATCTGGAACATCTATGACATCTTTTAACCTTGCCTAACCTGGCCTTGTGCCAGTGAGTTGAGAATAGATACTAAATAGGATCGCGTCCTTATAAGAACAATATGCCAGTGTCTAATTGAATACAGGTACTACCTCATAGAAGTAGCAAAGTTAACCAGTTCACCACAATGAAGGACACAGGGATCTAAATTCAACATTGTTGCGTCTGTTTTTTGAAATGGGCGAAACCGTAACCAATTTAGCAGGGCAGCGGCCTGTGCCCGATCTGCACGGGCACTGCTAAATTAGTCGGGGCCTTTTTTTTCCGGTGGCCCCCGGCGGCTGCCTAAAATAAGACTTCTGACCCGATGCCTAAACACATGTAGACCTAGTAACCACGGTGTACATAACCTTGGCATTCTGCTCAGCGCGGAGCTGAGCTTTGAGTCCCATATCCTATCTATCAACAAGATCACTTGTTTACCTTCGCAACATTGCTGTGTAGTTTAAGACTGAAAGCAAAAGCAAAAGGCTAGATGAGTGTTTTCATTTTGTGCTTTCAGTTTTATAATCTGCCTAAACAGACTATGAAAAAAGGGGCACTTTTCTATGCTACATATTTATGAAAGAACGAAAGAAGAAAGAAAGACTTGCATTTATAGAGCGCCTTTCACGACCACTGGATGTCCCAAAGCGTTTTGCAGCCAATGAAGTACTTTTTGAAGTGTAGTCACCATTGTAATGTAGGAAACACGGCAGCCAATTTGCAAGCTCCCACAAACAGCAATGCGATAATGACCATAAATCATCTGTTATTTTTTTAGTGATATTGATTGAGGGATAAATATTGGCCAGGCCACTGGGGATAACTCCCCTGCTCTCCTTCGAACGTAGTGCTATGGGATTTTTTATGTCTACCTGAGAGAGCAGACGGGGCCTCGGTTTAACGTCTCATCTGTAAGACGGCACCTCCGACAGTGCTGCACTCTCTCAGCACTGCACTGGAGTGTCGGCCTAGAATTTTTGTGCTCAAGTCTCTGGAGTGGGACCTGAAGCCACAACCTTCTATGATTCAGAAGGCAAGGGTGCTACTAACTGAGCCACAGCAATGATAACATCACCTTGTGCTTATAGTATTGCCTAGTTCCTAATCCTCTGTATATGATTTAAGTTTGAATAAATACTGTAACAATCTGGTCTGGCCTGCTGTTATTCTTGTTTGAATTTATAGGCGAGGCAGTGGGAATTCTACTTATACTGCATCTTACAGAAACCCTTCAAGTAGACCAAGACATCAGAACATTGCACCTGTGCCCACATTGACAGACGGTCAATCTGAGTCTGCTTTGCAGGGTGCTTGTCGCCTGCCAAGAATTAGAGTTTAATACAAGGCGGCCCAGTGGTATAAGAATATCAGTACACAGTGGTGTGAAAGAGAAGAGGACTGTTTATGCCATTGAACAACTGAAGACTTTCTCTACTGGAGAAGCCGAGAGAGCTACAGGCACTTTTCTATGCTGTGTATATAAGCTTGTAACAGCCTGATCTGATGTGATGAATCCACGGTTGAATTGATAGAAGGTGCAGTGGGAATTTTGCATGAATTGCAGTGCAGAGTGTTTGTGCAAAATAATGTTAACCCTGGGCTATGCAACATGAGTTTTTCATTCCAGGACCCACGTGACATGGCTTGCTCACACGGAGTCTAATTGAGGTGTTGAAGATGATTAAAGGATTTGACCGGGTAGATAGAGAGAAACTATTTCCTCTGGTGGGCAGAACAAGGGGGCATAACCTTAAAAAAGAGCTGTTGAGGCTAAATTTCAATTGAAAATTTCAAAACCTGAGATTGATAGGTTTTAGTGAGGTAAGGGTCTTTAAGGGTTACAGAACCAAGGCGGGTGGATGGAGTTAAGATACAGATCAGCCAGGATCTAATTGAATGGTGGAACAGGCTCGAGGGGCTGAATGGCCTGCTCCTCTTCCTAGGAGGCTGATAGAATTTTTCAGAGAGAAAGACAACGTTTAGACATCCCCGCTTAATAACTGTTGTAACTAAGTGCGTTGGAAAGTTGAAGATATTTTAAAACCGTTCTCACCTGCTCTTTAGAAGAGAGTGTTGGGTGCACAAACTTCCTGTAGAGAACGCTGGAGCCCTTCGTGTAAGGCGAGAGCAGCCAAATAACAAAAGCGATTTTAAGTTCATAATAAAACGGAAACCTGAGGCGGGGGGGAGGGAAACAAAAGAAGCTTCTGTGAAATAGAGTCTGACGTAAGAAAACTACTAGGCACTTGGTCTAAATGTTAAACAAAGCTTTAATCAACTGTTTTACAACATGGAGATCTAGTTGTGTCCTTCACTAGTTCCTGTTAAGAATGTCCTGAGCAAGCTGGGCCCGTGCCCGAGTATTTATACTCTCCCTGGACAGCGCTACCCGCAGGCCACTCAGTTGATTCATGTCAGAGTCCACACACAATCAGACCAGCTACCCTCACATCACAAGACAGAACAAGATAAACAGATGATCCTCAGGAGAAACTAACTATTCGCCAGCCCCCCTAGTGTTCTTCACCCGATCTCTCACACTCACACATACCCCCACGGGCGGGTTTTAACCCTGAGTGGGTTTCAGATGGACACGAGTTAGGGCGCGTGCAAAATATCCACCCACTGTCAGAATCTACATGCTGACGGTCAGCTGCCCACCCAAAACTCATTTGGAAAGGCATAGGTTGATTAAGGCCAGCCAGCACAGATTTGTAAAAGGCCTTCTGAAAGTCCAAATACACCACATCCACTGGTTCTCCCTTATCTATTCTACCAGTTACATCCTCAAAAAGTTGCTTGAGAAACTTAGCAGAGTTTTTTGAGGAAATAACAGAGTGTATTGATAAAGGAAAGGCAGTGATTGCTGCCTAAGATGCTGCATAGAAGTCCTGCTGATAAAATGAGAGCACACGTATTAAAGGGAAGGTGGCAGCATGGATGGGAATTTGGCTAAAGGACAGAAAACACAGAGCAGCAGTAGATGGATGTTTTTTTGACTGGAAGGGTGTAAACAGTCTCGTGCCCCGGGGTCAGTTGGGACTATGCTTTTCTTAATATATATATGATCTGGACTTGGGTATCGGGGAACAACATCAACATTTGCAGATGGCACGAAAGTAGGGGACATGATTAACTGTGAAGAGGACTGTAAGCGACTTCAGAAGGACATAGGTCATTAGACTGGGCAGATAGATGTCAGATGAAATTTAATGCGGAGAAACATTAGGTGCCATATTTCAACAGGAAGGAGAGGAAATATATACTTAATGGTAAAACCTTACAAGGAGCAGGAACATAGAAACATAGAAGATAGGAGCAGGAGTAGGCCATTCAGCCCCTCGAGCCTGCTCCGCCATTTAATGAGATCATTGCTGATCATCCAAATTCAGTACCCTGTCCCTGCTTTCTCCCCATATCCCTTGATCCCTTTAGCCTTAAGAAATATACCTAACGCCTTCTTGAATATATTTAATGAATTGGCCTCAACAGCCTTCTGTGATAGAGAATTCCATAGGTTCACCACTCTCTGGGTGAAGAAATTCCTCCTCATCTCAGTCCTAAATGGCTTACCCCTTATCCTTAGACTGTGACCCCTGGTCCTGGACTCCCCCGCCATCGGGAACATCCTTCCTGTATCTAGTCTGTCTAGTCCTGTTAGAATTTTATAAGTTTCAATGAGATCCCCTCTCATTCTTCTAAACTCTAGCGAATATAAGCCTAATCGACCCAATCTCTCTTCATACGTCATTCCTGCTATCCCAGGTATCAGTCTGGTGAATCTTCGCTGCACTCCCTCCATGGCAAGAACATCTTTCCTCAGATAAGGCGACCAAAACTGCACACAATACTCAAGGTGTGGTCTCACCAAGGCCCTGTACAACTGCAGCAAAACATCCTTGCTCCTGTACTCGAATCCTCTCTTTTGCCTTCTTAACCACCTGCTGCACCTGCACGCTTACCTTCAGCGACTGGTGCACAAGGACACCCAGGTCTCGTTGCACTTCCCCTTCTCCCAATCTATTGCCATTCAGATAATAATCTGCCTTCCTGTTTTTGCCACCAAAGTGGATAACCTCGCATTTATCCACATTACACTGCATCTACCATGCATCTTCCCAATCACCCAACCTGTCCAAATCATACTGGAGTTTCTCTGCATCCTCCTCACAGCACATACGCCCACCCAGCTTTGTGTCGTCTGCAAACTTGGAGATATTACATCTAGTTCCCTCGTCTAGATCATTAATATGTATTGTGAATAGCTGGGGTCCTAGCACCAATCCCTGCGGTACCCCACTAGTCACTGCCTGCCACTCGGAAAAAGACCCATTTATTCCAACTCTTTTCTTCCTGTCTGCCAACCAGTTCTCTATCCAAGTCAGTACCTTACCCCCAATCCCATGTGCTTTAACTTTGTACGCTAATCTCTTATGCGGGACCTTATCGAAAGCCTTCTGAAAGTCCAAATACACCACATCCACTAGTTCTCCCTTATCTATTCTACCAGTTACATCCTCAAAAAATTCCAGTAGATTAGTTAAGCATGATTTACCTTTTGTAAATCCATGTTGACTTTGTCCGATCCTGTCACTGTTTTCCAAGTGCTCTGATATTACATCTTTTATAACGGACTCTAGCATTTTCCCCACTACCGATGTCAGGCTTACCGGTCTATAATTCCCCGTTTTCTCTCTACCACCTTTTTTAAATAGTGGGTTTACATTAGCTACCCTCCAATCCATGGGAACTGTTCCAGAGTCTATAGAATTTTGGAAGATGACCAACAATGCATCTACTATTTCTAGGGCCACTTCCTTAAGTACCCTAGGATGTAGATTATCAAGCCCATGGGATTTATCGGCCTGAAGAGCAGAGAGACTCAGATACTCAAATCTTTAAATATGGGAAGACAAGTTGATAAGGCTGTAAAAAAAAAAATCATATGAGATTCTGTGTTTTATAAATAGAGGTATCAAATACAAAAGCAAAGAGGTAATGCTAAACATATACAAATCATTGGTTAGGCCGCAGTTTTGGGTGGCCTACTTTTGTAAGGATATCAAGGCCATGGGGAGGGTACAGAAGAGATTCACTAGGATAGTACTATGGATGAGAAGCTTTAGTTATAAGAACAGACTAAGGAAACTGGGACTCTTATCGTTACAGAAGAGAAGGTTAAGTGGAGAACTTAAAATGGATGTACTCAAAATGGTAAAGGTTTTGATAAAGTAAATAGGGAAAAATTATTTCCATTGGTCGGTGAGTCAGTAACTGGAGGGCATTCAAGGGCTACCCAGGCAGCCAATTTGCACACAGCAATCTCCCACAAACAGCAATGCGATAATGACCTGATTATCTGTTTTAGATGTTGATTGAGGGATAAATATTGCCCAGGACACCGGGGATAACTCCCCTGCTCTTCTTCGCAATATTGCCATGGGATCTTTTATGTCCACTTGAGAGGGCAGACAGTTTAACATCAGTTTAACATCTCATCCAAAGATGGCACCTCCAACAGTGCAGCACTCCCTCAGTGCTGCACTGCAGTGTCAGCCTAGGTTTTTTGTGCTCAAGTCTCTGGGGTAGGACTTGAACCCACAACCTTCTGACTCAGAGTCGTGAGTTCTACCAACTGAGCACTTGGGTGGGAGGTGGATTGTATGGAGTATAAACACCGACATAGACCAGTTGTCCCGAATAGGCTGTTTCTGTGCTGTAAATTCTATCTAATACTATATAACACTTTGTGTACCTCATGTTAGTATATTTTATGAAGCCCGGACATGGAAAGGTTACAATTTGAACAACTGAATGACCCTTATCAAACAACAAAAATGAATGAAAATGACTTCAACAGATGTTTCTACTCAGCAAAGTGGAATAAGGTACGCAGGTCCTGAATTGGGGTGGGAATCAAGATTTTTGCTTTTGTCTCATTCAGGGTGGGCTTGTTGCTGGAACCTTCCAGCCAGGAACCTTACTGTCTATCAGCATTTCAGATGCTACTTTATAAATGGACTGAATCCCGCCATTGTGAGTTGGATGTATCGCTTTATATAACAAAAAATATCATTCAGTGGACGGAAGAAAAGGAAATTTAGTGCTGGGGTTTTATTATTAGTACTCTATACGCTGAGCAGAGTATTGGGCCTATACTCATTGGAATTTAGAAGAATGAGAGGTGATCTTATTGAAACATATAAGATACTGAGGGGGCACGACAGGGTAGATGCAGAGAGGATGTTTCCCCTCGTGGGGAAATCTAGAACTTGGGGGCATAGTTTCAGAATAAAGGGTTGACCTTTTAGAACTGAGATGAGGAGGAATTTCTTCTCTCAGAGGGTCGTATATCTGTGGAATTCTCTGCCCCAGAGAGCCGTGGAGGCTGGGTCATTAAATACATTTAAAGTGGAGATAGACAAATTTTTGCAAGATAAGGGAGTGAAGGGTTATGGGGAGCGGGCTGGGAAGTGGCTTCGAGCCCTAGATCAGCCATGATCTTATTGAATGACGGAGCAGGCTCGAGGGGCCAAGTGGCCTATTCCTGCTCCTATTTCTTACGTTCTTATGTTCTACACTTCACCAATAGTACATGAGTTCATAGAAGTTTACAATCTGTGCTGGGATACCATTAAATAATAATAATACAACACTGTGTCTTACCAGGGAAGAAATAGATCTGTGAAGGTTTCTGCTGTAGTGAACAGTGCAAATATGATCCAGTACATCATCCATTTTACCTGGTTTAATAAGACAAATATAAAACGTGAGCAAAATACTGTGGATCTGAAGTAAAAGGAGAAAAATCTGAAATCTGAAATAAAAACAGAAAATGCTGGAAATACTTCTGACGAAGGGTCATCGACCTGAAATGTTAACTCTGTTTCTCTCTCCATAGACGCTGCCTGATCCACTGAGTATTTCCAGCATTTTCTGTTTTCATTTTTTAATATAAAGCATGATTTGATCCAGCTACATCTTGCCAAAGACATGAATACAAAGTAGAAACTGTGCCGCAAATTGATTTTAAATATAAATCAATCAGGTATCCCATGGCTTAAATGTGCTCAGCAGAAAATTACTTTGTGTAAAACGGTTTGAAGTGTTTTTTTTTTAGATTCGTCACCAGCCCAGTTGGAGAGTCACACCATCGAAGCTAATTTTTTGTTCTTCCGTTTATCCTGTACCAACGGCCACAGTTCTGGTCACTCTTTAACTGCAGTAGAAATGGACAGCTGCAGCTTGAGAGGGAACAAGGGGGAGCTCTGTGTATTAACTGCTCAAGTGTATTCTCACAATTCTTCTCAATAGACTCAAGGGAAACTTCCAATGATTGAAAATAGATGACAATTTACAGTTTAAAACATTCACTGTGCACCAATTACCATTGGACTGCAGTATGCAAGTTTTTTTCATTCATTCTCTCTAAACACAGGATCGTTTCTTCTACACTGATAGGAATTATAAAGCAGCCATGTAATAGGACAGTGTTTTATACACAGGTGTGATTTCGAGGAACAGCACCTCATCTTTCGATTAGGCACTTTACAGCCTTCTGGGCTCAACACTGAGTTCAACAATTTCAGACTATAACCCCTGCCCCCATTTTTCAGGCTGTTTATGATTCTGCCATCCCCATTTGCAAAATGTTATCTCTCCTGTCTCCTACCTTAGCACAGAATGTTCCTTCCTCCCCTCCCCTCCCCCTTTCCCTGCCTCTGCACCTGCTTAATATCTGTTACATCTCCAGCCTTTTCCAGTTCTGATGAAGGGTCCCAGACCCGAAACGTTAACTCTGTTTCTCTCTCCACGGATGCTGCCTGGTCAGCTGAGTGCTTTCAACATTTTCTGTTGTTATTTGTGATTTATATACTGGATTCAATGGTAGCTATAGTCAACCTTCTCTTCATGCAATTCAGAAATAAGCGGCAGATTTTTAAAAATTCTATTTCCCACTGTTCCCAATCCCAATTCATTTCAACTGCAGATAATCCATTGTAAAGCAAGCCTCCGTATCCAAATATCAGGTATATTCAAGGCAACGATTATGTGCAAAACCCTTTATAGGAAGCCCTAAAAGTTACCGTATACTGTCAAAGGATAGGGTTAGAGCTTAAACATATTAAAAGCAAATTGTGGCACTGGCATTAAAAGGCAAAGCAGAAGAGCTGAAGCCATGCTATCAAAACCTCCCCAAGGGTTGGAGAGACATTATTTTCTCTTTAAACTTTTTTCTCTCTCCTTTCAATTTTCTCTGCTCCTCTCACACTTTTTCCACAGGTGCCAACCAGTCCATTACCTCATCTAAATGACAATTCATCATGTGTGAGCCCAGACAGTCAGTGCTGGCCAGGTTTCTTTGGACCGTGAGGAACATCGCGGCTAAGACTGATCCCATCCTCACCTGATTCACTCACTTTTCAGCAGGAGTCACGGGTGAGTTATCAGATGTGGGAACCCCTGGCTGATTTTTCAACTTCTTTAGCCCAGGAATGAGGTGGCCAGTTAATTTTTTTTATTGGCTTTATTCAATATTAAAAACATTTACAACATCGTGATTGTTTTATTGTACCATACAAATCACCCTTTTCCTAACTAAACAACCCCACCACCATTCCACCACTCTGCACAGTCATTCCTTCCACTTATTAACATCAAAAACTGAAGTTTAATTTGTCTCCCGTGACATATATTAATCTATTCTACTTTAAAAACTGAACATAAAATACTATTCCTTTCTGAATAAAATATCCACAGAGCCTTATAATGATCTCTTAGCTTATATTTAAAATACTCTTTTAGGTTTATTCTCCTCCTCTTATGAAACAGAGCATTCCTCACTGCACTATCACGAATCTAGCCAAACTGAACATTAAATTAATTGCTGCTCCGCTAGACTCGGGCAGACTCTCCTGCAAATCCCCATCTCCAAACTGAGTCCCACTGGATTCCCGTTCCCGTTCTTTGGTTCCCATCCAGCAAGAAAACCTCACACAACTGTTGAAGATAGGACTTAAAATCATTTAACAGCGAACATAACACCAGTCGTCTTCTTCTTCTTCTTCTTAGGCAGTCCCTCGGAACCGAGGATGACTTGCTTACACATTAAAAATGAGTTCTCAGGTGACTGATGAGTCCAATGCGGGACCTACAGTCTCGGTCACAGGTGGGGCAGACGGTGGTTGAAGGGGCGGGTGGGTGGGGTGCTTGGGTTGACGTGCGCTCCTTCCGCTGTTTGCGCTTGGCTTCCGCTTGCTCCCGGCGAAGAGACTCGAGGTGTTC
Organism: Somniosus microcephalus; assembly: GCF_052327205.1. Lineage (NCBI taxonomy): Eukaryota > Metazoa > Chordata > Chondrichthyes > Squaliformes > Somniosidae > Somniosus > Somniosus microcephalus. The sequence continues at coordinate 347,456,936 of NC_140988.1, forward strand.
GGCGCCTTCCCGGATGCTTCTCCTCCACTTTGTGCGGTCTTGGGCCAGGGATTCCCAGGTGTTGGTGGGGATGTTGCACTTTTTAAAGGAGGCTTTGAGGGTGTCCTTGAAGCGTTTCCTCTGCCCACCTAGGGCTCTCTTGCCGTGTTGGAGCTCTGAGTAGAGCGCTTGCTTTGGGGGTCTCGTATCGGGCATGCGGATGATGTGGCCCATCCATCGGAGCTGATCGAGTGTGGTCAAAGCTTCGATGCTGGGGATGTTGGCCTGAGTGAGAACACTGACGTTGGTGCGCCTATCCTGCCAATGGATTTGCAGGATCTTGCGGAGGCAGCATTGGAATGGGAAGTGGCCAGTTGTAGAACCACTGCTGCCATGCCGTCTCAGCACAGATGAGGGATTGAACCTGGGATCTTCCTGGTAGGTGTCTGAGGCCGTGCCACACCAAACAATACACCCATTAAACCATTGGCTTTGAGAAACAACTAGAAACAAACTAGTGATTTATGATGTGATGATTAATTGTAAACTCAGTTCATTCTTCTCAGGATTTTACTTCCCTCAGTTTTTCCATTCTCTTACAATCCATGGATTTGTAAAACCCAAGCTTAGCATACCTTGCCTTTTCTCCTACTCTTTTCAACCTTAGGTGGCCACCTATACTTTGGGCCTCAGCACTTCAAGTTTCTCAACTTGCAAATAGATTGTAATCAAGTGATGAGGGAATCCAGTTATGTGGAGAGACTAGAGAAGTTGGGATCATTCTCCTTAGAGCAGACGAGGTTAAGAGGAGATTTAATAGAGGTGTTCGAAATTATAAGGGGTTTTGATAGAAACTGACGTAAGAAAACTACTAGGCGCTTGGTCTAAGCGTTAAACAGAGCTTTAATCAACTGTTTTACAACATGGAGGTCTAGCTGTGTCGTTCACTAGTTCCTGTTAAGAATGTCCTGCACAAGCTGGGCCCGTGCCCGAGTATTTATACTCTCCCTGGACAGCGCCACCCACAGGCCGCTCAGTATTATTTCATAAGTCTTTCTTTCATGAATGACTGATTCATGTCAGAAACTATTTTCACTGGCAGGAGGGTTGGTAACCAGAGGACACTAATTTAAGGTAATTGGTGAAAGAACCAGTGGGGAGACGAGGAGAATTTTTTTTATGCAGCAAGTTGGTGTTATCTTGAATGCACTGCCTGAAAGGGTGGTGGAAGCAGATTCAATAGTAACTTTCAAAAGGGAATTGGATGTATACTTAAAAAAAAAAAAAAAAATGCAGGGCTATGGGCAAAGAGCAGGGGAGTGGGAATAATCGGATAGCTTTTACAGAGTCGGCACAGGCACGATGGGCCGAATAGCCTCCTTCTGTGCAGTATGATTTATGATTCAAATTAGTGCAAATGGGAGATAAAACAACAAAAAGAATTGTCCCAAAATGAATCAATAAGATTAAATTCACACAATACAATAGCAAAATACTGCGAATGCTTGAAATCTGAAATAACAACAGAAAATGCTGGAAACACTCAGCAGGTCAGGCAGCATCGAGGAGAGAGAAACAGAGTCAATGTTTCGAGTCGGGGATCCTTCGTCAGAACTGGAAAAGGTTAGAGGAGAGCAATTTTTAAGCAGCGGCAGGGAAGAGGGGAGGAAAGAACAAAGGGAAGGCCTGTGGTAGGATGGAAGGCAGGAGAGATTAAAAGACAAAAGGGATGATGGTGCAAGGCAAAAGGAGAGGTAATGGGACAAGTTAAGAAACAAAAGACTCTAGGTGAGGTGTGAATGATGATGGCAGCTACCATGTGAGAAAACAAGAGAAAAAAATATATAAAGAAATACAGGGGCCGAGGTTATAGTCTGATATAAGCTCGTGTGATTAAATTCACACTAGACTGACAATTGTGAAGAGTTTTTTCAGGGTTTCAACACTGCTGGAGGGATACTGGCCACTATTGCAGGAACTATTATTGCAGCAATAATAACTATGATCACTTACGTATTCTTTGACATTCTTTGTTTTTACAGCCTTGTAAGAAGAATACGCTGGATAAAGTGTGCCAAAAATCAGCCTGGAAAAGAGAACTTCAATTACAATAATGTACATCATACATCACAAAAGTAACTTTGGATTAAAGGCAATTGATTGAAGTTTAGTCACCATTTAGCAACTACTTGGAGCCAATTTAAAAGAGGAATCTTGGTATCAGTACCTCCTTTTTATTCTTTTGTTTTAGTCAGCTGGGTGTCTGTCAGCATAGGAACCCATCACTGTGCTTAGGTCTTCATGTAAACTACTGGGAGAGCACCATAAGCAGTTTCTGTTTGCATGATATAGAGTGCACAGACCATAGTGATACGTCCTACCATAGTGATACGTCCTACCATAGTGATACGTCCTACCATAGTGATACGTCCTACTTGCCCTAATACCAACAACAACAACTTGTATTTATATAGCGCCTTTAATGTAGTAAAACATCCCAAAGCACTTCACAGGAGCGTTATCAAACAAAATTGACATTGAGCCACATAAGGAGATAATTAGGGCAGATGACAAAAAGCTTGGTCAAAGAGGTAGGTTTTAAGGAGCATCTTAAAGGAGGAAAGAGAGGTAGAGAGGCGGAGAGGTTTAGGGAGGGAATTCCAGAGCTTAGGGCCAAGGCAGCTGAAAGCATGGTCGCCAGTGGTGGAGTCATTAAAATCGGGGATGCACAAGAGGCCAGAATTAGAGGAGCGCAGATATCTTGGAGGGATGTAGGAAGTTTCAGAGATAGGGCGGGATGCGGCCATGGAGGGATTTGAAAACAAGGATGAGATACCTGGAGAACTTAGGCCCAATTGGCCTAAGAACCAAAGCTTAGGGACTCCAAAGGCCTGGTTTTAACTGAGAGTGATGTAGGGTCAGTGGTCCGAGTGTCAGGATTGCCCTGTCTTGCTGACATGAGGCCTGGGCCATTTTAACTCCCAGGCTTCATTTAAATATACCAGGCCCGACTCCCCCCTGAACCCAGGGTCAATGGTGTCAGGCCAGCAGGTAGGGGTTGGGTAAGTGTGGTAGGAGGCTCAGGGCCTTGGGTCTCGTTGTGGGGCCCAGAGGATCATTCCTGCTCCTCCTGGCCCACAAGAAAAAAATACTTACCTTTTAAACATTCTTCTGGGCCTGCTGCACCTTGTCACTGGGTTTCCCTGGCAACGCCTGCACCAGGCACTGACTTTACGACACAAAGTTAAAATAGCATTGATGTCTGAGTGACATCATCAGACCACGACTTCTGCATAACGAGGCTCTCACCTGTCTGCGGCGAGGGCCTCACACACTTCCGGAAACCCGGGAGTTATAATATTGTCCGGTGTAAGTGCGGCATAAAGCCGGAGGGCAGGGCGCCATTTTATTTTAATCCTTCGTACATCCCGTCCTCGTCGGGCGCAGGGGATTAAAATCGGTCTTCGAGTATGCATGTGGGTATGCTCAAGTTTAAAAGGTGAACTCATGCAACTTGTCCGGCTAGGAACATTAGGATATTGACTGGCAGGGTTATCTGGGAAGAATCCCAGCCTTAGTGACAGATCCCACCAATAAAACAAACTGGAATATATTATAAGAGCACTTTCCTTCCGCCCTCACAAACAAGTTTTCACAACCTCCACAACCTTGCACAAGTGGTCATTCCTCACATGTCAGCCTCAACAGTAAGTATGGGCCCGCTATTCAACGAGTCTCTACATAGACGACACAAAGCTGGGTGGGTGTGTGTGCTGTGAGGAGGATGCCAAGAAACTCCAGTATGATTTGGACAGGTTGGGTGATTGGGCAGAAGCATGGCAGATGCAATATAACGTGGATAAATGCGAGGTTATCCACTTTGGTGTCAAAAACAGGAAGGCAGATTATTATCTGAATGGCAATAGATTGGGAGAAGGGGAAGTGCAATGAGACCTGGGTGTCCTTGTGCACCAGTCGCTGAAGGTAAGCATGCAGGTGCAGCAGGCGGTTAAGAAGGCAAATGGTATGTTGGCCTTCGTAGCAAGAGGGTTTGAGTACAGGAACAAGGATGTCTTGCTGCAGTTATACAGGGCCTTGGTGAGACCACATCTTGAGCATTGTGTGCAGTTTTGGTCGCCTTATCTGAGGAAGGATGTTCTTGCCATGGAGGGAGTGCAGCGAAGATTCACCAGGCTGATACCTGGGATGGCAGGAATGACATATGAGGAGAGATTGGGTCGATTGGGCTTATACTCGCTGGAGTTTAGAAGAATGAGAGGGGATCTCATTGAAACTTATATAATTCTGACAGGACTGGACAGACTAGATGCAGGAAGGATGTTCCTGATGGTCGGGGAGTCCAGAACCAGGGGTCACAGTATAAGGATAAGGGGTAAGCCATTTAGGACAGAAATGAGGAGGAATTTCTTCACCCAGAGAGTGGTGAACCTGTGGAATTCTCTACCACAGAAGGCAGTTGAGGCCAATTCATTAAATATATTCAAGAAAGAGTTGGATATATTTCTTAAGGCTAAAGGGATCAAGGGATGTGGGGAGAAAGCAGGGATAGGGTACTGAATTTGGATGATCAGCCATGATCTCATTGAATGGCAGAGCAGGCTCGAGGGGCCGAATGGCCTATTCCTGCTCCTATGTTTCTATGTTTCTATAGATGTATTTTTTGCAGCAGGGATATCAACCAGGAGTGGGAACCCTAGTTGACTATTCCTCTCCCTAGCCTGGGGGACACTTGTGACTAGGTGTTAGCTGTGGCTCAGTGTGGTAGCACTCTCACCTACTGAGTCAGATTGGTTGTGGGTTCTTGTCCCACTCCAGAGACTTGAGCACAAAAATCCAGGCTGACACTCCAGTGCAGTACTGAGGGAGTGCTGCACTGTCGGAGGTGCCGTCTTTCGGAGGAGACGTTAAACTGAGATCCTGTCTGCCCATTCAGGTGGATGTAAAAGATCCCATGGCACTATTTTGAATGAGAGCAAGGGAGTTTTCCCGGCTGGACAATTATTTATCCCTCAAACATCACTAAAGCAGATTATCTGGTCATTATCACATTGCTGTTTGTTGCTGTGGTATTAATCCATTAGGCATTCGTCCACTAATATCAGTGATACTAACGAATTATTTCTAATCAATAAACACTGGAGAGTTATGTAATATTGGATTTCTATTTACTGCACTAAAGTAAATTTCATCTTTTTTCCTCCCAGACCTGACGTAATGTAGTCTGAGGATGGAGCATGGTCTAAGGGTGGAGCTCGGCCTGAGGATGGAGCTCAGTCTGAGGGTGGAGCTTGGCCTGAGGATGGAGCATGGTCTGAGGATGGAGCTCAGTCTGAGGGTGGAGCTCGGCCTGAGGGTGGAGCTCGGCCTGAGGATGGAGCATGGTCTGAGAGTGGAGCTCGGCCTGAGGGTGGAGCTCAGCCTGAGGGTGGAGCTCGGTCTAAGGATGGAGCATGGTCTGAGGGTGGAGCTCGGCCTGAGCATGGAGCTCAGTCTGAGGGTGGCGCGCGGGCTGAGGGTGGAGCGCGGGCTGAGGGTGGAGCACAGTGTGATGGTGGAGCTTGGCCTGAGGATGGAGCTCGGCCTGAGGGTGGAGCTCGGCCTGAGGGTGGAGCTCGGCCTGAGGGTGGAGCTCGGCCTGAGGGTGGAACTCGGCCTGAGGGTGGAGCACGGTCTGAGGGTGGAGCACAGTCTGATGGTGGAGCTCGGCCTGAGGATGGAGCTCGGCCTGAGGATGGAGGGCAGTGCAACAAATCTTTTGCAAATCAAATTTCTGAACAAAAGGAGCTCACACTGCTCTGCTGAGTCATAAGGATTTCACATTAAATTATTCATCGTCTGCTGAATTTGAGGTTGCGTACAGTGCCAAATGTCAGCAATAGCTCGTGAAATTTTAGACCTGCACAAGCAGGGGTCATTTTTCTCTGCACACGATGAGATCTGCATTGTTAAGTTTAAGTTACACAAATCCAAATTTAGAGCTATTCATAATTTTTTTATTGTTATTTCAGAATGATGGATTGCGTGTGGGAAACCGAATACATGACATAAGTGAAGGGACATCTGTTAACACACTGCTTATGAACTTCATTTATAGTTGATGGCTTCGACAGCATAAATTACCTCTGGGTAGTTTTACTGGTTATTTTGTCAGGAATCATTAAATATTGTTTATCTGGGTATTTAACCTCCTCTCATGAAGGTGCTCGGGGCTGACATTGGACGTGGTCGTGGCGCAAATCTGGCGGCATCACTTTTGCCGACCGTCATACGACACCCCCGATATTCAGTTCTATTTAATTTAATGGCACTGAATATTGAATGGGACAAATGCGCTGCCGCCTGTCTTACGACCCCGCCCTGGTTCAATTTCACCCCAGCTGGCTCTTGCTGGGACCTGACCCGAGTGGTTTTCTTCACGTGTGAGTCTGGGCATTGTCAGAGGCCTACGTGACTGCAGAAGGCATCGCACCCAGCTCTCAAGCTGGCCTCGCCCAACACGCACACTTCCTAGCAGGGGGGTCATCGGGTTTAGCATTCCTGAACTGATACCCCCTCGTCCCCAGGTTACTAGGAGCAATGAGGGCCAATTGCAGCGCCCTTCCCGCTGACTTTCTTTGGAGTATTGTGCCCAATTTTGGTCCACTCACCCCAGGAAAGATAACAGGCTGGATTTTCATTGAGCTGTCGGGAAGGAGGCGGGACTACAACCTTCGGGTTTTAGTCCTGCCTCCATCGACGTCTGGCCAATCGACGCGATTTTCCCTTGATTGACCTTGTTGAGCTCGCCCAGCGGGCTCAGCAGGCCAATTAAGGGCCACCCGGCAACAGGTGACGTCACAGACTGAAATTTCACCTGTCAAGAGTTTTTGACAGATGAAATATCAGTGTTTCACAGCTGCTTGAAGCTGTCAAACACTGACAGTCTGACTTCTAACCTGAGTCCTTCTACGCAGACTCAGTTAGAACTCTCACCGGCACTGAAAGCTGAAGGCTGTCACTTTTGACAGATCGTAGCCATTCAGCTTTCAGTTCCGGCTGAGTGATGGACTCCCGACGCCTAGAGGAAGAAAGGCTGTTAAGGTAAGTACAGGTAAGTAAAACTTCTTTACACACTTTAGACACACCAAACACACTTACCTTTGCATTCATGCACCCATCACTCACCTGAACACCGACATCGCGACCCCTCCAAGTCCTTCAACCCGACGGCCCGCCTGCGCTAACCTGGCGTGGTTTGGAGCCGTCGGGAATCCCACACGACACCACTCAAAATAGGGATTAGGCTAAAAACTGCCTGTTAACTACCTGTTAACAGGCAGTTAATTGGCACTAATCCCTTCCCGCCTCGGGTCGGCGGGTCCCAGTGCGGGGCGGGTACCTGCCTCCCCTGAAACTTGCGTGGAGGCGGGTTTTGGGCGGGATGGTGTCTGGACCCCCGAATTCGGGATTTTTGCCCCCCCGCACGCCTGAAAGCCTGCCTCACGGCACACTGAAAATCTGGCCCAACGTGTCTCAGGAGAAGTTGAAGAGAAGAGGCAACAAGAACAATCCTCGATCTGAGAAGATTGAGCTCTGAAGGTGCCTTGGAATTTGGAATCGCTGGAAACTTAGAGGGAACCTGATTCGGGCACTGAAGATTATTAAAGGTATATGGACATAAACATAAACACCGGCTGGCATCAGGGACAATTAACACAGAGTGCTGATCAAACCTCCTACTTTAGGGCTCTGTATGACCCAGAAACACACCAGGTGGTGCAGTTACACATTGATCCCACGGCACTATTCAAAGAAAAGCACTGAGTCCTCCTACTATCCTGGTCAACATTCCTCCTTCAACCAAAAACAGATGAACTGGTCATTGACTCGGTTTCTGTTTATGGAACCCCGCTGTGCACAAATTAGCTGATTCATTGGCCCTGATAACAACAACGACTGCATTGTTGGTAAAGAAAGAAAGTGCTTTGAGACAGCCCTGGGGACATGGAAAGGTGCTATATAAATGCACCTTCTTCCTTTCTTTACTATGAAGGAACATTGAATGCCATGATGTCTTCCTGACACACTCAACATTTTACCTTTAATTAGCTGGAGTACCATAAAATTCAGATCAGTGAGAACACAACAAGCTAGCTCCCAGTTCCTTTGTAAAAAACCAACCCCATGATATATTTCATAGAAATTGATGTCATGAGGAAGAGCTTTAAAAAGGAACTGAGAGGTGTAGTGTATGTGCCTTTAAGAGCCCCAGGTGTGCTGTGGTGCCGGTGATTGCCACTCGGGCTATATAAGCCTGTGTATTGTGTATATCCGTTAGAACCCCCCCCCAGACTTTGCTTAGTAAATACCTATGAACCAACTCCTGTCTTCAGTGTCTTTATCAACACACGGACACTACAGTGGCGATGAAGTGGAAACGGACTTACCTGCAATTCGGCAGCACCTCAAGGGCATCGATTTCTCGGGCGTCCTGAAGACTCAAGGAAGTGAGAGAAGCTGTGGTTTCACTAGCTGGCCAAGCTGGTGGCAGGTACTGCGCTAATCCTTCCTGGGCGTCAGGCTGGGGCTCCAGCAGCTGGCTCTACAGCTGAGACAGGCAGCGAAATCGGAGGCAAGCAATAACGTACTGGGAGGGAGCACTCGGGAGACGGCCGGCGCGGCAAGCAGGTCAGCGTTCAGACCTGGAGAGAAACTCCAGCGGGAACGAGTCTCCAACAATAAATTAAAAAATAAAACAAACGGAAACCGCACTAAACAGCGTTGTCATCGGCAGCAGCGGCGGGAAAGCGCGGGAAGCGCCATATCTTTTCTACAGAAAAGAAAGAAAAGCGCGGGAAGCGCTTGTTTTGATGTTATTGATGTTTTTGATAACGAGATAGAGGATTGGACCACATATGTGGAAAGAGTGGAGGTATATTGCACCGCAAATGGAATAGAAGATGAAAAAAAAGCTTCAGTACTTCTGGATCTAATGGGCGCAAAGACATACAAGCTGTTACGAAACTTAATCACTCCAGCCGAACCAATGGACAAGAATTTTAAGGCGATTGTTGATACCCTACACTGCCAATTCGAGGCAGGACTGGCAGATTCTCTGCGAGACAAATTCGTCTGCGATCCCCTAAGTGTAGAAACACAAAAAAAGCTATCTTCTGAGAAAAATTTAACACTGGACAAGGCTTTCAGTGCAATAGGAGCTGCAGAGATACAGCAAAGGCCACAGGACTTCGGCACCCATGAAATGACACGGGGTTTCGAGAGATGTTATCGCTGCGGCAGATCCACCCATGACCAGAGGGACTGCTGGTTCAAGGAAAAAGCATGCAGGCGATGTGGAAAGATGGGACACATTCCACGTGTGTGCCGATCTGAAAACAAAAAATCCACTAACAGGAAAAGAATCAATAAGGAAAAGCACAGAAAGGTACAAATGATGACGGACAGTAGCTCCGAAGACCAGAAGAGCGATAGCGACTCCGGGAACAAGAGACTAAGCTCTCTCAAATTACATAATGTAATTGCCAAAGAAGATTACCAGACCATTTGGGTTACCCTCACAATAGCAGGGTCCCCAGTTAAAATGGAGCTAGATACAGGATCAGCTCTGACCGTCATAAATCGACGGGATTACGAGCGGCTATTTCCGCATATACCTTTAAAAGACACATCCATTATCTTGAAAACATATACGGGGCAGAAAGTATACCCCAAAGGAAAAATAAGGGTGCCTGTTGTATACAACGGCAAGGAAATACAGAAGTTGTATTTATACGTTCTACAAGATGGTGGTCCACCGCTGTTGGGACGTGAATGGATCAGAAAAATACATTTAGACTGGCACTCCATTCAGGCACTGACGGTGACCAGTAAGGAAAAAAATGATGATGACATCATACCTGAATGATTAAAAGACATCTTGGCCAACGCCAAGGAAGTGTTTCAAGAGAAACTAGGAACCTTGAAAGGCATCACCGCCTCAATAAAAGTGGAAGATGCAGCAATTCCCAAGTTTTTTAAGGCAAGACTGGTGCCATATGCAATTCGTCCAGCAGTCGAGGCAGAGCTGGAGAATTTGGAAAAGGCAGGCGTATTATCTAAAATAGATTGGAGCGAGTGGGCAACACCCATCATCCCAGTCATGAAGAAAGCATTGAAGAATGATAAATCTGAAGAACAGAGAAAAATTCGCATCTGTGGAGACTTCAAGGTGACTGTAAACCCGGTCCTTCACACGGTACAGTATCCTCTTCCGAGGATAGAAGATATTTTCGCCTCACTATCCGGAGGGAAACGTTTCACCAAAATTGACTTGGCACAGGCATATCTACAGATGGAGGTTGAAGAGGCCTCTAAAAAATATCTCACGATAAATACACACAAAGGTCTGTACCAGTACAAGCGACTGGTTTTCGGAGTAGCATCCGCTCCAGCTATCTGGCAAAGAGCTATGGAGCAAGTCCTCCAAGGGATTCCGGGGACTCAATGCTACCTAGACGACATCCTTTTAACAGGAGAAAACGACAACGAGCACCTTGCCAATTTAGAGCAGGTGCTCACTAGGCTGAGAGAACGGGGCCTACGAGCAAATCGCCCCAAGTGCGAATTTTTCCGAAATCAAATATCATATTGTGGCCACATAATAAATAAGGAAGGGTTGCATAAGTCACCTGAAAAAACTGAGGCGGTCATAAAAGCCCCAGCACCTGAAAATGTTTCACAATTAAGGTCGTTCCTGGGATTAATAAATTACTATCATAAATTTTTACCGAACTTATCAACTCTTCTACACCCTCTTAATGAACTGCTACAAACAGGAGTAATTTGGAAATGGAACGAAGACTGCAAAAGTGCCTTCCATAAATTCAAAGACTTAATCACATCCAAAGAAGTTTTGGCTCATTACAACCCATCACTGCCAATCAGACTGGCGTGCGATGCATCCCCTTACGGCATAGGAGCAGCATTATCGCCTAAATTCCCTGATGGCTCAGAACGGCCGATAGCTTTTGCGTCACGCTCATTGAACGCAGCTGAGCGTAACTATGCCCAAATCGACAGGGAAGCACTCAGCCTGGTATGGGGAGTAAAGGAATTCAACCATTACCTACACGGACAAAAATTTACCTTGTTGACTGACCATCAACCCCTCATCTCCATATTCAACCCTAAAAAGGGTGTTCCCATTATGACAGCGCAAAGGCTACAGAGGTGGTCCCTTTTTCTAGGGGCACACCAATACAACATAGAATACAAAGGGTCAAAACAGCATGGGAATGCTGACGGTTTATCGTGCCTACCGTTGCCAACGGTAGAAGAGGCACCTACAGTAGGCCCAATGGAGATGTTCCACTCTACCATAGTGGAATGTCTACCAGTAACAAATTCTGCCATTGAAAGGGAAACGAGAAATGACCCGACTCTTTCACGGGTCTACGATTTAACAGTGAAGGGATGGCCAGCACATGGCGAACCACTGTTGCCAGCATTCTCGCAAAGAAGAGAACAGCTGTCAGTGTGCCGAGGAACCTTGATGTGTGGATCCAGAGTGGTGATTCCACCCAAACTCCAGGATAAAGTGCTAAAGGAGCTTCACGAGGGGCATCTGGGTGGAGTGAAAATGAAGAACCTAGCCAGGGCGTTTGTATGGTGGCCAGGTATCGATGGAGACATCGAAGAAATGACCAAGAGCTGCCTAGGATGCCAGAAGGTCCAAAACGCTCCACCACAAGCCCCTCTACATCCATGGGAGTGGCCCTCATCTCCCTGGCAAAGGGTACACATCGACTTTGCTGGTCCATTTATGGACTCAATGTTCTTAATCGCGGTTGATGCACACTCCAAGTGGCCGGAGGTAATAAAGATGTTCTCCGCCACCACGGAAAAAACCATCACAGTATTAAGGACCATATTTGCCAGGAATGGGCTGCCGGAACAGATCTGTTCTGATAATGGACCGCAATTTGTGTCCGAAGAATTCAGAAAGTTCTTAAAAAACAATGGGGTTAAGCACTACACGTCCGCCCCATACCATCCCGCCACCAATGGATTGGCTGAAAGGTTTGTCCAGACCTTCAAGAAGGCCATAAAGGCCATGGGTAATGAAGACATAAAACTTCAGCACAAGGTGGATAACTTCTTATTCGCATACAGGAATGCAACACATATGGTTACCAACCAAACTCCCGCCATGATGTTCTTCAATAGAAACCTAAGATGCCGGCTGGATTTGGTCAAGCCCAACATCAGAAGGGACGTGGAGAACCGGCAGTTTCAAGGCATGAATGAAAGGCCAACTAGAACCTTCCAGATAGGTCAACAAGTTTTGGCTCGGGACTACCGTACCGAGAAATGGCAGCCTGGAACTATTTGCACACGACTAGGACCACTGATGTATACCGTGGACATCAGAGAAAGCATAATATGGCGCCATGCTGACCAAATCATAAAGTCATCCGAAAAGGGACAACCTACACCACAACTCTATACATCTAACGATGAAGTAGAGATACCCATATCTACCTCCGATCCGGTGATACTGGAACCCGATGAACCCGACACTGGCATTCAAGTCGAATCAGCCTTGCCAGAAGAACCTACTACACCACCAAAAACTACTACACCACCGAGGCGTTATCCGGACCGAGTCAGGAAGCCTCCTGAGAGACTGACTTATAATTAATTAACTACAGCAATGTATATTATTTTGCTTATAACATGTAAATTAATAATTACTTAAAATATGATGTACTGGTTAGCTAAAAGGGGAGGAATTCTAGTGTATGTGCCTTTAAGAGCCCCAGGTGTGCTGTGGTGCCGGTGATTGCCACTCGGGCTATATAAGCCTGTGTATTGTGTATATCCGTTAGAACCCCCCCCCAGACTTTGCTTAGTAAATACCTATGAACCAACTCCTGTCTTCAGTGTCTTTATCAACACACGGACACTACAAGAGGCTTTCCCAATGGCTCAGCTGGTAAAGGCAATCTGTAACTGAGCCATAGAAGGTCATAGGCTCATTTTAAGGTTTGTGTTGAATTAGCTACCTCAACTGCAGCCTGCCAGCGTTCACTGCCCTACCTTTGACCAAGCTTTGGTCACCTGTCCTAATGTCTCCTTCTTTGGCTCGGTGTCAATTTTGTTTTGCCTGTTAATGCTCCTGTGAAGTGTCTTGGGACATTTTACTACGTTAAAGATGCTATACATTCAAGTTGTTGTTGTTGCTGTAGCTTCCTTCCCAAATTGAAAAGACAGGGTCATCAACGGGCTCGGGGAGGGCTGTTAGGGCAAATCAGCAGTGCCCACTCCGACAGAGCCTAGAAAGTCAGAGTGGCACCATCATCTTATAATGGAATGGTGTAGGTTCTGTTGTGCCTATCAGGAGTCATACTGACATATTTTCCCAGTGAAGTCCATGAACTCCCCCAGCCATGTCATGGGGTGGGGTGGGGTGGAGGGGGTTGAGGGGTGGGATGGAGGGTGGGGTGGAGGGGGAGGGGGAGGGGTGGAGGGAGTTGAGTGGGGTGGAGGGGGAGGGGGAGGGGGTTGGGGGGGTGGAGGGGGAGGGGGTAGGGTGGAGGGGGTGGGGTGGAGGGGGTTGAGTGGGGTGGAGGGGGAGAGGTTGGGGGAGGTGGGGGGTGGAGGGGGAGGGGTTGGGGTGGGTGGGGTGGAGGGGGTTGAGGGGTGGGGTGGAGGGGGAGGGGGAGGGGTGGAGGGGGCTGAGTGGGGTGGAGGGGGAGGGGTGGAGGGGGTTGAGTGGGGGAGAGGGGGAGGGGTGGAGGGGGTTGAGTGGGGTGGAGGGGGTTGAGGGGTGGGGTGGAGGGGTGGAGGGTGGGGTGGAGGGGGAGGGGTGGAGGGGGTTGAGTGGGGTGGAGGGGAGGGGGTGGGGGAGGTGGGGGTGGAGGGGGAGGGGGTGGGGGTGAGGGGGTAGGTGGGGTGGAAGGGGAGGGGGTGGAGGGGGTTGAGGGGTAGGGTGGAGGGGTGGAGGGTGGGGTGGAGGGGGAGGGGGAGGGGTGGAGGGGGAGGGGGAGGGGGTGGGGTGGAGGGGGAGGGGGTGGGGGAGGTGGGGGGTGGAGGGGGTGGGGTGGAGGGGAGTTGCGGATGGAAGAGCCACCCATTCCAACCCCACCCACCGCCCCCAACGGAATTTCCTGTCCTTCTCTAAACGAGGCAGAATCCACAAGGAACTGAGTTCCACCCCATTTTTTGGACACCCCATTTACTCCAGAGATGCGCCCAGGGCTGGATTGGAATTTTCATCCCCAAAGTCACTAATACATAGCGGCCCAGAGCAAGTCTCCCGCTAACCACTGTAAATGAAGCAATTACACAGAATTAGATAGAACGTCAGCACAGAAACAGGCCATTTGGCCCAACTAGGTCTGTGCTGGTGTTTGTACTCCACACGAGTCTCCTCCCATTCCACCTGCCTCATCTCAGCCTTTCAGCGAGTCCTTCTATTCACTTTTTTCTCATGTACTCGTTTACTTCCCTTTTGAAAGTATCTAAGCTATTTGCCTCAACCACCTCCTGTGGTGGTGAGTTTCACATTTTAACCACTCTCTGGGTAAAGAAATTTCTCCTTATTCTCCTATTGGATTTATTAGTAACTATCTTTGTATTTATGGTCCCTAGTTTTGGATTCTTCCACAAGTGGAAATGTTCTCTCCACATCTACCCTGTCCAACCCATTCGCAATTTTAAAGTCTCCTCGGAGTCTTCTCTTTTCTAAAGAAAAAAGCCCCAACCTGTTCAATCTTTCCCACTAGCTGTAATCAACAACTTGCATTTATATAGCGCCTTTAACATAGTAAGATATCCCAAGGCGCTTCACAGGAGCATAATCAGACAAAAATTACATCAACCTTTGAGCCTAGTTTCTCCTTTATTACCAGCATTGTGCGTAAGAGTTATAAATCAAACGCTCGAGCTAAAGTCAGCAATAAAATAAGTAAAGGATCCGGAAAGCCCACATCTGTCTGCATTGAACGTGGTTGCCTTACAATGTGTCTCTAAGTTACATAGAACACTGACATATTATTCTTTCTTTTTTTCCCTTTCCTCTTTGTGTCTCTGCATTATTTTTGACTGTGTAAGCAGACTGAAAATCCAGTTTAAGGTCAGTGTTCTGTGTAACACAGAGACACATTGTAAGGCAAAACCTTGGAGTAAACGCCCTAAGGCAGGCATCCCAGCAATATGGTAAAGGAAACAATACATATGGCAGAAGGCAGAAACAATTGCCTGCCCTTCAAATGATCCCTTCTAAATCCAACTAGACTGAGCAGTTCATAATGCAACAGTGTCAGCTCAGTGGGTAGCACTTTCACCTCAGAGTCAGGAGGTTGTGGGTTCAAATCCCAATCCAGAGACTTGAGCACAAAAATCCAGGCTGACACTCCAGGGCTAGTACTGAGGGAGTGCTGCACTGTCTGAGGTGCCGTCTTTCAGATGAAACATTAAACTGAGGCCCCATCTGCTCTCTCAGGTGGACAGAAAAGATCTCAAGACACTATTTCGAAGAAGAGCAGGGGAGTTATCCCTGGTGTCCTGGCCAATATTTATCCCTCAATCAACATAACAAAAACAGATTACCTGGTCATTAGCACATTGCTGTTTGTGGGACCTTGCTGTGTGCAAATTGGCTGCCGCTTTTCCTACATTACAACAGTGACTACACTTCAAAAGTACTTAATTAGCTGTATAGCGCTTTGGGACGTCCTGAGGTTGTGAAAGGTGCTATATAAATGTAAATCTTTCTTTAACTGCTACCCTGACTTACACAAGTTATATTTTCTATTGGACTAATTCAATCCCTTGTTTCAGACTTTCCCTTTTGGTACCGTATGTCACCTGTTCTATTCTGGTGTTGTCCAGTATCATGTTCTGCCATAAAGCCACTTCAAGGGGTTTCCCCAGTACATTAAAATAACTCTGTGGGCTATTAGTCCTGTAAATGTACTCTAACTTATGGTTTAGATGCTGAGGTAACCATGAATGGGGTTAAAGTGATATGGATCCTGGATATTATTTTTAGATGAACGTAAATCTCCTTTCAGAATTGTCAGGATGGACACAAAGAAAATGTACCAGTGACACTTATCCTGTATGTTGTTGTAATCACAACCTACACTTGGGTAGAATTTATTTATACAACAAATGTTGTTGAATCTGAGTCAAGCATTTTTTTCCTTTTTGAGTTGGTTTTGCTTTGATTTCTTCTTTTCTGATGGGTTCTTGCTCTACTCCTTGGAGGTAGGGGTCAGGGCAGTAGAGGGGTAACTGCACCCCCTATCATTGAGGCGTTGTGACTTTTCTGTGGGCCCTTTATCATCCTTCTTAGAGTTTCCTCTTTCCCTTTGTTCCATGTAACACGCTACAGGTGTTTGATATCTTTATTTGGATACGCCAGTTTGCCAAGGCTACATAGACAGGTTTATTGTGTTTTTTTACTTGGTTTTTGTCAGGGCTTCCAGTTTGTTCACTGTTGTTACTCTTTTGGATGTAGCATTACTGTAGAATTTCTTAAATTAAACAATTAAAATAAACAGCTAAAAGCAAACACTGGGATAATAAATTGAACGAAATTGTATGTCAGGATTCTACCATCGCTCCTGAAAACCATTTCAAATCTGCTAAAATGAAAACTTCCAATAGGTCACCTCTTTTCCAAATAAAACAAGTCCAATTTCCTTAACCTTTCCTTGTGACATATATTGTTGATAGGCAATCCTTTTTTTTCATGCTTGTCTCTGTATCATTTCAAGGGCAATAATAACCTTGATGCGATGAGGTAACCAGGACCTCAGAGGGTAGTCCAGATAGGGTGTGACCAATACTGTTGTGTATGTAACCGTTTACCTTTAAGGGAACTATAGAATGTAACCGTTCGCCTTTAAGAGCACTACTTTAGGGTGGCACTATTTGTTGGCTCATGTATACTGTAATACCGATAGTGACCACACCAGTATATAAGGGTTGTGATACGTTAACTAGGGCAGATTCGCCCGAACCTCTGAATAGTAAAGACCTGTTTTATTTGTTAATCTTGGAGTCTGTGTATTATTTGCAATACAACCCACAGACTTAACAATGGCGACGAGGACGATCGTACCCTGCGGCAACAGTACTTCCTAAGCTACTAAGGAGCGTCGAAGTGAGGCAACCGCCTTCGTCGTGCTGCTGGAAGAACACACGAGGCTGCAGCAACAGACAGGAAGCAGACTAGCAACGAAAGTTCATCAGCAACAGGCACAACTACCCTTTTACCACGGTGCGGAGTGCGTCGATCAACTAACAAAAGAAAGCAACCGGCGACCGCAATGACTGTGAGTAGGGGAAAGTGTGGAAAATATCCGGAGGATAAGGGCAGTGACCACCACAGTCGAGGGGGTGAAAAAGGCCGGACAGCGACCGGGATCACAAGGCGCGGTGGCGATAAATAAATAAATAACTAAATAACCCGCGAAGAATCAGCCGCAGCCGGGGAGGAAAGGGCCGGACTGCGGGAGGTCGGGGAGAGGCGTTTGAATCCGCTGAGCGAGAGCCCGAGAGGGAGCGAGCAAGAGCCGCGCGAGCGGGTGAGCCAGAGCCCGAGAGGGAGCGAGCAAGAGCCGCTTTGAGCGGGAGGCGCTTCGCGAGCCAGCGATCGCACCAGCGATAAGGGCCGAGAGCCGCTTCGGGCGAGAGGCGCAGCGCGGGCCATCGATCGCATCCACTGATAAGGGCCGGGCCGCTTTGAAGTGAGGGGCGCAGCCGGGCCATCGATCGCAATCCCTGATAAGGGCCGCACTCGGGCTGGTAGGGCAGAGTCGGCAGACACTGAAGGCGCGAGAGCCGCGGTGAACAGCGCGGACCATCGATCGCGGCGGAGATAAGGGCCGCACTCGGGCTGAAAGACAGCGTCGGGGGTCAGGTGAAGACCGTCAAGCGCGGGAAAACCGCCATTGAAGTGGGCGGGGAGAGCGAGAAGCGCGGGAAAGCCGCCATTTTTCGCGGGAAAACCGCTGGGGAAGAAGACAGAAGCGGGAAACCGCCATCTTAGAAAATTAATTAGAATTTTCAGAAAGGCTGGTGTGTTCTCAAGAAGAGAGGAAAAATAAGAATAAGTAAAGCAATACTTGTGTTGTTCTCAAGAAGAGAGGAAAAATAAGAATAAGTAAAGCAATACTTGTGGTGTTCTCAAGAAGAGAAGAAAATTAATAATAAGTAAAGAAATACTTGTACTGTTCTCGAAAAGAGAAGACGATGCCTAAGCGAGGAAATATTAATGATTTTAATGCTGAAATAGAAGACTGGGCCACGTATGTGGAACGCATAGAAATATATTGCGTAGCCAACGAAATTGAGGATGACGACAAGGCAATAACTTTGTTAAATTCGATGGGAGCAAAAACATACGGGCTTTTGAAACATCTAATAGCACCAGTTAAACCAGTGGACCAGACCTTCGAAGAGATCGTAGCAGTGCTGAAGGATCACTTGAACCCCACACCGTTGATGCTGGCTGAACGATTTAAATTTTACGCCAGAACCCAGAGGCAAGTTGAAAGCAATGCAGAATACTTAGTCGAACTGCGTAAGCTAGCGAAATACTGCCAGTTTGGAGGAAAGTTGACAGAGGTGCTGCGGGACAAGTTCGTATGCGGCTTGGCCAAAGAAGGAACGCAGAAGCGACTTCTGGAAGAAAACGACCTCACACTGGACAGGGCTGTCCTCATAGCTTCATCGCACGAAGCCGCAGCGAAAGGAACGGCGGAAATGCAGAAAAAGGCGGCGGCACTCGGGGTGGACCAAATTACTGCAAGCAATTCCAAATGCTACCGTTGTGGAAAGACAACGCACGACCAGAATCAGTGCTGGTTTAAGAACCAAGAGTGCAGGAAATGTGGCAAACTGGGTCACATCGCGAGGGTATGCAGGTCCGGAAAGAAGACCAACAAGCAAAGGAAGCCACCACCACAAGAAAAGTACAACAAGGTGCATCAGGTGGCTGAAAAGAGTTCAGACGAACAAAATTCAGACTCAGACCCAAACAGCCAGGAGTTGGATAGTCTGAGAATCCACAATGTGGGTAAAGTGACTGATCTACAGACGATCTGGGTCACACTAAAAATAGCTGGAGTCCAAGTACGAATGGAGCTGGACACGGGATCAGCTGTATCAGTCATCAACCAAAAGGACTACCACCGGCTATTCTCTCACATACCCTTAAGAAATACCAAGTTCGTATTACAGACATACACGGGGCATAACGTATACCCCATGGGGAAAATAAGAGTCAAGGTGAGAGATAGGGGTAAAGTACACCCAAGAATGAATTTGTACGTACTACCTGAGGGAGGACCACCACTTCTAGGACGGGAATGGATCAAGAAAATAGACATGGAATGGCACTACCTACAAGCAATGACGAGTGAGGACTCGGTGCAGACAAGCAGCTCAGACTCCGAGCCGGAAGACGATAAGTCCAGCTTACGTATGAAAAACAAGGTTAACATGAACTCACGGACGGAAAATCGATGGCGTGCATAAAGACAGAGAATTCTGAGTCTGTTCAAGTTACAGACATATGCATTACGGAGGAACACCGGGCTAGAACTCAGCGTTATTTCAAAGTACAACAACAATTAGAACAATTAAGTTACCGCCTCGTACAAGAGATGAAAACAATGAAAAAGTTCTATGACACCGAATGGGAGAGTCTGGAAAGACAACAGAACCTACTGGCTCAAGCAGAGAGCGACCATAGAGCCATCGTGACCAATTACCGATCACATCTCCCTTATGATGTTCAGGAGTTAGAATACTTGCATGATCTAGAGATACAGCAGAAGGGCAAACCACACTACACTGAGGATTTTGTTCTGCAATTAGAGACGGAGCTAGTGCAGGCAAGGTTAAGAGAAGTTGAATCGCAGTGTGCTCTTAAGGAGATGCAGAAACAAATCTTGGACATGGAAAAGAGAAACGCTTCTTTACCTGATGTGAATAATGTGGACATGTTGCGAGAGGGGATTATTGAGGCGAAACTGAAAGAAGCTAAGCAAAGGATGTTGGAACTTGAAATACAGAACCAAATCAGCAGAAATCAGCTATGTCGAGCAGAGAAGGAGTGCTATGGTCTACATGAGAAGGTGCAATATCTCTCAGCCCAGAATAAGGGGCTACTCACTCAGTTAAATGAGAGTAAACGGGAAATGGCTGAGATAGACTGCAAGAATAAAGAAGAATTGCTGGCAGTGAGACTTCGAGAGGCAGATAGCATAGCAGCCTTGGCTGAACTCCAACAGGAAATTGCAAAAAAACCAATTGCAGAGGAATCTTCAGGAAGCCAGGATTTTATTCCAGTCCTTCTTTGCGACTCCTTACAAGCAGAGTGTGAGAAGTTGAAAGAACAGTATGGACAGGCCCAGGCTACAATTCTGGAGGGGATTAACTCGGCAACCCCCGAAAAGCTAGTTTCAGTAGAAGCATATGAACGGCTAAAGGTTGAACATGAGCAAGAAGTCCAAAGGCTGCAGGAAATGTTTGATGAGCTCCAGGCCAAGGCTGCCTCATCGGTAAAGATTCCATCCATAGATGAAACATTAGTGGTGGAAGAGGAGAGGGGGTTGGAGCTCTCAAGGGTTATGGAAATAGCTGAGGTTGTAACACAGACTGAGAAGATGGCAGCAGAGCAACCCTTGGATACCAAAAGTACGCTGACTCACGTCAATGTAGAACAACAGACCGCTGAAACAGCTGCTCCGGTAGAGGGATTGAATAGTCCGATCAATCAATCTCCAAAGGAAGTTGAAGTATTAAAATCACAAATGAGGTCATTAGTAAACGACTTGCTGAAAGCCCAGAAAAAGCTGGATGAAGAGGTACACATGAAAAAGTCTCTTCAGGAAAGATGTCTGGATTTGGAACAAGAGCTGGCTAACGTCCAGCTGGGTATGGAGGAAATAGACGACCCTCTCGTTGGCCTAGATCAGGACGACACCGAATATTACCATGACCTGGTGGACTACACCGAATATTGCAATGTCCTGGCCTGACCAGCTTGTAACTTCGACTCCCAAAGTGCAGAAATCCATGGAAGGACTATTGAATGAGTCACTTCAGCAATGTGAACTGTTTTCCGCAGAGACTGAATCTGTGATCTGTTTTGACATGAAGTTATATATGTTATTATGTTATGTTAAACATGAAGTTATATGACGTTGACTCCATCGAGAGTATATCTGTAAATTGTTATATGATGTTGACTCCATCGAGAGTATATCTGTAAACTGTTTATATGAAGTTGAAGATTGTATGTTTAAAGGGGATTCTGTAAGTAATAAGCTAAAAAGGGAGGAGTGTTGTGTATGTAACCGTTTACCTTTAAGGGAACTATAGAATGTAACCGTTCGCCTTTAAGAGCACTACTTTAGGGTGGCACTATTTGTTGGCTCATGTATACTGTAATACCGATAGTGACCACACCAGTATACAAGGGTTGTGATACGTTAACTAGGGCAGATTCGCCCGAACCTCTGAATAGTAAAGACCTGTTTTATTTGTTAATCTTGGAGTCTGTGTATTATTTGCAATACAACCCACAGACTTAACAAATACCTTACACAGCAACAATACAACCTCTTTTAATATGCACTCTGTCATGTGCTAATGCAACCCAGCAGCTCATTTGCCTTCTTCCTCAAGCTAAACAATCTACTAATAACTTCTGGGATGAAATTCCACTCTTAGCGGTTTGACGGTGCCTCACCGTATTGCCACTGAACAGAGGGGACTTCCCTGGCCTTTCCACTGTCACGCCATTTACATACTGGCAGTGCATTCCCAGCGGTGTCAGGCATTAGAGCCACAGATCCATGGGGTGCAGGATTTCCTGGGCAGAAGCGTAGATGAGCAGATACAGCTCCTCAAAGTAGCATGTGTCCTGCATTTCTTGTTGGCTAAGCATTGTGGAATTCTGTTTCTTCTGTTCATCATTGTGCTGAGATGAGCCATGGGCCTGATCATTCCAGGGGGGGCAAGGTGGTGGGGAGGGGGGAGCTTCCTTTCCTGAAAAGCCTTAGAGGTCATGCTGAGGGAGGTGATGCCAAGGAGGGTTGCCATTTTTGAGAGTGAGGGCCACCCTCTCCTCAGCAAGCTGCAGTCAGGGCTGAGGGGACAGAGCTGTATGAGCAGGTCGGTGCATCTTCTCCAGGCTGGCCTCCCATCTTCCACCCTCCATAAATTTGAAATCATCCAAAACTCTGCTGCCCATATCCTAACTCACACCAAGTCCCGTTCACCCATCGCCCCTGTGCTCGCTGACCTACACTGGCTCCCGGTCCAGCAACCCCTCAATTTTAAAATTATCATCCTTGTTTTCAAATCCCTCCATGGCCTCACCTCTCCTCCAGCCCTACAATCCTCCGCGATTTATTTGCTCCTCCAATTCTGGCTTCTTGCACATTCATGGTTTTAATCACTCCACCACTAGCGGCCGTGTCTTCAGCTGCCTGGGCCCTAGGTTCTGGAATTTCCTCCCTAACTCTCTCCACCTCTCTCTCTCCTCCTTTAAGTCACTCCTTAAAACCTACCTCTTTGACCAAGCTTTTGGTCATCTGTCCTGATATCTCCTTATGTGGCTTGGTGTCAAATTTTATTTGATAACGCTCCTGTGAAGCACCTTGGGTCAGTTTACTAGTCAATGGCTAGGGAACAGAGTTTGGTGAGGGGACCAAAGATAATGGCTTCGGTCATCCCAATATTTAGTTGGACAAAATTTCTGCTCGGACAAGCAGCATAACAAATCAGAGACAGTGGAGGGGTCGAGAGAGGTGGTGCGAAGGTAGAGTTGGGTGTCATCAACTTACATGTGGAACCTGACGTTGTGTTTTCAGATGATGTCACAGAAGGGCAGCATTTAGATGAGAAACAGGAGGGGCCAAGTAAAGATCCTAGGGGGATTCCAGAGGTAATGGTGCGGGAGTGGGAAGAGAATTCATTGCAGGTGATTCGCTGGCTATGACTGGATAGATAAGAATGGTACCAGGCGAGGGCAGTCCCATTCAGCTGGACGGCGAAGGAGAGGCATTGGGAGTAGAATGATGTGGTCAATCATGTCAAAGGCTGCAGACAGGTCAAGAAGAATGAGGGGGGATAGTTTACCTTTGTCACAGTCACATAGGATGTCATTTGTGACTTTGATAAGGGCCGTTTCAGTGTTGTGGCAGGGACAGAAACCCGATTGGAACGGTTCAAACATGGAGTTGTGGGAAAGATGGACACGGATTTAGGAGGCGACAACACATTCAAGGACTTTGGAGAGGAAAGGGAGGTTGGAGATGGGGTGATAGTTTGCAAGGACAGAGGAGTTAAGGGTGGATCTTTTGAGGAGGGGTGATAATGGCAGATTTGACAGAGAGGGGGACAGTACCTGAGGAGAGAGAACGTTAACAATATCTACTAACATGGGGTCAGGAAGAGAAGTTGGGTGGTCAGAAGTTTGGTGGGAATAGGGTCAAGGAGCTGGGTCTCATGGACAAGATGAGCTGGGAGAGGGCATGAGGGGAGATAGGAGAGAAACTAGACAAAGATGCGAGTTCAGGGCTAGGGCAGGGGGGAACCTTAGGGAAAGTTTGGCCAGGTGGGCTAGGGGAAGGGAGGGAAGCAGCAGAGGCAGCTGAACAGATGGTCTCAATCTTAGTGACAAAGAAGCTCATAAGCCCCTCGCACTTATTGTAGGAGGTGAGGGTGGAGGAGACTGGGGAGAGGGGTTTAAGAAGACGGTTTGTAGGGGAGAAGAGAAGCCAGGGGTTACCTTTGCATTCTAGGATGATCCTGGAATAGTGAGCAGTTTTGGAAGAGGAGAGCAGGATCTTTATGTGGTCCCAGCCAGATCCGGTGATAAATGGTTAAACCAGTTGTCTGCCTTGGATTTAAGAAAGCGGCGATGAGGGCCGTAGGAGGGGGAATGACCAGGGTGAGAGAGTAATGCTTTTAGTGGGGACAAGAGCATCAAAGGGTGGGGGTGAGGGTGTGATTGAGCAGATTGGTAGCTACAGAAATGTCATGGTGAATGGAAGGTCAAAGGCTAGACAGTTGGGAATTTGAAAGTGCCATTGTAAGTGACTTGGGGAAGAGTTTTTTCTAGGAGTAGACACAAAAGGAAGTGGGGTTGGGAGCGGGGAAGGAAGATGTGAGTGGAGAGGGATACAAGGAAGTTGTCAGAGATGGCCTTATCTGTGATTGACACGGTGGGAGTAGGAAGGCCACGTGAGATGGCAAGGTTGAGGGGGTCGCCGTGAATAAGGGTAGTGGAGTTTATATGGAGGGAGAGATTAAGGGAGGATAGCAGGGTAGTGAACTCAGAGGAGAGAGGGCACGATGAGTTGAGATGGAGGTTGAAATCACCGAGGAGGAGCAGTCACTCGGTGCAGATGTAAGCTCTCTCCACCACATACGCCTTGATCACTGCACTATAAAGCTACAGCGTAACCTCTGTGGACTTGTATTCCATTCCTCTGGCTAAATATCCAAACATTCCATTTGCTGAATGAACATAGCAAACCACAACTCTCAGAATGTGGCAGTTGTGACTGTGCAAACAATCTGGATAAAACCTCCAGAATGCACGAGTCACACTCTCTGCAACCAATCTGTGCACTACAATGTCCAGAATTCAGATGAAGGCTGTCTCCCTTCAGTGTCTAGTCATCCATTTTTGAGTCGGGGTGGGGGAGGGAAAGCACCTAATCTACAAGAATCTTTTTTATGATTGATAGCAACTCTAGACATTCACAACAACAACAACTTGTATTTATGTAGCGCCTTTAACATAGTAAAACGTCCCAAGGCGCTTCACAGGAATGTTATAAAACAAAGAATTTGACACCGAGCCACATAAGGAGAAATTAGGGCAGGTGACCAAAAGCTTGGTCAAAGAGGTAGGTTTTAAGGAGCGTCTTAAAAGGAGGAAAGAGAGTTGGAGAGGTTTAGGCAAGGAATTCCAGAGCTTAGCACCTAGGCAGCAGAAGGCACGGCCACCAATGGTTGAGCAATTATAATCAGGGATAGGAAGGAAGACTTGCATTTATATAGCACCTTTCACAACCACCGGATGTCTCAGAGCGCTTTACAGCCAATGAAGTACTTTTTTTTTGAAGTGGAGTCACTGTTGTAGTGTGGGAAATGCGGCAGCCAATTTGCACACAGCAAGGTCCCACAAACAGCAACATGATAATGATCAGAAAATCTGTTTTATTGGTTATGTTGGTTGAGGGATAAATATTGGCCAGGGATAACTCCCCAGCTCTTCTTTGAAATAGTGCCATGGGATCTTTTACATCCACCTGAGAGAGCAGACGGGGCCTCGGTATAACATCTCATCCGAAAGACGGCACCGCCAACAGTGCAGCACTCCCTCAGTACTGCACTGGCGAGTTAGCCTAGCTTTATGTGTTCAAGTCCCTAGAGTGGGACTTGAACCCACAGCCTTCTAACTCAGAGGCGAGTGTGCTACCCACTGAGCCACAGCTGATACTTAGATGCTCAACAGGGCTGAATTAGAGGAACGCAGATATAGTGGGGCTGAAGGAGATTACAGAGATAGGGAGGAGCGAGGCCATGGAGGGATTTGAAAACGTGGATGAGAATTTTGAAATCCAGGCATTGCTGAACCAGGAGCCAATGTAGGTCAGCGAGTGTAGGGGTGATGGGTGAATGGGACTTAGTGCGAGTTAGGACACAGGCAGCTGAGTTTTGAATCACCTCAAGTTTATGTAGGGTGGAATGTGGGAGGCCAGCCAGGAGTGCATTGGAATAGTCAAGTCTAGAGGTAACAAAGGCATGGATGAGGGTTTTCAGCAGCAGATGAGCTGAGGCAAGGGTGGAGAAGGGCGATGTTACAGAGGCGGAACTAGGCGGTTTTAGTTATGCTGCAGATATGTGGTCGGAAGCTCATTTCAGGGTCAAACATGACACCAAGGTTGCGAACAGTGTAGTTCAGCCTCAGACAGATGTTAGGGAGAGGGATGGAGTCAGTGGCTAGGGAACGCAGTTTGTGGCAGGGACCGAAAACAATGGCTTCTGTCTTCCCAATATTTAATTGGAGAACATTTCTGCTCATCCAGAACTGGATGTCAGATAATAGAAACCGTGGTGTCGTCAGCGTACATGTGGAAACTGACGCTGTGTTTTCGGATGATGTCGCCAAGGGGCAACATGTAGATGAGAAATAGGAGGGGGCCAAGGATAGATCCTTGGGGGACACCAGAGGTAACGATGCGGGAGCGGGAAGAGAAGTCATTGCAGGTGATTCTCTGGCTACGATTAGATAGATAAGAATGGAATCAGGCGAGTGCAGTCCCACCCAGCTGGACGACGGTGGAGAGGCGTTGGAGAAGGATGGAGTGGCCAACTGTGTCAAAGGCTGCAGACAAGTCAAGACGAGGAGGGATAGTTTACCTTTGTCACAGTCACAAAGGATGTCGTTTGTGACTTTGATGAGAGCCGTTTCGGTACTGTGGTAAGGGCAGAAACCTGATTGGAGGGATTCAAACATGGAATTGCGGGAAAGATGGGCACAGATTTGGGAGGCGACAATACGTTCAAGGACTTTGGAGAGGAAAGGGAGGTTGGAGATGGGGCAGTAGTTTGCAAGGACGGAGGGATCAAGTTTTTTTTTGAGGAGAGGGCTGATGACGGCAGAGTTGAGGATTTGAGGCAATGTCTGCCAGGATCTGCTGTTTGTAAGCTCTGTCCTCTCCCAACATCTTACACCCTTGAACCAGACTGTGAAGATAAATGTGAATTTTTTAAATATTTGGATATCAAAACGAGGTAAAGCATTAACTTTTGAGCTTAATTTGAGGCAACTATGACAGGAAAAATGATACAACTATATTCAGCGAGTTGCTTATTTATGCAACTACATCATGTGACTGTGGTATGTGAAGGGAACACAATTACTTTTCTACCTGCCATTGGTAAGAAAAACATTATTTATTTGATTTTCAGGAAACAATCAAAATCACTTACTTCACTGTCTCTGAGCACATCGCACACAAGCCTCTTTTCAAATATTTTCAGTAGCTATGTGTACCCCTCTCAGACCTCAGCAATTCTTTCACAACATTGTAATCTCTACTGTTCCCAAGCAATGCCATGAGAGATTGGCCAGTGGGTATTATGTCTGCTTGTTGCCAGTCATGTAGAGCCTCACCAGTGCCCAATCATTCCTTCTTAATGAAAGCCAGCACTCGACAGATTTTGTCCCTGGTCCAGGGGGTTTGTTAGTCTTCAGTCTCTTTAACCATCAAGTACTTCTGCAACACTGTGTATAGAGATCCTACCAACCAGTGTGTAGAGATCCTTCCAACGTGTGTAGAGATCCTTCCAACCAGTGTGTAGAGATCCTACCAACCAGTGTGTAGAGATCCTTCCAACCAGTGTGTAGAGATCCTACCAACCAGTGTGTAGAGATCCTTCCAACCAGTGTGTAGAGATCCTACCAACCAGTGTGTAGAGATCCTTCCAACCAGTGTGTAGAGATCCTTCCAACCACTGTGTAGAGCTCCTTCCAACCAGTGTGTACAGATCCTTCCAACCAGTGTGTAGAGCTCCTTCCAACCAGTGTGTACAGATCCTTCCAACCAGTGTGTAGAGCTCCTTCCAACCAGTGTGTACAGATCCTTCCAACCAGTGTGTACAGATCCTTCCAACCAGTGTGTAGAGATCCTTCCAACCAGTGTGTAGAGATCCTTCCAACCAGTGTGTAGAGCTCCTTCCAACCAGTGTGTAGAGATCCTTCCAACCAGTGTGTAGAGATCCTACCAACCAGTGTGTAGAGATCCTACCAACCAGTGTGTAGAGATCCTTCCAACCAGTGTGTAGCGATCCTTCCAACCAGTGTGTAGAGATCCTTCCAACCAGTGTGTAGAGCTCCTTCCAACCAGTGTGTAGAGATCCTTCCAACCAGTGTGTAGAGATCCTTCCAACCAGTGTGTAGAGATCCTTCCAACCAGTGTGTAGAGCTCCTTCCAACCAGTGTGTAGAGATCCTTCCAACCAGTGTGTAGAGATCCTACCAACCAGTGTGTAGAGATCCTACCAACCAGTGTGTAGAGATCCTTCCAACCAGTGTGTAGAGATCCTTCCAACCAGTGTGTAGAGATACTTCCAACCAGTGTGTAAAGATCCTTCCAACCAGTGTGTAGAGATCCTTCCAACCAGTGTGTAGAGATCCTACCAACCAGTGTGTAGAGATCCTACCAACCAGTGTGTAGAGATCCTTCCAACCAGTGTGTAGAGATCCTACCAACCAGTGTGTAGAGATCCTTCCAACCAGTGTGTAGAGATCCTACCAACCAGTGTGTAGAGCTCCTTCCAACCAGTGTGTAGAGATCCTTCCAACCAGTGTGTAGAGATCCTACCAACCAGTGTGTAGAGATCCTTCCAACCAGTGTGTAGAGATCCTTCCAACCAGTGTGTAGAGCTCCTTCCAACCAGTGTGTAGAGATCCTACCAACCAGTGTGTAGAGATCCTACCAACCAGTGTGTAGAGCTCCTTCCAACCAGTGTGTAGAGATCCTTCCAACCAGTGTGTAGAGCTCCTTCCAACCAGTGTGTAGAGATCCTTCCAACCAGTGTGTAGAGCTCCTTCCAACCAGTGTGTAGAGCTCCTTCCAACCAGTGGGTAGAGCTCCTTCCAACCAGTGTGTAGAGCTCCTTCCAACCAGTTCTTAGAGATCCTTCCAACCAGTGTGTAGAGCTCCTTCCAACCAGTGTGTAGAGATCCTTCCAACCAGTATGTAGAGATCCTTCCAACCAGTGTGTAGAGATCCTTCCAACTAGTGTGTAGAGATCCTTCCAACCAGTGTGTCGAGATCCTTCCAACCAGTGTGTAGAGATCCTTCCAACCAGTGTGTAGAGATCCTACCAAACAGTGTGTAGAGATCCTACCAACCAGTGTGTACAGATCCTACCAAACAGTGTGTAGAGATCCTACCAACCAGTGTGTAGAGATCCTTCCAACCAGTGTGTAGAGATCCTTCCAACCAGTGTGTAGAGATCCTTCCAACCAGTGTGTAGAGATCCTACCAACCAGTGTGTAGAGATCCTTCCAACCAGTGTGTAGAGATCCTTCCAACCAGTGTGTAGAGATCCTACCAACCAGTGTGTAGAGATCCTTCCAACCAGTGTGTAGAGATCCTTCCAACCAGTGTGTAGAGATCCTACCAACCAGTGTGTAGAGATCCTTCCAACCAGTGTGTAGAGATCCTACCAACCAGTGTGTAGAGATCCTTCCAACCAGTGTGTAGAGATCCTTCCAACCAGTGTGTAGAGATCCTTCCAACCTATGTGTAGAGCTCCTTCCAACCAGTGTGTAGAGATCCTTCCAACCAGTGTGTAGAGATCCTTCCAACCAGTGTGTAGAGATCCTTCCAACCAGTGTGTAGAGATCCTTCCAACCAGTGTGTAGAGATCCTACCAACCAGTGTGTAGAGATCCTTCCAACCAGTGTGTAGAGATCCTTCCAACCAGTGTGTAGAGATCCTACCAACCAGTGTGTAGAGATCCTACCAACCAGTGTGTAGAGATCCTTCCAACCAGTGTGTAGAGATCCTTCCAACCAGTGTGTAGAGATCCTTCCAACCAGTGTGTAGAGATCCTTCCAACCAGTGTGTAGAGATCCTTCCAACCAGTGTGTAGAGCTCCTACCAACCAGTGTGTAGAGATCCTTCCAACCAGTGTGTAGAGATCCTTCCAACCAGTGTGTAGAGATCCTTCCAACCAGTGTGTAGAGATCCTTCCAACCAGTGTGTAGAGATCCTTCCAACCAGTGTGTAGAGCTCCTACCAACCAGTGGGTAGAGATCCTTCCAACCAGTGTGTAGAGATCCTTCCAACCAGTGTGTAGAGATCCTTCCAACCAGTGTGTAGAGATCCTACCAACCAGTGTGTAGAGATCCTACCAACCAGTGTGTACAGATCCTACCAACCAGTGTGTAGAGATCCTTCCAACCAGTGTGTACAGATCCTACCAACCAGTGTGTAGAGATCCTTCCAACCAGTGTGTAGAGATCCTTCCA
This sequence comes from Somniosus microcephalus, assembly GCF_052327205.1. NCBI lineage: Eukaryota > Metazoa > Chordata > Chondrichthyes > Squaliformes > Somniosidae > Somniosus > Somniosus microcephalus. The sequence goes on from NC_140988.1 coordinate 347,487,002, forward strand.
ACCAGTGTGTAGAGATCCTACCAACCAGTGTGTACAGATCCTACCAACCAGTGTGTAGAGATCCTACCAACCAGTGTGTAGAGATCCTTCCAACCAGTGTGTAGAGATCCTTCCAACCAATGTGTAGAGATCCTACCAACCAGTGTGTAGAGATCCTACCAACCAGTGTGTACAGATCCTACCAACCAGTGTGTAGAGATCCTACCAACCAGTGTGTAGAGATCCTTCCAACCAGTGTGTAGAGATCCTTCCAACCAATGTGTAGAGATCCTTCCAACCAATGTGTAGAGGTCCTTCCAACCAGTGTGTAGAGATCCTTCCAACCAGTGTGTAGAGATCCTTCCAACCAGTGTGTAGAGATCCTTCCAACCAGTGTGTAGAGATCCTACCAACCAGTGTGTAGAGATCCTTCCAACCAGTGTGTAGAGATCCTTCCAACCAGTGTGTAGAGATCCTTCCAACCAGTGTGTAGAGATCCTACCAACCAGTGTGTAGAGATCCTTCCAACCAGTGTGTAGAGATCCTTCCAACCAGTGTGTAGAGATCCTTCCAACCAGTGTGTAGAGTCATAGAGTCATAGAGTCATAGAGTAATACAGCACGGATAGAGGCCCTTCGGCCCATCGTGTCCGCGCCGGCCATCAAGCCCTGTCTAATCTAATCCCATATTCCAGCATTTGGCCCGTAGCCTTGTATGCTATGGCATTTCAAGTGCACATCCAAATGCTTCTTAAATGTTGTGAGGGTTTCTGCCTCCACAACCCTTTCAGGCAGTGAGTTCCAGACTCCAACCACCCTCTGGGTGAAAAAGTTCTTTCTCAAATCCCCTCTAAACCTCCCGCCCTTTACCTTGAATCTATGCCCCCTAGTTATCGACCCCTCTACTAAGGGAAAAAGCTCCTCAGCATCCATCCTATCTATGCCCCTCATAATTTTGTACACCTCAATCATGTCCCCCCTCAGCCTCCTCAGCTCCAAGGAAAACAAACCCAACCTGCCCAGTCTCTCTTCATAGCTGAAGCGCTCCAGCCCTGGTAACATCCTGGTGAACCTCCTCTGCACCCTCTCTAACGCGATCACATCCTTCCTGTAGTGTGGCGACCAGAACTGCACACAATATTCCAGCTGTGGCCTAACCAGTGTTTTATACAGCTCCATCATAACCTCCTTGCTCTTATATTCAATGCCTCGGCTAATGAAGGCAAGTATCCCATATGCCTTTTTTACCACCTTATCCACCTGTTCCGCCGCCTTCAGGGATCTGTGTACTTGCACACCCAGATCCCTCTGACCCTCCGTCTTGCCTAGGGTCTTTCCATTCATTGTGTATTCCTTTGCCTTGTTAGTCCCCCCAAAGTGCATCACCTCGCACTTTTCCGGGTTAAATTCCATTTGCCACTGTTCCGCCCATCTGACCAACCCATCTATATCGTCCTGCAGACTGAGGCTACCCTCCTCGCTATTTACCACCCTACCAATTTTTGTATCATCCGCGAACTTACTGATCATACCCTTTACATTCATATCCAAGTCATTAATGTAGACCACAAACAGCAAGGGACCCAGCACCGATCCCTGTGGTACCCCACTGGCCACAGGCTTCCAGTCACAAAAACAACCTTCGACCATCACCCTCTGCCTTCTGCCACTAAGCCAGTTTTGTATCCAATGTGCCAAGGCACCCTGGATTCCATGGGCTCTTACCTTCTTGACCAGTCTCCTGTGCGGGACTTTATCGAAGGCCTTACTGAAATCCATGTATACCACATCCACTGCGTTACCCTCATCCACACACCTAGTCACCCCCTCAAAAAATTCAATCAAATTAGTCAGACATGATCTTCCCTTGGCAAAGCCATGTTGACTATCCCTGATTAATCCTTGCCTCTCCAAGTGGAGACAAATTTTGTCCCTCAGGATTTTTTCCAATAATTTTCCTACCACTGATGTTAGGCTCACTGGCCTGTAGTTCCCCGGTTTTTCCCTACTACCCTTCTTGAATAATGGTACTACATTAGCGGTTCTCCAGTCCTCTGGCACATCCCCTGTGGCCAGAGAGGTCCTGAATATATGTGTTAGAGCCCCCGCAATCTCCTCCTTTGCCTCACACAGCAGCCTGGGATACATTTCATCCGGGCCTGGGGATTTATCCATTTTTAGGCCAGCTAAAACCGCCAATACCTCCCCCCGCTCGATGTTAATATGTTCGAGCATATCACAGTCCCCCCGCCCTATTTCTATGTCTACATCGTCCTTCTCCATAGTGAAAACAGACGCAAAAAATTCATTCAGAACCCCTCCTACATCTTCCGGCTCCACACACAGATTGCCACTTTTGTCCCTAATGGGCCCTATTTTTTCCCTAGTTATCCTCTTACCCTTAATATACTTATAAAACATCTTCGGATTTTCCTTTATTTTGCTTGCCAGTGTTATTTCATGGCCCCTCCTTGATCTCCTAATTTCTTTTTTAAGTATCCCCCTGCACTTTTTGTACTCCTCTAGGGCTTCCTCCGTCTTTAGCCTTTTGTATCTACCAAAAGCCCTCCTTTTTTTCCTAATCCATTCCCGTATATCCCCTGACATCCAAGGTTCCCTGTGGTTTTTGGAACCACCCTTGACCTTTACGGGAACATGTTGCCATTGTATGATCTCAATCTCCCTTCTGAAAGCCTCCCATTGCTCCGATGCGGATTTTCCTACAAGTAGCTGATCCCAGTCCATTTTGGCCAGATCCTGCCTTATCCTATTAAAATCGGCCTTCCCCCAATTTAGAACCTTTATTTCCGGCCCATCCCTGTCCTTTTCCATGGCCACCTTAAATCTTACCATATTATGGTCACTATCACCAAAGTGCTCACCTACTAGCACTTTTTCCACTTGGCCGGCCACATTCCCTAGAATTAGGTCCAGTACCGCCCCCTCTCTTGTAGGACTTTCTACATGCTGGCTCAAAAAGCTCTCCTGGATGCACTTTAAGAATTCTACACCCTCTGAGCCTTTCACACTCTGACTATCCCAGTTAATATTGGGGAAGTTGAAATCCCCCATTATTATTACCCTATTATTTGCACATTTCTCTGAGATTTGCCTACATATCTGTTCCTCTATCTCCCCCTGACTGTTTGGAGGCCTATAGTACACTCCCAGCAAAGTGCTTGCCCCCTTTTTGTTTTTAAGCTCCACCCATATGGCCTCATTGGAGGACCCTGCTAATATATCATCCCTCCTTACTGCAGTAATTGACTCCTTAATTAATATTGCGACACCCCCTCCTCTTATACCTCCCCCTCTGTCTCGCCTGAAGATTCTGTACCCCGGAATATTGAGCTGCCACCAACCAGTGTGTAGAGCTCCTTCCAACCAGTGTGTAGAGATCCTTCCAACCAGTGTGTAGAGATCCTACCAACCAGTGTGTAGAGATCCTTCCAACCAGTGTGTAGAGCTCCTTCCAACCAGCGCGTAGAGATCCTTCCAACCAGTGTGTAGAGATCCTTCCAACCAGTGTGTACAGATCCTACCAACCAGTGTGTAGAGATCCTTCCAACCAGTGTGTAGAGATCCTACCAACCAGTGTGTACAGATCCTACCAACCAGTGTGTAGAGATCCTTCCAACCAGTGTGTACAGATCCTACCAACCAGTGTGTAGAGATCCTTCCAACCACTGTGTAGAGATCCTTCCAACCAGTGTGTACAGATCCTACCAACCAGTGTGTAGAGATCCTACCAACCAGTGTGTACAGATCCTACCAACCAGTGTGTAGAGATCCTACCAACCAGTGTGTAGAGATCCTTCCAACCAGTGTGTAGAGATCCTTCCAACCAATGTGTAGAGATCCTACCAACCAGTGTGTAGAGATCCTACCAACCAGTGTGTACAGATCCTACCAACCAGTGTGTAGAGATCCTACCAACCAGTGTGTAGAGATCCTTCCAACCAGTGTGTACAGATCCTACCAACCAATGTGTAGAGATCCTTCCAACCAATGTGTAGAGGTCCTTCCAACCAGTGTGTAGAGATCCTACCAACCAGTGTGTAGAGATCCTTCCAACCAATGTGTAGAGATCCTTCCAACCAATGTGTAGAGATCCTACCAACCAGTGTGTAGAGATCCTTCCAACCAATGTGTAGAGATCCTACCAACCAGTGTGTAGAGATCCTACCAACCAGTGTGTAGAGATCCTTCCAACCAGTGTGTAGAGATCCTACCAACCAGTGTGTAGAGATCCTTCCAACCAATGTGTAGAGATCCTTCCAACCAATGTGTAGAGATCCTACCAACCAGTGTGTAGAGATCCTTCCAACCAATGTGTAGAGATCCTACCAACCAGTGTGTACAGATCCTTCCACTTCCTTTTTTCAAAGCTGATTTTGCCTTCAGCTCTTTAAACTTTCTACGCCTGGCGGACTAGAAAAAGCTGCTGTCTAACTGGTGGATTTTAATCAATCAGGATGCAGCCTCTTTGCACCAATTACAAATAATCTTTTACTAGTCCTCTGCATCCAGAAACTTTAAAGAACTTAATATTCCAAGTTTTTAATGCTGGCACAGGGATATGCTGATTGGCACTGAAATCCACATCCAGAGTTGACTTAACAATTCCAGAATATCTGATGTAGAAAGGATATGGATGAGGGTAATAAATGCTGGGCCATTCTTATCAAGCTTCCACAATAACTAGCTTTTTACTCAAGCTTAAGGGGAGAAGGATGGGAGGCAGGAGAAGTAGGATGTGGAGAAAGGAAGGCATAAGAAGAGAAGATGGGGTTATTTAGGTAGTACTCATATTTTGGGGTCCAGCTTTTTGTATGTGGGAAATCTCATTTTATTGTGTATGGGGGTTATATTTTGGGGATTTTGCATTTTGTATGTATGGGAGGGTCTCACTCTTTGGCCGTGATTTTCTTCCTGGAGGCGGGTTTGCGTCGGAAACAGTAGTGGGCGGGTTCTCGTCCCACTGCCGGGTCCTGCCGGCCTGCTGACACAATTTTTCGTTGATTGGCCTAGTTCAGCCCGCCGTGTGGGTTACTCGCCCTGATCACAAGGTGCGAGTCTGTTCAGCTGAGATGTTGACGCCTTTGCAGCCGGTGCATTTAAGGGGCCGTTTCCCCATTCAATCTCAGGTGGTTTCTGGTGCTTCTGAATGCTGCTTCTCACCACGATGTCTGCAGAGAAACAAAAGGCTGCTCCCCGCTTCAACGAGGACTCCCTCCATGTTCTTATGGAGGGAGTCAGAGGATGTCGGGAGGTCCTGTACCCATCTGATGGAATAAGGAAACCTCCTCAGCAGACAAAGGCAGCCTGGCTGCGAATAGCTGAGGAGGTCAATGCCAGGTCCTTGTCTAGACACACCTGGGTCCAATGCAGGAAAAGGTTCAATGATCTCCTGCATTCTGGAAAAGTGAGTATAAAAGCTCACGTACCTTAATTCTGCTGTGCCTGTCATCACATCCCCATCACTCTGCATTGCCAACCCTACTCCTGCACATCCTAACTCAACCTAACATCCCTTGCATCAACCCCAATCCCTCTCTCACTGTGCACAGATTCACTTCCCCATCTTATTATGCACCCCTCACACCCACCCTCAAGATTTTGCACTGACAACAACTAACAACTCAAAAGGAGGGAACTTCGTTATGGGAACCCACTCCTTCACAGTCTCCCTCTAAACATCTATCCTATCCATTCTTTACACTCATTCCATCACTCTCACTGAAACACCACTTCTTTCCCTCATTGCAAGAAAAGAGGGCCCACAATAAGAGGGAGAGGGAGAGAACAGGAGGAGGACAACCATCCTTATCACAGCTGTCCAACGCTGAGGAGGCCACTCTGGAAATTGTGGGATCAGGGGAACAGCTCGAAGTGGGGGACGGAGAGACGGGCTCAGTTGAACAACCTGGTGACAGAATGCTTCTCCATCCATCTTATTTGGCTTTCATGAGTGACACATATGGCATCTGATGTGATTAGAAATGGAATGCTCATCAGATGCACAATGGGATGTGTCTGCAATCTATATATCACATGTCAAATTCATGTCTTTACTCTCCCACAGGGCCATCAAGAGCCCCCCCTCCCTACTGCCCAGGAGGAAGAGCAGGAGGACTCCTCAGAAGATGCTGCCTCCTCTGAGGGAGCAGTGTCAGCAGAAATGATCTCTCCCAGCACCAGCGCAGTGACGCACACCACGGTGAGTCTTTCACGAGATAGAGTAATGTTGTCACCTGGTGTATCACAACACCCGGGTGAGCAAGAGCAGATCATGGAGACAGGGACAGCAGTGGAGAGTCCTCGTCAGAAGCCGCAGGATGCTCCTAGCTCTGCTCAGCTGCATGTAGACGCTGAGCCTCAGGGGCCATCCAGAAAGAGAGCGGTGCTGGAGTTTCAGGTCCAAGTGCAGGAGGCTCTGACTGGGTTTGCAACCATGGTGACAGTGGTGTGCAGAGAATGGAGGAGTCCATCTCAAACATGAGCAATGCCATGGTGCACACAATGGCAAATGTAGGTCCTGCCATGGAAAGGATGGCAACCTCCATGGAGGACATAAATCGCCAGACTCAAATGAACATGGTGACTCTTCTAAATAGATGGTCAGCTATGGAGGATAGATGGGCATCTATCATGGAGAGGAACCAGAGGTACATGGATGACCCCCGTTATCAGGACTGTTAGTATAGAGACAGGTCATCATGGCCTCACTGATGTGCAGCAAGGTGCTCTCCAGCTACTTGCTAGCAGAGAAGTTTGGGTGGCCCATGAGCGGGATGATGGTGGGAAGCGACATGCAAGTGGGGGCTCCTCTCCAAGCGCTCAAACTACCACCCCCTTTGCCAACCCCTCGGTCAGAGCCCCAGATGTCTCCCCGGACAGTGATGGCAGAGTCTGCCCTTGCACAGCCGCAGGAGCAGCAGACTTTGGTGGGGCCCTCACAGGCTCCAAAACCCAGAGGATGACCGCCAAAGGTGTCTAAGCAGTCGCAGCAGGGAGGTGAGCAGGCGGTCGCTACATCTGCTGAAGCCACAGGGGGAGCACAACGTAGAAGCATGCGTAAGAGAAAGCCGACACATAAATAATCACAAGGGTACTCACTTGGGTGTTCTGATAGAATTCAATGGTAAGTTTCTGTTCTTTTATTATGTTGGAATAAATTAATCTTGCATGAATATTTGTAGGCTTACACAGACCCTTAATTTTTAATTTTGGTATATATTGAAATGCTTTGCCAGGCCAAAAGGTTTTTCAAAGTGAAATAAAGTTTGTGAATGTAACAGTCTGTCTTTCACTGATAAGTGGACATGGAATGTGCTTTGATAAAGGCAGCAAACATTTGGTGAGCTTTCACAAGAAACTGTTGGATTTGGAAGCTGCTTTGTGATGGAGATATTTCAAGAGCTGTGTTTCGGATAAGCAGATACTGACAGAACAAATGGTTGTGACTGCAGCCAGTAGTCATAGACAACAGGGATAAACAAACCCCCTTAGATTTGCAGACTTTGGCCTCGAATTTCCAAGCCCCGTGGAGGCGGGTTTGGAGGTGGGAGTGGGGGGAAAATTGCAGAATCGGGGGGCACGAACCCTTCCCGCCCCCAACCCGCCTCCATGCCCGTTTCCCAGGAGGCGGGTACCCGACCTGTGCTGGGAGCCGCCTCCCCGAGGCGGGAAGGGGATTAGTGCCAATTAACTGCCTGTTAACAGGTAGCTAACAGGCAGTTTTTGGCTTAATCCCTGAAGTGTGGGCTGCCTGACGGCTCCAAAACACGCCAAGTTAGCGAGGTGGACCGTTGGGCTGAAAGGCTTGGAGGGTTCAAGATGTCCGGTGTTCAGGTGAGTGATGGGTGCATGAGTGCAGAAGTAAGTGTGTTTGGTGTGTGGGAAGTGTTTAAATAAGTTTTACTTACCTTCCTTCCTTCAGGTCTCGGGAGTCCCTCATCTTACTGGCACAGAAAGCAGAATGGCCGCGAGCTGTCAAAAGTTGCAGCATTCTGCTTTCTGTTCTGGAGAGATTTCTAACTGAGTCTGTGGAGAAGGACTCAAGTTAGAAGACAGATTGTCAGTGTTTGAGAGCTTCACAGAGCTGTCAAACGCTGATATTTCATCTGTCAAAAGCTCTTGACAGATGAAATGTCAATCCCTGATGTCACCTGTAACCGGGTGTCCCTTAATTGGCCTGCTGAGCCCGCTGGGCGGGCTCAACAAGGTCAATCAAGGGAAAATCGCGTGGGTTGGCCACAAATCGATGGAGGCAGGATTACAACCAAAAAGTGGGAGTCCCGCCTCCATCACGTCCCCATTGATAAAATCCAGCCCTTTGTGTCTACAACAAAACAGGCTACAAGGTTGTAGAATGACTTTTGGTGGCTAAAGGGGAGTCAAACCTTTGACGTTCTGAAATACAGGAGGCAACGTAACACGTGAAATGTGACCAAGTGGTTAGCTGCCACTTTTGTAAACTTTTATGAGTGAATGAACAACTTTGGGCTTTGATAAAGGCAGCTAACGGATAGCCACACAGGATGTGTGAGTGTGAAAGTTTGACAGCTCAAACAACTTTGGTCGAACATTAAAGGAACATCTCACAACCTCTGAATGATTGATTTACTGAAAAAGGCAAGGAAAACTGTATAAAAACCAGTGACGAAAAATATCGGCACTGCAGTCAGAAGGAGGGGCCTGGCTGATCATCTGAACACGAACAGCTGCAGTCGAAAGGCGAAGAGCTGCAGTCGAAAGGGCGTGGCCTACAATCAACGCTGGACTGATCATCTGTGGGTGGCTGTATGTATGATTTCTTGTAACATTATTGGTGAACAGCTCGATTAGTGATTGGGGTTTTGAATCTGTCTGAGGAACAATAAAAGGTTAAAGGCAGAACCCGTGTGTCTGGTGTAATTTCTCATAAGTCTCAAGTCCGAACTCTATAACCTGTTGGACGGGGCGAGGGGTAATTCCGCACGTCCTACACATTTGACATTATTGCCATTTGTGTGATCCCAATTTGAGGTGGCACAGTGAAGTGTGAGGGCGCCTTTTATGTCCAGCAATGCAGGTAACAGTGGATATAGAGTTAACGACAGACACTTACAGCCTCAAGACAGTCCCTAAATCGTGAAATCAGCAGCCTCCGTGGTCTCCGAACGTCGTGGAAACCCGAATCAAACATTGGAAAATTGCAAAGTGCTCTCAAAATTGCAGTTAACAAGCACTTAACAAGGAGTTAAGTGCTTGGTGTCGGGCCTGTTGTGAAATCAGTATCTAAATCGTGAGGATCTAGAAACTGAAGAGCAGCAAAGAGATCTGGGAGTCCATATACACAAATCATTAAAAGCAAGTAGGCAGGTACAAAAAGTAATCAAAAAGGCTAATGGAATGTTGGCCTTTATCTCAAGGGGCCTGGAACACAAAAGGATGGAAGCTATGCTTCAGTTGTATACAGCTTTGGTCAGACCCCATTTGGAGTACTGCATTCAGTTTTGGGCACTGCGCCTGAGGAAGGATACATTGGCCTTGGAAGGGGTGCAGCGCAGGTTCACCAGAATGATATCAGGGCTTACAGGGTTAAATTGAGAGGAAAGGTTGCATAGACTAGGCTTGTATTCCCTTGAGCATAGGAGACTGAATGGATTGATCGGAGTTTAGGGATGGGCAATAAATGCTGGCCTTGCCATGACTGAATTTTTTTTAAATTGAGGCGTGATCTGATCTCGGTATTTAAGATGTTAAAAGGATTTGATAGGGTAGATACAGAGAAACTGATTTCCTTGGGTGGGAAGAATCAAGAACAAGGGGACATGATCTTAAAATTAGAGCTAGGCTGTTCAGGAGTGAAATCAGGAAGCACTTTTTCATACAAAGGGTAGTAAAATTTGGAACTCTCTCCCCAAAAGTCTGTGGATGCAGGGACAATTGAAAATTTCAAGACTGAGATAGACAGATTTTGTTAGATAAGATATAGATCAAAGGCAAGTAAATGGATTTGAGGTGAAGATCAGCCATGATCTAATTGAATGGCGGAGCAGGGTCAAGGGGCGGAATGGCCTGCTCCTGTTCCTAATGTTCCTACGTTTAACACATGCTCCCTCTTTTTTCCCATACTGCTTAAACACGTCCACTGGATAGCAATTAGGTATAGGAACCCTGGCTGACTTTTTCCCTTATTGCTCGAAAGACACTGAGGTCAACTGTAGGTGGTAGAGAGAAAACGGGGAATTACAGACCGGTAAGCCTGACATCGGTAGTGGGGAAAATGCTAGAGTCCATTATAAAAGATGTAATAGCAGAGCACTTGGAAAACAGTGACAGGATCAGACAAAGTCAACATGGATTTACAAAAGGTAAATCGTGCTTGAATAATCTACTGGAATTTTTTAAGGATGTAACTGGTAAAATAGATAAGGGAGAACCAGTGGATGTGGTGTATTTGGACTTTCAAAAGGCTTTCGATAAGGTCCCGCATAAGAGATTAGCGTGTAAAGTTAAGGCACATGGGATTGGGGGCAAGGTATTGACTTGGAAAGAGAACTGGTTGGCAGACAGAAAGCAAAGAGTTGGAATAAACGGGTCTTTTTCCGAGTGGCAGGCAGTGACTAATGGGGTACGGCAGGGATCGGTCCTTTGACCCCAGATATTCACAATATATATTAATGATCTAGACAAGGGAAGTTTGCAGACGACACAAAGCTGGGTGGGCGTGTGTGCTGTGAAGAGGATGCCGAGAAACTCCAGTATGATTTGGACAGGTTGGGTGATTGGGCAGAAGCATTGCAGATGCAATATAATGTGGATAAATGCGAGGTTATCCACTTTGGTGTTAAAAACAGGAAGGCAGATTATTATCTGAATGGCAATAGATTGGGAGAAGGGGAAGTGCAACAAGACCTGGGTGTCCTTGTGCACCTGTCGTTGAAGGTAAGCATGCAGGTGCAGCAGGCGGTTAAGAAGGCAAATGGTATGTTGGCCTTCGTAGCGAGAGGGTTTGAGTACAGGAACAAGGATGTCTTGCTACAGGGCCTTGGTGAGACCACATCTTGAGTATTGTGTGCAGTTTTGGTCACCTTATCTGAGGAAGGATGTTCTTGCCATGGAGGGAGTCCAGCGAAGATTCACCAGGCTGATACCTGGGATGGCAGGAATGACGTATGAGGAGAGATTGGGTCGATTGGGCTTATACTCGCTGGAGTTTAGAAGAATGAGAGGGGATCTCATTGAAACTTATAAAATTCTGACAGGACTGGACAGACTAGATGCAGGAAGGATGTTCCCGATGGTCGGGGAGTCCAGAACCAGGGGTCACAGTCTAAGGATAAGAGGTAAGCCATTTAGGACAGAAATGAGGAGGAATTTCTTCACCCAGAGAGTGGTGAACCTGTGGAATTCTCTACCACAGAAGGCAGTAGAGGCCAATTCATTAAATATATTCAAGAAGGAGTTGGATATATTTCTTAAGGCTAAAGGGATCAAGGGATATGGGGCGAAAGCAGGGACAGGGTAATGAATTTGGATGATCAGCCATGATCGCATTGAATGGCAGAGCAGGCTCGAGGGGCCAAATGGCCTACTCCTGCTCCTATCTTCTATGTTTCTATATTTCTATGATCCCAAATGGTGGCCAGTCTGATATCTGATAGCTCAGCACGGTGTCACACCAGGAATGGAACAAGGGACCTACCTGGCAGGTAAGGTCCACGCCAGGGAATCGGGCCTTGGGAGAGGGAACAGCCACCGAATTAAATTCTTTGGGCTAGAAATTCATCTACTTCCTGCCACTCTGTAGCGGCATGAAATGGCGATATAATGGCGGCTGCCGCTCTTTCGCCAGCTGGTGGTGGGTCCTGTGACGGCCGCCATATTCATGTCCCCCTTTGCGCTGCCGGTAACTGGTAGCGCCCGGAAAGAAAAAATGGTGGCGTGGTGACGTCAATCAGCGTGCAACGGCAACTTAACGTCACCAACGCGAACTTCAACCCTAGCGCTGACCTTGAGGAGCTGCTGGTTGGGAGTGTCAAATCAATCTTCTTCTTCTTGTTCTTCTTCACTCTCCACTCCCTCTTCTTAGTCACCCGCTGGCTGGGCAGATGCATTTCTTGGATGTGTGAAATGAGGAAGGCACAAGAGTGGAGTTGTGGTGACGGGAGGGCGGGAAAGCAGGTGCATGCCAGAAGGAGGATAACGTATAATGATACCAGCATCTTGTATCCTTTCAGCCCCGCCGCTGGCCAAGGGCTCAGCCATGCCCCTGCCAAGAATGGCCCGCACCGTCGTCTCCAAGGGGGCGCGGTGAGGCTGGGAACGGGCGATGTGCCTCGTCATTGGTGCAGATTGTTGGTCGGTGAGTGATTGGGGGTCGTGCATTGAGCAGTGTGTGACGCTACTGGTGCAGTTGGTAGGAGATGGCTTTTGAAGATGCTTTCACTGACCTTGACCAGTGGTCTGAGGTCATGAAGCTTCTTTGGGCACTGGAGCCAGATGGTGGGGGCAACACTGCTGGCAGTGACGGCCTCGGTGATATGGTCCCACATCGTCCTTTCTGGAGGGCCTCCTGGCCCTTGTGGGTAGAGGGCCTGTCTTGCAACAACAACAACAACTTGTATTTATATAGCGCTTTTAACGTAGTAAAATGTCCCAAGGCGCTTCATAGGAGTATTTCAAGTCAAAAAATTTGACACCGATCCACATAAGGAGAAATTAGGTAGGTTTTAAGGAGTGTCTTAAAGGAGGAAAGAGAGGTAGAGAGGCGGAGAGGTTTAGGGAGGGAATTCCAGAGCTTAGGGCCCAGGCAGCTGAAGGCACGACCACCAATGGTTGAGCAATTGTAATTGGGATGCTCCAGAGGGCAGAATTAGAGGAGTGCAGATATCTTGGGGGTTGTGGGGCTGGAGAAGATTACAGAGATAGGTAGGGGTGAGGCCATGGAGGGATTTGAAAACAAGGATGAGAATTCTGAAATTGAGGCATTGCTTATCCAGGAGCCAATGTAGGTCAGCAAGAATAGGGGTGATGGGTGAATGCAACTTGGTGCAAGTTCGGACACAGGCAGCCAAGTTTTGGATGAGCCCCTGCACAAAGCTGGAGTGCTGCGTGCGAAACCCTGGGTGCCCCTTCCCTGGCTTGCTGAGCCATTTGCATTAGTGCTGAGGCACTTTTTCCATTTGTTGAGGTTAGGAAAGTAATTCAGCTTTAAGAGCTGAGTATTCACATTAGGGGCTTCTTTTTAAAAGGCAAAAAGGGCTGAAACCTGCACTGTTTCACACTTCATTTTAATTTGTACTGCGTCAGTGTGCATGGCCCCTTTAATTCTCAGACCTCTTCATTACCCACAATTGCTTGCGAGCTCCACAGCCTCGGTTCCAGGGACTGTGGGAAGCTGCAACGCGGGGCCTGGACAGGAACTTCATCTCGGTTGCCCCCAGCAACACTACCGGGATGGCGTTGCATGGAAGGTAAGCTCTGCGCCACCAATCTCCATGCCCCCCAGACCAATTTTGCTCTGTTAGTGTTGCGGCCATTTTCTGCGGCTGTTAACTCCAGTTACCAGTGACATCGGCAACTTTGCAGGTGAGCACGAATTTCTCCCCCTTTGAATCCAGTGCAACACCTACGTGAGTGCGGGGGGGGGGCGGCGGGGGGTGGGGTGGGGGCAGCTATCCAAGGTAACTGGTTTAGCTGAACAAAGAGTGGGCATGTTAGAAACAAATCTCAAGCCCAGTACTTTAAGACTGAGTACTTTACTCTGAGTCAGGAGGTTGTGGGGTTCAAGTCCCACTCCAGAGACTTGAGCACAAAAATCCAGGCTGACACTCCAGTGCAGTACTGAGGGAGCGCTGCACTATCGGAGGTGCCGTCTTTCGGATGAGACGTTAAACCAAGCCCTGTCTATTCTCTCAGGTGGACGTAAAAGATCCAATAGCACTATTTCGTAGAAAAGCAGGGGAGTCCTGGTCAATATTTATCCCTCAATCAATGTCACCAAAGCAGATTATCTGGTAATTATCACATTGCTTTTTGTGGGAGCTTGCTGTGTGCAAATTGGCTGCCGTGTTTCCTACATTACAACAGTGACTACACTTCAAAAAGTACTTCATTGGCTGTAAAGCGCTTTGGGTGGTCGTGAAAGGCGCTATAGAAATGCAAGTCTTTACTTTAAGGCTCGCTTTCAGGAGTGGTGCAGATAAGGTCAGCTGGCTGTGCTCTCATCGATCCCAGGCTATTATGGACTTCCAGCCTTCCACCCTTCTGAGTGTATCGATCCTCACCTCTCCCGGACGCTGTGGCCCATGCAGCGACTAGGCTGCAGCCAACGCCCCTGCAGACCAGGGGCAGGGAGAGAGCGTCCAGGGGCTGAGTGTCCGTGTCTCAGACCACACTGCACCTCAACTCGCTGCAGAGAAACGGGGGCCGGGGAGCTGCAGTCTCACTCACTGGCTGACAATGTCCTGTCTGGGTGTTAGTCTTGCTTTACTGAACTTGGGTGGGGTGGGGTGGGGGACCGAACATTTAAACAATATAGATCCGCTTCCTAGTAAAACACTGGCAGAACAACACTGGGCTGTCAGTGAAAGGTCGGTCCTCCTTTGGCACTTTATCTGGAAATACCCAGCAGCGTGGGTGGTCGGCTTTAACTCAACGCCCTGTTCTTGACGCACACACGCAGGATCCTGGTCCGCGCTTTACTGTATTTGGTATTCATGTCTACTGCCAGGGATAGACGATCAATAAATTTAGTCTAGCTGTGATTGTCCTGGAAAAACCCAGCCCCCAACCCCACCACCCCCGGGTCTTTCGTGTCTGCATCTCTTATTTTTAGAGACAGAATATTCCTGAAAGGATATTTTTTTTTTTTAATTACCAAGGTGCTCTGGGTGACTTTTTTTGTTGAATGATGGATTTGCCAGTATTTGGCTCAGTGAGCAGGGACTAGTTGCCAAGGGCTGGCCAGGCCCTGAATCAGCAGAAATGCAGGAACAATCAGAAGGTGAGTGAAACCTTCACTCCCGTCACACAGCGAGCCCGGCACGCTCTCCATCCCACACCCTTTATTGGTTTGAGAAAAAAAAGCATGTATGGGGGAAATTAATTTTGGCAGTTTAAAAAAAAAAATTTTTTATATTGTGATTCACTTTTCTTACAAACACAAGCGTGCCTAGCAACAGCCACTGCACTGCGAGCTCTTCCGGGTATCCCTGAATGATCTGATTGTATTTCCTTTCATTCATTGTACACAGCGCAGTATAGAATCAGAGAATTTTACACCACAGAAGGGTCAGCATATAGTGACGCCACTATTCCCGGCCAGAATGGAGGTGATTGGGTCATTTCCCCTTCAATTTCCCCTTCAATCACGCCTGGAGACCGCACTGCTGCCAGTGTCTGGGATTGATTTGACGCGCATAATTTGTACGTAACTATCCTTCACTCGTTGCATTTTGCTGGAGAAACCCCCTGCTTTTATTGGGAGACGTTGCTGCAGTTTTTCGCCATGAGTTCTGTTTGCTGCGGTTCCTGGAGACTCTTTTTTAAATAGACTCTGTAAATAAACTTTGTTTGCTTTGCTCTAGCTTTGTTTGCTGTAAATTACACTTGTTTGCTGTGAGTCCTGCCCTAAGCCCCGCCCTGTCTACTACTAATTGGCTGACACAGTGGATCAATAGACACACCGCACAGAAGGATGCCATTCAGCCAATCTCACCAATGCCCGCTCTCCGAGGCAGCTACCCACTTAGTCCCATACCCTTTTAATTGCTTTTTGTTCAAATATTTTTTCCAATTCCCTTTTAAATTGTATCTTGGGGCAGCAAATGTGTTTTACTGAGTGTCTAGAACTGTGAACCACCCTGGAGACTGATTTCAGCTAGGGACCGTTTGCCTGGGCCTGATGTGTCAGGGTGTGTTTGGCCAGTGTCAGGGCCTGGTGGGTTTAAGCTGTGTCAGGGCCTGGTGGGTTTGGGCTGTGTCAGGGCCTGGTGGGTTTGAACTGTATCAGGGCCTGGTGGGTTTGAGCTGTGTCAGGGCCTGGTGGGTTTGGGCTGTGTCAGGGCCTGGTGGGTTTGAACTGTGCCAGGGCCTGGTGGGTTTGGGCTGTGTCAGGGCCTGGTGGGTTTGGCCAGTGTCAGGGCCTGGTGGGTTTGGGCTATGTCAGGGCCTGGTGGGTTTGGGCTGTGTCAGGGCCTGGTGGGTTTGGGCTGTATCAGGGCCTGGTGGGTTTGGGCTGAGTCAGGGCCTGGTGGGTTTAGGCTGTGTCAGGGCCTGGTGGGTTTAGGCTGTGTCAGGATCTGGTGGGTTTGGGCTGTGTCAGGGCCTGGTGGGTTTAGGCTGTGTCAGGGCCTGGTGGGTTTGGGCTGTGTCAGGATCTGGTGGGTTTAGGCTGTGTCAGGATCTGGTGGGTTTAGGCTGTGTCAGGGCCTGGTGGGTTTAGGCTGCGTCAGGGCCTGGTGGGTTTGGCCAGTGTCAGGGCCTGGTGGGTTTGGGCTGTGTCAGGATCTGGTGGGTTTAGGCTGTGCCAGGGCCTGGTGGGTTTAGGCTGTGTCAGGGTCTGGTGGG
The DNA here is from genome assembly GCF_052327205.1 of Somniosus microcephalus. Classification (NCBI taxonomy): domain Eukaryota; kingdom Metazoa; phylum Chordata; class Chondrichthyes; order Squaliformes; family Somniosidae; genus Somniosus; species Somniosus microcephalus. Next base: position 347,503,543 of record NC_140988.1, read on the forward strand.
TTTGGGCTGTGTCAGGATCTGGTGGGTTTAGGCTGTGTCAGGATCTGGTGGGTTTGGGCTGTATCAGGGCCTTGTGGGTTTGGGCTGTGTCAGTGCCTGGTGGGTTTAGGCTGTATTAGCCTGGTGTGTATGGGCTGTGCCAACAGGGCTTTTTTTTTAACAGTAACGTACTGCGATCTTGAGCGTGTTGGTTTGCATTTATGAGGAGGGACACTAGTTTATTATGACTAAACACTTCCAATTCCATTTTTAGTACAAAATGCAGATGCTGGAAACCAGAAATACATGAGAAAACGCTGGAAACACTCAGCAGGTCAGGCATCACCCGTGGGGAGAGGAGGGTTGGGTTAAGGTTTCAGGTTGATGACCTCTGGCCAGAACCATCACTGGATACTGGGATTTTTCCCGATGCTCTGGACGCCGCATTCTGTGATTCTGTCTATTTTGTTCAGTGAAAGCCTCAAACCGGCAGCCCTGTTTGTGACGAATGCTCACGCTGCAAGTGCCGAGTGGCAATTTGTTGCTGTCCTTTAACATGAAAACACCCAGGACCGGCGGGCCAGCTGAGCGGTCCCTCCCTCAATAACAACTCCGGTTTAGATCAGTCTCACTGTCTGCATGCAACCCGTTTTATTGCACGGATTGTGTTTCCCAATCGCTTGTTTGCAAAATAAATAAATCGGCCCCAAAACAAAGCGCAAAGACTTGACTGGGTGAGATCAGGAATACCCAGCGAGCGACTGGAATTCACCAGTCTCTTTGTTGGACGAGTGCGGATCTCAAAAGAGGTCCGATTTTTTTTTTTTACCCACAGTGAGATTGTTCCCTCTTCATCTCCAACCTATCCGTGTAGGTATATTACTGGATGCAAACCTGAACAACAAGCCCGTCTCAACAGCTGCTGTTTTGACCCGGGTGGCATAGCCCAACACTCCAGTGAAACTCGATCAGTTGTCAGGCTAATTATAAAACCGTTCAATGCAGCGAGTGCAACTCGGTGTGATCCTGACTGTAAGATTGGGGAGGGAGGGAGGGAGGGAAAGGGGGAGGGAGGGAGGGAAAGGAGAAGGAAGCTCCCCCCATATGAGCTTGTCTGTATATTATTTTAAGAGAGTAGTCATTTCAGTTTCACCTCGACAGCGCTCACCGTCTGCCAGATACCGAGACCAAATCGACCCGCTCTCAAATACCCGCCCACTCCTGATCAAGATTCACATTGCAAATCAAGAAATCTCAAAACTCGCGGAATTAATGACTGGTACAGCTTAGTGACCCGCATCAGGAACACCTTCCCCGTGCTGTCTGTCTCCAGCTGACTGCGACGCACCCCCACACACACATAGCAAGTCGAATCTCACAAAACATGACCATTTTTACGAAAATATTTTTTGGGGCAGACTCTATGCAGTGATGTTTAACTCTTTTAACTGGTTTATAGGGAAAATAAGAGCACGTTGTTAATTCTCTATAATTATATATAGAAATGTGACAAATACCGCACAGGCTGACACATCCAAACCACACAAAGGATTCTTCCCTTCTTTTAGAGAAGGGGGCAGGAGGGGAGGAGATTTGAGCTTTTGGAGGTTGGGTACAGTATTTGTAAATAAAAGGGAGCCGAGCCGCACCGTGTCGCCTTTACCTAACCAGCTATGGTACAGTACATGGGGGGGGGGGGGGGGGTTGCAAACGGATTGTTGCAGCTCCGCTATCGCACATTCACAGATGGAAAATAAATAAGCACTAAAATATATATATTTTAAAAACCACCTTGAAATCCTGCAATACTCACACGACTAATCTAGAGATGATCCATGAGACCATGGCGGTTGGAAGGGGGTTGTTTGTCTGTGAGAGAGGGAGGAGTCTCCACTGTAACGGAACCAGGGCTCAACCATTTGTCTGCTTCGTCACCGCACAGTCAAGTCCAAGTGTTCAGAGAAGGGATAATAATAATAAAGAGAGGGGTAATGACTATTGTTTAACAGTGTCTCCCCTGTACAGGGCAACGTGTACTGTACCAGAGAGTCATGGAAAGGGGACAGTCAGAGGCAGAGGCACTGGAGAGCACGCAAAAAAAGGTTTGCAAGGATGATCCCAGAAATGCGAGGTTATACCTATCAGGAAAGGCTGGACAGCCTGGGTCTCTTTACTCTTGAAAAGAGAAGGCGGAGAGGTGACCTCATAGAGGTCTTTAAAATTATGAAGGGTTTTGATAGAGTAGACACAAGAGAGAGTGTTTCCACTTGTGGAGAAGAGCAAAACTAGAGAAAAAGAAAGACTTGCATTTATATAGCACCTTTCACGACCACCTTCTTTACAGCCAATGAAGTACTTTTGAAGTACATAAGAACATAAGAAGTAGGAGCAGGAGTAGGCCATACGGCCCCTCGGGCCTGCTCCGCCATTCAATAGGATCATGGCTGATCCGAATCTAGACTCACGTCCACTTCCCTGCCCTCTCCCCGTAACCCCTAATTCCCTTATCTACTAGGAAACTGTCTACATTTTAAATTTATTTAATGTTGCAGCTTCCACAGCTCTCTGGGGTAGCAAATTCCATAGATTTACTACCCTCTGAGTGAAGAAGTTTCTCCTCATCTCAGTTTTGAAAGCGCAGCCCCTTATTCTAAGATTATGCCCCCTAGTTCTAGTCTCACCCATCAGTGGAAACATCCTCCCCGCATCCACCTAATCAAGCCCCCTCACAATCTTATATGTTTCGATAAGATCACCTCTCATTCTTCTGAACTCCAATGAGTAGAGGCCCAACCTACTCAACCTTTCCTTTGACACTGTCACTGTTGTAATGTGGGAAATGCGGCAGCCAATTTGCACACAGCAAGCTCCCACAAACAGCAATGTGATAATGACCAGATAATCTGTTTTTATTATGTTGATTGAAGGATAAATATTGGCCAGGACACCGGGGAGAACTCCCCTGCTCTTCTTCTAACAGTGCCCTGGGATCTTTAATGTCCACCCATCAATATAAGATGGGTGGAGGCCATCAATATAAGATAGTCACCAAGAAATCAAATAGGGAATTCAGAAGCAACTTCTTTACCCAGAGAGTGGTGAGAATATGGAACTCGCTACCACAGGGAGTGGTTGAAGTGAATAGTATAGATGCATTTAAAGGGAGGCTAGACAAGCATATGAGGGAGAAGGGAATAGAGGGTTATGCTGATAGAGTTAGATGAGGAAAGACTGGTGGAGGCTCGAGAGGAGCATAAACGCCGGCATGGACTGGTTGGGCCGAATGGCCTGTTTCTGTGCTGTATATCCTATGTAATCTATGGGGTCGCTCAGAGCCTAGTTGTGGCCTTAATGCACACCATATTAGGCAAACTGTCACAGGTGAATAAACTGGTACATTGTGTTTTTATTCCTTTCTGAGGAGTGTGCTAAACTGGAATAAATCATTAATTTCTACACACTTCAAGAGCACTATGTGCTTCATCACTGTTACTTCTAATGAGGCAGATGATGTATAAAAACATAGATATATTGCACAGGCATGATGGGCCGAATAGCCTCCTTCTGTGCTGTATCATTCTATGATATAAAAGAATGAAAGGACTGGATTGCATGTCCATTGATAGATTATTTCAGTTTGACCGATTGGTGAGGAGCAGGGGACACGTGTTTAAACTACTCAAAAGTAGGAGTAGGCTCGATGTGAGGCAGTTCTTATTTTCTCAGAGAGTAGCAAGCCTCTGGAATGCATTGCTTGCTCGTTCCGTGAGTGCTGATGCTCAGCATGTCTTTAAGATGGAGCTGGACCAATTTCTGGCTGGGGCAGAGATCGCATCATATAAAAGGTAAGTGGTTTACAGTTAACATACTCATGGTCCATGTGATCTCCTGCACTGCTTCCACCATCTACAAGGCACAAATAAGGAGTGTGATGGAATACTCTCCACTTGCCTGGATGAGTGCAGCTCCAGCAATACTTAAGAAGCTCAACACATAGAAACATAGGAACATAGAAGATAGGAGCAATAGTAGGCCATTCGGCCCCTCGAGCCTGCTCCGCCATTTAATGAGATCATGGCTGATCATCCAAATTCAGTACCCTGTCCCTGCTTTCTCCCCATATCCCTTGATGCCTTTAGCCTTAAGAAATATATCTAACTCCTTCTTGAATATATTTAATGAATTGGCTTCAACTGCATTCTGTGGTAGAGAATTCCACAGGTTCACCACTCTCTGGGTGAAGAAATTCCTCCACCATCCAGGACAAAGCAGCCCGCTTGATTGGAACCCCATCCACCACCATAAACATTCACTCCCTCCACCACCGGCATACCATGGCTGCAGTGTGTACCATCTACAAGATGCACTGCAGCAACTCGACAAGGCTTTTCTGGCAGCACCTCCCAAGCCCGCGACCTCTTCCACCTAGAAGGACAAGGGCAGCAGGTGCATGGGAACACCACCAGCTGCAAGTTCCCCTCCAAGTCACACACCATCCTGACTTGGAAATATATCGCTGTTCCTTCATCGTCGCTGGGTCAAAATCCTGGAACTCCCTCCCTAACAGCACTGTGGGAGTACCTTCACCTCACAGACTGCAGCGGTTCAAGAAGGTGGCTCACCACCACCTTCTCAAGGGCAATTAGGAATGGGCAATAAATGGTAGCCTGGCCAGCGACGCCCACATCCCATGAATGAATAAAAAACAATCAGCTAAGGGGGTCGGAAAGGAATTTTTCAGGGTTGTTTTTCCCCTCTTTGACCCTGCTGTTTCTGTTCTTTTGCCTCTCCCAGGAGATTACGTGGCTGCAGGGGCGGGTGGGGGACAGGGGCGGGGGTAAGAAGTGTCTAGTCATGATGCTCCAGGCATCGTGAGTGTGGGGCAGGCTTGATGGACCAGCTGGTCTTTTCATGCCCATCATTTTTGTATGTTCGGAACATTAACCGTGATTAATTTGAATAAATAAAGTGTCAATCGGCCTTTTTGAAAAGTGACATATCTGTCATCCTTCTTTTGCATTAGTCAAAAGTGGGTAAGCGTGAATCTCCACACTTACCACAATTGCCGTCATTGCCCGGGTGCTGCAATTTTGCATACAAACTCCCAGAGATATTTCTTAAAACTGTGAACTCGTCTTTCCTCTTTTCTTTCACGCTGATGGTCCAGTTGCTCCCTGTCCTAAAGAGAAAGCTGACTTTGATGGCTCAGTTTTCTCCTCTAACTCTAATGTTGATGAGCTTGCCAAAGAAACTATCACTCCTGGTTCTTTCTGTTTTACCATCATGACCACAACTAAGGTTAATCTCATTCTAACAGGACTAGACAGACTAGATGCAGGAAGGATGTTCCCGATGGCGGGAGAGTCCAGAACCAGGGGTCACAGTCTAAGGATAAAGGGTAAGCCATTTAGGACTGAGATGAGGAGGAATTTCTTCACCCAGAGAGTGGTGAACCTGTGGAATTCTCTACCACAGAAGACAGTTGAGGCCAATTCATTAAATATATTCAAGAAGGAGTTAGATATATTTCTTAAGGCTAAGGGGATCAAGGGATATGGGGAGAAAGCAGGGACAGGGTACTGAATTTGGATGATCAGCCATGATCGCATTGAATGGCAGAGCAGGCTCGAGGGGCCGAATGGCCTACTCCTGCTCCTATCTTCTATGTTTCTATGACCGTGTCCGTTCCATTTCTAGTTCAAAGGGCATGCGTGTCCCACACTTTCTAGTTGTTGGGCGGATTAGCCAGTGGGCCTCAAGGGAACCAATGGAAGACACTCTGAAAAGATACATTTCTCTTTTTTTTCAAAATTCTGGGGCTAGAAGGTGCATTCACAATCCTCTTAGCTCCACAAAAATCTTTCGGCCCACTGCCGGACCATTCTCACCCTTCCCCTCCCACCGGGAACAGCCCCTCCCCGCCAACAGACCCTACCTGCCGGCCAGATCCTTGCGAAAGCCGATCGTTTTATCTGAGATCCAAAGCGGAGCACCCTGTCTGGTGCCCACAGCTCGCCGGATTATTTTAAATGAGGCTGGAACCTGAACATGGTTCGTGCCTCCGGACTCAGGCCTTGTTCAGGTGCTGTGGCCTCACCACCCACGCCGTGCCTGCATTTTTTGTGCCCGAACCGAAAATCTCCATCCGGATGTCTTGAAAACTTGCTGGTAAAGTCGGGTTGCCTCTGACGGCATAATAAACGGCTGTCCGAATCAATGCCTAAATGTGGTTTTAAAACAGCCGCAGACAATTCATCCAAACACATTGTCATCTCTCAGTTAACTCACCAGCAGCAGCTTTGCAGTTTTTTTCTTTTCTTTGCTACTTAATTAAATTGTCGCTTTCCAGCTGGAATTGTCAGGTACACTCAATCCAAACTCCCTGAAGTTGTAATTAAGCCTTCTCCATCACATCACGTTAATTCAACTTCACCCTATCCCCTGGTGTAAAAGCCCTGGCAACCCGTGACTACTTTGCCAGTGCTGCCCACAAATGAAGGTTTGTCCTGTGACGTCACCCCAGCTGTTACCTTTTCCAAAATAGAAAATGTTGGTAACACACCGCAGGTTAATCAGCAGCTGCAAAGGGGTGTTTGGGGTTTTTAACACTTCATCAGAAATGCACTTTTATCAGTTTGGCTAGTGATTAGTACAAGAGAACCTAGGGCTATGGGGGAAAGAGCAGGGGAGTGGGACTAATCGGATAGCTCGTTCAAAGAGACTGCACAGGCATGATGGGTTGAAGGGCCTCCTTCTGCTCTGTAAGGTTCTATTATAACCCATAGGATTTCTTGTATTTTTGTCCTCCCAATTTTCTGTTTTGAAGGCGCTGTTATAGTGCTCCAGGCACCCTCCAGCATTCCCCTCACCCAAGTGACCAGTTTTTGTGTGCGAGCCAAGACAGTAAGTGGTCAGAAGGCCATTTGTTCATGGGAAGCATCCACATATACACATTTCTGAGCAGGTCATGGGACAGCAATCAGGCACAAGAACCCCGGTTGATCATTTTCCCTCTCTAGGCTGGGGTGCTGGAGCCAATCCGCCTGCTGTGTCAATTGAGATCAGGTAATTCAGCACAGACCTTAAACGTTCCTGGTCTGAGTGGCTCTAATCCACACTGGGCACTACATTTACCAACTGAGCCAGAGGAGAAGCAAGTCACAGGATACATAAACCTCCTCCCCCCTCCTGAAGACATTAACTCTTGGCTGGGATGTAGTTCCATGACCAAGTGACCATTATTCATGTGCCATCATTGATAATGAGCATCAAAGCCTATTTAGTCATGGGGGCATCACAGCTAAGCGTGATCTTGTCTCCATCTGATATCCGCACCTGTACTCCCACCAGGAGGAACTTGGCAGAGATCGGGGCAGTAACACTGATGTAAGAAAACTACTAGGCACTTGGTCTGAATATTAAACAAGGCTTTAATCAACTGTTTTTCAACATGGAGATCTAGTTGTGTCCTTCACTAGTTCCTGTTAAAGAATGTCCTGAGCAAGCTGGGCCCATGCCCGAGTATTTATACTCTCCCTGGACAGCGTCACCAGCAGGCCGCCCAGTATTACTTCATAAGTCATTTCCACATGAATGACAAGATTCATGTCAAACACTAGCTTTTATTTTCTCCAGGTCAGGTCAATGACCTTTCATCAGAACTGGAAGAAGTTAAGAGCTTTTCCATTGATTTTGTTTTAGCAGCCTAGATGCTTTGAGTTCAAATCCCACCATGGCATGGTATGGAATTGAAATTACTTTTGTGGGTCTGACACATGAAAAATGATCCTAAAAGTTGGTGATTGCTGTAAAACTCCAACTGGCTCCCTAATGTCTTTCAGGGAAGGGAAACCTGCCACACCTACAAGTGACACTGACACATGGCAAGCTTGTCAGTTGTAAAAGCCAAATAATCACTTGCAAATAGGAATGGGCAATAAACATTCTGAGAACAAATAAAAAATAAATGTGAGTAACCTCAGTCTGAGAAGAACTCACCAGATCTTACGGAAAATAACCTAATATTTGCCACAATGTTCATGAAATACAATTCAGTCTATTACTTTTGCCATTTCTACCCAGTGTGTGCACAGGGGAAACATGTGTCAGTGGCAGAGGATTGCTCAAGAAGGTCACTAGGGCTCACTGCCAAGTAGCTTTCACATATTTAAGGTCTTATCTGCATACACCAGACCTTTCAGTGCACCTGTTTGTTGAGTTTTATTCACCAAAAATAAAATTGAAACCTCCAGTGGGATAATAAACCAAGGAAGGCACTTTGAAAACCACATTAATCCCTAGATTGGTAGCAATACCTGGCAGCTCCCTCGCCTGATCATTTTTCTTGAGGGATTTCAGCTCAGACACTGTAAAATCCTCTTATATTAGTGATTATGCTACTGAGATGATTTATTACAGTAATATTAATGTAATCCTACTACAGTAACATAAACATTTTTAAAAAAGCACTGCCTCTTTTTTCCCTATTCTGTAGTCTTTTTTCTATATTTACGATTTAATTTTTTATTTAATTCAGTGTTATTTTACTTTTATAACTTAAATTTACCTGTTTATCTGTGACACTAAGGAAGGATATACTTGCCATTGATGGAGTGCAATGAAGGTTCACCAGGCAGCACGGTGGCATAGTGGTTAGCACTGTTGCCTCACAGGGACCCGGGTTCAAATCCGGCCTCGGGTGACTGTCTGTGTGGAGTTTGCACATTCTCCCCGCGTTTGCGTGGGTTTTCTCCGGGTGCTCCGGTTTCCTCCCACAGTCCAAAGATGTGCGGGTTAGGTTGATTGGCGATGATAAAAATTGGCCCTTAGTGTTAGGGGGGATTAAATACGTGGGGTTACAGGGTTACGGGTATAGGGCTTGGGTGGGATGGCTGTCGGTGTAGGGACAGGGTGCTAGGGTTTGGATGATCAGCCATGATCCCGTTGAATGGCGGAGCGGGCTTGAAGGGCCGAGTGGCCTACTCCTGCTCCTATCTTCTATGTTTCTATGTTTCTATGGCTGGTTCCTGGGATGGGGGGATTGTCCTATGAGGAGAGATTGAGCAGGCTAGGCCTATATTCTCTCGAGTTTAGAAGAGTGAGAGGTGATCTCATTGAAACATACAAGATCTTGACAGGGTAGATGCAGGGAGGATGCTTCCCCTGGCTGGAGAGTCTAAAACCAGGAGTCACAGTCTCAGAATAAGGGGTCGGCCATTTAGGACTGAGATGAGGAGAAATTTCTTCACTCAGAGGGTGGTGAATCTTTGGAATTCTCTACCCCAGAGGGCTGTGGAGGCTCAGTCATTGGGTATATTCAAGACAGAGATCGATAGATTTTTGGATATCAAGGGATATGGGGATAGTGCGGGAAAGTGGAGATGAGGTAGAAGATCAGCCATGATCTTATTGAATGGTGGAGCAGGCTCGAGAGGCCGAATGGCCTACTCCTGCTCCTATTTCTTATGTTCTTATGTACTACCGGCCTGGCTCCATTCTGAAGCCTGGACCCACAATACTAAAATTGGACTTGACTGGCTAAAATCCTTTTCAAAAGGCTGTTTTCTCAGCCAATGAAGCAACTGAACATTAAAGTGACAAGGTGAGATTTAGACATTTTTTTTCACTTCCTCTTCACAAATACCGAATTTGATAACTCGCTGTCATCATGCAGTTGCAGAGGCTCGCCGAAAGGAGTTATCACGGCAACAGTAGTTCAAGGGTTAAAACTGGGTGAAATGGTTTAATGGCAAATGAAATCAAATGGAACTAGGAGGTCTTAGTAGGCTCAATGTGTCCAATCAAAGCAGAGCAGCAATCAGCAAAGTCAATATAATGGTGAACTACATGGTCAAAACCGTATAATCTATAAATCAGCGGAGGTTGTGACAAATTGTACAATGCTTTGGTCAAACCACACCTTGAGGGCTGTATCCAGCGCTCGTCGTTATGACGCACCCATTCTACCAGTGCTGCCGGAGATGGGGGAGGGAGCGGGTTGGTGCTTGGGATGGGGATTCCCCCATCTGGTACATTGCCGGTGAGGTGGTCTGCACCTCCAGGTCTCGACCCGCCTTCTTCTTCCACCAGACTCCTGGGTCACTGGACACGGCTCCACTTTGCCAGTTTTCCATGCTCCCCCCTCCAGTTACCTATCCTGCGCTAACTATTCACACATTTTCTGGGACTTGCACGTGACTTTTATTTCTCTAATTGCTGTCATCGTGCTTCCTTTTGTCTTTTGCTGCTTTCACTTCTGTCATTTAGCATTTCCTGTTCTCCTCCTATTCACTTTACAGTTCATTATTTTTCTTTTCCGATGTACGTTTTTCCCCCCCTTTCCCTTCTTATAAGCTGTTCATCTGTAATATCTCCCCGTTCTGATCAAAGGTTCTACCCGAAATGTTAACTGTTGTTCCTCTCTCCACCACTGCTGTCAGACCTGCTGAGTGTTCCTAGCATTTTCTGTTTTTATTTCACATTTCCAGCATCCGCAATATTTGATTTTTTTTGTGGAGTTTGAAGTTGTGCTGACAATCAATCAGGATACCTAGGGTGAGCACTATCAGTTTCAACTGAAGGATTCGAAAATTTCATACATCTCCCACCTCCCCCCCGCCCCGAAGATTTATTTGGTTTTTTAAAAGAAACCCTGGTCAGACTGAGTTTTAAAATCCAGGGCACAACAAAATGGCTGCGGTCAGACCTCGTGACTGAAAGCCGGTCAGTTTCAATTCGGACCCTGGCAAGCTAACAGCTTGTGCATTTCAATGTCTGCAGCAAGGAGATCACGAAACCAGACAAGACTTTTGCATATGCATTGGGGACAAACCCAATTACAATCAGACCTACGCATAAAGGCCATCAAGGTGTTTGCTCAAACAATCAAAATAATCAGCGGGGCCATCGAGACGGGGCTGGCCCCCATCAAAGAACCTGTTGGACAAAGGAGAGCAGTTGCAGAACCGGCAGGAACCGATTACCGGCCATCCAAGTCGATGGGCCAAGATCGATACCTTTTGTTTAATTCCAGCCCGCTCAAATCAGACAAAAGAATGAGCTGATTGAGCGTAGAGATAAGGGCTACCGAGGGGGGTATAACTAGCCTCTCGAGAAGCCATTCGCTCTCTCTCGCCTCCTGCGTCCTGCCTCGCCATCAACCAAGGAAGAAGACCATCGAAGGAGAGCCCGTCCAGAGAGGTAGGATACCCTGTCAGAGACCTTTTAATTACTGGGGTATCTCTACCTGGACGGTGAAGTCTGTGCAACAGCGGGACCACGTGACATCAGCAGGCAACAGGGCAAAGGGGCAAGGCTTTCTTTCAAAATCTCAGACCGGTGAGCATTATACTTCTGACCCATCGCAAGATAATCCAGCTAGGTGTAGAGGGTGGGAGTTAAGGGGATTGCTGCATTGTCATTTTAGCCATTTTCCCTCGATGTGCCATTTCTCCTCCCCTGTTAAGTGTAAGTGTACTGCATTCATATCATCCTTTTGTATAGTATTGTTATCTTATTTTCTCTGTTAATAAATGTTGGTTTTCTTTGTACCAAACCACTGGTTTGCTCGTTTGTCTATATCGCAATCTGCCAATAATCCCGGGGATCAGAACTAAGGGGTGAGCGATTTGAACCGCTCAGAGATAAGGCAGCCGGAGACATAACCGACTGGCCAAAGCAAGTAGCAAAACCCCCTACAGAATGGCGACCGCGGCAGGACTCCGGCAGCAGTGTGCGATATAGCAGACAGTGGTGCGGACGAAAAAGCCATAATGGAAGAAAGGTTGTCCGATTATGTGTTTAGAAAGGTGAATATCACCAAGAAGTGGATACTCACCCTATTACAGGCTGAGCGTCCCATAGATGCAGCCGCCCAGTGGATGGCCAGTAAACAACATAAGGGGTCAATAGAGAAAGCAGTGTGGCTTATGTGCTACAAGAAACAGGTCCTACTGTTGGACGGAGTTGTAGCAGCACAGGCTGCCAAGCTTAAAAAATCGGCCCAAGAAATCCAGGACAAGGAGATAGAGATACAGGATAAGGCTTTAGCAGAGGAGAAATTGATAGTTGCGCTTCAGGCGCTAAACCAAGAAAGAGTGCAGACGGCAAAAGAACACCAGGCAAAAATAGAGCGCCTGGAGAGCCGGGTCGCTGAAGTTAAGAATAATACAAGAGCAAAAATAGAGCACCTGGAATGCCAGACTGCCGAAATCAAAGGTAGCGCAAGGTACAAGGTGGAGTGTTTGGAGTTCCAGGTCAGAGAGGCAAGAGGTAGTGAGATAAGGTTACAGGACACAATTGCCCGCCTAACCCAAGGGATAAAAGAACAGGAGGAGAAGGTTAAAGAAGTAAAGGCAGCATATAGGCTGGCTTGCGACCGAGGCTTTGAGGAAGCAGATCATGGCCCCTGTAGGGAAGAGATAGAAACCTTGAGTATGGCTTTAGCGAGGGCTAAGGGGATGATATGCCTTATCAGCCCAAAGGCAGGCCAGTTGGACTTTACCGGCAACCCAAGCAGAACGGTCCCACAGGCAGCGCAAAGAGATGAGCCAGCAAGGGAACCAGAGGTTTCACAGCCACCACCCATAGCTCCGAGGTTTCAGGAGGTCTGGCAGCATAGGGGGGTGGAAGATGAAGTGGTAGGGGAGGTACAGCAGCCCCCGCTAGATAGGCCGGGACCAGGGCCGGTGTACCCCCTCCAACAACGGAGCTACAGCCCGCCCGGCGATGACGACGAGCAAGGAGCTGTCCAAAACCAGTTTGTGGTACCGCATGGCACCCAGCAACTCAGGGCCATGGTTAGTCACATCCCCAAGCTCTCCGAAAAGGGAGACCCCTCACTGCATTTTAGAGAAATAGAACAGGCAGCTTGCGTTAATGACTGTGATGATGCAGAGCAAGCCAAGATGCTGCTGTTTTCTCTGGTGGGTAAACTCCTCCAGACCCTATCAGATGAATGTAAGAAGGGGCAGAAGGGATACGATGACTTAAGGGATGAGATATTGGAGGCCATGGGTATGAATGACGGCAGCCCGTTCGCCCGTGTAGAAAGAACGGTACAGCTCCCAGGGGAGTCCCCGCAGGTGTTCGCAGACAGGCTGTTGCCAGTCTACTGGAGGGCGTGCCCAGGAACGCTGGCACAAACGTTGATGGACCAAGACCAATTGGCCCACTGGCTCCGTTGTCTAATGACAAACTGCCTGCCCCAAATCCGAGCCCAGGCTGCGGCCTGGTTTGACCCCCGTAGCCCCCAGACCACTGAGGAAATGGTTATCCACCAGCTCACGATAGCATTAAAAAATATAAGGGGTATCGAGATGCCCCAACCCAAGGGGAAAGTCCATGAGGTTAAGCCTGGGGGCCAGAATAAGAAAGAGTGGCACCAGGAGGGAAACCGTCCCTCCCAGAATAAGCTGAACTGTTACGGGTGCGGGAAGGACGGCCACTGGCGAAAGGATTGTAAGAATCCCTGGAAGGAGAATAAGGGGAAGAATTCATCAGCCCCAGCCCAAAAGGCAGGGCCAGGTATCCCTCCCGCTGCGATCGAGCCACTCCTGGAGTCGATACACTCCCTACGATCCCTCCTCCTGGCCAGCCAGGGGAAAATAGCTGCCACCACCGGTGTTGTAGTTCCCTCAGCCCCATCTGACTCCCCGCAATGACTGGAGCCCACGCAGCCTGTCCACCTGTGTGATCTCCGGTATGACGGATGGAAGAGACCGCTCGTGCAGATGGAGGTAGAGAAGGTTAAAGGGACTTATCTGCTGGATACGGGAGCATCGTGCACCGTGATCCACGCAGCTAACCCCGCCACCTCACCTCTGTCTAGTGGGGTTCCATACATCCTATCGGGATTCACAGGCAAGGAACAGGCGGGAGCGTTCTCCAAGCCGCTCTCAATCCGGCTGGGCACGCTCCAGACCAAGTGGACGTGCGTCCTGGCGAGGTGGGAAGCGGAGGGAGGCAAAGGGATCCTAGGGGCCGACTTTATCGTGGGCCACGGGATCCTCGTGGATCTCCGCAATCATTGCCTCTGGGGTGCCGACACAGGTAAGGAGGGCGGTGTGGTAGTCATCCCAGGAAAGGAAGGGAAGGGAACCCTGTTTACTGTGAAGCCGAAAGAGGGTTACAACCTCGGGCTCATGGTCGATGGTGTCCCGAGGGAATTCCAGGCATTCGTGCAAGCCACGCACAAACACGACTGCGGGAGGGTCACCGGGTTTGAGGTCAGAGTAACACAGTGAGAGGTGTGAGGTCGTTCCTAGGGTTAACGGGGTACTGCAGCGACTTAATTGAAGACTATGCAGCCACAGCAGCCCCTCTGTTCCGACTCCTACACAAGGGAGTGGAGTGGTGTTGGGATGAGGGGTGTCAGGCAGCATTTGTCCAGCTCAAGGGGTACCTGCAGACCGCAACAGCCCTGGGAGCCATCGATGGGGGGAAGGAGTTCTTCTTGGAGGTAGCGGCCAGCGGGGATAGTCTCAGTGCTGTGCTGCTCCAGGAGCGGCACGGCAGGCTAAGACCCATGGTCTACTCCTCCAGAGTACTCACTGATGTGGAGAGGAGCTACTCAATTTGCGAATGGCACCTTTTGGTCACGTATTGGGCTGTGAAAAGATCCTTGATCTTCACAGGCACCTCTCCCATCACCCTCCTCACACATCACACACCCACCCAGATGCTTCTGAATGGGAGGATTAAAGATGGGACAGTCAGCAGTGCCCGCATTGCGCGCTGGACCCTCCTCCTCTCGCAGATGGATCTGAAGGTGAGGGGCCTTTGCGAGCCAAAGCTTGCGGCCAATATGGTATATCCTGGAACAGCCCATCGGTGTTCCATAGAAGGGGTATGGGAAGTGAACATAGGTTTACGGGCCGGGATGCATCCCACAGGCCGCGAGATCTATGTAGACGGTTCCAGCATGGTATCTGCTGGCGAACGACTCACGGAGTGTGGAGTTTATGACCCAACGGCAAACATTGCCCTGGCGATCAAGCTCCCCAGTACCATGAGCGCCCAGCAGGCGGAGCTGTCCGCGGTGGTGTACGTCGTGGCCCACCCCGAAATCTTCCCTACCCCGTACACGATTTGCTCGGACAGCATGTTCACTTGCAATTCGTGCACGGAATACCTGGCCATTTGGTCTCGCCGTGGGTATACCCCTGCTGGAGAAAATCCTGGCAGCCATGGGGGAGGAAGGCGAGATCTTCATCCACAAAGTGAAGGCCCACTCCTCCACAGAACCCCGCGGCCAGGGTAACCAGCAAGCTGACACGCTGGCCAAGGAGGGTGCCCGCACCGGCACTTTCTGGGACCCCGATGGGTCCGGGCCCGTGTCGGCAGTTAGAGGCAGGGATGGGACCCAGAGGAGCTTAGGAGTAGCATTAGCCCCGGATCTTAAAACGGTCCAAGCCCAGGACCCTGTCCTGAAAACCGCCATCAGCGCAGTGAGCGAGGGTAGGAGCATAGAAGGCCCTTACGGCGCAGCGGCCCTCTCCATAAGGGAAGGCATGCTGTTCAAAGAAGAACAGTGGGTAGTACCCCAGCAGCACCAGAGGGTGTTCCTTCAACTGGCCCATGAGGGTCCGGGAGCGCGACACCCCGGGCCTGAGACCACCTGGCAACGGGTGGAACAGGCGGGATGGTCTCCGGGAAGACGTCCGCGAGTTCTGTGCTAGCTGCCTTGTGTGCGCTGCAAACAACCCTGACCCCCACAGAAAGAAGGTGCCCATGGGACGCGTTAGGAGGGTGGAGGGGCCATGGCAGTCGATCTAGATCGACTACATCGGGCCCCTGCCCACCGCCCAGATAGGCTACAAATACTGCCTCGTCCTGGTGGACGTGTTTTCCAAGTGGGTAGAAGCCTTCCCCTGTAGAACAGCCACAGCACTGGGCACTGCAAGGATCTTGGTACGGGAGGTGTTCTCGCGGTGGGGACTACCCCAGTTTGTGGAGTCCGACCAGGGAAGCCACTTCACCGGCCAAGTCATGCAGAACACCCTTATGCTGCTCGGCATCAAGTGGAAGTGCCACGTAGCTCACAGTCCTCAGGGATTGTGGAGCGCATGAACCGCACCGTAAAAGAAAAGCTGAGGAAAGAGACAGTGGACTCGCCCCAAAAATGGGCGGAGGTCCTGCCTCTAGTCCTCATGGGGATCCGGGCCAGCCAGTCCAAAAGTACAGGGTATTCCCCATACGAGTTAATGACTGGCAGGGTTATGCGGACCCCCACCCATGTCCTAGCCCCAGTTCTTACCGAAGGGCAGCTTCGGGAGGTAAATCGGGATAAATTCGCCCGAACACTCCTCGAGCGCCTGAAGCAGATTTACGAGCAGGCAGCAGGTAGCATGGGGAAGCAGCACCGGAATAACCGGTTGCTGCTCGAGCCTAACAAAAGTCACCAATAGGAGATAGGGGACCAGGTAATGGTTAGGAATTACGCCCGAGTGGGGAGTTTAGAGCCATTGTACATGGGACCCTATAGCATAGTAGATAAAGCCAGCCCCATGGTATATGCAGTGAAATTGCCCCGGTGCACAAAATGGTTCCATATCAACCAGTGTAAGCTGTTTAAGCCGGAGGCGAAGAAGCAGGCAGCTGGGATCCAACCCGAGGTTAGAAATCCTCAGTCCGCAGCGGGCGCGCACACACAGGCTGCACGCGCAGGCGCAGTCGCGTGCGTCAAGGGAGGAGTCCCCCAGCACCTTGTTCAGACCACTCCCCCCTCCTTTGGGATTCCGAGGAGGAGGAGCCCGAGCCAGATGGCCCCGCCCCCGACCCAGGTTTTGAACCTGGAGGTGGAGATCCTCAGCCACCGGCAGCCGGCGGCGGGAGATTACCGGTCCCCAGTTCAGGTTTGGGAGGGGAGGGACCCCAGGGGGAAGATCCCCAGCCAGCGAGGAATGCGGTCCGAGCAAAAGGTCCGCTCACCAGCGTAGCCCCACCAGTAGCACTTCCTAGGAGGTCCCCTCGGACACCCCAGCCTAGGAAGGCATGGTCGCCGGCTCCCCAGTTTGAAAGGGCAACCTCCCGAGTTAAAGAGAAGTTGGAAGACAAAGGTCCCCAGCTAGCAGCTACAGACTGCAAGGGACCGGAAGTGCAGGTCAGTGCAGCCACGCCGCAGGGAGCAGCCTGCAACAGCCCAGACAGGAATTAGGCTGGCCGCTCGGAGACGGGCGGCAGATGTATATTGTTTTAGTAGTTTAAGTTTATAGTGTTAAGTTAGGCTATTTTAATTTAATTCTAAGTAAGGAACAGTTAGTTTCGATTTAAGTATGAAGCCGTCTCAGGGTATTGTCCATGTGAGTCGAGGTCGCGGGACCCGACCATATGTCACCCGAGCCAGCGAGTCTCCAGGGGACCTGGCTAGATGCCTTTATGTCTGTTGCAGGAAATTTTGGAATGTACGGAGGCGTAATCCTGCTCGCCCTGCTCGGGCTGAGCATCGGTAGGAGAGGGGACGTCGAGGACCACCACATCTTCGGGTGCTCGGGGAACAGGGCGCCGGTGGTGGTTGACGGTGGCGGCGTACGGGAGGCGGAGGAGACAACCGCTTACTTCCACGAGGGGACGTGGCCGGGGTGGCTGGGATCCAATTCGTCCCAGTACTCCAGCCAGACCGGGTTCACCTACGGGGAGGCCTCCCTCCTGTGCCCCAGGATACGGATCGTCACTCCCAAGATTAGCGTCACCGTGGGCAAAAGGATATGTTTAACATGCAAGGGACATGTTCCCCTGGATAGGTGGTGGTGGCTCAGGAAACTAAGTAAAGGCATGGGGAACCCCAGAGTTGAGTTGGATCGGTTGGGGAACAACACTCACCGGACTATCACAGGGACCCACGGGGGGTTAAGTGTGTGCTGGGATAAATGGTGGGAACCGGATTAGGGGATCTATGTCTGTATGTGGGGATCAGAGAAGGCCTGCCCCACAGGCATTTCCATCATTTTCCGCAGCCAGTGGCAAGATAATGGGAGGGGGATGGACTGGGAGTCTCGCCTGGACGCATGCGCGATCCCATACTCCCCAATTTCAGTTAATGCCACTGAACTAGTAACCCGCCCCCGACAGCCCCTGCCCATGACCGCGACGTCACGGATGATAGTAGAGGGATGCCCCGCCACCACCAAGGGACCAGGGAACGGCTTGGTGCTAGTACCTACAGACCAGGTGCTGTATCAAGGGGTGCACTACGCGGTAGCCTCCGTGATTTTAAACCTCACCGAGGTACACCTACCCGCGTGGTACCCCACAGAGACCGCGCAGTTGTATCAAGCTCTCTTAAAAGATATGTTCCGTAAATTTTATGAGTTTGATTTTTCAGACGTTGACAGAACCAGACTATACGCCCACGAGCTTTTGGACGGGATTGGGAGACAAAGAAGGGGTGCTTTTAACGAAGTTTTAACTGGTTTTAACACGGGGCCTTCTGTCATCGACAGCTTAGATGACATCGAGCTGCAGACCCAGATTAATGGTTTAAAAACGCAATTAAAGAAAATATTAATCGATGAGAATGAAGTGGTGGGTTCCGAGTTGCTTGAGGACCAGGCCATGGCACTCCACTTAAAGGAGATCATAGCGGAGCTGGAGAAACATGCCAAAACGGTTAATGCTCTCATTAGGGAGGATAGAAACGCTTCTGACCAAGCTGCGCAGAATGAAAAAAAAAAAAAAACATAGAGATAGGAACAGGAGTAGGCCATTCGGCCCTTCGAGCCTGCTCCGCCATTCAATGAGATCATGGCTGATCTTCGTCTGAGATCATAGCTGATCTTACCAGTTCAGTACCCCGTCCCCGCCTTTTCTCCGTAACCCTTAATCCCCTTAGCCTTCAGAAATATATCCAATTCTCTCTTGAAAATATTTATTGAATTAGCCTTCACAGCCCTCTGTGGCAGGGAATTCCACAGGCTCACCACTCTTTGAGTGAAGAAATTCTTCCTCATCTCTGTTTTAAATGATTTGCCCGCTATTTTTAGACTGTGGCCCCTGGTTCTGTGCTCCCCGGCCATTGGAAACATTCTCTCTGAATTCAGCCTGTCCAGGCCTGCCATAATTTTATATGTTTCGATGAGATCCCCTCTCAATCTTCTAAACTCCAGTGAGTACAAGCCCAAACTATTTAATCTCTCTTCGTAGGTCATTCCCGCCATTCCAGGTATCAGCCTGGTGAATCGCCGTTGCACTCTTTCCATGGCAAGAACATCCTTCCGCAGATGGGGCGACCAAAACTGTACACAATACTCCAGATGCGGTCTCACCAGCACCTTGTACAGCTGTAGTAAGGTATCCCTATTCCTATACTCGAACCCCCTTGATATGAAGGCCAACATACCATTTGCCTTCTTAATCGCCTGTTGCACCTGCATGCTCTCCTTCAGTGACTGGTGCACAAGAACACCCAGGTCCCTCTGCACTTCCCCATCTCCCAATCTATTGCCATTTAGATAATAATCTACCCTCCTGTTTTTACCCCCAAAGTGGATAACCTCGCATTTATCCACATTGTAGTGCATCTGCCACGTATCCGCCCATTCCCCCAACCTGTCCAAATCGCACTGTAGCCTCCTGACATCCTCATCAGAGCCCACCCCTCCTCCTAGTTTAGTGTCGTCAGCGAATTTGGAAATATTGCATCCAATTCCCTGATCCAGATCATTTATATATATTGTGAACAGCTGGGGTCCCAGGACAGATCCTTGCGGCACCCCGCTGGTCACTGCCTGCCACTCCGAAAACGAGCCGTTTATTCCAACTCTCTGTTTTCTATCCGCCAGCCAGTTCTCTATCCACGTTAATACTTTGCCCCCAATTCCATGAGCCTTAATTTTGCATGATAATCTTTTGTGTGGAACCTTATCGAAGGCTTTCTGGAAGTCAAGGTACACCACATCCACTGGCTCTCCCCCATCTATTTTACCAGTTACTTCCTCAAAAAATTCCAGCAGATTAGTCAAACACGATTTACCCTTTGTAAATCCATGTTGACTCTGTCCGATCCTTTCCCCATTTGTCAAGTGCTCCGCTATTTTATCCTTAATAATGGACTCTAGCATTTTGCCCACAACCGATGTAAGGCTTACTGGTCTATAATTCCCTGCTTTCTCTCTACACCCCTTTTTAAATATTGGGGTAACATTAGCTACCCTCCAATCCACGGGTACTGTTCCCGAGTCAATGGAGTTCCGGAAGATGATCCTTAGAGCATCTGCTATCTCCAGGGCCACCTCCTTAAGTACCCTAGGATGTAGTTTATCAGGCCCCGGGGATTTGTCGGCCTTTAGTCCCCTCAACTTACCCAACGCCATATCCCTAGAGATACTAATTTCTGTCAGCTCCTCCCTCTCATTAGTCCCTATGTTTGCCGATATTCCTGGGAGGTTATTTGTGTCCTCCTTTGTGAATACAGAACCAAAGTATGAGTTTAATTGGTCTGCCATTTCCTTATTCTCCATTATATATTCTCCCGAATCGGACTGCAAGGAACCGACTTGGGATTTTACCAGTCTTTTCCTCCTGATATACCGATAAAAGCTTTTGCAGTCTGTCTTTATGTTTGCTGCAAGTTTACTTTCGTATTCTATTTTCCCCTTCCTGATTAATCCCTTTGTCCTCTTTTGCTGTATCCTGTACTGCCCCCAATCTTCCGGTCTGGTGCTTTTTTTTGCCAGTTGATATGCCCTTTTTTTTGATTTTATGCTGTCCCTAATTTCCCTCGTTATCCACGGTTGAGTCACCTTTTTAGGTTTATTTTTATGCCAAACCGGTATAAACATGTTCTGGAATTCTTCCATTCTATCTTTGAATGCTTGCCATTGTCTATCCACTGTCAATCCCCCCAGAAACACCACCCAATCAATCTTACCCAATTCCCGTCTCATACCCTCGTAATT
Source organism: Somniosus microcephalus (assembly GCF_052327205.1). Taxonomy (NCBI): domain Eukaryota; kingdom Metazoa; phylum Chordata; class Chondrichthyes; order Squaliformes; family Somniosidae; genus Somniosus; species Somniosus microcephalus. Next base: position 347,524,416 of record NC_140988.1, read on the forward strand.
CCCTTTATTTAAGTTCTGGACCTTAGTCTCTGATTCAATTTCCTCACTCTCCATCTCGACTGAGAGCTCGATCATGTTATGATCGCTCTGACCCAAGGGGCCTCGTACAAGAAGATTGCTGATAAGTCCCTTCTCATTGCACAATACCCAGTCTAAAATGGCCTGATCTCGAGTCGGCTCCTCGACATATTGGTCCAGATAACCGTCCCGAAAACATTCCAGGAATTCCTCCTCCTCAGAATTTTTACTAATTTGGGTAGTCCAATCAATATGTAAATTAAAGTCACCCATGATGACAGCTGTGCTCTTATCGCACGCTTCTCTAATTTCCCTTTTTATGCCTTCCCTCACCTCCATATTACTATTTGGAGGCCTATATATCACACCCACTAACGTTTTCCTCCCCTTGCTATTTCTCATTTCTACCCATACAGATTCCGTTTCATCCGAGTTAATATCCTTCCTTTCCATTGCATTAATCCCCTCCTTTACCAGCAATGCTACCCCACCTCCCCTACCTTTTTGCCGATCCTTCCTAAATATTGTATATCCCTGGATGTTAAGTTCCCAGCCTTGCCCACCCTGCAGCCACGTTTCTGTAATCCCAATCAAATCATACTTGTTTACCTCTATTTCCGCAACTAATTCATCCACCTTGTTCCTAATGCTTCTAGCATTAAGATACAAAGCCTTCAGGCTTGCTTTTTTCACACTCTCATTATGAATTAGTTTGGCCCTTTGTGTTTCTCTCCTTTGCTTATTGCTTCTCACCTTTCTACCATCTATTTCTGACTTCATATGACTTCCCTCTTTTCCACTACCTAGGTTCCCATCCCCCTGCCAAATTAGTTTAAATCCTCCCGAACCGCCCTAGAAAATATTACCCCGAGGACATCGGCTCCCTCACAGTTCAGGTGTAGACCGTCCCCTTGGTACAGGTCACTCCTCCCCAAGAACTGGTTCCAATGCCTCAAGAATTTAAATCCCTCTCCCTTGCACCACTGCTCAAGCCACGTATTTAGCTTATCTATCTTACTCTCTCTAAACTTATTAGCTCGTGGCACTGGTAGCAATCCAGAGATTACTACCTTTGAGGTCCTACTTTTCAATTTAGCTCCTAACTCCCTAAATTCAGCTTGTAGGACCTCCTCCCTCTTTTTACCTACATCGTTGGTACCTACATGTACCACGACAACTGGCTGATCCCCCTCCCCCTTCAGAATGCTCTGCACCCGCTCCGAGACATCCTTGACCCTTGCACCAGGGAGGCAACATACCATCTTGGAGTCTCGGTCTCGGCCACAGAAACTCCTATCTATCCCCCTTACAATTGAATCCCCTATCACTATAGCCCTATCCCTCTTTTTCCCGCCCTTCTGTGCAGCAGAGCCAGTCATGGTGCCCTGAACCTGGCTGCTGGTGCCTTCCCCTGATAAGTCATCTCCCCCAACAGTACCCAAAACGGTAAACCTGTTTTGGAGGGAGATGACCGCAGGTGACTCCTGCACTACCTTCCTGCCTTTACCCTGCCTTTTGGTCACCCATTTACTGTCTGAGCTAGCCTTTACCTGCGGTGTGACCAACTCACTGAATGTGCTATCCACAACATCCTCAGCATCGCGTATGCTCCAGAGTGAGTCCATTCGCAGCTCCAGCGTGAAGTGTGCGTGCTGTATGGGGCATGGTTGCTGGGCGAGGGCCGCAGCAATCTGGAGGATTTAAAGCAAGGTTTAGTCCCCTGCTGGATCAGCAACAAACACCTCGCAGCCCTCCACCCTTTTGAGAATGCATTAAGCCCGTGCAAGCTCCGGCTAGCTTCGGAGGCCTATCCAGTCCCAGTGGACTGTGGGCGGTCCAACCACACCATCATGGGAATAGTAGTGAGAATGCCGGTCATGGGCGGGAGGGCCCGACCCGCGCCGGTGTACAGGGTGGAGAACATTGGAGTCATTCAGGGGGGTGCACACATTCGTTTTACAGCGGTCCCGCCCTATGTCATAAAGTGGGAGCATGCTATGACGGGCACTGACCTCTCGGGGTGCCGTAGCCGGGGAGCACACATAATCCTGTGTCCCCAGCACTTGAATGCCTATTCCAAACCACAGTGCGGGTTCAGAGCTGCTGGCGCGAAATCTATAAATTGCACCATGGAGGCAATGGCACAAGGCCATGTTCCCCCCCAGGTAGCATATATAGGAGGTGGGACATATTGCGTCACCACAGGAGCGCCTCACTACCAGTACGGACAGCATAGCTGGTGTGCGGTGAGTGACAGCAGTTTCATAGAAACATAGAAGATAGGAGCAGGAGTAGGCCATTCGGCCCCTCGAACCTACTCCGCCATTCAATGAGATCATGGCTGATCATCCAAATTCAGTACCCTGTCCCTGCCTTCTCCCCATATCCCTTGATCCCTTTAGCCTTAAGAAATATATCCAACTCTTTCTTGAATATACTTAATGAACTGGCCTCCACCGCCCTCTGTGGCAGAGAATTCCACAGGTTCACCACTCTCTGGGTGAAGAAATTCCTTCTCATTTCAGTCCTAAATGGCTTACCCCTTATCCTGTTTCAAACCCGAGGCAGAAGTTCAAGTGGCACAACTACGAATTGTCCCCATTCCTGAACCCTCCACTGTTCACCTCACTGTGAAAGAGAATTTCACCCACCTGCAGAAATATGTTGCACATTTCGGTTATCAGATTCCCCCTCTCCCAAAACACCTCACCAAATTGCTGAAAGCCGTTTTAGTGTCACAAAAACACTTCTATACCCTGGAACAGAAGACTGTCCAGATAGGGGCCGACATTTTAGATATTACGACCCCACCCTGGTGGGACGTTTTTGAAAATATAGAGGTCCTATCCTGGATCCGTATGGCATCCCACATCCTGGTGGTGTGTCAGTTAGGGATAGTTCTCTACCTGGTGTGCATCCAGTGTAGGAGAAAGGGTGCCAGATTAGAGTTTAAAACTAAAAAGGTGTGGAAGGAACATTATGCCCGGGTGGAAGAAGAGACACCCGTTTGAGTTTTGCGTCGCATCACTTAAACGTGATGGTCGTTGTTTGTTATTTTTAATAAAAATTGTTTCTTCATTTCATTGTGTTATTTTAATAAAGGTTGTGACTGTTTGATACTACAGGATAAAATTTTGTAATGTACCAAGTGGTGCAGGGGTGTTGGACCCCCTCCACACTTGGATTGTTTGTAACGAATCGTATTTGCCATCTGTAGATGCCTGTCATACACCGCGTTTTCTCTAAGTACGGGAAATGTGGGCTGAGGGATTATGGATAGGTAAATACAGGGGAAGGTTATTTGTGGGGGGTCAGAAATTTTGCTCACCTTGGTTGGACACTTCAAGCAAGTTTCAGTATCCTAGGGGGGACTGAAGGATTCAAAAATTTCATACATCTCCCCCCTACCCCCAAAGATTTATTTGGTTTTTTAAAAGAAACCCTGGTCAGACTGAGTTTTAAAATCCAGGGCACAACAAAATGGCTGTGGTCAGACCTCGTGACCGAAAGCCTGTCAGTTTCAATTCCGACCCTGGCAAGCTAACAGCTTGTGCATTTCAATGTCTGCAGCAAGGAGATCACGAAACCAGACAAGACTTTTACATATGCATTGGGGACAAACCCAATTACAATCAAACCTACGCATAAAGGCCATCAAGGTGTTTGCTCAAACAATCAAAATAATTAGCGGGGCCGTCGAGACGGGGCTGGCCCCCATCAAAGAACCTCTTGGACAAAGGAGAGCAGTTACAGAACCGGCAGGAACCGATTACCGGCCATCCAAGTCGATGGGCCAAGATCGATACCTTTTGTTTAATTCCAGCCTGCTCAAATCAGACAAAAGAATGAGCTGATTGAGCATAGAGATAAGGGCTACCGGGGGGGGGTATAACTAGACCCTCGAGAAGCCATTCTCTCTCTCTCGCCTCGCCTCCTGTGCCCTGCCTCGCCATCAACCAAGGAAGAAGACCATCGAAGGAGAGCCCGTCCAGAGAGGTAGGATACCCTGTCAGAGACCTTTTAATTACTGGGGTATCTCTACCTGGACGGTGAAGTCTGTGCAACAGCGGGACCACGTGACATCAGCAGGCAACAGGGCAAGGGGGCAAGGCTTTCTTTCAACATCTCAGACCGATGAGCATTATACTTCTGACCCATCGCAAGATAATCTAGCTAGGTGTAGAGGGTGGGAGTTAAGGGGATTGCTGCATTGTCATTTTAGCCATTTTCCCTCAATGTGCCGTTTCTCCTCCCCTGTTAAGTGTAAGTGTACTGCATTCATATCATCCTTTTGTATAGTATTGTTATCTTATTTTCTCTGTTAATAAATTTTGGTTTTCTTTGTACCAAACCACTGGTCTGCTCGTTTGTCTATATCGCTATCTGCCAATAAGCCCAGGGATCAGAACTAAGGGGTGAGCGATTCGAACCGCTCAGAGATAAGGCAGCTGGAGACATAACCGACTGGCCAAAGCAAGTAGCAAAACCCCCTACACAACCTCAGTGAGCAAACAGGAAGGAATAGAGAACCGTGGCTACGGTGCAATGTTTCTACCGAGAGCAGAACAGCTTGGCTTTCCTTTCACCAATGTTGAGTTGCAGAAAGCGCTGGTCTTAGGGTTATAGAAACAGGAGTAGGCCATTCAGCCCCTTGAACCTATTTCGCTGTTCAATTAGATCATGGCTGATCCATAACTCAACTCCATTTACCTGCCTTTGTTCCAGATCCCATGCTACCCTTAACTAATAAAGATTCATCAAGCTCAGTCTGAAAATGTCCATCGTCCTAGCATCCACAGGCTTTTGGGGAGATAATTCCAGATTTACTCCACCCTTTGTGTGAAAAAGTGCTTCCTCATTACACTCCTGAAAAGCCAAACTCTAATTTTAAGGCTGTGCCCCCATGTTCTAGATTCCCTGACCAGAATAAATAGTTTCTCGGTATCTACCCTATCAAATCCTTTAATCATTTTAAATACCTCAATTAGATCACCCCACAACCTTATAAATTCAAGGAAATAAAAGCCAAGTTTATGCAACCTGTCCACATAATGTAATCCTTTCAGCCTGGTATCATTCTGGTGAATCTGTGCTGTACCCCCTCCAAGGTCAATATATCCCTGCTGAGGTGCGGTGCAAAAACTGAACACAGTACTCCCAGAAGGGGTCTGACCAAGGCTCTGTACAACTGAAGCATAAGTTCCTCCCTTTTGTATTCTGGCTCCATTGAGAGAAAGGCAGCACGGTGGCATAGTGGTTAGCACTGTTGCCTCACAGCGTCAGGGACCCGGGTTCAAATCCGGCCTCGGGTGACTGTCTGTGTGGAGTTTGCACATTCTCCCCGTGTTTGCGTGGGTTTTCTCCGGGTGCTCCGGTTTCCTCCCACAGTCCAAAGATGTGCGGGTTAGGTTGATTGGCCATGATAAAAATTGGCCCTTAGTGTTAGGGGGGATTAAATACGTGGGGTTACAGGGTTACGGGGATAGGGCTTGGGTGGGATGGCTGTCAGTGTAGGGACCGGGTGCTAGGGTTTGGATGATCAGCCATGATCTCGTTGAATGGCGGAGCAGGCTCGAAGGGCTGAATGGCCTACTCCTGCTCCTATCTTCTATGTTTCTATTCCATTAGCCTGCTTGATTTATTTCTTATACCTATGCACTAGCTTTTAGTGATTTGTGTATATGGACACTCAGATGGTGAAAAGCTGAGGCCCCAATATCGATCTCTGGGGAATACCACTTGTCACATCCCGCCAGAGTACATTCACTTTATCCCTACTCTCTGTCTGTTACCTCACAACCAATTACCAAATACTAGAGGTTACAAAAATAATAAAAGGACAAAACTAAAGGCTCTGCATCTGAATGCATGTAGCATGCGAAACAAAACAGATGAACGGATAGCGCAAATAGAAATAAATAAATATGATCTGATAGCCATTACAGAAACATGGCTGCAGGATGACATAGATTGGGACCTGAATATTGAAGGGTACATGACATTTAGGAAGGACAGGAAGGTGGGAAAAGGTGGGAGGGGTGGCTCTGTTAATTAATGATAGTATTAGCACAATAGAGAGGGATGACCTAAGTTCAGGAAACCAGGATGTATAGCGGTTTGGGTAGAGATGAGAAATAATAAAGGCAAGAAGTCACTTGTGGGAGTGGTGTACAGGCCCCCTAACAGTAACCACATGGTAGGATGGAGTCTAAAGGAAGAAATAATGGGAGCTTGTTAGAAGGGTACGGCAATAATCATGGGGGATTTTAATCTGCATATAGACTGGAAAAAACAGATGGGCAAAGGTAGCATAGATGAAGAGTTCGTGGAATGTTTTCGGGATAGTTTCTTACAACAGCACGTTCTGGAGCCAACCAGAGAGCAGGCCTGGTATTGTGCAATGAGATAGGATTAATTAATAACCTCATAGTGAAGGCGGCCCTAGGTAGCAGTGATCATAATGTGATTGAATTTTACATTCAGTTTGAGAGAGAGAAGAGTGGGTCCAAGACTAGTATTTTAAACTTAAATAAGGGCAATTATGAGAGCATAAAAGCAGAGCTAGCTAAAGTGAACTGGCAAATTAGGTTAAGGGATAGGTCAATAGAGTTGCAGTGGCAGACATTTAAGGGGATATTTCAAAATACACAGAATATATACATTCCAACAAGAAAGGAAAATTCCAAGGGGAGGACCCACCATCCGTGGTTAACTAAAAAAGTTAAAGATAGTATTAAACTTAAAGAAAAAGCATATAATTGTGCAAAGATGGGTGGCAGGTCAGAAGATTGGACAGAATATAAAAAACAGCAAAGAATGACTAAAAGATTACTGTAATGAGAGAAAAATTAGAGTACGAGAGAAAGCTAGCTAGAAATATAAAAACAGATTGTAAGAGTTTCTATAGATATTTTAAAAAGAAAAGAGTTAACAAAGTGAGTGTTGGTCCTATAAAAAGTGAGTCTGGGGAATTAATAATGGAAAATAAGGAGATGGCAGTTGAATTGAACAGGTATTTTGCATCGGTCTTCGCTATAGAGGATACAAGTAACATCCCAGAAATAGCTGTAAATCAGGAAATGGAAGGGAGGGAGGAACTCAAGAAAATTATAATCACCAGGGAAGTGGTACTGAGCAAATTGTTGGGGCTGCGGGCTGACAAGTCCTCGGGTCCTGATGGACTTCATCCCAGTGTCTTAAAAGAAGTGGCTAGTGAGATAGTTGATGCGTTGGTTTTAATTTTCCAAAATTCCCTAGATTCGGGGAAGGTTCCATTAGATTAGAAAATAGCAAATGTAACTCCTTTATTCAAAAAGGGAGGAGACAGAAAGCAGGAAACTACAGGCTAGTTAGCTTAACATCTGTCATAGGGAAGATTTTAGAAGTTATTATTAAAGACGTTATAGCAGGGCACTTAGAAATGTTCAAAGTAATCAGGCAGAGTCAACATGGTTTTGTGCAAGGGAAATCATGTTTAACCAATTTATTGGAGTTCTTTGAGGAAGTAACATGTGCTGTGGATAAAGGTGAACCGGTGGATGTACTGTACTTGGATTTCCAGAAGGCTCTTGATAAGGTACCACATCAAAGGTTATTGTGGAAAATAAAAGCTCATGGTGTAGGAGGTAATATATTGGCATGGATAGAAGATTGGCTAGCTAACAGGAAACAGAGAGTAGGCATAAATGGGTCATTTTCTGATTGGCAAGATGTAACGAGTGGTGTGCCATAGGGATCAGTGCTGGGGCCTCAACTTTTTACAATTTATATAAATGACTTGGATGAAGGGACCGAAGGTATGGTTGCTAAATTTGCTGATGACACAAAGATAGGTAGGAAAGTAAATTGCGAAGAGGACATAAGGAGGCTACAAAGGGATATAGATAGGTTAAGTGAGTGGGCAAAGAACTGGCAAATGGAGTATAATGTGGGAAAATGTGAAGTTGTCCATTTTGGCAGGAAGAATAAAAAAGCATATTATCTAAATGGTGAGAGATTGCAGAGCTCTGAGATGCAGAGGGATCTGTGTGTGCTAGTGCATGAATCGCAAAAGGTTACTATGCAGGTACAGCAAGTAATTAGGAAAGCTAATAGAATGTTATCGTTTATTGCAAGGGGAATTTAATACAAAAAGGTCATTGGTGAGACCACATCTGGAGTACTGTGTACAGTATTGGTCTCCTTATTTAAGGAAGGATGTAAATGCGTTGGAAGCAGTTCAGAGAAGGTTTACTAGACTAATACCTGGAATGGGCGGGTTGTTTTATGAGGAAAGGTTGGACAGGCTAGGCTTGTATCCACTGGAGTTCAGAAGAGTAAGAGGTGACTTGATTGAAACATATAAGATCCTGAGGGATCTGGACAGGGTGGATGTGAAGAGGATGTTTCCTCTTGTGGAAGAATCGAGAGCTAGGGGTCACTGTTTAAAAATAAGGGGTTGCCCATTTAAGACAGAGATGAGGAGAAATTTTTTCTCACAGAGGGTCGTGAGTCTTTGCAACTCTTCCTCAGTGGGCAGTGGAAGCAGAATCTTTGAATATTTTTAAGGCAGAGCTAGATAGATTCTTGGTAAGCAAGGTGGTGAAAAGTTATCAGGGGTAGGCGGGAATGTGGAATAATTGGATCAGCCATGATCTTATTGAATGGCGGAGCAGGCTCGAAGGGCCGAGTGGTCTACTCCTGCTCCTAATTCGTATGTTTGTATGTATGTTTGTAACCCATGTCACATGGTCACCTCAAATTCCGTGTGCTTTAATTTTTGCTAATAAGCTCTTGTGCTGATCCTTATCAAATACTTTCTGGAAGTCCATAGGGACAGCACCTATAGATAGTCCCCTCTCCACCAGGTTAGTGACCTCCTCAAAAAATTCAACTAGATTAGTCAGACATGCCCTACCCTTCATAAATCCATGCTGACTCTCTTTAGTCAGCTCATATTTGTTTAAATGCTTAGTTATATCCCTGATTATAGATTCCAGTAACTTCCCTACAACTGACATTAAGCTGACAGGTCTGTAGTTTCCTGGTTTCTCCCTCCCTCCCTTTCCTGAATCTAAAGTGTTGGAAAATTATGACTAATGCATCTACAATTTTTCTACCTGTTTCTTTTAATACCTTGGGGTGGAAACCATCAGGTTCAGGAGATTTGTTTATCTCAAGTCCCATTATTTTCTCCATTAACTTTAAAAAAAAACTTGTATTAAATGCATTAAGTTCCTCCTCATTACTTTTTTTTAGGTCCCTTGTATCACTGGTATTTTGTATTCTACCGCTAATGTGAAAACAGATACAAATCAAGAGGGGGCCAATTCATTAAATATATTCAAGAAGGAGTTAGATATATTTCTTAAGGCTAAAGGGATCAAGGGATATGGGGAGAAGGCAGGGACAGGGTACTGAATTTGGATGATCAGCCATGATCTCATTGAATGGCGGAGCAGGCTCGAGGGGCCGAATGGCCTACTCCTGCTCCTATCTTCTATGTTTCTATGTAAAATATCAATTTAACAAGTCTGCCATTTCCTTATTATCCATTATAGTATCACCTGCATCTGTCTTTAATGGGCCCACGTTCCCCCCTACCATCTCTTTCTCTTGATATATTTATAAAAAAATCTTTTACTGTTAGCTTGCAAGTTTACAACTTGATGCAGTTGGACAGCATAGCATTGGTCATGGAGTTGAATCTGGTCGTGAAAACTGAGAAATAGGAGGGGGCCAAGAATGGAAAGTTGGGCATAACAGCAAGGTTAAAACAAAGTAGGAGCGAAGGTAAGATAAGTCATGAAATAGTGGTTAGGTGTCAGCCTTGTGTGAGTTTTAAAAGCCTAAAAGTTGCAGGAGAAAGGGAAAACTAAGAGATGTCAGGGGTGCCACTGTTTTGAGGCCTTGGGAAATAATAGGTTAGAATGAATGATGCAGTGAATAATGGTTAAAGCCCCTGTCCCCATTGCAGTCAGTTTCTTGCTGGTTTTTTTCAGTCCAGAGAGTTCCAAGTCTTATTCTCGAAGTTGTAGTTCTCTTTTGCAGTCAGATCTCAGTTGGTGGATCCATCACAATTAAATTACAGCTCCCTCACTTTGTTGGGCTGTGTATGGTTCCTGGTAATCAAAGTGAGAAGAAGGAGACACAACTCTCATTTACTTGGTCTACACTGTAGTGCATTGATAGATGTAAATTGTTTAAGAAGGTAAACTCACATAAGCTGTGGAAATTTTATTTACGAACCTATATGGTTTATAATTCTGTAATTGTTAACACAGCAGTTTAAAGTGAATAGTTAATGAAAAATATCCCTCTCAGTTTGCCAGTAAATATTTATAGTTTCTAAACTGTATTTTTATTTGCTGAACAATGGGTTGCTTGGTACCAGTGCTTTGTAATATGTCTAACATTATAGCGCTAGTATATACACATTACACACTGACAATACTGGAAATCGGGTTTTCATTTCGAGGGACAGGCTTAGGGACGACAGGAGGTCAATGAATTCAGAGGCGAGTGGGCAAGGGGAGCTGAGATGAAGGTTGAAATTCCCACGAGGGGGCTATGTCTCCAGATCCATACTGAATCTTTGTAATCCATATTGAAGCTCTCTGCCTCTCTACCCCTCTTTCCTCCTTTAAGATGCTCCTTAAAACCTACCTCTTTAACCAAGCTTTTGGTCACCTATCCTAATTTATCCTTATGTGGATCGGTGTCAAATTTGTTGTCTTAAAATACTCCTGTGCAGCGCCTTGGGACGTTTTACTATGTTAAAGGCGCTATATAAATACACGTTGTTGTTGTTTCCATTTGGCTTGGGGGGAATCATTTAACTGAGATTCCCTGTAATATTCTTTTTATCTGTATCTATTCTCTGTAAAGCTTTCATCTTTTCTTTTGCTAGAATTGACCCAGAATGCTCTGGTTTCCCATTTCTTGTCAACTATTTCTCTGTGATGCTTTCATTTCTTGGAGGTGTTCACAGGAAGGCAGATTATTATCTGAACGGCAATAGATTGGGAGAAGGGGAAGTGCAATGAGACCTGGGTGTCCTTGTGCACCAGTCGCTGAAGGTAAGCGTGCAGGTGCAGCAGGCGGTTAAGAAGGCAAATGGTATGTTGGCCTTCGTAGCGAGAGGACTCGAGTACAGGAACAAGGATGCCTTGCTGCAGTTGTACAGGGCCTTGGTGAGACCACACCTTGAGTATTGTGTGCAGTTTTGGTCGTCTTATCTGAGGAAGGATGTTCTTGCCATGGAGGGAGTGCAGCGAAGATTCACCAGACTGATACCTGGGATGGCAGGAATGACGTATGAGGAGAGATTGGGTCGATTGGGCTTATACTCACTGGAGTTTAGAAGAATGAGAGGGGATCTCATTGAAACTTATAAAATTCTAACAGGACTAGACAGACTAGATGCAGGAAGGATGTTCCCGATGGTCGGTGAGTCCAGAACCAGGGGTCACAGTCTAAGGATAAGGGGTAAGCCATTTAGGACAGAGATGAGGAAGAATTTCTTCACCCAGAGAGTGGTGAACCTGTGGAATTCTCTACCACAGAAGGCAGTAGAGGCCAATTCATTAAATATATTCAAGAAGGAGTTGGATATATTTCTTAAGGCTAAAGGTATCAAGGGATATGGGGAGAAGGCAGGAACGGGGTACTGAATTTGAATGATCAGCCATGATCTCGTTGAATGGCGGAACAGGCTCGAGGGGCCGAATGGCCTACTCCTGCTCCTATCTTCTATGTTTCTATGCAATGACCTAGCTGCTTATGAGGATGTGTCACCACCTTGTTCTTTCTCAGAGGAGTGTAAACATGATGCTGTTGTTTCACGTTACACCACCACCCGCCTCTGCCCGCCCCCACCCCGCCACATCATGGGTTCTCATAACAATGAGATACAGTCACTTTGCTCCTCACAGTGATTCACTGAGGTGATTTCATTCCTCACAGGAAGTGAACACACCACCATTTCAGAGCTTTATTTTATGTTGTTTGTTACAGTGATTTAATGTTATATTCTTATACCTTAGTTCATTGTGATGCTCCCATATCTCAGAGGAATTTTGTTGCAGTGTTCTTGATTATTACACGTCTTGATATACTGCTCCTGTTTTCCGCTATCATTTTACTGGAACACTACTTTAGTTCCTCACAGAGATTCAATGCAGACCCTTGTGTCGTCTGCAGCGCTCAAATCAATTTGCTGTTTGGTCTTCATTTCCCACAGGGATTCTCCATAATACATTGCAATGCTGTGATTTATTGTGATTTGCAGCAATGCTCCATTTGTCAGTTTCCAGTTTCTCTATTTGCTGCTGCTGTGTGACCTCTCGCAGAGACCAGCTGCGCTAATAGATTCATTGCACTCAGAGATGTACCGTAATCTCGTCATTGTTTTTATTTTGCAGAAAAGGAGAACATCAGAATAAAAAAAATGGAAGGTACAAATTCTGACCAGATTTAATTTTCAGAAATTAAGTGGAATGTTGTTAGAAACGTGGGAACAGTAATAGACCATTCAGCCTCTCGAGCCTGCTCTGCTATTCAATTAGATCATGGCTGATCGGTACCTCAACTCGATCTATCCACCTTAGCTCCCTATCCCCTGATACCCTTACCTAACAAAAATCTATCAATCTCAGGCTTGTAAGCTCCAATTGTCCCAGTATCCACTGACTTTTGGGGGACACAATTCCAGATTTCTACAACCCTTTATCTGAAAAGGAGTTTCCTGATTTCACTCCTGAACGGCCTAGCTCTAATTTTAAGATTATGCCCCCTTGTTCTTGGTTCCCCAACCAGGAGATATAGTTTCTCTGTCCTTGGAGTGTCAGCTGTGGCTCAGTGGGTAGCACACTTGCCTCTGTGTCCCGAAGGTTGTGGGTTCAAATCCCCCTCCAAAGGAACTTGAGCGCATAAAGCTAGGCTGACACTCCACTCCAGTGCAGTGCTGATGGAGTGCTGCACTGTCAGAAAGTGCCGTCTTTCGGATGAGACATTAAACTGAGGCCCTGTCTCCTCTCTGAAGTGGATGTTAAAGATCCCATGGCACTATTTCGAAGAAGAGCAGGGGAGTTATTCCTGGTGGTCAGGCCAATATTTATCCCTCAAACAACATAACAAAAACAGATTAACTGCTCATGATCACATTGCTGTTTGTGAGATCTTACTGTGTGCAAATTGGCTGCCGTGTTTCCCATATTACAACAGTGACTATGCTTCAAAAAAGTACTTCATTGGCTGTTAAGCGCTTTGAGATGTCAGGCGGTCGTGAAAGTCTTTCTTTTCTCAAATACCTCGATCAGATCACCCCTCAATCTTCAAGAGAATACAAGCTATGTTTATGCGACCTATCCTCATAATTTGAATCTGCACTGCACCCTCTCCAAAGCCAATATCACCTTCCAGCGGTGAGGCGTCCAGAACTGAACACCATACCCCAGGTGGGGTCTGACCAAGGCTCTATACAACGAAAGCATAACTTCCTTCCCTTTGCATTCCAGCCCTGTTGAGGCATTAGCCTTTTTGATTGCTTTTTGTACCTGTCTACTGGCTTTTAATGGTTTGTGTACATGGACTCTTTCATCAAGGGAAATAAATCAATAGAGCAACGGTACAATGGCGTCTGGGCACCCTGCATTAATCAGAAAGCTGCGCTGTGTCCAATGGTATCTGCAGTGTTTTCACTAGGATTTAAGGAACGTGTAATGCATCCTAGCACAATAAAGGTGGACTCAACTGAAGTAGTCAAAAGGGGAAAGGTACAGATTCCTAATTTGTAGAGGGCTTGAGCTAGGAGGATCTGAACATGGACCTATTCTATAGTGCAAGCTGGATGAATGACCTTTTCCTCATTGCTACCTTTTCATTCACTGTGATGGCCTCATTTCCTGCAGACGCTTATCGCAATATCTGTTTACATAAACATAGAACATAGGAGCAGGAGTAGGCCATTCGGCCCCTCGAGCCTGCTCCGCCATTCAACGAGATCATGGCTGATCATCCAAATTCAGTACCCTGTCCCTGCTTTCTCCCCATATCCCTTGATCCCTTTAGCCTTAAGAAATATATCTAACTCCTTCTTGAATATATTTAATGAATTGGCCTCAACTGTCTTCTGTGGTAGAGAATTTCACAGGTTCACCACTCTCTGGGTGAGGAAATTCCTCCTCATCTCAGTCCTAAATGGCTTACCCCTTATCCTTAGACTGTGACCCTGGTTCTGCACTCCCCCGCCATCGGGAACAGCCTTCCTGCATCTAGTCTGTCTAGTCCTGTTAGAATTTTATAAGTTTCAATGAGATCCCCTCTCATTCTTCTAAACTCTTGCAAATATAAGCCTAATCGACCCAATCTCTCTTCATACGTCATTCCTACCATCCCAGGTATCAGTCTGGTGAATCTTCGCTGCACTCCCTCCATGGCAAGAACATCCTTCCTCATATAAGGCGACCAAAACTGCACACAATACTCAAGGTGTGGTCTCACCAAGGCCCTGTACAACTGCAGCAAGACATCCTTGCTCCTGTACTCAAATCCTCTCGCTATGAAGGCCAGCATACCATTTGCCTTCTTAACCGTCTGCTGCACCTGCATACTTACCTTCAGCGACTGCTGCACAAGGACACCCAAGTCTCATTGCACTTCCCCTTTTCCCAATCTATTGCCGTTCAGATAATAATCTGCCTTCCTGTTTTTGCCACCAAAGTGGATAACATAGCATTTATACACATTATACTGCATCTGCCATGCATCTGCCCAATCACCCAACCTGTCCAAATCGTACTGGAGTTTCTCGGCATCCTCCTCACAGCACACACGCCCACCCAGCTTTGTGTTGTCTGCAAACTTGGAGATATTACATCTAGTTCCCTCATCTAGATCATTAATATATATTGTGAATAACTGGGGTCCTAGCACCGATCCCTGCAGTACCCCACTAGTCACAACCTTCCACTTGGAAAAAGACCCATTTATTCCAACTCTTTGCTTCCTGTCTGCCAACCAGTTCTCTATCCAAGTCAGTACCTTACCCCCAATCCCATGTGCTTTAACTTTGCACGCTAGTCTCTTATGCGGGATCTTATCGAAAGCCTTCTGAAAGTCCAAATACACCACATCCACTGGTTCTCCATTATCTATTCTACCAGTTACATCCTCAAAAAATTCCAGTAGATTAGTCAAGCATGATTTACCTTTTGTAAATCCATGTTGACTTTGTCCGATCCTGTCACTGTTTTCCAAGTGCTCTGCTATTACATCTTTTATAATGGACTCTAGCATTTTCCCCAATACCGATGTCAGGCTTACCGGTCTGTAATTCCCTGTTTTTTCTCTACCACCTTTTTTAAATAGTGGGGTTACATTAGCTACCCTCCAATCCATGGGAACTGTTCCAGAGTCTATAGAATTTTGGAAGATGACCAGCAATGCATCTACTATTTCTAGGGCCACTTCCTTAAGTACCCTAGGATGTAGATTATCAGACCCTGGGGATTTATCGGCCTTCAATCCCATCAATTTCCCTAACACCATTTCCCTACAAATACTGATTTCATTCAATTCCTCCCTCTCATTAGACCCTATGTTCCCCGACATCTCTGGGAGTTTATTTGTGTCCTCCTTTGTGAAGACAGAACCAAAGTATGTATTTAATTGGTCTGCCATGTCTTTGTTCCCCATTATAAATTTCCCTGATTCTGACTGCAAGTGACCTACCAATCTTTTTCTCTTCACATATCTATGGAAGCTTTTACAGTCAGTTTTTATGTTCCCTGAAAGCTTACTCTCATACTCTATTTTCCCCCTCTTAATTAATCCCTTTGTCCTCCTTTGCTGAATCCTAAACTGCTTCCAATCCTCAGGTTTGCTGCTTTTTCTGGTCAATTTATATGTCCTCTCCTTGGATCGTATGCTATCCCTAATTTCCCTTGTTAGCCAATGTTGAGTCACCTTTTTTGTTTTACTTTTATGCCAAACAGGGATGAACAAATTCTGTAGTTCATCCATGCGATCTTTAAATGTTTGCCATTGCCTATTCACCGTCAACCCTTTAAGTAACATTCCCCAATCCATCCTAGCCAACTCGTGCCTCATACCTTCATAGTTTCCTTTATTTAAATTCGGTACCCAAGTCTCTGAATCAACTACTTCACTCTCCATCTTATTGAAGAATTCTATTATATTATGTTTGCTCCTCCCCAAGGGGCCTCGCACAACAAGATTGCTAATTAATCCTTTCTCATTACATAATACCCAGTCTAAGATGGCCTGATCTGTGGGGATTCACAGCAGTTCTTATTTCTCACAGAAATTAACTCCTTTTTTCTCACAGGGGTTTGTAGTGACTGGGAGAAAAGACTCTGCAGTCCATCTGGTCAGTCCCAAAGACTAATACTTCTTAATCGCCCACTCCCTCAAATAGCTATCCAGTTTTCCTTTACATTTTTCCACACTAGCTGCCTCCACTGCCCTCCCTGGCCAATCTGTTCCGACACATTCAACACTCTCTGCACTTACTTTAGATAAAACAAAGTAGTTTTATCTAAACGGGAATAAAAACAGAAAATGCTGGAAACACTCTGCAGGTCAGGCAGCATCGGTGGAGAGAGAAACAGAGTTAACGGTGACCTGCCATCTTCTTTGACTTGGCTGATCAAAGTTGAATTTAATAATAATATGATCTGTGGAATTTTAACAACTTTACAGGTTAATATTCTGAGATCATGATCAGATGTTTCCTATGGGATATGCATTTTTCCTATATTTTCCTTGCATATACTCACAGGGTGAGAATGCCAAGTACTTCAATCCAAAGTGTTTATACATCAAAAAATTACCATGGATCGATAGGAAAAATACATAGCGTAGGAAAAGTAAGATTTGAAACTTACCTTACATTGTTCTCACTTGGCTTTGATTTTCTCTTTCCTTTTTTTCTTAGCTTTGATTTTTTTCTCTGGAGTGTATTTTCTTTCTGTTGTTGCTTTCCTTTTTACTGATCATGGCTGCTTTACCATTTTTCTGGTACTTCTCTCTCTGGTTTTTCCTCTATTCATTTTTTTCTTTGTTCTAATCTCTCTCTGTCAGCTGCGGGTCCTGTAGATACAATCTGCAACAGTGCACAGCAGAGGATTACAAGAGAACGGTGGTATGGTGGTTATGTTACTGGAGTTGTAATCCAGAGAGCTGGACTAATGATCCAGAGATATAAGTGCAAATCCCACCACTGAGGAATTTAAATTCAATTAATTAAATAAATCTGGAATTATAAAGCTAGTATCAGTAATGGTGACCATGAAACTACTGGATTGTTATAAAAACCCATCTGGTTCACTGATGTCCTTCAGGATCTGGCCCATATGTGACTCCAGAACCACAGCAATGTGGTTGACTCTTAACTGCCCTCTGAAATGGCCTAGCAAGCTACTCAGTTGTATTCAAGAAGGTGGTGTACCACCACCTTCTCGAGGGCAAATATGGATAGGCAATAAATAATTGCCAACAACGTCCACGTCCCAGGAATGAATTAAAAAAAAGATATAGACCAGGAAAGCCATTTGGCTCATTCATCTAGGAAGAAACTACTTTCCTAATCACACCGTCCAATTGTCTCTGAAATGATTTTAGGAGTTTTACCACTAACGTACTCATACTTTGATCATTCTTCATGTGACAAACCTCCTAACATTGGTGTTATATTTGTCTTTCTGAAGTTTGAGCCTGTGCTGCTTTGCCCTACCGTTAACAGTTCAGCTTGAAGTGGTGTTCCAATTTACATTCTCTATACTTGGTTTTAATCCCAGCTCACCGAGAACTCTGTGTCAAGCTGTACAATCCCCTGAGATTGCTGCGTTCCTCCAATTCTGGCCTCTTGTGCATCCCTGATTTTCAACACCATACCATTGGCGGCCTGCCTTCAGCTGCCTAGGCCCTAAGCTCTGGAATTCCCTCCCTAAACCTCTCTACCTCTCTCTCCTCCTTTAAGATGCTCCTTAAAACCTACCTCTTTGACCAAGCTAGGGAAACATTCGCAGGGCTATGGGGAAAGGGCAGGAGAGTGGGACTAATTGGATAGCTCTTTCAAAGAGCCGGTCCAGGCATGATGGGCCAAATGGCCTCCTTCTATGCTGTATCATTCTATGATTCTAAAAGCGTTTGGTCACCTGTCCTAATATTCCCATATGTGGCTCGGTGTCAAATTTTGTTTGATAACGCTGTTGTGAACAGCCTTGGGCATTTTACTATGTTAAAGGCGCTATATAAATGCAAGTTGTTGTACTACCCTATCCCACACTAAGACCACGATTTTGCTGATGCTCAGTGGGCGGGTTCGGAGGCGGGTCAGCTGTTAAATTCAAAATGATTGACGGCGGATTGTCAACCCGCCGCGATCCCGCCTCCGTGTAAGTTTCAAGAGTGTCGGGTCTGCGATCTCAGAACAGACCTGACACCAAGCGGCGGGTGAGGGATTTAAAACACTTAGCTCCTTGTTAAGTGCTTGTTAATTGCTTTTTGGACAGCCTTTTCCTATTTTCCGGCATTTTAAACGGGTTTCACGACGTTCGGAGATCATGTCAGGTAAGTATGTTGGGAGTAGCAGCAAACTACATAGTTCACAGCTGCAACTGCAGGAGAAAAGCTGAACTCTCACATCTGTCCACGTTCAAATGTCAGGATTTGGATGACATATTTGATCTGCCTGGAGGCTGTTAGTGTGTGGTCTTAACTCTATATGCACTGTCACCTCCTTGGAGCAAGCTCTTCTCACCATTGACAGATCACGTCTCCCATCTCAAATCCAGCTGCCATCTATTCCAGCAACATAGGTGCCCTTGAAAAAATCTCACCTTGGTCCTCTGAATCCCTCCATGATCAGCCCCAACACCAACGTCACCAGGCACGCCAACATCACCAACAACAACACCAACCTTCTGCACAATCACCTGATGCTGCACAGGACACAGGGCATCAGCACCCGACCATATTGCTGGCCAGGAGGCCAGCAATGGCATCACCATGGTCAGATTTACTTCACTTGACGCTGTACACCCTGGCTGCCACATGATGCGCCAGGTTGGCACCACCCCACACCAACACCATAATACATTCCTACAATGCCCAAGCCGTTTCTTTCACACCCATCACCACTGCGGAGGATACCGTTATGTCTCACCATTCACTGCAACTCACTAAGACACTGCCAAAGGTGAACACAGATCTGTCTAATAAGGCAAAGTGTTGAAAATAAAGATTTCAATGTTTGACAACACATTAACAGAAAATTTACATGAACATTGCATAAAACACCCAAGTGCCTAGGCTTGTGTGCAGTTAGTTGGTATGATTTGGACTAGGATGAGGGTGAGTATAAGGGGTGGCTAGTGAGCTGGGGAAGTGATAATGTAGGTATAGAGGGATGGGTGGAGGTTTTTTAAAATTCGTTCATGGCATCTGGGTGTCGCTGGCAAGGCCAGCATTTATTGCCCATGCCTAATTGCCCTTGAGAAGGTGATGGTGAGCAGCCTTCTTGAACCGCTGCAGTCCGAGTGGTGATGGTACTCCCACAGTGCTGTTAGGGAGCGAGTTCCAGGATTTTGACCCAGCGACGATGAAGGATCGGCGATATACTTCCAAGTCAGGATGGTGTGTGATTTGGAAGGGAACTTGGAGGTGATGGTGTTCCCATGCTCCTGCTGCCCTTGTCCTTCTAGGTGGTAGAGGTTGCTGGTTTGGGAGGTGCTGCCGAAGAAGCCTTGGCAAGTTGCTGCAGTACAAGTTATGTTGGTGTGAGTAAGGATGTGCAGGAGTAGGGTAGGGAAGGCAGAGTGATGGGGATGTGATGAGTGGCACAGCAGGATGTGGTTGAGTGTAGCTTTGCAGTAATGTTTCGTGATCTACTGAGATAATTGAAAGGTTTGTGCCACTGTGGCCTGGTCCTCCTGATGATATCTCTGTTTTTGCCCTCCTGTGCAATGTGCAACCAGGCTGCGTTGGTGTCCTGGGGTGGTCTCTTCCGCCCATGAGAAGGGAAGAGAACTCCCCTGCGTGCTCTGACTCCCTCCATAAGCATATGGAGGGAGTCATGTGTGAGCCTGGGTGCAGCCATGCACCTCTGTGCAGTGCTTGTTGGTGTTTGCATTACCTCAATGCTATAGAACTCTGATAGCACAACTGTCAAAATCAATGTGGCCGTGGTCCCTTTAAGGAAACCGGCTGATGACACGTCATCGAATGACATCATCAGACCTGCTTCCTTCAATTGGCCGGGATCCTCGCAGGGCGGGCTTAACAAGGCCCATCTATGGAAAATTACGGCAATTAAGGACAGGCATTAAATACAGGCCTTGCCAGTGATGTCCACATCCCGTGAATGAATTAAAAAAAAAATCATTTTCAGAGAGCGGCTGCAGACAGGAGCGGGACCGGAACCCGCCAACCAGCTCTCCCGCCGCCATCCCGCCTCCTCAGGGAAAATCCTGCCCTAAGTCCGTCTCACCTAACATCTGACCTCGCTGACCTCCACCCGTCTCTCAGCACATTGACTTCAAAATCCATGAACTACTAAGGGAGAAGAAGCGGCCTAAGTCGAATGGGAGATTCTATCAGTTTCTGCAACCTTTGCTTTTGCTTTTCATTTTTTTCACCTCCTTCTTTGCATTGGGTTGAGCATTCAAACAGTAGGCAAAGTCTGCACACCATTTTTGCTCGTTTCTGGATGCTGATTGTCAGTCCCAAGCAGTTTTCCTTGTTTCTCATCATTTTAGTGACAAGTAACTCCCAAGTTGCTCTCGGTGACAGGAGATTTGTTTTCCACCTGGAGAGGTCATTGCTGCCGAAGCTGTTACTGTTGCTTTCTTCGTCTTCGGTAATCTTTTATTCATTTCATTACATTCTGCAGGCTGCTGGCTCAAGGCAGCGTGTTTATTTATTACCCCAGCATTGAAGCTACCTATTTATAGCTCCACATCATCCCAGCATCGAGGACGAGGTTAATTTTTTAATAAATTACGAAATAATTTACAGCCCTTGTTAATATTGCATGTAATAAGCAAAGCTTTAAAAGCTTTGACCAGGAACAGAATACTAAAACGGTGGCATAATCCAAATCCATAATGCATTGCAAATGAGTAATCGTGTTGAAAATTGATGTAATTTAACAATAAATCATCATGTATGATGTATAGATTGCAGCGAAGGAAGACCTCAAGTAACACGCCTGCAGAGGGAGCTATTGGTGGAGATACAATGGCCCAGAAATTCGGGTCAGGGGCTTCTCGCGGGTGTAAGCCCCCGACCTGCACTTACCTTGCGCGCCGGCAGTTGAGCTGTAGGGCCCTGTGGAATTCCGCTCCGGGGCCTGGCCCAGCTGCCGGCGCGCTGTGCTTGCGTGTCCCAGGGGCGTAGTTAGTGCGATGCGTCCCCTGGGATCACGTGAGCTATGGGCAGCCAATCGGAGGAGGGAAAAGCCCATTCATAAGATTGACAGGAAGACCTGTCTAAACTTATGAATACTACGGGCCTCAAAATAGCATTAAACCTGCAAATAATTTTTTTTAAAAATCACACTTTTTCAACAAACTACAAATTACATTAAATAACTATTTTAAACAATGGGCCAGAAATTGGTGAACGGGGTTTGCCGCGCGTGCAAGCCCCGTATATGCACTTACCCCGCGCTACTGCCGATCAGCTCCAGGGACGCCTGGTCTTGATGTTTGAAAAAGAAGAATCCCGGGCAGCGTATGACGTCACGCCGCCCAGGAGTGCAGCCAGCGCGAAGCCAGGAGCGTGCAGTGCAAGTGAGACACGCCCCTTGAGGTCTCAGTTTCACTGGACACACCCCCAATGTTTCTGCCAAGCTGCTAAGCATTTTTACATGCAAAGCAGCAGTTTAAATAGGTTTTTGGAAGTTTTATGAAGATTTTGGTAACTTTTATAAACTTTTTCAAATGTTTACATTATTTTGAGTAATCTGAAGTAGTTTTAAAGAGAATTAAAGCAATTTAAAGACTTTTAAAAGCCCTAAAAGAATTTTTTTAATTCCATTTATTTATTTAGCAATGTCGTTGTCATACGTGTCTTCACACTGTTCCCTTTGGGGAACTGTATGAAGTGGTGGAAGGATTTATGGCCATGATTAACGCTCATTCCGTGACCGTAACCATCTTTGAACCAGCCATTAGGGCGGTTAGTCCTATGGCAGGAGGGTTTTACGGGCTCCCACAAGCTATACAAGGAGGGGGGGCCACCCACACCCACGGACGCAAATATCCCACTGGATGTCAACCCAGAATTTAGAGCCGGAGCTCCGACTCCACTTGCCGGGACTGTCTGGAGCGGGGTTCGAAACCCTACCCTGATCTGGCCCAGCGGCGGGGATCCTACCGCTATGACAAAGGCCCAATCCGATTAGCAACGTGAAATGGCAGCATAGGGCTCCAGTCACGGGGAGGGAAAAGGCGCAGGAAACGTATGGGTGTCACCTTTTGTGCGGAGTGGGCCTTTTGCGTAGCAGTAAGCATCCCCGCCGCTGGGCCAGAAGGAGTAGGGTTTTGAACCCCACTCCAGACAGTCCCGGCAAGTGGAGTCGGAGCTCCAACTTTAAATTCTGGGTGGACATCCAGCGGGATACTTGCGTCCGTGGGTGTTGGTGGCCCCCCCCCCTCAGATGGGTTGTGGGAGCCCGTAAAACCCTCCTGCCATAGGACTAACCACCCTAATGGCTGGTTCAAAGATGGTTACGGTCACGGAATGAGCGTTAATCACGGCCATAAATCCTTCCACCACTTCATACAGTTCCCCAAAGGGAACAGTGTGAGGATACGTACGATGATGACCTCTTGCGCAATGCACCTCCTTGGACCCTCAGTCGCAGATGCGAGGGGGCAAGTCGTGCAATTGTTAAATTTTTCATTTTATTGACATGTAAAATGTTGGCCCAGTAATTCCCTTCCAAATGCGCGAGTACGGTCGGGGTACTTACGCATCTGGCCGGATGAAATGCCGGTTTTCAGCATGCACAGTGCATGTGGGGAAAACCGGCATTTCCTGTCCTCTGAACGAAGGGGTTCAGAGGCAGAACGCGTGCGACTGCACAGGCAGCGCGTGCGCAGTATAATTCGCCGCTTTCATTAGTGCTTTCAGTGAGGTCAAGCCATTACAACTTACACATGAAAAAAGCATGGGTACAGTTGCTCCAGAGGCTGCAGGAGGAAGATATTTATTATCGTGGAGCTTCTGAAAGTATGTATGTCTGTATATATTCCTTTGCGTGTTATGTATATATTCCTTTACTTATGTGTATGAATGTATTATTTAATTATGACTTTCAGAGAAAGTAACTTATTGGAAAATCATAATTAAAAACATACATTCATACACATTAGTAAAGGAATATAAAACATACATACATATACGTAAAGGAATATATGTGGACATACATACATAACTCATTCTCACATTCCATTCACACAGCCACAATTGCTCCTTCTACCTACCGTTCTGAAAACCCTTTAAAAAAAAAAAATTTTAACTTTAAAACTTACTTAAAATTTCTTAAAATAACTTCCCTCCCTTTCCCAAACAAAAATATTGCATTTCAGAAGCTCCACGATAAAATATATCTTCCTCCGCAGCCAATGAACAACTTTACACTTGCTTTTTTCAAGTGTAACTTCTAAGGACTTACCCTCACTGAATCCATCATTGAAATCCACAAAGTTCACTGCGCAAGCGCTGCCTGTGCAGTCGCACGCGCTGTGAATAGACCTCGGGTCTGGAAATGCCGGCGTTCCCCGCATGCGCTGTTCCTGCTGAAGGCCGGCATTTCCAACGGCCAAATGCGTGAGTACCCCGACCGTACTCACGCTTCTGGCCGCGAATTTCTGGCCCAATAATTTAAATTTTTGAAAAAAATTATTTTATAAAAAAAACAGGGCTAATAATAAACTTACCTTGCTTTAAGATATTTAAAAATAATAAACCTGTGGAAAAAATGTTTTAATTTTAATTAATTGACCACTTACCTTGTAAAAAGCAGGCCTTATGCCTGCTTTTTAAATGTGTAAATCCTACAGGCTTAACCTCGCGTGAAAACCTGCAAAAAAAACTTAAGTTCAAAGCGCACACGCAGCCTCCCCTGCGCGCGCATTTGACCTCTGAACCCCTTCGTTCAGAGGGTCGGAAGTGCCGGTTTCCCGCGCATGCGCAGTGCATGCAGGAAACCCGCATTTCCATTCGGCCTACGGGTGAGTACCCCATGCGTACTCACCCGTGGAGAGCTGAATTTCTGGGCCATTATTTCCCAATCTGGTTCATTGACCAGGAGATGGGTGGAAGCACTTTCAGGAAGCCTTTGACAAGATACCACACACTACTGGAGAAGATTAAAGGGTGTGGAATTAGGGAGAGTGTGGCAAAATGGATTAAAAACTGGTTAGAAGGGAGGAAACAGAAAGCAGAAGTTAGGGGTATTACATAAAATAATATATCCAGCACAGAAACAGGCCATTCGGCCCAACAGGTCTATGCTGGTGTTTATGCTCCACATGAGCCTCCTTCCACCCTTCTTCATCTCACCCCGTCATAAATCCTTCCATTCCCTTCTCCCTCATGTGTTTATCCAGCTTCCCCTTAAATACATCTATGCTATTTGCCTCAACTACTCCTGCAGAGGAAAGTTGCAAAGGTAGGTCGGGGCAAGGCATTGGGGGATTCAGAAGTGAATTTAGTGGTGTTGGGTTACAGTAAGCCGATGGAAGTAGACAAAGGCAGTGGTTATGTGGGAAGCAGGACTCAGTGTGGCACAGGATGTAGTTATTGTAGTTTCTCAGAGTGGCTGGAAGTGGGTGGTGGTGTCCCACTGGGTTCTGTTCTGGGACCATTTCTGCATACATCAATGATTTGAATATAGGGCCAAAGGGAGTGGTGTCCAAATTTCCAGATGATACTAAAATAGGAGGCACAGTATATAATTCTTGGGACTAAAGGAAGTCGCAAGGGGATACGGATAAGAATGTGGAATGGGCAGAAAAGTGTCAGATGGAATTTAATGTCAGTAAATGTGAGGTGGTACATTTTGGTTTTAAAAAAAAGTAATAATTATACTTTGAATGGGGGAAGGGTTGGGTGATGCGGAAGAACCGAGAGATTGGGAGTTCAGGTTCACAAGACAGCGCAGAGTCACGAGGATTCTGCCTGGTCTGAGCAAACACAAAGAAAGACATGAAAATTTGGGGCTCTTTTCGTTAGAACTGAGAGATTATAGGGTGATTCGATGGAGGTGTTTAAAATTATGAGACAGAGTAGATAGAAACAGGCTGTTTCCAGAGATTAAGGGGTCTAGAACGAGGGGACACAGATATAAAATTAAATGTAAGAGATTTAGGACCGCGAGCAAAATAAACTTTTTTTTTTACACAGAGGGTTATGAGGCTGCGGAATGTACTACCGATGTTGGTGATTGATGCAGGGAACATGTCAACATTTAAGAATAGGTGAGCTAGGTGGTTGAAGGAAAAGGGAATAAAGAGATACTGGAATAGGGCGGGCACATGAGATTAGGACTATTGCTCGTGTGGAAGATAAACATCGACGTGGACTCGTTGGGCTGAACAGCCTGTTTCTGTGTTGTATCTTCTACGTAAGTAGGTCTAAGCCTCCTCAGTGATGGGTGCTAGGTGCTCATATCTAACTCAACTTATTCAACAAGACGCAAAGGTAGTCACTTTGGGGAAATTCGTATAAATAGTTAATGAGTAGTAAAGTTTGTTACTGAGTCTTTGAAATCCGATGGATGGAGATATAAAGAGATAGACACACTTAACCGTTCCCACTACGACCTCATACCCAGCTGAGGGGATGAAGCACTGAAAAGATGGTGCTCAAAACACAGCCTGGGCCCTCTTTTGGCCCACACCACCTCCCTGATTTGTGGCACTCAGTGGACCTATTGCTGCATGTGTCGAAAGGTCAAGTTTAGAGCCGGAGAAGGGTTGTTATGTGTGTTGTAAAAGCTTTTTAAAAAAATCAAACAGATGGATTTGCTTTATGTTCGGTTTGTCAAGGTGACCCTAAAAATAAAGTGAGCTAATACCTCCTGCTAATACTAGAAGGATACTGCAAAATGTGAATCGAATCGTTTTGAATTCAACTGCAAAGCAAAGACACTGTAAGCACTCTAGCAACAATGAAACTGTAACTGCGTAGGCTGAAGAGACTTGCCTGCGTGACTGAGTGGCAATAATATGGACAGCTTCTCTGGCCAGGTATTACTCATCATAAGTGCCTCCTGAGAGGTTATGCTGTGTTACAGCTGCTGCTTTTAGCAAACTTAATCTTTGTTGATTTAAAATTCTTGGAGGAAATTTTGAGCTTGATTGTTTTTTGTCTCATAGCTCATCTCATGCCTGGAGATCAGTGTTGCTGTGCGTCTCTGCGCCTGCTCCAGGGCGTGTGCATGTTGTTTGTGGCATGTTGACCAGAACTGAACGCAGTCAAGTCTGACGTGACCAATGCAATGTAAAGCCTTGGTAGAACTTTCAAAGGCAAAGGGGGTTAAATTGGATAACCCCTGAAAACGGGCGCGGGGATCGGGATGCGCGATTAATCTGCGCCCTCTGATTGAAACGCAGGCAGGATGCCAATATGAGGGACGGGGGTGGGGGGGGGGTCCTTCATGCCATTTAATGTCATTTTCAGTTGTGCGAGGTTAAGATAGGGCGTAAGGCTGCAGCGCGGAGCTTCAAAATGGCAGCGCAGGTGTCAAATCAGTGTTGCACTCTGATTGGTGTCAGGATCTCCATGCTGTCGGTGGGGGTTAGCTGTGGGCGCGCTAACCCTTTTAAATATGGTGTCCGGTGCACTTCCCATCGGAAGTGTGCATGCGTGTTGCGGACGCCATTTTTGTACTTTAAGAGGCCTCGTAGCGCCCAAAAAAAAGGGCGTTACAGAGCCCAATTTCACTCATTTGTACTTGACAGTTTTGCTTTTTTAAGTTCCACATTGTTTAGACATTGAAAGTAGCACATTATTACAATATGTATTGTCTTGTATTTTGGTCTTTTTTAAAATTTTGTGAAGCTAAGACTTCCTTGTTTTGAGGTACTAACCTACATTTTCTGCTTTCGGTATAGTTCATGCTATAATAGCTATTCGGGCTTTAGACAAACTCAAGTGGAAGTGTGATAGCAAAATACTGCAGATGCTGGAAATCCAAAATAACAACAGAAAATGCTGGAAAAACTCAGCAGGCCAGGCAACATCCGTGGAGAGAAATTAGAGTGACGTTTCGGGTCTAACCCTTTTTCAAACTGGAAAGGAAATAAAATAGATCGAAGGCAGGGCTGCGATAGAACAAAAGAAGTAAAAGAAGTAAAAGAGACATTAAGAGGTATTCAAAACCAGACGAGATGGTGATAGGACTAGTGGAGACAAAAGACGGCTCTAGATTAGGTGTGAAGTGTACTGGCAGGATGGGAGACAGCTGCCGTGTGGGAGAGAGAAAAAAAAAGGAAAAGGGGGGGGAAGGGAAGATCCAAAAGAAAGGGGTGAAAAAAAAAAGTTAAAATGTAATAGGGGCCGAGGTTATGATCTGAAATTGTTGAACTCGATATTGAGTCCGGAAGGCTGCAAAGTGCCTAATCGGAAGATGAGGTGCTGTTCCTCGAGTTTACGTTGAGCTTCCGTGGAACAATGCAAGAGGCCAAGGACGGTGAGGTCCGAGTGGAAATGGAGTGGTGAATTAAAATGACAGGCGACCGGAAGCTCGGGGTCACCCTTACGGACTGAACGGAGGTGTTCCGCAAAGCGGTTACCCAATCTGCGTTTGGTCTCCCCAATATAGAGGAGACCACATCGTGAGCAGCGAATACAGTATACTAGATTGCAAGAAATACAAGTAAATCGCTGTTTCACCTGGAAGGGGTGTTTGGGGCCCTGGACAGTGGGAAGGGGGGAGGTATAGGGGCAGGTGTTACATCTCCTGCGTTTGCACGGGAAGGTGCCAGGCGAAGGGGAAGGGCTGTTGGAGGTGATAGAGGAGTGGACTAAGACTTAGCAACATTGCTGAAGCCGTTACATCAGTTGCCAACAGACTAGGGTGTCGCAGAGGGAGCGGTCCCTACGGAATGCTAAAAGGGGAGGGGAGGGGAAGATGCGTTTGGTGGTGGGATCACTTTGGAGGTAGCGGAAATGGCGGAGGATGATCCGTTGGATGTGGAGGCTGGTGGGGTGAAAGGTGAGGACAAGGGGAACCCTATCGTGGTTCCGGGAGGGAGGGGCAGGGGTGAGGGCAGAAGTGCGGGAGATAGAACAGACACGGTCGAGGGCCGTGTCAACCACGGTAGAGGGGAATCCTCGGTTGCGGAAAAAGGAAGACATGTTGGAAGCACTGGTGTGGAAGGTGGCATTGTTGGAGCAGATATGGCGGAGACGGAGAAACTGGGAGAATGGAATAGAGTCCTTACAGGAGGCAGGGTGGGAGGAAGTGTAGTCCAGGTAGCTGTGGGAGTCAGTGGCTTGTAGTGAATATTGGTCGATCTCCATCTCCATCTCTGGAGATAGGTTAAGTCGAGGAAGGGAAGGGAAGAGTCAGAGATGGACCATGTGAAGGTGAGGGAAGGGTGGAATTTGGAGGCAAAGTGAATGAAATTGTCTAGTTCGGGGCGAGAGCAGGAAACGGCACCGATACAGTCATCAATGTATCGGAAAAAGAGGTGAGGGAGGGTGATGCGCTATCAATTACTCATAAAAGACTGAGAGTTAAGAGAGTAACTAAAGGCTTTTATTAACAAAAGAATGAAGGTCTGCCTCGAGTGGTCGACCGGTCCAGAATACCAAGGGGCTGGGGAGCAGTCACCTTTATACTAGGACTTGTGGGAGGAGTCAGCCGAGGCATGTCCAGGCATGTACACAGTGGAATACAAACAGTGGTTTACCACATTCACCCCTTGTTTAAAATTGAGTCCGGCGGGGTGAAGTGTATTAAAAGTTAGTGTATTGGAGTCTCTCCGGAGGTCTTGTCTGCCGCTGTGATCGGCGTGGCGACGGCAGGGGTAGTGGAGCTTCCGGCGTCGAGTCCCGCGTAGGCTGTGGCACAGGCGTGTCGTCCTCGTAGGTGTCGAGCGGGTCGCTGGGCCCAGGCCTGCCGTCTGCTGGGGCTGGATATCGGATCGTGGGGGGGGGTGGTAGTGAGTAGTGGGTTACTGCGGCCCCCGAGGGTGCAAGGTCTCTTATGGAGGCTGTGTCCTCCCGCCCGTCCGGGTATGCAATGTAAGCATACTGGGGGTTGGCGTGGAGGAGGTCGACCCTCTCGACCAGGGGGTCCATTTTATGGGTCCTCACGTGCCTTCTCAGTAGGACCGGCCCTGGGGACGTCAGCCATGGCGGTAGCGATGTCCCCGATGTGGACTTCCTTGGGAAGACAAACATTTTCTCATGAGGGGTGGCGTTAGTGGCAGTGCAGAGCAGTGACCAAATAGAGTGGAGCACATCGGGGAGCACATCCTGCCAGCGGGAGGTTGGAAGGCCCCTAGACTTTAAGGCTAGCAGGGCGGCCTTCCAAACTGTCGCATTTTCTCTTTCCACCTGTCCGTTCCCCCGGGGGTTGTAACTGGTGGTCCTGCTTGTGGCAATACCCCTAGTTAGCAGGTACTGACGGAGTTCGTCGCTCATAAACGATGAGCCCCGGTCGCTATGGATATAGCTGGGGAAACCGAACAGGGTGAAGAGGTCGTTCAGACATTTAATGACCGTGGCACTGGTCATGTCCGGGCAGGGGATGGCGAACGGGAAACGGGAGTACTCATCGATAATATTGAGGAAGTACACATTGCGGTCGGAGGAGGGGAGAGGCCCTTTAAAATCAACGCTCAGGCGCTCGAAGGGGCGAGTGGCTTTTATCAGGTGGGCCCTGTCTGGTCTATAAAAGTGCGGTTTGCACTCAGCGCAGACTTGGCAGTTCCTGGTCATGGTCCTGACCTCCTCAATAGAGTAAGGCAGGTTGCGGGCCTTGATGAAGTGGAAGAACCTGGTGAACCCCGGGTGGCAGAGGTCATTGTGGAGGGCCCGCAGTCTATCGATCTGCGCGCTGGCGCAGGTGCCACGCGATAGCGCATCCGGTGGTTCATTGAGCTTCCCGGGCCGGTACAAGATCTCGTAATTGTAGGTGGAAAGTTCGATTCTCCACCTCAAGATCTTGTCATTTTTGATTTTGCCCCTCTGCTTGTTGTTAAACATGAAAGCAACTGAACGTTGGTCAGTGAGCAGGGTAAATCGTTTTCCGGCCAGGTAGTGCCTCCAATGACGCACAGCCTCCACAATTGCCTGGGCCTCCTTTTCAACAGCGGAGTGTCTGGTCTCCGGGCCTTGGAGGGTTCGTGAAAAGAAGGCCACGGGTCTCCCCGCCTGATTGAGGGTAGCGGCCAGGGCAAAGTCGGACGCGTCGCTTTCCACCTGGAAGGGGATGGATTCGTCCACTGCGTGCATGGTGGCTTTGGCAATGTCTTCCTTGATACGGTGGAAGGCTAAGCGGGCCTCTGCCGTCAAGGGAAAAGAGGTGGACTTGATCAGCGGATGGGCCTTGTCCGCATAGTAGGGGACCCACTGGGCATAATAGGAGAAAAACCCTAGGCACCTCTTCAGGGCCTTGAGGCAGTGGGGCAGTGGGAGTTCCATAAGGGGACGCATCCGGTCGGGGTCAGGGCCGATGACTCCGTGTTCCACAACACAGCCAAGGATGGCGAGGCGGTTTGTGCGGAATATGCACTTCTCCTTGTTATATGTCAGGTTCAGGAGTTGGGCGGTGCGGAGGAATTTTTCGAGGTTTGCGTCATGGTCCTGCAAGTCATGGCCGCAGATGGTCACATTGTCCAGATATGGGAAAGTGGCCTGCAACGCATTTTGATCTACCATCCGGTCCATCTCCCTTTGGAAGACGGAGACCCCGTTGGTGACGCCAAAGGGAACCCTAAGGAAGTGATAGAGGCGGCCGTTTGCCTCAAAGGCAGTATACTGGCGGTCCTCAGGGCGGATAGGGAGCTGGTGGTACGCTGATTTCAGGTCAATGGTCGAGAAGACGCGGTACTGCGCGATCTGGTTGACCATATCAGCTATGCGGGGGAGTGGGTAGGCGTCCAGCAGGGTGTAGCGATTTATTGTCTGGCTGTAGTCGATGACCAGGTGCTGCTTCTCGCCGGTCTTAACGACCACAACCTGGGCTCGCCAGGGGCTGGTGCTGCCCTCAATAATCCCTTCCTTCAGGAGCCGCTCCACTTCGGTTTTAATGAAAACCCTGTCCCCGGCACTGTATCGCCTGCTATTTGTGGCGATGGGCTTACAGTCGGGGGTGAGGTTAGCAAACAGTGGGGGGGGGGTGACTCTGAGTGTGGAGAGGTTGCACCTGGTGCGCGGCGGGCAATTTGGGAGCTGCTGGCTGCGGACTGTGAGTGGGGGTAGGGGTCCACCGTACGCCATCGTAACACTTTTAAGGTGGCACTGAAAATCTAACCCCAGCAGGACGGCAGCGCAGAGGTCGGGCAGGACCAGAAGTTTAAAATGATCGTACACGGTCCCGTCTACTACGAGTGTCACTACGCGGTAGCCGCCGATGTCCGCCGACTGGGACTCGGAGGCCATAGAAATCCGCTGTTGCGCAGGCAGGACTGGGAGAGAGCAACGCCGCACTGTGTCGGGGTGGATGAAGCTCTCCGTGCTCCCAGAGTCAAAAAGGCAGATTGTATCGTGGCCATTTACCTTAATGTCCATTGTGGAGCTGGCCAACTGGTGCGGTCTCGCTTGGTCCAGTGTAACGGATGCCAGCGTAGGGGTCGGTGTGTCGCTGCGGGTATCAGATGAGGCGGTGTTGGGGGCCTGCTGCGTTCCAGCTGTCGTCCAAGATGGCGGCGTCCATGATCCCCATGTGGCTGGAGGCGTCCAAAATGGCTGCTGTACCGGTGGTTCGCACATTGCCGGGGAGGCCCAAGATGGCGGCCCGCATGGCCCACACGCGGCGCTGCTGGGGTTCGGGGTGGCTTTGGCCCTGCAGACGTTAGCGTAGTGTCCCTTCTTCCCGCAGCCCGAGCAGATCGCGTTTTTCGCCGGGCAGCGCGCTCTGGGGTGTTTTGCCTGGCCACAGAAGTAGCATTTCTGGCCTTGGGGCACTGCTGTCTGGCCTTGGGACACTGCTGCGGTAGTTGGGCCGTTGCTGGGGTGTGGCTGGGGTGGCACGGCGCTATGAGACGGTCCTACCGTGTCCCAGGCTGTCATTCCCCGCGGCGTCCACGGTGCAGAGGAGTAGGTATCCATGCCCCGGTAGGCTGCATCCAGTGATAGTGCGAGTTCAGAGGCCTTGTTGAGGTCGAGGTCACTCTGCTCCAACAGTCGCCGTCGGGTGTAATTGGATCTGTGGCCCGCTACAAAAGCGTCCCGGATAAGTTCCTCTGTGTACACGGCGGCCTTTACATCCTTACAACCACAGGCCCGGCCAAGCACAGACAGTGCCTGAAAGTATTCCACGGTCGATTCCCCAGGTTGTTGTTTACGACTCCCCAGAAGGTGCCTGGCGTACACTTCGTTCACTGGGCGCGTGTACTGGTCCTTGAGGAGCTTGATAGCGTCCGCGTACGAGGTCGCGTCTTGGATGACCGAGTACACTCGGTGGTTCACTTTGGAGGTCAGGACATCCAGTTTGTCCTCGTCCAATTTGATTGCTGCGGAGGCGGTCAGGAATTTTTCAAAACACTTAAGCCAGTGAGTAAACTTGGTGGATGAGTCCGCCTCCCGATGATCTAAGTCCAGGCATGCTGGTGTGAGGATCTTCTCCATTATAAAAATTTTGTTAATAAAATTGATGCGCTATCAATTACTCATAAAAGACTGAGAGTTAAGAGAGTAACTAAAGGCTTTTATTAACAAAAGAATGAAGGTCTGCCTCGAGTGGTCGACCGGTCCAGAATACCAAGGGGCTGGGGAGCAGTCACCTTTATACTAGGACTTGTGGGAGGAGTCAGCCGAGGCATGTCCAGGCATGTACACAGTGGAATACAAACAGTGGTTTACCACAGAGGGGACCTGAGTAGGACTGGAACAAAGAGTGTTCCACGTATCCCACGAAAAGGCAGGCATAGCTAGCACCCATGCGGGTACCCATAGCAACACCTTTGATTTGGAGGAAATGAGTGCAGTTAAAGGAGAAGTTGTTCAATGTGAGAACAAGTTCAGCCAGGCGGAGGAGGGTGGTGGTGGATGGGGACTGGTCGGGCCTCTGTTCAAGGAAGAAGCGGAGCGCCCTCAGGCCACCCTGGTGGGGGTTGGAGGTGTAGAGGGATTGTACATCCATGGTGAAAAGGAAGCGGTTGGGGCCAGGAAACTGGAAACTGTTAAAGTGGCGGAGGGCGTCCGAAGAGTCGCAGATGTAGGTGGGAAGAGACTGGACAAGGGGAGAAAAGATAGAGTTGAGATAGGAAGAGATAAGTTCCGTGGGGCAAGAACAGGCTGAAACGATGGGTCTACCAGGGCAGTCTTGTTTGTGGATCTTGGGAAGGAGGTAGAAGCGAGCTGTGCGGGGTTGGGGAACTATGAGGTTGGTGGCCGCAGGGGGAAGATCTCCAGAGGAGATGAGGTCAGTGACAGTCTTGGAAACGGTGGTTTGATGTTCGGTAGTGGGGTCATGGTCCAGATGGAGGTAGGAGGTGTCAGAGAGTTGGCGTTCAGCTTCTGCTAGGTAGAGGTCAGTTCGCCAAACAATGACAGCACCACCCTTGTCAGCGGGTTTAATGACAATGTCAGGGTTGGATCTAAGAGAATGGAGTGATGCAAGTTCAGAGGGAGGTAGGCGGGAGTGACTGAGGGTGGCAGAGAAATGGAGACGGCCGATGTCACGGCGGCAGCTAGCGATGAAAAGATCTAGAGAGGGTAAGAGGCCAGGGGGAGGGGTCCAGGTAGAATGGGAATTCTGCAAGCGGGAGAAAGGGTCAGTCGTGCGGGGGGAAGACTCCTGGCCAAAGAAGTGGGCACGGAGATGAAGGTGGCGGAAAAAGAGCTCAACATCGTGCCGAGCTCGAAATTCATTGAGGTGGGGGCGTCAGGGGATGAAGCTCAGGCCTTTGCTGAGGACTGATCATTCGGGGTCAGAGAGTGGAAAGTCAGAGGGGATAGTGAAAACACGGCAGGGGGTGAGATTGGGAGAAGTGGGGTCAGAGGAAAGTGAAGGGGAAGAAGGTTCCGGAGGGGCGTTGGTGTCCAAGAGTTGATGAAGCTTGCGATCCTTGACATCGGAAAGGAAGAAAAAAGGTTTTTTGTTGAAGCGTCGGATTGTCGGAAGTGGAAGTGTGCTGTTTGATCTCAGTCTTCTTAGCATGGCTCCTGCTGGCTCCACTGCAGTGCCAAAGATTATTGCCGACCCCAGCTCGGCCCCTTGCCAATAGCCTCACTCCGTCTTCCGGTCACCTGAAGCTGAAATCCTCTTCACTGGCGAGCTTTGTGGCATCCGCAGCTAACCGGTCTCGTGTAAATGAGGCGCGATGCCCAATATCGGATGTGCCTCAGGCCTACCTATTCCGGCACGGGGAATGTTCACTGCAGCCAGTTCGCGCTAGCCAGCATAAAGCAATTTCTAGATCCTCAACTCATTATCAATCTTTTCCAAGGAAGTACAAACAATGGACTAAAAGGAGGGAGGCAACATAAGAATTAGGAGCAGGAGTAGGCCATACGGCCCCTCAAGCCTGCTCTGCCATTCAATAAGGTAATCGCTGATCTTCGGCCTCAATTCCATTTTCCCGCCTGATCTCCATACCCCTTGATTCCCCTAGTGTCCAAAAATCTATCTATCTCAGCCCTGAATATACTCAACGACTCAGCATGCACAGCTCTCTGGGGTAGAGAATGCCAAAGAGTCACAACCCACTGAGTGAAGAATTTCCTCCTCATCTCAGTCTTAAATGGCTGACCCCTTATCCTGAGACTATGCCCCCTAGTTCTAGACTCTCCAGCCAGGGGAAACAACCTCTCAGCATCTACCCTGTCAATCCTCCTCAGGATCTTATATGTTTCAATGAGATCATCTCTCATTCTTCTAAACTCCAGAGAGTATAGGCCAAATCCACTCAATCTTTCCTCATAGGACAACCCTCTTATCCCAGGAATCAATCTAGTGAACCTTTGTTGCACCGCCTCCAAGGCAAGAATATCTTTCCTCAGATAAGGAGACCAAAACTGTGCACAGTACTCCAGGTGTGGTCTCACCAAAGCCCTGTACAATTGCAGCAAGACTTCCTTACTCTTATACTCCAAACCCCTTGCAATAAAGGCCGGCATGCCATTTGCCTCCCTAATTGCTTGCTGTACCTGCCTGCTAACTCTCTGTGTTTCCTGTACGAGGACACCTAAATCTCTCTGAATACCAACATTTAATAGTTTCTCACCATTTAAAAAAGTTTGTTTTTCTATTCTTCCTACCCCAAAGTGAATAACCTCACATTTCCCCACTCTATCTGTCACCTTATTGCCCACTCACTTAACCTGTCTATATCCCTTTGCAGGCTCTTTGTGTCCTCCTCACAGCTTACTGTTTCACCTAGCTTTGTATTGCCAGCAAACTAGGATACACTACATCCAAGTCATTAATGTAAATTGTAAATAGCTGAGGCCCAAGCATTGATCATTGCGGCACCCCACTACTCACAGCCTACCAACCTGAAAATAACCCATTTATCCCTACTCTCTGTTTTCTGTCCATTAACCAATCTATCCATGCTACTATATTACCCCCAACCCCATGTGCCCTTATCTTGCACAACAGCCTTTTATGTGGCTCCTTATCGAATGCTTTTTGGAAATCTAAATATACTACGTCCATTGGCTCCCCTTTATCCACCCTGCTAGTTACATCCTCAAAAAACTCTAATAAATTTGTTAAACATGATTTCCCTTTCATAAAACCATGTTGACTCTGCCTAATCATATTATGATTTTCTAAATGCCCTGTTACCACTTCCTTAATAATGGATTCCAGCATTTTCCCAACAACTGATGTCAGGCTAACTGGCCTGTAGTTTCCTATTTTCTCTCTCCCTCCTTTCTTGAATAACAGGGTTACATTTGCTACCTTCCATTCTGCTGGGACCATTCTAGAATCTAGGGGATTTTGGAAGATCAAAACCAATGCATCCACTATCTCTGCAGCCACCTCTTTTAGAACTCTAGGATGTAGGCCATCAGGTCCAAGGGATTTGTCGGCTTTTAGTCCCATTAGTTTCTCAATAATGAAGGGAAAGGAAACCCAAGTGAAGACATCAATCTGCAGGCACGTCATGGAGCAGCCTAGCACCCATTCCCTTGTTTGTATGCTGCTGAAATGGAGGTGGTGTATGAGGTGGTTGCAAGGAAAGTTGCTCTCAGTGTCACTCCATGGAATCATCTGCGTAGGTCAGCGTGCCTGTAAGGAGGTGGAACTATGTTTCATGCCACAATTACATAGAATATACAGCACAGAAGCAGGCCATTTGGCCCAACTAGTTTGTGCTACTTGTTGATCATTACTGTCACTGGATGTGCCGGCCATATGCTGCATGGTGACTGCAGCTGTTCTTGCAAGCTGGCACAGCTCTGCATCTGTTTCTCTACTGACCTGGATTCCATGAAGACCTTCTCAATGATTATTGTCAGGTACTTGTGTCAAGGCCTGCAGAAATGGTTGATGTCATCTTTGCAGATGCAGCCAAACAGTCTACACTTTCTGAAGATCACCCTGCATTCCTTCTTTCACGCAGTGGCACTGAAAGTACGGTATACCATGATTAGGTGTTTCCGAGGAAACATCCTGCATTGTGGTTTGTCAGACA
Organism: Somniosus microcephalus; assembly: GCF_052327205.1. Lineage (NCBI taxonomy): Eukaryota > Metazoa > Chordata > Chondrichthyes > Squaliformes > Somniosidae > Somniosus > Somniosus microcephalus. Next base: position 347,561,270 of record NC_140988.1, read on the forward strand.
TTCACGTAGCTTAGTACTGTACATGCCTTAGTGATGCCTCTGAGTCTGTTGCCCAGCATCCTTGGAGATGAGCCTGCATCTGCATTAATCATCTACCAAAATTATGTATGATCACCTCCGTCTTGGGTTTACAGATTCTGGTGGGTGGCACAGAGCGCCTCCCGTGGAGCCTGGCTTGCCAAAAAAATGTTAAAAGAAATGCCTGCCTGTTTGAAGCAGACACGTCCACCATTACATTGGGTGCAATGTGGCAGGGTTCTCTTCTATAACAGCATTTCTTGTTGCAAACTACTGCTGTTGTCATAATGTTCCATCTTCGATTTTTCAGTGTTTCTCCCATTTGCTACCCTCATCTCCTCATTCCCCTGGTGGCTTAAACTTACAGCGGCCCAGAACCTCTTTCGTACCTCGCACCAAGTGACCATTCTTTATCTGTGAACCTAGAGTGTGTCAGCAGACTATTCATTTGTAGGAGGCATCCCAGCTGATGAGGCCAATCCTATATTCATCTGACATCCATACGTGTGCAGCTTTCAGCAAGTGTCACGAATAGCCATCAGGAGTGGGAACCCTGAATGATTCATTCCATTCACCCCAACTTAACAACTTAGGCAATTCAGCCCAGTGAGCCTGCTTAACATTCAATTAGATTGTGGCTGAACTCAACTCCATTTATCCACCGTAGCTCCATATCCCTTGATACCTAACAAAAATCTATCGATCTCAGTCTTGGACTTAGGGCTGCTTGCACCATAGGAACAGGAGTAGGCCATTTCGCCCCTTGAGCCTGTTCTGCTATTTAAATGATATCATGGCCGACCTGTGACCTGTAGTAACCTAACTCCACATACCCGCCTTTGGCCCATATCCCTTAATACCTCTGGTTAACATAAATCTCTGATTTAAAATTAACAATTGATCTAGCATCAATTGCTGTTTGCGGAAGAAAGTTCCAAACTTCTACCACCCTTTGTGTGTAGAAGTGTTTCCTAATTTCACTCCTGAAAGGCCTGGCTCTAATTTTTAGACTGTGCCCCCTAGTCCAAGAATCCTCAACCAGCGGAAATAGTTACTCTCTATCTACCTTATCAGTTCCCCTTAAAAATGTGAAAACCTAACCTAAATTCCAGGGAATACAACCCTAGTTTGTGTAATCTCGCCACATAATTTAACCCTTGGAGTCCAGGTATCGTTCTGGCAAATCTATGCTGCACTCCCTCCGAGGCCAATATATCCTTCCTAAGGTATGGTGCCCAGAACTGCTCACAGTACTCTAGGTGTGGTCTAACCAGGGCTTTGTACAGCTGCAGCATAACTTCTACCCCCTTGTATTCTAGTCCTCTAGATATAAAGGCCAGCATCCCATTAGCCTTTTTGATTATTTTCTGTACCTGTCAATGACATTTTAATGATCTATGTACACGGACCCCCAAGTCTCTTTGGACCTCGACTGTTTCTAGCTTTTCACCATTTAGAAAGTACCCTGTTCTAGTATTTTTAGGTCCAAAGTGGATGACCTCACATTTGCCTACATTGAAATCCATTTGCCACAGTTTTGCTCATTCACTTAATCTAGTAATATCTCTTTGTAATTTTATGTTTCCATCTACACTGTCTACAATGCTGCCCATCTTTGTGCCATCGACAAACTTGGATATGTGGCTTTCTGTCCCATCATCTAAGTCGTTAATAAATATGGTGAATAGTTGCGGCCCCAACACAGATCCTTGCAGGACACCACTAGTCACATCCTGCCAATTAGAGTTCCTGCCCATTATCCCTACTCTCTGTCTTTTACTGCTCAGCCAATTTCCAAACCAGATCAATAACTTGCCTTAAATTCCAAGCGCTTCAATTTTAGCTAAATAGTCTCTTATGAGGGACTTTATTAAATGCCTTCTTGAAGTCCATATAAATAACATCCATAGACATTCCCCTGCCCACTACTTTAGTCACCTCTTCAAAATCTTGTGGCACCGAGACCCCCGGTTGAGATGGGCTAACTTTATGCAAACTGAGGTCTGAATCTCGGACGTTCTAGTCTGCATGACCCAGTTCCATGTTGGGCAGTGTATTTACTAAATGACTCATCTGGTAAGATCTTAGGAAATGTCATGAATGTCACTGGCATGGAAAACACTTTAGGCCATCTGGAATAAGCATTAATAGCAATAGAAGTACACCTGCCAGTCTTTCAGCAAAATCTACGTGTCAGAGTTTACATGGCCATTTCTTAAGCATAAAGCAATGCCACGGCATGAGTATTTCTGTTTGACTGACACATTTTGCAGGTTTTTCCCCTCTTTGCTGGCTTTAATATCCTCCTTGTTAACACTTCTGCTTTAATTATGTTGTGATGTTTCTTGTGTTCTTGTCGTGTAGCTCAGACAGTCTTGGTATCAGAAATGGTCACGTGTAATCCCCGGTAAGACAAGTTCATTTCACCTGATACAGTGTGTAATCAGGCTTAGATCGATACTTACAGGCCAACCAGACATAGTAAATTCTAAACCCTTAACAGCATTGTGCCTTTCAATTGCAACTACAATATTTTATGCAGATTATCTATAAAAGGAAATCTGATACAATAAATTGGTTTTATTTTTGAGATATTACAGCAAGAATGATTATAACTTAGCATTTGTATTGTAAGATGTCTGAATGCTAAATCATGTCCAACATGCAAGGAATATATTATCTGAGTTTCCAATAGTTAATCTGTATATCCTTGCTCCCTTTTCTTTAAAATCTATGCATGAGAGAATTGGATGGGACTCTGTCATTCATGCCTGAGGTTAATAAGATGCATACATTAGCTCATTGTTTGACCGTTTTGTGCTAACCAGTCCAAGTTATAGCATTTGCTTGCGTTTAATTAATATCAGAACCAGAATGCAGTGCAACACTAAGTTAAATGAATAAACTTCTTCTTGCCAGAGTCCTCAAAGATGGAGTCAGACAGAAAGATACATTACTTAATAATACTTTGTTCAACGGTATCTATGTTAATGCAACTTAATACCATCACAAGGTTAAGCAGAGAGAATTACAAAGCACTTTGTCCTATATTATTAACTGACAGGTATTGGGTCATCATAGGCTCAACAGCACATTCAGTGTATCGCAATAATTCAGCAGTAGTTTTATGACAGTATAACAGGGTTATTTTCAATGCCCAAGATTACCTTACAACTTCCAGTTTGTACTCAATAGATCGCTGGCATATTCCCAGCTTGAAATGTTCAAGCTATCCCTCTGTGAACGAGCACAGGCATACAACGTTATCCTTCCTCGGCTCAGTTTTGTTAATACTGGCCGGTTTTGCCTCCCACTGGGATTCTCAGATTCACCTTTAGCAACACATACATACCACCAGTTGCCACCCATGGACGTTGCCTTCTTTCTTTGGTCATCATCTTCTCATCCGAGCTTAGCTAATCTTCTCTAAAAATGCTCCCTGTAGGTGTACTAAGTGTGACCTTTTATATTTTTAATTTAACAAAGTGAATTTCATTTGTGTGATGGAATGCTCTCCACTTGCCTGGATGAGTGCAGCTCCAACAACATTCAAGAAGCTCGACACCATCCAGGATAAAGCGGCCCGCTTGATTCGCACCCCATCCACCACCTTAAACATTCATTCCCTCCACCACCGGCGTACCGTGGCTGCAGTGTGTACCATCTACAAGATGCACTGCAGCAACTCGCCAAGGCTTCTTCGGCAGCACCTCCCAAATCCGCGACCTCTTCCACCTAGAAGGACAAGGGCAGCAGGCGCATGGGAACACCACCACCTCCAAGTTCTCCTACAAGTCACACACCACCCTGACTTGGAAGTATATCGCCGATCCTTCATCGTCGCTGGGTCAAAATCCTGGAACTCCCTCCCTAACAGCACTGTGGGAGCACCTTCACCACACGGACTACAGCAGTTCAAGAAGGCGGCTCACCACCACCTTCTCAAGGGCAATTAGGGATGGGCAATAAATGCTGGCTTTGCCAGCGACGCCCACATCCCATAAACGAATTTTTAAAAAAATTTAAGAGGTCAAAGCTATCAGTGACCAACCTATGGTGATACATTCTGTCACATTTCCTTTCCAAGGTGTTAGTTAAAGGAACAGACATGTTCTTTTAAGTATCTTGATGAACACGAGGCCTAGCAGTCATGTGCCATGTACTTTAACTCTTCCAGCCCCTAAATTACAGCAAGAAAGCCACCTTCGACAATGTCTTCTTAAAATCGTTGCTGTTTAGTTTACAGTTGTATACCGCGATCCAGCTATTGGCCTATTAAGTTTGCAATCTTGATTGTTTTAACACAATCTTGACATATTTAGCTCCAAGCTTAATTAGAAGCATTTGGGGGGGATTTTAACCCCAAAAAACAGGTGGATTGGGGTCAAGTGGGAGGTTAAAGAGTTAAAAACCTTAATTGCGACCCAAACCCGCCTCCAACACGCCCACTTCCAGTTTTAACGGAGGTGGGACGGGGAGGGTGGGAGCGGGCAGCCAACCCGCTCCCAGAAGGCGGGTTGGTGCTTTAAGTATTATAATGAGGCTGGAAGCCTCGGATTTAACCTGGGCTGCCCCGGCCTCTGGATTCCCGGCAGCTGCAACAAGGCGAGGACAACCTCGGGGAAGCAATCCTGCTCCCCCGGCCCCCCAACCTCCCCCCCCCTCCCCCCTGATCAGACCCACTCTCTGGGGCTGGGAATCAGACCCGCCCCCTCAGGGATCAGACCCCCCCCTGGGGTCGGGCCTTGCACTTACCTGTGGTTGCGGCCTCTTCTCCAGTATTCCCAGCCTGCCAATCAGGCTGACTTCCGGGCCGGGGAACTTGACTGTAACATCACACGCACGCTGTGGAGTCAAAACTCCAGAGCATGCGGGGAAACCCGGACTTCCGCATTTCTCGCGCTCTACCACCACCATCCCCCCACCCACCCCCGTTGTGTCCAAACGTAAAAATTCCGGCCTTGGTACCTGACATGAATCTTGTCATTCATGTGGAAATGACTTATGAAATAATACTGGGCGGCCTGCTGGTGGCGCTGTCCAGGGAGAGTATAAATACTCGGGCCTGGGCCCAGCTTGCTCAGGCCATTCTTTAACAGGATCTAGTGAAGGACACAACTAGATCTCCATGTTGAAAAACGGTTGATTAAAGCCATGTTTAACGCTAAGACCAAGTGCCTAGTAGTTTACTTACGTTCAGTGCCTGTCTGTACTGTCTCTCTATCTCAGCTTCTCTGAGACCTTTGGCTGCTCGCCCAGAATTCCAGTATAAAGTTTTTGGTTTTCCCAGAATTCGGTACTGCGATTTATAATGGTAATTTTTCCTACGGTATGCTTTGTACTTTGTCGCCGTGGTAAACATACATCGCAGGCCCTTGCTGTATCTTAGCTGCCAAAGGGGAGATCAGATATCTTTGGACTTGGGATTTTAAGCAAGGGATTGTGATTGTCGAGAAGCACAAATTTCCTATCATGTTGGTGAAATAGCAAACTAATTTGGATTCCAGCGGACCAGCATCCACGAGCTTGGTCCTGGTATTTGCACTGCCAAATTCATCTCCCTTATGCCAGTACTGACTCGGAGACCCAGTTTGTCATTTATATTGGTCTGGTTGAAGTTCCACATCAGTACAGCATTCTCTTCTCACTCACCCTTCCAATATTTTTGTGAAGTGGTAGGTTTTTTGGCCTAGTGGTCTCTAGCAAAACCTCAGATGTTGCCTGGCCCTTTTCTTAGAATCATCAAAATTTAGGACACAGAAGGAGGTCATTTGGCCCATTGTGTCTGTGCCGGCCGAAAAAGTGCTATCCAGCCTAATCCCACTTTCCAGCTCTTGGTCCGTAGCTTTGTAGGTTATGGCGCTTTGTGCACATCCAGGTACTTTTTAAATGTGATAAGGGTTTCTGCCTCTACCACCCTTTCAGGCAGTGAGTTCCAGACCCCCCCGCTCCCTCTGGGTGAAGTAAGTTCTCCTCAACTCCCCTCTATTCCTTCTCCCAATTACTTTAAATCTATGCCCCCTGGTTATTGACCTCTCTGCTAAGGTAAATAGGTCCTTCCTATCCACTCTATCTAGGCCCCTCATAATTTTATTATACCTCAATTAGGTCTCCCCTCAGCCTCCTCTGTTCCAAAGAAAACAACCCCAGCCTATCCAATCTTTCCTCATAGCTAAAATTCGCCCATCCTGGCAACATCCTCATAAATCTCCTCTGTATCCTCTCCAGTGCAATCACATCCTTCCTGTAATGTGGTGACCAGAACTGCACGCAGTATTCTAGCTGCAGCCTAACTAGTGTTTTATACAGTTCAAGCATAGCCGCCCTGCTCTTATATTCTATGCCTCGGCTAATAAAGGAGAGTATCCCGTATGCCTTCTTAACCACCTTATCTACCTGACTTGCTACCTTGCTGAACAAATCTAGGAAGAATTTCATACCATGGTATTTCTGCAGTGCTGGCTGCACTACCATAATGCCCAGCAGTTTTTTTTACATATAAAGCAACCACTTTGCCTTCTTCCCCTCCCCAAATCCTTTGTATCCTCTCCAGTCCAATCACATCCTTCCTGTAATGTGGTGACCAGAACTGCACGCAGTACTCTAGCTGCAGCCTAACTAGTGTTTTATACAGTTCAAGCATAACTTACTTCACCCAGAGGGAGCTGGGGGGTCTGGAACTCACTGCCTGAAAGGGTGGTAGAGGCAGAAACCCTTATCACATTTAAAAAGTACTTGGATGTGCACAAAGCGCCATAACCTACAAAGCTACGGACCAAGAGCTGGAAAGTGGGATTAGGCTGGATAGCACTTTTTCGGCTGGCACAGACACAATGGCACGGTGGCATAGTGGTTAGCACTGTTGCCTCACAGCGCCAGAGACCCGGGTTCGAATCCGGCCTCGGGCGACTGTCTGTGTGGAGTTTGCACATTCTCCCCGTGTTTGCGTGGGTTTTCTCCGGGTGCTCTGGTTTCCTCCCACAGTCCAAAGATGTGCAGGTTAGGTTGATTGGCTATGATAAATTGACCCTTAGTGTTAGGGGGATTAAATACGTGGGGTTACAAGGATAGGGTGGGATATGTGTTGGTGTAGGGGTTACGGGGATCGGGTGGGATATGTGTCGGTGCAGGCTCGATGGGCCGAAATGGCCTCTATCTGCACTGTGGGGTTTCTGTGATTCTGTGAAATCTATCCTGAATACAATGTACCTTTGCAAGCTATGTTCAACAACAACAACAACTTGTATTTATATAGTGCCTTTAACGTAGTAAAATGTCCCAAGGTGCTGCACAGGAATATTTTAAGACAAAAAATTTGACACCGAGCTACATAAGGATTAATTAGGGCAGGTAACCAAAAGCTTGGTCAAAGAGGTAGGTTTTAAGGAGCATCTTAAAGGAGGAAAGAGAGGTTTAGGGAGGGAGTTCCAGAGCTTAGGGCCGAGGCAACAGAAGGCACGGCCACCAAAGGTTGAGCAATTATAATCAGGGATGCTCAAGAGGGCAGAATTAGAGGAGCGCAGATATCTCGGGGGTGGGGGGGTTGTAAGGCTGAAGAAGATTACAGAGATAGGAAGGGGCGAGGCCATGCCTTGTCCCGAACACTTCCATTACTCAATCTGTCTGCATGATCAAGTCTCCATCCTATCCTCTCCCTCTCTTGTCTATTCTAAATGGTGCCCAATAGGTATTTTTACATCATTCACAAGCCTCTTGGGGGTCTTCTTTAGATGCAGCCTGTCACTGCTGTGCCAACACTCTTTATTTCAAAAGCAATCCCAGTTATTGACCAGTTTTTCTTTCTATCTCCTGCCCTGTTCAGCTAGCCTATTTTTAACTTAATTTTCCTGTTAGTCACAGCCCCTCTGCCTAGCGCTAGAGTGTGTTCCAGAACACTACCTCTCATTCCCTCTATCAATTTGCTACCTTGTCCGATGTATATCTTTAAGGGTCACAATGTGACATCTTTCTATATGATTTACCTCTGTTCTAGAGAGAGACTTACATTTCTATAGCGCCTTTCACGACCACCGGATGTCCCAAAGCACTTTACAGCCAATGAAGTACTTTTTGAAGTGTAGTCACTGTTGTAAATGTAAGAAACGTGGCAGCCAACTTGTTCACAGCAAGCTCCCACAAACAGCAATGTGATTATGACCAGATAATCAGTTTTTTAGTGATGTTGATTGAGGGATAAATATTGACCAGCCCACCGGGGATAACTCCCCTGTTCTTCTTCGAAATAGTGCCATGGGATCTTTTGCATCCACCTGAGAGAGCAGACGGGGCCTCGGTTTAATGTCTCATCCGAAAGACGGCACCTCTGACAGTGCAGCACTCACTCAGCACTGCACTGGAGTATCAGCCTAGATTTTTGTGCTCAAGTCCCTGGAGTGGGACTATGAACCCACAACCTTCTGACTCGGAGGCAAGAGTGCTACCAACTGAGCCACAGCTGACGCAGTTACTACTGTTTACATTGTTCCCAAGTAGCTCCCCAGACTCTCTTCAATGTGAACAGTTCTGACTCCAGGTTGTCAGCACACCATTCTGTTTACATTAACCTGTCTGCTCTTAAAAGCATAAACTCTCCCACTACGATACTTTCTTTAAGTCTTCTCTTTTGGTCCCCTGATCTAGCCGTATCATCTGCCATGACACTTACTTATCGGCCCTTTTTGTACAAATCAGGACTTGGAATCTGTTTTTTGGGACAATTTTCAGTGTCACCCTCCTTCCCCCATCTTTTTCTCATCCATTGTTTCCCTTGTCAGTGCCCTGGCCACTCTTACCATTGTTTCACCCCCAGCATGTTCCTTCTGCGTTGCCTCCCTCATCCTCAGATGTGGCTCCTGATGTAATAAAACTCACTACGCACTTGGTTTGAGCATAAAGCAAGGCTTTAATCAACTTGTTTCAGAACATGGAGGTCTAGTTGTACTTCACTAGTTCCTTGTCTTACAAAATGTCCCTGGAAAGCTGGGGCCGACGCCCGAGTATTTATACTCCTTGGACGGCGCCACCAGCTGGCCGTCCAGCGTTATTTCACGAGTAGTTTCTTGATGAATGATGAGATTTATAACAGCTCCTACTGGGTTACATGCCAGCCACTTGTTAATAAACCTTTCCCAATTACCAAGTTCCCTGAGCACCTGAACTCGTCGCTATCCTGCCATTCATAGCTCTTTGATTAGCCTTTGAAACAGTACACCTATCTCAATTCGTCACTGCTGACAACTGTAAATGTTTCGCAGCACATTCAGATCATTGCCCTCCTACCTATCCCTCTCCAGTTCTTGTGTGCTTTTTGCCCAGACTTAACTGTAGGTGATTTTTGACATCAGCACTTGTTTAGTTTGCATTGCAGAGGACAGTATCCGAACTAAGCAGTTTGTGTGTCACTGGGATAAGGGAGTCCTTTTTTCGCCATGTAAATGCAGGAGTCAGCACACAGGCACAGCTCTCCCTTAATCTGAACTAAAGAAGCACCAATGTAGAAGAATCTAGTGTTTGCTAGATTAATGGCCAAGGATATACTTGCATTGGAGGCAGTTCAGAGATGATTCACTAGGTTAATTCCAGAGATGAGGGGGTTGACTTATGAGGAAAGGTTGAGCAGGCTGGGCCTATACTCATTGGAATTTAGAAGAATGAGAGGTGATCTTATTGAAACGTATAAGATACTGAGCGGCTCGATGAGGTAGATGCAGGGAGGATGTTTCCCCTCGTGGGGAAATCTAGAATGCGGGGGCATAGTTTCAGAATAAAGGGTTGCCCTTTTAGAACTGAGATGAGGAGGAATTTCTTCTCTCAGAGGGTCGTAAATCTGTGGAATTCTCTGCCCAGAGAGCCGTGGAGGCTGGGTCATTAAATACATTTAAGGTGGAGATAGACAGATTTTTGCAAGATAAGGGAGTGAAGGGATATGGGGAACGGGCTGGGAAGTGGCTTTGAGCCCAAGATCAGCCATGATCTTATTGAATGGCGGAGCAGGCTCGAGGGGTTAAGTGGCCTATTCCTGCTCCTATTTCTTATGTTCTTACTGAATCTCAGTATAGAAACATAATGGGCCAGAATTTGCAGTCAGCGGCAAAGCAAAGGTTTTCACCGCTGGCCCCGAATAGGCTGCCCACAAAGACCTTGCGACCTCTCTGGTGAGAAGTTTGCCTTTCTCGACGCATAAAGATCAGTGTAGAATAGTGGGGGAATCCCGAGTGCGAGCTGCTGTGATGTCAACAAGCTGTCTAAGCAGCCAATCACAATGCAGACTTCTCACAGACCGGGAGGGAACCAGGACGTGGACAAGCTCCTTTTATTCTGACTTTGTAAAAAATGTTATAGAGAGCAAAGCAAAGATTGAGGCTCTCGCATGGGGAAAAGGTAAACCTGAAATAAAGATGAACACTTTTTCTTTAATTTTAATTTTAAAGTTTCTGAAAAATTGTAATTTTTTAACTTAAAATGGATAAATTTGATACTCCACAAAATTAAAATTAGTTTCTCAGGGCCATAATGCTTCTTTAGCAGTCAGTATGTTGTTAAAACCCCAGTTACATCTAATCCAACAAGGTCTAACTTTTAATGGGGTATTTAACAGCTGTTGTATGCCCGAGAAGTGGGCATGCAACAGCATACCGATTTAGTAATGGGACAGCCTATGCCCAATCTGATAGCAAAATACTGCGGATGCTGGAAATCCGAAATAACAACAGAAGACCCTGGAAAAACTCAGCAGGCCAGGCAACATCCGTGGAGAGAGAAATAGAGTCAACGTTTCAGGTCGAAACCCTTCTTCAGAACTGAGAAAAAAAGGCAGGAAATGAAACAGATTAATGTTGTGTCTGTACCTTTCTACCTAGACACAATTAGTCTCAGAACCCAGAGATTCAAACATGCGGTTCCTTTATTAAAAAGGAAGGTTCTGGAGAGTACAGAACAAAGAGAACAAAAACCCAACCAAGAGAACAAACCCAACCATTTATCTGCTGTGACAGCACCACTAACAGGTGGGAGGAGAACACACAATACATAACATATTCCTCCCCTCTTAAATGAAATGTCCACATTATTCCTCAACAGGTAAGTTACTTTCAATGCACTCAACTAACCAAGGGTAGAGGTAGACTGCCTCAAACCCTGACTTTACCCTGGGGTTTATTCTGCCCCAGTCTTGTGAGTAAGTCACTAAGCCTACAGATCCAAGTGTCTTGGAGGCCGCCGCTCTCTGACAGGATACCGGCGGTCATCGTTGGCTTCCACAGCAGTAGGCATTGATACAGGCCTAGATAGAGGAGGTGCCTGTGTCAGTCGAAAGTCAGGAGTTTGCACAGGTGGAACAGTCTCTTTGACTTCCTGTGTTGGAGAAGAGCACTGTGGCAAAGGATGCTGGTTTGCGGTATCTTCCGGAAACAGTTCAGGCCAAACAGCCGTTGGAGCCTCTGTGGCTGTCTCTGCTCCTAGCAACAGTTGATCTGTGTGTCTTCTCCAGACGACGTCCTCAGCAGTCTCAACCGTGTAAGACACAGGGCCCGTCTGCGCGATCACCGTAGCAGGAACCCATTTCGGTCCAGTGTTGTAGTTTCGAGCTAGGACGTGCTCTCCAGGATGAAACCGTCTCTCCTTGGCTCTTTTCTCTCTCCTTTCAACTTGAGCTTGTTGTTGACGTTGGACAACCTGCTCTGCCCTTGGAGGTTTGAGTAAGTCAAAACTTGTCCGCAACTGCCTCTTCATCATGAGCGAAGCGGGGAAGTTTTGGTTGTGGCATGTGGCTCGTTCCTGTAGGGCAACAGAAAGCTGTTCAGACGTTGGTGGATTGAGCCCTGACCTTGTGATGCCTTCAAGGCGTGCTTCAAAGTTTGCACGAACCTTTCTGCCAGGCCAATAGTAGAGGGATGATAGGGCGCAGACCTGATGTGTTGGACGCCATTCACTTGCAGGAAGGTTGCAAACTCCTGTGATACAAATTGTGGACCGTTGTCACTTACGAGTTGTTCCAGTGAGCCATAACGGCTGAACATCTCACCAAGTTTCTCAATTGTTTTCTCTGCCATGGTAGACCTCATCACAGCGACCTCCGGCCACTTGCTACGAGCGTCCACAACCACCATAAACATCTTCTCTTCGAAAGGACCGGCGAAGTCCACATGTACTCGCTGCCACACTTCTTCAGGCCAATCCCAGGGGTGTAGGGTTGCCAGCTGTGGAACATTCCGGACCCTTTGACATGGGGAACATGTTTTGGCTTTCTCCTCAATATTTCTGTCGAGACCTGGCCACCAGAAGTAGCTTCTTGCCATTTCCTTCATCCGAACCATCCCACTGTGGCCTGTATGAAGTTGTTGCAGTACAGGTTCCCTCAGAGGTGGCAGAATGATGACACGGCGTCCCCAGAGAAGACAACCTGCCTGGACGGAGAGCTCATTTCTTTTTGAAACGTAAGGTTTCAAACTAGGAGAATCTCCTATCGCTCTCCCTCGAATGACATCGTCCATTACCTCAGACAGGACTGGATCGTTGCGGGTGTACCTTCGCACCTGAACTGCAGTGACAGGTGCTCCCTCCACTTGTCTAAAGTAGAAGATGTCTATCTGACGAGGCTCTGGGGGAGTAACAGGCAAGGGCAGCCTCGAGAGACCGTCTGCATTGCCGTGCAAGTCTGATTTGCGATATTTGATGTCGTATGTGTGTCCTGATAACAGTAAAGCCCACCTTTGCATCCTGCTTGCAGCAAGAGACGGAATTCCGGTGTGGGGCCCGAAGGTTGAAGTCAATGGACGGTGGTCCGTCAGGAGTGTGGACCTTCTCCCAAACAGGTACTGATGAAATTTTCGAAATCCAAAAACGATTCCCAAGGCCTCGCGCTCAATCTGTGCATAGTTACTCTCAGCCTTGTTCAAGGTGCGTGATGCGAAGGCGATAGGTTTCTCTTCACCAGAAGGCATGATGTGGGATATGACTGCTCCCACATCATATGGTGATGCATCACATGCTAGCTGCACGGGTAGCTTTGGGTCGAAGTGTGTCAGGACCTCCGACTTCAGCAATGCTTTCTTTGCTTGGACGAAAGCTTCGTTGCACAGTTCAGTCCATTTCCATGTTTTGCCTTGACATAGCAACTGATGTAACGGCTTCAGCAATGTTGCTAAGTCTGGAATAAACTTTCCATAGTAGTTAAGTAGCCCCAGGAATGAACGTAACTGGCTCACATTCTGGGGTGCTGGGGCCTCCACGATCGCCTTGACCTTTGACGGCGCCTTATGCAGGCCAGTAGCGTCAATCACATGCCCCAGGTACTCAACTGAAGACTGAAAGAATTCACATTTGTCCTTACGAACTCTGAATCCGTACTCTTTCAGTCGCTGTAGTGTCGCATCCAAGTTCAGAAGATGATCCTCCTCATTTGTCCCAGTGACAAGGATGTCGTCCAGGTAGCACTGGACTCCTGGCAGTCCACTCAAAATCTGATCCATTGCCCTTTGGAATAGAGCAGGGGCCGACGTAATTCCAAACGGAAGGCGGCAGTACCTGTATAGCCCCTTGTGTGTCACAATTGTCAGCAACTCCTTTGATTTGTCATCGACATGCATTTGTAGATAAGTCTATTTTGCTGAACGTTTGCCCTCTGGCCAGGCCCGTAAAAAGATCACCAATGAGGGGAAGGGGGTACTGTTCCACAGACAGCACCGGGTTAATAGTCACTTTAAAATCCCCGCAGATTCGAATAGATCCATCCTTTTTCAGGATAGGAACAATGGGTGTGGCCCATTTGCTCACGCTCACAGGCTCCAGGGCTCCATTCTCGACTAAGGCCTCCAAGTTAGCCTCAACTTTTGGCCTAATTGCATAGGGTACAGGTCGGGCTTTGTGAAACTTCGGCTTGCTGTCAGGTTTAATGTTCAGTCTCACGCTGATCTTTTTCATGCTCCCCAGTTCACCATTGAAGAGTTCTGCATGTTTGTTTAAAACTGCAGTCAGACCTGACTCCCCTTTTGACATCATGCGGACTGCAGGCCAGTCCAGCGTGATTTTCTCTAGCCACGCACGTCCCAGTAGAGATGGGTAATTTCCCTTTACCACATATAGTGGCAATTTCGCAGTCTGTCCATTCAATTTAACTGTCACCTCAATGGCGCCTCTCATGGCCACAGGTTCGCCGGTATACGTCTTTAGCACAATGTTTGTTGGCTGAAGGGTAAGATACTTTAGCATTTTGTTGTAGACAGTGTCTGAAACAAGGGACACAGCCGCGCCTGTGTCCACCTCCATCCGCACTGATTGTCCCTCCACCAGTGGTGACACCCAGTAGCCATTTGGACCACCTGCAACCGTCAGTATGTGCACCTCTTCCTCCTCAGAGATGTCGCTCCCCTCTGTTTTGTCCTGTTCTACAGAGAGGACATGCTTCTTTGTCTTTTGTCTGACTGTTTTTTTTCTTCCTTCCGTCTTTGACGTTTTCTCTATGTCCTTTTTATTTCTGCATGCGCGCTGAATATGTCCCTTTTTACCACAGCTGTGGCAATCCATGTCCACACACCAACATGCAGATGCAAGATGCCCCGTTTTGCCACAACGGAAGCATGGCCCTTGGCTCTCTGTTCTTACTTTGTGCACTTTTTCTGTTGCACTAAACTGTTGAGCTTCCTTAGCTGCCAATTCCATGGAAATACTGATTTCAATGGCCTTTTGTAGAGTCAGATTACTCTCCGTTAATAGTCTCTTCTGCATGGCTTCAGTTCTCATACCACACACTAGCCTGTCTCTTATAGTATCATTTAGCATGTCATTAAACTCACAGTGCTCTGATAGTCTTTTTAGTGCAGCTACAATCATGGTCACTGTTTCTCCTTCTTCCTGGTTACGCCTGTGGAACCTAAACCTCTCAGCTATAACTAGGGGTTTGGGTGAAAAATGCCATTTTAGTATCTCCACAATTTCACTATATTGTTTAGTCCCTGGTTTATCTGGATGCACTAATGTACGCAAAAGATTGAAAGTCTTTGGTCCCATCACACTTAACAATGTAGGTACTACTTTGTTCCCTCCAATGTCATTTGCTTGTGTGAAGTATTCAAATTGTTCTGTGTATGAGCTCCATTGTTCGACATTCTCATCAAATGGTCCAATGTTACCGATAATTCCAGCCATTTTCCTTCTCTCAGGCTCCTAAATATCATTCACTAAGGATCCTTCCAATGTTGAACTCAACTAAAATCATTATCGGTTATTTAGTGCTTCAATTCACAGATCGTTTCACAGTTGAATAAATGTCCTTCCCGATTTACTCACTGCTTTTCCTCCCCTTCCGCACAGCAGAGCCACGTAAGTTCAGACGTCCTCGTCGCCACTTTGTTGTGTCTGTACCTTTCTACCTAGACACAATTAGTCTCAGAACCCAGAGATTCAAACATGCGGTTTCTTTATTAAAAAGGAAGGTTCTGGAGAGTACAGAACAAAGAGAACAAAAACCCAACCAAGAGAACAAACCCAACCATTTATCTGCTGTGACAGCGCCACCAGCAGGTGGGAGGAGAACACACAATACATAACAATTAAAAGGCAGTTTGGGGGCTGGGAAATGGGGGAGGGGATGAAAGAAGAGACATTAAGAGATATTCAAGGTGAGACGAGATGGTAAAAGGACAGGTAAAGAAACAGACAATGGCTCTAGATGAAGTGTGAAATGCGCTGGCAGAGTGAAAGACAGCTGCCATGTGGGAGAGAGAAAAAAAAGGAAAAGGCACAAACCAAAAGTGTGGATAAAAAGTATGAAAATATAATAGGGGCCAAGGTTATGATCTGAAATTGTTGAACTCGATATTGAGTCCCGAAGGCTGTAAAGTGCCTAATCGGAAGATGAGGTGTTGTTTCTCAAGCTTACGCTGGGCTTCCGTGGAACAATGCAAGAGGCCGCAGACGGTGAGGTCGGAGTGGGAATGGAGTGGTGAATTGAAATGACAGGCGACCGGAAGCTCAGGGTCACCCTTACGGACTGAACGGAGGTGTTCCGCAAAGCGGTATGCCCAAACTGTACAGGTGTTGGACCCACTGTTAAATTCAAGAGGTCCTTTTTTTAAATAGGTAAATTAGGAGCCTATTGAAGGACACCCACCCAGAAATTAGTCGGTGATGAACGGGGCAGACTTCGGGCCTGCTTCATGCAGGATTCTTCAGTGGCCCTGTGCCTGAGGAGCAGCAGAGCTCTGCAATCAGCCCTCCCACTTGTAGCCTGCTCCAATCTCCCCTCGCGGGAACGACCTGAGGGCTGCTGCTGGTGAGGCAGGCGGCCTGACATTGACCTGTGCGCTCTGGCGAGCAGCTTGTGGGGCTCACGATCAGCGGCGACAGTTTGCACCGACTACGCTGATGAGGCCCGAGGACCAGTTTCCATCGATACTCGGGCGCGTGTCAGTCTCTCAGCGCCGCTTCTGGGCTGGAAACAGGCCCAGACCAAAATCTACCCCACTGTATCTTAACGCAATTTTTTAATACCTTTACAACTTGATGTATATCTTAATATACTAATGTAACATGCCTTCTTAATTACCCCGCTGTACTATTACCCCTATCCACCGCAGAATCCATAAAATAATACCGTTTAGCTAAGGAAAACTGAAGAGAAAAACAAAAAAAACCGTCGCAGCCAAACCCTCAGTGGAGTGAAAAGTCTCACAAGGATAATACTGTGCAATCGCAGGTGCACTGTATAAAGCTAACAATGTAAGCAAAGCTGAAGCAGTAAGATACTAAAAATAAAAATCCTGTCAAAACAAACTGATGAACTTGGGGGGGAAAAAATTCTTTTAAACAAAGGTGCAACTTTAACTGTAGAAACTTTGATACACCCTAAACATCAAACATTTAAAAATTGAACGAGAAGACTTCTTACTGCCATGAGAGTCCAGTAGAGAAAACTCCTTGTAGCTTAATTGCTGCCTCCTGGGTCTCCAGTATGGGTGTTGCAGGAGATCATCAACAACATTGTACTTTCTGTCATCCTTGTCCAACTTGAAACCACCTCCTGCAAGTATATTAACAATTGTGCCCTGATTTGAGTTTGATTTGTTGCATTAACCTTTTTCTGGTTCTCACTTTTTGTGTTGTGTTTTTCTCTTGTGTTGGGACCTGCATGTTGCTGTCGCCTGAAGTCATTTTTTTCCCTGTGTATTTATTTCCTTCATGTCACTGTACTTGACTGTATTTACCTATTTAGCCCTCACTGTTTCAACTTTCCATTTTCCTGCTTGCCCTTTTTGCTGCCTTGTACCAAGGATTGGATTATGTTTTAATTCTATAAATTGAAATTTGCCAAATTGCCAACCCAACCTCTCTCCCCTGAAATCTGCTTATTGTGGGGGTTGTCCAAGCTTGTAGGGGGAAAAGAGAAGTGTCGGGCTCATGGAGCGCAGCCGGCACTCCGTGGGGGGGTGGGGGGCGGGGTGGGTCCGGAGGCCGGGGATGGCAGCGGAGGCAGCCAGCAACAAAAGTGGCCGCCTGGCACCTCGCCATTAAATAGCGCCACCCCGGCTGCAGGTAGGCCCCCCTGACCCCGTCGGACATAGCATCTGGCGGTAAGTCAGGGGGTGTTCCTGAAGATCGCGGTCGGGGTGCTGCGCACGGCTATGACATCATCGTCAGTGGCGCAGTGCCACAGGGCGCTAACGGTTAACACCGCCGCTAACCTCCCGCTGAATTTCGCGGGAGGCGTTGGTGGAGCCGCGCCCGGGCGCTAGTTACTTTGCGCCCCATTAGCGCCCTAAGAGGGTGCTAATGGGAGGCGCAAAGCAACCAAATTTTCCCCCCTTAATCTTTGTGGTTCACAGGTGGTTATAAAGCACTGGTTAGGCCACAACTGGAGTATTGTGTCCAGTTCTGATCACCACACTTTAGGAAGGATGTGAGGGCCCTTTGAGGGTGCAGAGGAGATTTACCAGAATGGTTCCGGGGATGGGCGATCTTAGCTACAAGGATAGGTTGGAGAAGCTGGATTTGTTTTCATTAGAGCAAAGGAGGTTGAGGGGTGATTTGATAGAGGTGTACAAGATTATGACGGGTTTGGATAGGCTAGACGGGGAACCACTAGTTGAAGGTACAAGGACTAGGAGACTAAGATTTAAGCAAGAGATACAGGGTTGATGGGAGGAAAAACTTTTTTACGCAGCGAGTGGTGAGGACCTGGAATTCACTGCCGACGGAAGTGGTGGAAGCAGAGACAAACACTCAGGGGCCGATTTTCCCGCAGGTGGGGGGAATTGTCGGGTTCCCCGAATGTCGGGTTCCAACACGAATCTAAATGGGTCAGTCAGTTGGATGCAATTTTCGCACAATTGGCCAATTAATTTCCAGCGTGTGGGCACCCTTGCTAATTGACTATTTCCAGTCAGAAAGCCCCACAGTATGATATCATCATTCGTGGTGCTTTTAAAGTCTCCAGCAAGCTTTTCAACCTCTGCAGGCTTCCCAACGAGCCGTCCAGAATGGCAGAGGAGCCTGCACCAGCTGCTGCCAGTGGCAGACACTGAGTTGCCGCCAAATTTGACGAAACCTCACTGCAGACATTAGTGGATGGGGTTAGGGCCCACAGGGAGGTCCTCTTCCCTAGCTCAGGGAGGAAGAGGCCTCCCAATGAGACCAGGACTGCTTGGATGGAGGTGGCAGCCGAGGTGAACTCTCAGGGAGTCACGCGAAGAACCTGGATGCAGTGCAGGAAGCGATTCCATGACCTTCACCGTACAGGAAAAGTAAGTATGAAGTTCCCATCACCCTCAACCTGATCCCCATTGCCTTTCCCCACCAGCACTCAGCTTCAGCACTCTCTTCCTCCACATCCCACTTCACAGTCACATCCATGCACCCATACCCATTCCCTCTCTCTCTAGACTCACATTCACAGAACTATTCCACCATGCAGCCCTCACACTGCCTCTCACTCTGATGCTTGGAACACAACTGACAACACACAGGGAGGGCCCTTGGTCTTGCAGCCACACGCCATCTTTGTCTCCTTCTAAGTATCTATGCTATGCAATCTCTACACTCACTCCTGCACTCTCACTCAAACTCCACTTGTCTCCCTCATTGCAGGAAAAGAGAGCTCACAACAGGAGAGAGCGAGCCAGGACTGGAGGAGGCCCGCCCTCAATCGCCCACCTGACCCCCTGGGAGGAAGGAGTGATGGAGATTGTCAGGGCTGACGTGACTGCGGAAGCTGGGGAAGGAGAGACAGGAGCAAGCCCGCAAGCTGGTGACAGAATAGTATCCCATCTCTCTCATTGACATAGCATGAGTCGCTGATATGATTCTGAAGCTACATCATTTGGACTTATGAGCATTTGCAAAATCCAATGTGCATGTAGCCTTGGCATCAGATCTCTAACTCTTTCCTTTACTCCCCCACAGGACCATCCAGAGCCCCTGTCCCCACTGTCGAGGAGGAAGAGGCTGTGCAGCCAGACTCCTCAGAGAAAACTCCAACCTCTGAGGGCACAGCGTCAGCAGAAGTAAGCGCACCCAGCACCAGCACAGACACTCACACCTCGGGGGGGCCTTCGGGACATAGAGTAGTGTTGTCACCAGGTGTTTCACAGCTCACAAGTGAGCATCAGCAAATTGTGGAGACAGGGACAGCAGTGGAGAGTCCTCGTCGGAGGGCGCAGGTCTCTGCCAGCTCAGCTCAGCTGCATGTCGACCCTATGCCTCTGGGTCCATCCGCAAGAGAAGAGGTGATGGATCTCTATGCACAGATGCAGGAGTCTCTGGCAGGTTTTGTCTCCAGGGTCGCTGCGAGTGTGGAGCGAATGGAGGAGTCCATGGCGAACATGAGCAGAGCCTTATTGGAGTCATTGGCGCATGAACGCATCACCACGGAAAGGATGGCTACCTCCGTGGTAAGGCTGGCTACTGCCGAGGAGAGGAGGGCTGCAGCCGAGGAGCTGAGGGCTGCGGCCGAGGAGAGGAGGGCTACGGCCGAGAAGAGGAGGGCTACGGCCATGGAGGAGCTTAGTCGCCAGGGTATGGAAAACATGGTGAGTGCTCAGAATAGAATGACACCTCTTGAGGAGCAATGGGCATCTATTGAGCACCAAAACCAGACCTTCATGGAAGTCCCTCTGAGCAGGACTTTCAGTGCTGAGACGGGTCCCCATGGCCCCCCTGATGTGCAGCAAGGTGCTCTCCAGCCACTTGCAGGCGCTGAGGGGGAGCTGACCCATGAGAGGGGGGTTGTTGGCACACCTCAAGGAAGTGGGGGCTCCTCTCCACGCGCTCACACTTCCATGCCACTGCAGAGCACTCGGTCAGAGCCCTGCCGGAGTCCACACCCAAGTGAGATAGGAGTCTCAAGCCCTGCGCAGCCGCAGAAGTAGCAGACAGCCCTCACAGGCTCGCCACCCCAGTGGACGCCCGCCAAAGGTGTCGAGACAGGAGCAGCAGGAAAGTGAGCAAGGGGCCTCCACATCTGCTGAAGCCACAGGGGTACCACTACGTAGGAGCACGCGTAAGAGAAAAATAAAGCACCACTAATCACAAGGGTAGACACTTGGGTGAAAAGTTTTGTATATAGTTTTAATGCCATCAGTTTCTTGTACATAAAAAATCTGATGGCAACTGCTGCAGTTGTGGCGTCTGTCATTTGGCGAGTGGGGATTTTACATTGAGGCTGTGAGGATTACTTGCAGAGGTCAGCAAGCTGGTCAAATAGGTAGAAATGCTCAGGGATGGGCCACTGTCCATGGTCAGGTAAGAAGCAGCGAGGCTACAGTGTTTGATGTACCAGGATAAGCAAATCTGGCCAGGATGAGTGTGTTCCTTGCATTCCGGCCAGCAATGTTCTCGAGTACTGATGCCGCTGGTTGATGGGCCTCTGCAGGATGCTCGTTTCCGGCCTCCTCCTCCTCCTCAGCATCATCCTCATCCGAGGCGGCTCTGTGAGGAGCCTCTTGGTCCTGCGGAATCTGCAAGCCACGACGCTGTGCCATGTTGTGAAGCACACAGCAAACCACGGCGATTTTGGAGACCCTGGCTGCTGAGTACTGTAGGGCTCCACCTGATCTATCGAGGCATCTGAAGCGCATCTTCAGCAATCCAATGGTTTGCTCGATAATGCATCTGGTGGAAATGTGGCTGGAGTTGTAGCGCTCCTCAGCTTCGTTGGCTGGTCTCCTCAGCGGCGTCATTAGCCAAGTCCGCAGGGGATATCCCTTGTCTCCAAGTAGCCATCCCTAAAGTTCGTTTGGCGGACTGAATAGCGGAGGCACAGTAGACTGGCGCAGTATGAGGGAGTCATGGCAGCTGCCAGGGTACTTGGCACAAACATGCAAAATCTCCTTCTTGTGGTCGTTAAGGAGTCACACAACACCAGGTTATAGTCCAACAGCTTTATTTGAAATCACAAGCTTTCGGAGCGCTGCTCCTTCTTCAGGTGAAGTGGAGAAATGCATAAAGACATAGCTTATATAGTCAGAGAATCATGTCAGATCATGTAAGGGAGTGGAAGCCCTTGCGGTTGACAAAAACTCCTGGATTGCGATGGGGCACCCTAAGGGCCACATGTGTGCAGTCAATGACGCCCTGCACCCTTGGAAAGTCTGCAGCGCTCGCGCCCTCACACTTGCGCGATCCCGGGTGAAATAGATGTGATTGTGCGCGAGGGCAAAGAGGTCATCAGTTACCTGAGTGATGCAAGTGTGTGCGGCAGCCTGGGAGATGCCGCTGATGTCTGCTGCTGATCCCTGGAAGGAGCCTGAGGCAAAAAAGTTGAGTGCGGTGGTGACTTTGATGGCCACTGGTAAGGAGTGTCGAGCTGGTGCTCTGGGCTCCAGGTCTTGCTGCAGCATTGCGCAGATGTCAGTTACTACCTCTCGTGAAAGTCAGAGCCGCCTTTGGCACTGCTGCTCAGTCATGTTGAGGTAGCTGACCCTGTGTCTGTAGACCCTGTTTGGGAGGTATCTCCTGCGCCGACGGCCTTACATGCGCTGGCCCCTTCTGGCCTGTGTAGCCTCAGGTGGGTGAGCCGCCGCCTGTCGCTCCTGCTGCTGCTGTTGCTGGATCTGCTGCAACCTCCTCTGCTGTTGGAGATCCTCTAATGCCAAGAAGGGAAGGAGAAAAAGGCCTCCCATGCTTCTGGCAGATGCCTCCGCTGAGTGAGGGTGGTGAGAGGAGCTTCCCAGGAGCTCACACTGGAGAAGTGTGTGAGCCTCCAACCATCCACAGCTGTGCCTAAGCCTTGAACACGTTGCCCCAAGCCTGAAACAACAAGGTCCTGCAACCTACAAATGCTGTATGATTAAATCTCTTCTTCCCTGATTGACCTGCAGCTGAAAGTAAGCAAGCAGACATTGTTCACGCCAGGTTTCATCAGCGGTGTTCCCACCAGGCGTGGTTTACGTGGGGAAAGGCTGAAAATCGCAAGGGCCCCTTAAAATGGCATTATAGATGCCAATTATTGCTGATTAGGCTCCCGACGACCAGTCCCGCCTGATGTGGGCGGGACTGATTCGGGTCGCTTTGAAACGCCGGGGCAAAAGTCGGACGGGGCGGGGAATCAGGCGGAGGGGGGGTCGCAGCCCCCTAATTTTGCGATTTCCCCCCCCCACACGCCTGAAACCCCGCCTGACGGCTCCAGGAAAATCGAGGCCTCAATGTTTTCAAGGGGAGACTGGATAGGCACTTGAGGGAAATAAACTTGCAGGGCTCCGGGGATCGAGCAGGGGAATGGGACTGACTGGATTGCTCTGCAGAGAGCTGGCGAAGACTTGATGGGCCGAATGGCCTCCTTCTGTGCCGCTATGACTCTATGACTATGACTCTATGCATACCATGGAGCACATTCTCATTCATTTACATAATGTATATCTGGCCAGTCTTCCCATGGTCAACCTGACTAATCTGAATTTTGAAATTCATCAAGAAAAGCAGCTTCCATTTTAACTCTACCCATGTTTAAAATATTTGTGTGAAATAAAGCCTGATTTTTTTTTCTATGCAATGTCTGGTGAATGTCAGATTCACCAGACTGATTCCTGGGATGGGGGGGTTGTCCTATGAGGAGAGTTTGAGTAGACTAGACCTATATTCTCTAGAGTTTAGAAGCATGAGAGGTGATCTCATTGAAACATACAAAACTCTTACAGGGCTTGACAGGGTAGATGCAGGGAGGATGTTTCCCCTAGCTGGGGAGTCTAGAACCAAGGATCACAGTCTTATAAGAATAAGGGGTCGGCCATTTAGGACTGAGATGAGGAGAAATTTCTTCCCTCAGTGGATGGTGAATCTTTGGAATTCTCTACCCCAGAGGGCTGTGGAGGCTCAGTCGTTGAGTATATTCAAGACAGAGATCGATAGATTTTTGGATATTAATGGAATCAAGGGAAATGGGGATAGTGCAGGAAAGTGGAGTTGAGGTAGATGATCAGCTATGATCTTATTGAATGGCAGAACAGGCTCGAGGGGCCGAATGGCCTACTCCTGCTCCTATTGTTCTTATGTTCTAAAACTCTGGTCTTGTCACAGACTTTACGCTCAGATCACACGTCCTCAGTGCATGCAGCCTTCACTCCTCTGGCAGTGCAAAATCTTGATGTCCTCCATATCTTTCAATGGGCCAATGAAAATGACACAGTTTCTTCATGTCCCTCAAGTTGAACCACAGCTACTACCTCCTACTTTTGATGGTTGCAACCTTAGTCCTTCATCTATTGACTTTCTTGGCCTCACTACCTCTTTTGACATCAGATGACCTGCATTGCAATAGCTGCCTCCAAGTTCCTTCACTCACGCAAAGCATTTATTTTTCGATAAAGAAATCTTAACCTTCTATAAATCCCTTGATTATTGCTCCCATACTTGGAAGGATCTTCGAACACCACCTCCCTTGCATTCGTAAACAGGATGTGAGAAACAATCTTTTATCTGATTGGTTATCCTTCTCTCACCTCTACTTCTCTCTCTCATCTCTATATTTGATTGAATATGGCCATTGCTTCTTTTAACTTTCCTCTCTTGATCTTCATATCCTCCAAAAGCTTAAATACAGCAAAATAATACTTCTCTCCTCAACAGTTCGGTGGGTATATGTGACTCTGGACCACATAGATCAGGAAGATCCCAGGTTTAATCCGGTGCTGCTGGCTGATCTCAGTCAGGATAACAGTCGCATGCTATAACTGGCTTCAGAGTGCTTGAGCTAAGGAATAGAGGATTATCTAAAACTCCTGCCCAAATCACGATTGACCAATCGTTGCTGAAAGCATGTGTACGCTGATGTTCGGTAAGGACAGGATCATGCTCATTTGTGATGTCCCACAAAGTCAAATTGCCTTCTGCCTCTCACACTCATGGTCTACATGTGACTCCAGTTCCGCACTATGTGGTTTACTATTAATGCCCTCTGAAGTGACCTTGTTATGAAACAAGAAGGTAGCCTTTCACCCAATGAGGATGTATTGCCCACTTCCCGAGAGCAAATACATTAAAAAATAAAATTGTACAATTGATGTTGGGTGAGGGATAAATATTGGCCAGGACACCAGGGATAATCCCCCTGCTCTTCTTTGTCATTTTTTTAGGCAGCGCGGCCCCTTTAACAGGCTGCACGACCCATTCAACAGTCCCTGCATGCGTGTTTTTTTCAATTTAAAAGCCGGCTCACCGGCTGCGCGGGACCCCTGGAGCACTGCGCGGGACCCCTGGAGCGCTGCGCGGGACCCCTGGAGCGCTGCGCGGGATCCCTGGAGGGCTGCGCGAGGCCCCTGGAGCGCTGCACGAGACCCCTGGAGTGCTGCGTGAGACCCCTGGAGCGCTGCGCAAGACCCCTGGAGGGCTACGCGGGACCCCTGGAGCGCTGCGCAGGACCCCTGGAGCGCAGCGCGGGACCCCCGAGGCACTGCGCAGGACCCCTGGAGTGCTGCGAGGTACCCCTGGAGGGCTGCGTGGGATCCCTGGAGGGCTGCGCGGGATCCCTGGAGCGCTGCGCGAGACCCCTGGAGCGATGTGCAGGACCCCTGGAGGGCTACATGGGATCCCTGGAGGGCTGCGCGAGGCCCCTGGAGCGCTGCACGAGACCCCTGGAGCACTGCGCAAGACCCCTGGAGTGCGGCGCAGGACCCCTGGAGCGCTACGCGGGACCCCTAGAGCGCTGCGCAGGACCCCTGGAGTGCAGCCCGGGACCCCTGAAGCGCTATGCGGGACCCCTAGAGCGCTGCGCAGGACCCCTGGAGTGCAGCCCGGGACCCCTGGAGTACTGCGCAGGACCCCTGGAATGCGGCGCGAGGCCCCTGGAGCGATGCGCGGGACCCCTGGAGGACTACGTGGGACCCCTGGAGCGCTGCGCGGGACCCCTGGAGGGCTACGTGGGACCCCTGGAGCGCTGCGCGGGACCCCTGGAGTACTGCGCAGGACCCCTGGAGTGATGCGCGGGACCCCTGGAGGGCTATGTGGGACCCCTGGAGGGCTACGTGGGACCCCTGGAGCGCTGCGCGGCCACACAACTTAAAGGGAACATTGGTGTCATGGGATCTTTTACATCCACCCGAGAGAGCAGACGGGACCTCGGTTTAACGTCTCATCCGAAAGATGGCACCTCCGACAGTGCAGCACTCCCTCAGCACTGCACCGAAGTCTCAGCCTAGGTTTTTGTGCATTAGTATAACAATATGCTGCACTCCTTGGACCAACTATAGGTTAGAATATTTAATCATTTTAGTAATTCAACTTAATCAGAAGGATAACAAAAATTACTTAACATATTTTACAAAATTATCACATCAATGTGGAGTTTTAGATGAAATTGTTCAGTTTCTTTGACGACTTTAGTATTGACCTCTTCACCTCAACATCACTAAAACAGATCATCAGGTCATTATCTCATTGCTGTTTGTGGGAGCTTGCTGTGCGCAAATTGGCTGCCGTGTTTCCTACATTACAACAGTGACTACACTTCAAAAGTACTCATTGGCTGTAAAGCGCTTTGGGACATCCTGAGGTCGTGAAAGGCGCTATATAAATGCAAGTCTTTTTTTCTTTGAGCACTTCAAAATTGGCAGCAGTAGGGGCATAATTGACCTTCTTTTGACCCTAAGATAGACTAAAAAACATTATTCAGTGACCTGTAGTAAATGGATGTTCTGTGAGGACAGAATTGATCTGAGCTGTGATACCCCCACATCGTAATGGAGTTGCTTGACAATATTCAGTGTTAAGTCTCATACAAGACAGAAAACCTATTAAGAAGTCTTGCTTTAAACATTTTATGTAGCTCAACCTTAAAAATAAACATAGCTCCATATGTTTAAATGTGTTTGCAATTGTTCTGACATTTTCTGATCACATAACCACCTCCTAACATATCTCTAATGATGACAGCTCTTGCAGAATGGCTTTGACACGGTAAATAAATCATAGAATCATTTGGCCCATTGAGTCTTTCGAAGAGCAATCCAGTTAGTCCCACTCCCCCGCTCTTTCCCCATATCCCTGCAATTTTTTCCCCCTTCAAGTATTTATCCAATTCCCTTTTGAAAGCTACTATTGACTCTGTATCCATCACCCCATCAGACAGTGCATTCCAAATCCTAACCACCCATTGCATAAAATGTTTTCCCTCATGTCACCTCTGGTTCTTTTGCCAATCACCTTAAATCTGTGCCCTCTGGTTATCGACCCTTCAGCCACTGGAAACAGTTTCTCTTTATTTACTCTATCTAAACCCTTCGTGATTTCAAAAAGAACATAAGAATTAGGAGCAGGAGTAGGCCATGGGGAATGCAGATGTTGAAAGGGACCTGGGTGTCCTTGTACATGAGTCACTGAAAGTGAATGTGCAGGTGCAGCAAGCCATTAGGAAGGCAAATGGTATGCTGGCCTTCGTTACAAGAGGATTTGAGTACAGGAGTAAAGAACTCTCACTCCAATTATATAGGGCCTTGGTGAGACCACACCCGGAGTACTGTGTACAATTTTGGTCTCCTTACCTAAGGAAGGATTTAGAGGGAGTGCAACGAAGGTTCATGAGATTGATTCCTGGGATGGCGGGACTGTCGTATGGGAAGAGATTGAGTAAACTAGGCCTGTATTCTCTTGAATTCAGAAGAATGAAAGGGGATCTCATTGAAGCATACAAAATTATTACAGGGCTTGATAGGGTGGATGCTGGGAGAATGTTTCCCTTGGCTGGGGAGTCTAAACCCAGGGGTCACAGCCTCAGGATAAAGGGTAGGCCATTCAGGACTGAGATGAGAAGACATTTTTTCACTCAGAGGGTGGTGAATCTTTGGAATTCTCTATCCCAGAGGGCTGTGGAGGCTCAGTCATTGGGTATATTCAAAACAGAAGTCGATAGAATTCTGACTAGTAAGGGCATCAAGGGATATGGCAATAGGGCCGGTGAATGGAGTTGAGGCAGAAAATCAGCCATGATCTCATTGAATGGTGGAGCAGGCTCGAAGGGCCGAATGGCCTACTCCTGCTCCTATTTCTTATGTTCTTATATGGCCCCTCGAGCTTGCTCAGCCATTCAATAAGTTCATGGCTGATCTTCGACCTCAACTCCACTTTCCTGCCCTATCCCCATATCCCTTAATTCCTCTGGAGTCCAAAAATCTTTCGATCTCAGCCTTGAATATACTCAACGACTGAGCATTCACAGCCCCCTGGGGTTGAGAATGCCAAAGATTCACAACCCTCTTGAGTGGGGAGTTTTGGAAAAGGAGTTGTGGAACTGTAACCATGAGTCAACAGAAAGTGCTGGGAACACTCAGCAGGTCAGGCAGCATCGAAAGAGAGAAACAGAGTCAACATTTTGGGTTGAACCCTTCGTCAGAACTGGAAAAGGTTAGGGAAGAGAGATTTTTAAGCAGGGGCAGGGAGGAAGGGAGGAAAGAACAAAGGGAATGTCTGTGATAGGATGGAAGACAGGAGAGATTGAATGACAAAAGGGATGATGGTGCAAGGCAAAAGGAGAGGTAATAGGGCAAGGTAAGAAACAAAAGATGGCTCTAGATGATGTGTGGATGATGATGGCAGCAACATTAACAGCTACCATGTGAGGAAACAAAAGAATAAAAAATGAAAGAAATACAGGGCCCAATTTATAGTCTGAAATTGTTGAACTTGATGTTGAGTCCAGAAGGCTGTAAAGCGCCCAATAGAAAGATGAGGTGCTGTTCCTCGAGCTTACGTTGAGCTTCGTTGGAACAATGTAAGAGGCCAAGGACGGAGAGATCAGAGGGGAGTGGAGCGGTGAATTAAAGTGACAGGCGACCGGAAGCTCAGGGTCACGCTTGCGGACTGAATGGAGGTGTTCCGCAAAGCAGTCACCCAATCTGTGTTTGGTCTCCCCAATGTAGAGGAGACCGCATCATGAGCAGCGAATACAGTATACTAAATTGTAAGAGGCACAAGTAAATCACTGTTTCACCTGGAAGGGGTGTTTGGGGCCCTGGACAGTGGGAAGGGAGGAGGTAAAAGGGCAGGTGTTGCATCTCCTGCGCTTGCACGGGAAGGTGCCGGGCGAAGGGGATGGGGTGTTGGGGGTGATTGAGGAGTGGACCAGGGTGTCACGGAGGGAGCGGTCCCTTCAGAATGCTGAAAGGTGGGGGGGGGGGTAGGGGAAGATGTGTTTGGTGGTGGGATCACGCCGGAGGTGGCGGAAATGGCACAGGATGATCCGTTGAATGTGGAGACTGGTGGGGTGAAAGGTGAGGACAAGGGGAACCATATTGTGGCTCTGGGAGGGGGGGGAAGGGGTGAGAGCAGACATGCAAGAAATGGAACGGACACAGTCGAGGGCCATGTCAACCATGCTAGAGGGGAATCCTCGGTTGAGGAAAAAGGAAGACATACCGGAAGCACTAGTATGGAAGGTGGCATCGTCAGAACAAATGCAGCGGAGACGGAGAAACTGGGAGAATGGAATAGAGTCCTTACAGGAAGTGGGGTGGGAGGAAGTGTAGTTCAGGTAGCTGTGGGAGTCAGTGGGCTTAAAGTGGATGTTGGTCGATAGCTTATCCCCAGAAATAGAGACAGAGAAGTCGAGGAAGAGAAGGGAAGAGTCGGAGATGGACCATGTGAAGTTGAGGGAAGGGTGGAAATCTCCTCGATGCTGTTATGTATTGTGTGTTCTCCTCCCACCTGTGGTGGCGCTGTCACAGGAGATAAATGGTTGGGTATTCTCTCGGTTAAGTTTAGCTCTCTTTGTTCGGAACTTGCCAGAACTTCCTTTCCTTCTAATAAAGCACTTCATGTTTGAATCTCTGAGTTCTAAGTCCTAAATTGTGTCTAGGTAGAAAGGTACCGACACAACAAGTGGCAACGAGGAGCGGATGAATCTGCGTACGTTACGGGTGCAGTGAGTAAACAGAAAATTTAATTTGAAACGTGAGATGGCTACTATATTAGGAAACATCGGTGATTTTGATGAAAATGTGGAGCAATGGAGCGCATATACAGAACGTTTTGACTATTTTGTATTGGCGAATGCAGTGGCAAATGAAAAGGTCGTGCCTACCTTTTTGAGTGTAATCGGGCCGAAGACTTTCAATTTACTTTGCAGCCTCGTGCGGCCAGATAAGCCAGGAACTAAAACATATAAGCAACTAGTGGAAATTCTTGGAGCACATTTTTCACCAAAACCTCTGGTTATTGCTGAGAGATTTAGATTTCACAAACGGAATCAAGAGGAGGGGGAATCAGTGACGATGTTTATTGCTGCTTTAAAAAGGTTGTCGGAACACTGCCAGTTCAAGGAGGTGCTGAATGACACCATTAGAGACAGACTTGTGTGTGGTCTGCAAAATGCAGCCACACTGAAGCGCCTTCTTACTGAGGACAACCTTACTCTTGAAAAGGCCATTGAAGTTAGTGTCTCCATGGAGATGGCGGAAAAGGAGGCTCACCAGTTGAGTTCAACAGGGAGAGTTCACAAGGTGTCGTCTGAGCCTAAAGGTGCGCGGAACGGCACATGTTACCGTTGTGGGAAAACGGGCCATCACGCTAATGACTGCTGGTGTACGGAGCTGGAATGCCGAAATTGTGGCAAAAAGGGTCACATTGAACGCGCCTGTAGAGGTAAAAAAAGAACAGACAGAGCTGGGAAGCATGGAAGCAAAAGGTCTGTATTTGGACAAGAGAGGAAAAAGAGTGTTCATTCAGTGCAGTATGATGGAACAAGCAAAACAGAGGGGAGCGACACCTCTGAGGAGGAAGAGGTGCATATACTGCCGATTGCAGGTGGTTCAAATGGCTACTGGGTGTCACCACTGGTGGAGGGACAATCAGTGCGGATGGAGGTGGACATAGGCGCGGCTGTGTCCCTTGTTTCAGACACTGTCTACAACAAAATGCTAAAGCATCTTACCCTTCAGCCAACAAACATTGTGCTAAAGACGTATACTGGCGAACCTGTGGCCATGAGAGGCGTCATTGAGGTGACAGTTAAATTGAACGGACAGACTGCAAAACTGCCACTATATGTGGTAAAGGGAAATTACCCATCGCTACTGGGACGTGCGTGGCTAGAGAAAATCACGCTGGACTGGCCTGCAGTCCGCATGATGTCAAAAGGGGAGTCAGGTCTGACTGCAGTGTTAAACAAACATGCAGAACTCTTCAATGGGGAACTTGGGAGCATGAAAAAGATCAGCGTGAGACTGGACATTAAACCTGACAGCAAGCCGAAGTTTCACAAAGCCCGACCTGTACCCTATGCAATTAGGCCAAAAGTTGAGGCTAACTTGGAGGCCTTAGTCGAGAATGGAGTCCTGGAGCCTGTGAGTGTGAGCAAATGGGCCACACCCATTGTTCCTGTCCTGAAAAAGGATGGATCTGTTCGAATCTGCGGGGATTTTAAAGTGACTATTAACCCGGTGCTGTCTGTGGAACAGTACCCTCTTCCCCTCATTGATGATCTTTTTACAGGCCTGGCCGGAGGGCAAAATTTCAGCAAAATAGACTTATGCCAGGCTTATCTACAAATGCATGTCGATGACAAATCAAAGGAACTGCTGACAATTGTGACACACAAGGGGCTATACAGGTACTGCCGCCTTCCGTTTGGAATTACGTCGGCCCCTGCTCTATTCCAAAGGGCAATGGATCAGATTTTGAGTGGACTGCCAGGAGTCCAGTGCTACCTGGACGACATCCTTGTCACTGGGACAAATGAGGATCATCTTCTGAACTTGGATGCGACACTACAACGACTGAAAGAATACGGACTCAGAGTTCGTAAAGACAAATGTGAATTCTTTCAGTCTTCAGTTGAGTACCTGGGGCATGTGATTGACGCTACTGGCCTGCATAAGGCGCCGCCAAAGGTCAAGGCGATCGTGGAGGCCCCAGCACCCCAGAATGTGAGCCAGTTATGTTCATTTCTGGGGCTACTTAACTACTATGGGAAGTTTATTCCAGACTTAGCAACATTGCTGAAGCCGTTACATCAGTTGCTATGTCAAGGCAAAACATGGAAATGGACTGAACTGTGCAACGAAGCTTTCGCCCAAGCAAAGAAAGCATTGCTGAATTTGGAGGTCCTGACACACTTTGACCCAAAGCTACCCGTGCAGCTAGCATGTGATGCATCACCATATGATGTGGGAGCAGTCATATCCCACATCATGCCTTCGGGTGAAGAGAAACCTATCGCCTTCGCATCACGCACCTTGAACAAGGCCGAGAGGAACTATGCGCAGATCGCGCGCGAGGCCTTGGGAATCGTTTTTGGAATTCGAAAATTTCATCAGTACCTGTTTGGGAGAAGGTTCACACTCCTGACAGACCACCGTCCATTGACTTCAATCTTCGGGCCCCACACCGGAATTCCGTCTCTCGCTGCAAGCAGGATGCAAAGGTGGGCTTTACTGTTGTCAGGACACACATACGACATCAAATATCGCAAATCAGACTTGCACGGCAACGCAGACGGTCTCTCGAGGCTACCCTTGCCTGTTACTCCCCCAGAGCCTCATCAGATAGACATCTTCTACTTTAAACAAGTGGAGGGAGCACCTGTCACTGCAGTTCAGGTGCGAAGGTACACCCGCAACGATCCAGTCCTGTCTGAGGTAATGGACGATATCATTCGAGGGAGAGCGATAGGAGATTCTCCTAGTTTGAAACCTTACGTTTCAAAAAGAAATGAGCTCTCTGTCCAGGCAGGTTGTCTTCTTTGGGGACGCCGTGTCATCATTCCGCCACCTCTGAGGGAACCTATACTGCAACAACTTCATACAGGCCACAGTGGGATGGTTCGGATGAAGGAAATGGCAAGAAGCTACTTCTGGTGGCCAGGTCTCGATGGGAATATTGAGGAGAAAGCCAAAACATGTTCCCCATGTCAAAGGGTCCGGAATGTTCCACAGCTGGCAACCCTACACCCCTGGGATTGGCTTGCAGAAGTGTGGCAGCGAGTACATGTGGACTTCGCCGGTCCTTTCGAAGGGAAGATGTTTATGGTGGTTGTGGACGCTCGTAGCAAGTGGCCGGAGGTCGCTGTGATGAGGTCTACCACGGCAGAGAAAACAATTGAGAAACTTGGTGAGATGTTCAGCCGTTATGGCTCACCGGAACAACTCGTAAGTGACAATGGTTCACAATTTGTATCACAGGAGTTTGCAACCTTCCTGCATGTGAATGGTGTCCAACACATCAGGTCTGCGCTCTATCATCCCTCTACTAACAGCCAGGCAGAAAGGTTCGTGCAAACTTTGAAGCACGCCTTGAAGGCATCGCAAGGTCAGGGCTCAGTCCACCAACGTCTGAACAGCTTCCTGTTGTCCTACAGGAACGAGCCGCATGCCACAATCAAAACTTCCCCCGCTTCGCTTATGATGAAGAGGCAGTTGCGGACAAGTTTTGACTTACTCAAACCTCCAAGGGCAGAGCAGGTTGTCCATCGTCAACAACAAGCTCAAGTTGAAAAGAGAGAGAAAAGAGCCAAGGAGAGACGGTTTCATCTGGGAGAGCACGTCCTAGCTTGAAACTACAACACTGGACCGAAATGGGTTCCTGCTACGGTGATCGCGCAGACGGGCCCTGTGTCTTACACGGTTGAGACTGCTGAGGACGTCGTCTGGAGAAGACACACAGATCAACTGTTGCTAGGAGCAGAGACAGCCACAGAGGCTCCAACGGCTGGTTGGCCTGAACTGTTTCCGGAAGATACCGCAAACCAGCATCCTTTGCCACAGTGCTCTTCTCCAACACAGGAAGTCAAAGAGACTGTTCCACCTGTGCAAACTCCTGACTTTCAACTGACACAGGCACCTTCTCCATCCAGGCCTGTGTCAATTCCTACTGCTGTGGAAGCCAGCGATGACCACCGGTATCCTGTCAGAGAGCGGCGGCCTCCAAGACGCTTGGACCTGTAGGCTTAGTGACTTACCCACAAGACTGTGGCAGAATAAACCCCAGGGTAAAGTCAGAGTTTGAGGCAGTCTACCTCTACCCTAGATAACAACAGAAAATGCTGGAAAAACTCAGCAGGTCAGGCAACATCCGTGGAGAGAAATTTGAGTTGACGTTTCGGGTTTGACCCTTCTTCAAAACTGGAGAGAAAAGGAACTAGATCGAAGGCAGGGCTGCGATCGGACAAAAGAATAAAAGAACCAAAAGAAGTAAAAGAGATTAGAAGCTAGACGAGATGGTAATAGGCTGGGATTAGGTGTAAAGTGTACTGGCAGGGCAGAAGATAGCTGCCAGGTGTGAGAGAGAAACAAAAAGAAAGGGGGGGGGAGGAAAGGAGTGGAAAAATGTAAGTAAAAATGAAATAGGGGCCGAGATTATGATCTGAAATTGTTGAACTCGATATTGAGACCGGAAGGCTGCAGAGTGCCTAATCGGAAGATGAGGTGCTGTTCCTCGAGTTTACGTTGAGCTTCCGTGGAACAGTACAAGAGGCCAAGGACGGTGAGGTCCGAGTGGGAATGGAGCGGTGAATTGAAATGACAGGCGACCGTTCAGTCCGTAAGGGTGACCCCGAGCTTCCGGTCGCCTGTCATTTCAATTCACCGCTCCATTCCCACTCGGACCTCACCGTCCTTGGCCTCTTGTACTGTTCCACGGAAGCTCAACGTAAACTCGAGGAACAGCACCTCATCTTCCGATTAGGCACTCTGCAGCCTTCCGGTCTCAATATCGAGTTCAACAATTTCAGATCATAATCTCGGCCCCTATTTCATTTTTACTTACATTTTTCCACTCCTTTCCTCCCCCCCCCTTTCCTTTTGTTTCTCTCTCACACCTGGCAGCTATCTTCTGCCCTGCCAGTACACTTTACACCTAATCCCAGCCTATTACCATCTCGTCTAGCTTCTAATCTCTTTTACTTCTTTTGGTTCTTTTATTCTTTTGTCCGATCGCAGCCCTGCCTTCGATCTAGTTCCTTTTCTCTCCAGTTTTGAAGAAGGGTCAAACCCGAAACGTCAACTCAAATTTCTCTCCACGGATGTTGCCTGACCTGCTGAGTTTTTCCAGCATTTTCTGTTGTTATTTCGGATTTCCAACATCTGCAGTATTTTGCTATCGTACCTCTACCCTAGGTTAGTTGAGTGTATTGAAAGTAACTTAGCTATTGAGGAATAATGTGGAACTTCCATTTAAGAGGGGAGGAAATGTTATGTATTGTGTGTTCTCCTCCCACCTGTGGTGGCGCTGTCACAGGAGATAAATGGTTGGGTATTCTCTCGGTTAAGTTTAGCTCTCTTTGTTCGGAACTTGCCAGAACTTCCTTTCCTTCCAATAAAGCACTTCATGTTTGAATCTCTGAGTCCTAAATTGTGTCTAGGTAGAAAGGTACTGACACAACAGATGCCGCCTGACCTGCCGAGTGTTTCCAGCACTTTCTGTTGTTATTTCAGATTTCCAGCATCTGCAGTATTTTGCTATTGTAAGCATGAGTCAGTGTCCTAAGATAAGGAGTAAATTTTGCCACGGTTGGAATGGGAAGTTTTTTTAGTTGGTGCAACGCCTCTAATGGTTGCATTCTGCACTCTGGACTGCAGAGGGCGGCAAAAGGGAGCGCTGCCTCTCATCTCCTCCCACCCCCAACCCCCTCGATGTCTACGCAGAGAACGGCACGTAGATGACCCTGCTCACTCCCCACCAAAACATTGTCGCATGCCGCCTGCACGCGCTGACAGGAATAACTTGGAAAAACTTTAACGGCCTAAAGGTCGCTTTTACCGATTGGCTAACGGTGCGTGCAACGCCGCTGTCGAAAGCAGCCGTTTGCACTGCGGGGGCTGGAGCTTTTTAAACGCGCGTCGCAGGTCGAGCTAGTTGCTGCCGCGCGGACGGCTATGAAAAGCCGGCTCCCACGCGAGGAGAGGGGGGAGGGAAGGAGTATGATTGACATGGGGCGCAGCCAATCTTGGCGTTCGCCTCCGCTTCTGGGCGGCGGGGCGTCCAATCAGCGACGGGGAAGGGAATGTTGCAGTTTTGTCTGTGGGGGGCACGAGTTGCGAATGTATCGCGGGCGAGTGGAACGTGGCCCGGAGCTGGGTGTTCGAAAGATCGAATGTTGAAACATGTCCCTGTTCGAGTCGCAGCAACAGCGGGAGCAGCGAGCCCTGGAGCAGCGAGCCCTGCAGCAGCAGCAGGAAGCAGGTGCACCCTTAGACCTGGTGGGCAAGCGCTTTCTCTGCGTCCTGTCCGGCTTCACCCAGGCGCTCGAGCTGGGGCGAATGTCCGAATGGGACTGGAGGGCGGGCATCATCAGAGCCGTTTCCCACAAAGATTTGGCAAGCCCCGATTTGTTGGTGAGTGCAAGCGCAGTTATGAATTTGGTATTTTTAAAAAAAAGTTATTGTTGGGAGGTGGGTGAAAGGCATTTTGACATTGCAAAAAAAAAGCCCCATCTTTTTAAATAAAAAAAAAATGCAGTTCGGGAAAATACATTTTAAGATGGTTAATGTTCAATAATCGATTTGATCGACGTTTGAAAAAATATTGGGAGTGCGTGTGGGTGAATATTAGTGAATTTAGTTAATATGCCCTCAGTTTAATTTGGTGATATGAACCATAGATTTGAATCAACAGGCTGTAACTTTTTTTAAAAAGGTGTTTGATTATTATAAAGTTGTTCATAAGCAAAAAATTTTTTTTTTTCTGTTAATAAAATGAAGAATAACTTCCTTTCCCCGCCCACCCCCCTTTTTCCACTGGTGTCGGTGCTGTGCTGCTTTGCTTTCGATCGCTTCCCGTTATAAATTTGCATCTTCTAGCCTGTTGGGGTATTCGCTAGTGTTTTATCGAAATGTAGTTGGAAGAGGAAAGCAAAGCCGACAGCAATTCGGTTAGCGTGCATTGGGCAGCGGGGGGACCAACGCTCACCCCATTGAGGAGCTGCACCTACTGTCTTTCATTGATTTCAGGGATAAAGGAGCCGCAAACTAGGAACTGAAACTAAACCAACGCCAATATAAAAGCGACCCTGCTCTGCTGTAAACGAAAACCCAGGAGGAAGTAACTTAACTGAGGAGTGCAGATATCATAAAACGTGATAATATCTCAGATCACTTTCCCACTCTTTCATTCCTAATTTAAAATTAGCCCCTAGAATTACTGCGATCAACTAATCTGGTATGATTCACAGCAAGGCAAGATGGAAATATTTAACAACAACAGAAAACGCTGAAAAAACTCAGCAGGCCAGGCAACATCCGTGGAGAGAGAAACAGTCAACGTTTCGGGTCGAAACCCTTCTACAGAACTGAGGAAAAAAAGGCAGGAAATGTTTTGGGAAATATTTAATAGTTGTACGATAGAAATATTTAGGGATTAATAGGTAACCAGGAATACAAAAATGTGCATGGACGTATGTAGCACCTTTTTTAATGTAGAAGTTGCTTCACAGCAAAGAAAGTAATGATGCCAAGCTTTTATGGGATCTATATAGGAGAGATGATGACCAGGGGTAGGGTAGCATAGTGGTTGTGTTACTGGCCGAGTAATCCAGAGGCCTGGACTAATGATCTGGAGACATGAGTTCAAATCCCACCATGGCAGCGGGGGAATTTAAATTCAGTTAACTAAATAAATCTGGAATAACAAGCTAGTATCAGTAATGATGACCATGAAAGAGAAGCTGAAGATCGGGATGAGCTGACCTAGGATTTGCAGAAGAGGCCAAAGGGCCGGCCACGCAAAGCTTCAGATTTGCTTAGTGTTACCTGGAGGTAAAAAGCTAGTGTTTTCGGGAACTGTGCAGCTTTCTGCTTGAGCAAAGTTATCGCTTCTCAGTGTAGTTGTGGTGGTGGGGGGGGGGGGGAATTCAAACTACAACATCGTAACATCTGTCTCTTGGTGGGTTCACTAAACATACAGATGTTTGTCAAGTTTAATTTTGGTCTCCTGTCAACAAATAAGATTGTTGCAAAACCTGCTTTCACAGCTGTTCAACCTTGAAACTCTGGACAGTGAAATACAGAGCGCCCAGAGAGTTCAGTTTGGCTTTACAGCGTTTGGCATCTATTTTAGCAACAAAATCTTGATTTGTAAACTAGTAGCAGCCAGTACCAGTGGCTTATTGGGTAAAGTGGCTGCCTGTTATGGTGTTGAGCTTCACAAGCCAAGAAGGTTTCAGGGTTGAATCCCCAGTCAGTGCTGATTTAACTGAGCTCATCCAGGGGCGTACAATGAACCTCTTGGGATGTGGACAACACTGACAAGGCCACATTTATTGTCCATTCCTATAGTTTCTCTGAGGGCATTGAGAGTTGTGGAAATACTTTTTCAAATGGTGAGAAACTATTAAATGTTGGTGTTCAGAGAGATTTAGTTGTCTTCTTACAGGAAACACGAGTTAGCGTGCAAGAGAAAAAGATTGGTGAAGTCAAGCGTAGGTCCCTTGCAGTCAGAATCAGGGGAATTTATAATGGGAAACAAAGAAATGGCAGACCAATTTTAAATACATATTTTGGTTCTGTCTTCACAAAGGAGGATATAAATAACCTCCCAGCGATGTCGGGGAACATAGGGTCTGATGAAAGGGAGGAACTGAAGGAAATCGGTATTTGTAGGGAAATGGTGTTAGGGAAATTGAAGGGATTGAAGGCCGATAAATCCCCAGGGCCTGATAATCTACATCCTAGGGTACTTAAGGAAGTGGCCCTAGAAATAGTAGATGCATTGCTGATCATCTTCCAACATTCGATAGACTCTGGAACAGTACCCATGGATTGGAGGGTAGCTAATGTTACCCCACTGTTCATAAAAGGTGGTAGAGAGAAAACGGGGAATTATAGACTGGTAAGCCTGACATTGGCAGCGGGGAAAATGCTAGAGTCCATTATAAAAGATGTAATAGCAGAGCAGTTGGAAAACAGTGACAGGATCAGACAGTCACCATGGATTTACAAAGGGTAAATCGTGCTTGACTAATCTACTGGAATTTTTTGAGGATGTAACTGGTAAAATAGATAAGGCAGAACCAGTGGATGTGGTGTATTTGGACTTTCAAAAGGCTTTCGATAAGGTCCCGCATAAGAGATTAGCATGTAAAGTTAAGGCACATGGGATTGGGGGCAAGGTATTGACTTGGATAGAGAACTGGTTGGCAGACAGAAAGCAAAGAGTTGGAATAAACGGGTCTTTTTCCAAGTGGCAGGCAGTGACTAGTGGGGTACCGCAGGGATCGGTCCTTGGACCCCAGCTATTCACATATATATTAATGACCTAGACGCGGGAACTAGATGTAATATCTCCAAGTTTGCAGACAACACAAAGCTGGGTGGGCGTGTGTGCTGTGAGGAGGATGCCGAGAAACTCCAGTATGATTTGGACAGGTTGGGTGATTGGGAAGATGCATGGCAGATGCAGTATAATGTGGATAAATGTGAGGTTATCCACTTTGGTGGCAAAAACAGGAAGGCAGAATATTATCTGAACGGCAATAGATTGAGAGAAGGGGAAGTGCAACGAGACCTGGGTGTCCTTGTGCACCAGTCGCTGAAAGTAAGCATGCAGGTGCAGCAGGTGGTTAAGAAGGCAAATGGTATGTTGGCCTTCGTAGCGAGAGGGTTTGAGTACAGGAACAAGGATGTCTTGCTGCAGTTGTACAGGGCCTTGGTGAGACCACATCTTGAGTATTGTGTGCAGTTTTGGTCGCCTTATCTGAGGAAGGATGTTCTTGCCACGGAGGGAGTGCAGCGAAGATTCACCAGGCTGATACCTGGGATGGCAGGAATGATGTATGAAGAGAGATTGGGTCGATTGGGCTTATACTCGTTTGAGTTTAGAAGAATGAGAGGGGATCTCATTGAAACTTAACATTCTGACAGGACTGGACAGGCTAGATGCAGGAAGGATGTTCCTGATGGTCGGGGAGTCCAGAACCAGGGGTCACAGTCTAAGGATAAGGGGTAAACCATTTAGGACAGAGATGGTTTCCATATTTAAGAAAAGATATACTTGCTCTTGAGGCAGTTTCGAGAAGGTTCACTTGGTTGATTCCGGAGATGAGGGGGTTGACTTATGAGGAAAGGTTGAGTAGGTTGGGCCTCTACTCATTGGAATTCAGAAGAATGAGAGGCGATCTTATCGAAACATATAAGATTGTGAGTGGGCTTGATCGGGTGGATGCGGGGAGGATGTTTCCACTGATGGGTGAGACTAGAACTAGGGGGCATAGTCTTAGAATAAGGGGCTGCCCTTTCAAAACTGAGATGAGGAGAAACTTCTTCACTCAGAGGGTAGTAAATCTATAGAATTTGCTACCTCAGAGCTGTGGAAGCTGCAACACTAAATAAATTTTAAACGGAGATAGACAGTTTCCTAGCTGATAAAGGAATTAGGGGTTACGGGGAGCGGGCAGGGAAGTGGACGTGAGTCTAGGTTCAGATCAGCCATAATCCTATTGAATGGCGGAGCAGGCCCGAGGGGCTGCATGGCCTACTCCTGCTCCTACTTCTTATGTTCTTATGAAACTACCAGATGGTTGTAAAAACCTATCTGGTTTACTAATGTCCTTTTTAGGAAAGGAAATCTGCTGTCCTTATCCGGTTTGGCCTATATGTGACTCCAGACCCACAGCAATGTGGTTGACTCTTAACTGCCCTCTGTAATGGCATAACAAGACACTCGGTTATACCAAACCGCTACTGCAGCGGTTCAAGAAGGCAGCTCACCAGCGACGCCCCCATCCCGTGAACGAATTTAAAAAAAAAAAAAGCTTGGCTGAAGAGATGGAATTGAAGGAGATTTTTTTTAGAGGTGGTGAGTGAAGTACAGGCACTTG
Source organism: Somniosus microcephalus (assembly GCF_052327205.1). Taxonomy (NCBI): domain Eukaryota; kingdom Metazoa; phylum Chordata; class Chondrichthyes; order Squaliformes; family Somniosidae; genus Somniosus; species Somniosus microcephalus. The sequence goes on from NC_140988.1 coordinate 347,601,510, forward strand.
AGGGAATTCTGGAGAGATGATGAAGTTGTAGTCTTCCCATTGAGTGAGTCATTGGTTTAAAAAAAAAAGGCTATAAAAATATCAGAATCCCAGTGTGAGGCACAAGACTAATACTCCCTTTTGTATGTTGCCTATAGTTTAATTGCCCAATTTCTGGTTCCTGGACCCTTGTGGTTAAGGGCAACTTTCCCCCAGACTAACGCCAGTGCTGCTGACAGGCCTGATATAGTCTTCCAAAATGATCTTGTTTTTCTTCTTCACGTTCCCAGGAGCTGCTTGACTCCCCTCAGGGTAGCTGAGGTTAGGAACTCATTGATGGAACCTGCTACTTTTGTACTCTACGCCTCTATTTATATGCCAGGGATCCAGTATGTTTTTTTTAACGGCTTTATTAACTTGTCCTGCCACCTTCAAAGAGTTGTGTATGTGAATACCCAGGTCTCTCTGTTCCTGCACCCCCTTTAACTTTGTACCATTTAGTTTATATTGCATCTGGTCATTTTTCCTTCAAAATGTTGTCACTTCACACTTCTCTGCATTCAATTTCATCTGCCATGTGTCTGCCCATTTCACCAATCTGTCTTACGTCCTCCTGAAATCTGCTACTATCCTCCTCACTCTACTACATTTCCAAGTTTTGTGTCCGCTGCAAACTTTGAAATTATGTCCCCTGCACCCAAGTCCAGGTCATTAATATATCAAAGAGCAGTGGCCCTAATACCGACTCCTGGGGAACACTACTGTGTAATTCTCTCCAGTCTGAAAAACAGCCGTTCACTAAAACACTGCCTTCTATCTCGCAGCCAACTTTGTATCCACGCTGCCACTGTCCCTTTAATCCCGAGTGCTTCATTTTTGCTAACAAGTCAAATATGTGGCGCTTTATCGGGACCTTTTTGAAAGTCCATATACACATCAGTGCACTGCCTTCATCAAGCTTCTTTGTCATTTCATCGAAGAACTCAATCAAGTTAGTCAGACATGATTTGACGTGTCCATTTCCTCCTCTGTGTCAGTGTCTAGCTGTGTGGTGGACACTTCTGTATCTGGCTCAATAAGTTGTAGGTTCGCCCGGATAGCCACCAGTTTCTCCACTCTCTCTTGTTAGTCAGCCTGTTGCGCACCTTTGTATGCGTTTTCCCAAAAAGTGACCAGTTTCGTTCAGAGGCCGCTGATGAAGGTGGGATTTGGAGTATCACCGATGCAATAGGTGACAGGGCCTCAGATGCACAAAGTCCCTTCCACCAGGTATGTGCACTGATATGCTTGCATGATTCCCATATCTCATCCCCATTCCAAAGACCTTGCTTGGTAGAGAACTTTGCCAGACTTCCCAGAGTCCAGATTGAGATGGTGTGAGAGGGTAGAAATCACACTGTAAGCGCTGTTGATCTGTTCTCCAGAAAGTATTGGTCTCCCAACATGCTTTGGGTCCAGCATGTATGCTGCAGCATGAATCGGCTTGACACAAAATTCTTGACGCGTCTGTATGAATTGAACAATTGCCTTCTCCTCTGCTTTGAGCAGCAGGGATGTGGGTAGGGCAATGCTGATTTGTTCTTTTAAATCAGTAAAAAGCCTGAGAACATCTGACAAGACAGCGTCATCTCCTTCAATCTGAGCAATTGCAGATGCTACTGGTGAGAGTAGTTTAAGGCTGCTAACCACTCTCCCAAAACACATCATCCAGCAGTATTTTCTTGATGGTGGTTTCCATATCCCCAGACTGGGATATTGCCATTTCTTGCAGCGACTCCTTACCCTCCAGAAGGCTGTTGTACATTATGACGCCGCCCCATCTAGTGTTGTTGGGCAGCTTCAGTGTGGTGTTCTTGTTCTTTGTCATTTGCTTGGAGTTGTAGGTTGCTGCAACTACCTGTTTTCCCCTGATGTACTTAACAACTTGCTTGGCTCTCTTGTACAGTGCTTCTATGGTTCTCAAACCCATGATGTCCTTGAGGAGCAGGTTAAGCCCATGAGCTGCGCACCCAATAGACATAATATGAGGGTAGGCCTCCTCCACTTGAGCCCAAGCAGCCTTCATATTCGCAGCATTGCCAGTAACTACTGCAAAGACCTTTTGTGATCCAAGATCGTTGATGACTGCTTTCAGCTCATCAGCAATGTATGTGTCTGTTGTCCTTCGTGTCTGTGCTCTTGAAGAACACTGGGAGAGGAGTGGAGACGATGTAGTTTATGATGCCCTCCCCTCGTACATTTGACCACCCATCTGAGATAACTGCAACACAGTCTGCGATCGCTATTGTTTCTTTGAGCTTTCCTTGGACTCTGTTATACTCAGCCTCCAGCAAATAAGTAGACAAAGCATGTCTGGTGGGAGGTCAGTATGCAGGGCGAATAACATTGAAAAATCTCTTCCAGTACACATTGGCTGTGAGCATGAGGGGTGAGCCTGTTGCATATACAGCTCGAGCAAGGCACTCGTCTGCATTCTTCTGGCTATGGTTATCCATTGTATCAAAGAACTTTCCAAGTGGGCCAGGAGTTGCTGCTGATAAGGAGCCTGATGCTGAATGAGAACCATCATCTTCTTGAATGGAAGCAGAGGAACTCTGGGCTGACTGCTGTGAGCTTTGAGTGAAGTTGTTGCATTTGGATAAATGCTGCTGCATCTTTGTGGCATTCTTTACATATGGCTTTCTACAGTGTTTGCACATGTACACAGTCTTTCCATCTTTAATGCCTGGGGTAAAATGCTTCCACACATCCAACGGTAAACGTGGCATTGTTCTATGCAGAGAAATAAAGGGCATTCATCTCTGTGTCGAACTGCGGTCGATCGGCACGATTGCAACAGGGTGAGTACATTTTTGCTGATGCTCCATGTGATTGAAGCATGACCTGTACACACACGACGCTACATCACCAATAGTGTATTATTTTGTATATTTTAAATTGAAGGACAACAGAGTTCAACAAGTAACTGGTTTATTTGGTATAAAGTCTGATTTACTTACTGCATCATCACAACATCAGCAGAAAACAAAATGACTTCCCTCAGGACCCCTAACCTGGATCTTAAAAAAACTATAGCAGTCTTACAGATGCCTGCAGGCCAATCACAATTCGATATGCAAATATTACAAATAGAGGGAGCTAATCGCTCATCCACTCATCCAACCAATCAGGACACATTTGTTCACAGTCACACACAAAACTTGTAATTATTAAAACAAGCCAAGTAAGAAGATAAACATATATTGATTAAGAAATTCCTTAATAATTAAGATTCCATCTCTGTTAGTAATTTTAAGAGAGGACCTGTGGGAGGGAAAAAAAGAAAGAAATACAAAAAAAACAATATTATGCTAGCATGTGCTTTTTTGGGCAAAATTCCCAAGCTAAACTTCCCGTGGAAAATTTCCGGAACCCTAGGCTCGCCACCACCTTCTCGAGGGAGATTAGGGATGGGCAATAAATACTGGTCTTGCCAGTGATGCCCATATCCCGTGAATGAATAAAAAAAAGTCCTCATTTATTACCTCAGCCAGGCCCAACTACTTCCACGTGAAGATTTCCTTTTCCATTCTTAATTGGCCACACCTTTCCTTTGATTATCTTTTCACTCTATATCTGTTTATAAAACACTTTAGGGTTCCCTTTTCTGTTACCTGCTAAACCTTTCTCATGCATTCTCTTTGACCCTGTCAGTTTGTTTTTCAGTTCTCCACTGCACTTTCTGTATTAAGTTTGATTCTCTACTGTATTATTAACCTGACATTATCATAACCCTCCCTTTTCTGTTTCATTGTAATCTCAATTTCTTTAGGCATGAGTTCTAGCTTTGGATGCCTTTCCTTTTCTAGTACAGGAAACACTTTTTACCGGCACCTAAATATCCGGAAATCTCTCTTAACCGGCAAAATTCAGGAGTAGGTTCAGGTAATTTTACTATAAGTGGCCGTGTAACCGGGGTTCCTGCACCTGTGGCCGTGCAACAGGGACTCCTGGATCTGTGGCCGTGTAACCGGGGTTCCTGCACCTGTGGCCACGTAACCGGGGCTCCTGCACCTGTGGCCGTGTACGGGGCTCTCGTACCTTGGTAAGTATACCTCTCTAATCCGGACTTTTTGATCAACCGGCACCACGCCGGTCCTGTCGGTGCCGGATAAAAAAAGAGTTTCCTGTATTACTATCTCCTCCTTGAAGGCCTCAAAGTTTCTTCCTCCAGTTTTACATAGATTACATGGAATATCCAGCGTAGAAACGGGCCATTCGGCCCAACCAATCCATGCCGGCGTTTATGCTTCACTTGAGCCTCCTCCCATCTTTCCTCATCTAACTCTATCAGCATAACCCACTATTCCCTTCTCCCTTATATGCTTATCCAGCTTCCCCTTAAATGCATCTAATCCATTCGCTTCAACCACTCCCTGTGGTGGCGAGTTCCACATTCTTCTGAATTCCCTATTGGCTTTCTTGGTGACCATCTTATATTGATGGTCTATAGTTTTGCTCTTCCCCACAAGTGGAAACACTTTCTCCGTGTCTACTCTATCAAAACCTTTCATCATTTTAAAGACCTCTATTAGGTCAGTGTTTTTTTTTTCTTTTATATGTGTTGAATTCCTCAAAGGTTTTTATCTCTGAAATTCTCTCTTCACTGATGAATGTTGTGCAGCCATCAGGCAGATTGTTCCATGTTCATATCCTTGCTAAAGGATGAATAATTGTTATTATATCTATGTATTTAGTGAGTAATAATTCCCAGTTGGTTACAGGAGAATTCCACAGTTGTGTGTGTGTGTGGTTGTGTGTGTGTTTCTTATAAAATCTTTACAAATATCATTCTTTGAAACTTTGAACTCCAGTGACTTATTTCAGTCACTTATTTCTGATATCAGTTGGCAAAGGTGAGGGAAGTAGTGTGCATAAGCTGTTTTTAGTCTGTGCTGAAATCCAAGTGCGCATTTATACTGGAGTGTTGGTGTGAAATGATTTTGCTTTGCACCAACTCTGCAATTATAGCGTCATTGCAGACTGAACCTGTTGTTGGGGCCCAACCTGATGCTGGAATGGACCAGAGCTGTGTGTTGGAGTAGGTTTCGGACCTTGGCAACTGATTTACACTTCCGTTGAGAGAATCACCTTTTGGTTTTGCGACAGCAGCAAACTTGTGGCATTTAAACTTGTAGAGCCCCTAAACTAACATGTCAAGCACTCCGAACCCTCTCCTTGTCAGAGGCCCCTATACCCCTCCCCCTTACTGTCGTCAACACCCAGCTCGAGGAGATATGAGGCTTTGTCTGAATTAAGCACGTGGGTGTGAATGAGCAGCCTCATAAACATTGTGGTTTTACATTTTTCTAAAATCTGATGTGTTTTTTTTAGTTTTCATTGATGGCGGGAGTGCCAGATTGCGGAATTATTTCGCTAAACTGTGTTTGAAAGATGATTGCAAGTTGTAGAGATGTAGCAATTTAAATTCAAAGATGCTTCAGCGATTTTTGTTTTTTTTGTTGCCATTCTGGATTATGTTAATAGTGTATAGCTAAAATTCATGGGCTTCAATTGCCAACAAGAAAGTTCATAATTGCAATCAGCGCATTTTTCCTCCCCCACGCCAAGAAGTAAAACACACACACATGATCATTGCAACTTTTTTTTTGGAGCGTGCTTCTGTTGCAAAGGCACAAAACTGGTTACAAATTTGAAGTCAGCTTTCTGACTGGTGTAAATTCCAAAAATTCTTTGCAACAGGCCAACTAAGATAAAGGGCGAGAGAACCTCTGGGCAGGGCTGCACGGTATTCATCCTAATAAGCCCTCAGGTTGCAGTTATGTATGAGTTGATTGCAAAGCGGGTCGAGACTTTGGAGACATGATCAGTGATTCGTAAATACTAATCTCTTATTAGGCGAGGAGGAAAATAAATTGTGGGGAAAACCGATCAGTGGGTGGAGTTAGCTGTTCTGTGTATAACTTGGGCTAATGTTACGTAGTATAAATGATTTTTTAAATTGCTGCTTCCTGTCGGACATATAAGCAAACATTCTATCGATGATCAAACACTCTTCACTAAACCTGTTATTTTGCTCCCAGCTAACTCTTGGTGCCAGTAGGTCTAGGAAATTGAGTAGACCTTTTGAATGTACAGTACTAGTTCTTAGCTTATGCAAAGTGCTGCTAATATTTACAGTAATAAAGCTACCCAAATGTCAGTCTACCAAAATACTGATGCTTTTATTTTTTGTGACGCCTATCGTAAGACATATTGGCCCAGACCTTGTGGCGGTAATGATGGCAAAACTGTCAGCATTCGCCGTCATTACTCCTCCTGAAAGCAACAACAACTTCTGGAATCGGTGCATGCACAGATAAACGCGGAAATCCGGAAGTTGCTGTCCGTGATTCTAAGCATCTTCACACGCTGTGGAACTCCCCCACAATCAATTCAAATCACACTGAAATGTAGTTCCTGACACAAACTTACCATGTTACACTGGAATATCGCTGTTTTTATTAAAAAAAAAAAACCCTGAAAAGGTTCATACAATAGCAAAATACTGCGGATGCTGGAAATCTGAAATAACAACAGAAAACGGTGGAAAACTCAGCAGGCCAGGGCAGCATCCGTGGAGAGAGAAACAGTTAACGTTTCAGGTCGATGACCTTTCGTCAGCACTGATGAAAGGTCTTCGACCTGAAACGTTAACTCTGTTTCTTTCTCTACGGATGCTGCCTGGCCTGCTGAGTTTTTCCAGCATTTTCTGTTGTTCCTGAAAAGGTTAAGCCTTGTTAAGAGGTGTGACTGGGTTTTTAATGGCATACTGACTGCTGAACAACCGTTCTCGCCCTGAAAAACTAATTTTATATTTGTGGCATGTCAAATTTGCCATTAATATGATAAGAATTACATGGTTTTTAATTTTTTTAAAAAGTTTGTTTGATGTTTCAGCTTCTACCCTAATCCTACGTGTATGCCCAATCTTTATTTTGCTCTCTGTAAAATTTATAAAAAGTAAATTATAATCTGCATTTTACTTCCTGGTTTGCTGTCCGAAAGTTCTTCAGTGTGATTGGCTGCTTAGCCAGCTTGATGACTTCACTGTTGCTGGAAGTTCAGATTCACTTGATTTGGCGCCAGATTCAAACCGACGTCGGGCGAGGTGAAATTCACGCCACCGAGATCGCTAGATCTTTGTGGGCAGCTTTCGTCAAGGTCAGTGGCGAGCACAGTCACTTTGCCGCTGACCGCAAAATTCGGGTCAATATTTTAGTGTATTCTTCCTCCCATCTCCCTTTTGTGACGTGAGAACAACTTTCAGATAAGTGGTAAGGGTTATGATCTACAAACCCGCAGCACCTTGTGAGCGTTGCGTTCAAATCACTCCGATTCTTTAGATAAAGATGGTTTAATTGATTATATTAATTTATCCCTCTCTTCCCTTGCTTCAGGTCTTTTTAGAATTTGATGAAAGTTGGTGTCGGTGGATGAAGCTTCATGACGAGGAGCTGAGGGTCTTCCTGATCGAACACCAATTAGTTCTGGCTGAAAGGAAATCGCCAAGAGAAACTACAGATGGTGTGCAGTGGCCTGTACTGGTATGGAGGATCTTTGGTTTGGTTTGGTTTTTTAATGTATCTGTATCATCATTGCAGTTCAGTTTTGGTGGCAGGCAGAGGCATGGCCAGAGAGGGGTCTTTTTTTAGAAAGTTTTTGATTTCTCGTGACTGAAGGAATAGCTGCCGGAGGGAGTGAGGAATGAAGGTGAGACCACATTTTGAGTATTGTGTGCAGTTTTGGTCGCCTTATCTGAGGAAGGATGTTCTTGCCATGGAGGGAGTGCAGCGAAGATTCACCAGACTGATACCTGGGATGGCAGGAATGACATATGAGGAGAGATTGGGTCGATTAGGCTTCTACTCGCTGGAGTTTAGAAGATTGAGAGGGGATCTCATTGAAACTTATAAAATTCTAACAGGACTAGACAGACTAGATGCAGGAAGGATGTTCCCGATGGCGGGGGAGTCCAGAACCAGGGGTCACAGTCTAAAGATAAGGGGTAAGCCATTTAGGATGGAGATGAGGAGGAATTTCTTCACCCAGAGAGTGGTGAACCTGTGGAATTCTCTACCACAGAAGGCAGTCGAGGCCAGTTCATTAAATATATTCAAGAAGGAGTTAGATATATTTCTTAAGGCTAAAGGGATCAAGGGATATGGGAGAAAGCAGGGACAGGGTACTGAGTTTGGATGATCAGCCATGATCTCATTGAATGGCGGAGCAGGCTCGAGGGGCCGAATGGCCTACTCCTGCTCCTATCTTCTATGTTTTCTAAGGGTGCAGAAGGGCTGGAGGAGATTGTGGCTGTAGGGATAGACAATGCTGTGGCGTAATTTGAAGGTGAGGACAAAGTCGGTTCTTTCAGGCTAGCGGAGTGATGCAAGGATGAATTGGGGGGGGGTGTTAGGATGTGGGCCTCTGTGGGTGAGAACCTGAGCCATTTGTACCTAAAAATTTGGTTAATTTTGCCCTGTGAATTGACCGCCAGTTTTGCTTATTTCACTTGGGATTCTTTCAGCTGACTCGCGAGTTTTTCGTTCTGAGATCTGGTTTGGATCTGTAGCAGGTCCCAGATGTGTGAAGTTTCAGCCACTGTGCCACAAGTATCCTTTTTTGACCAACAATTTAAATTCCGACTTTTATGATATTGATTTCAACGGAACCATGAGATGGTTACAGCTGCCAAGTGACGATGTCCTAGCTTCACTTCCCAAGTGAGAAATGACGCTCTCCTCTGCCTCACACCCAAATTAGTGCAGAGGCTGTTCCTGTATGTAGTTTAAATACATTTACACCTTGTGCCTACCCATCTGAAAATAACCTTTTGTTGTGGTGATTGTGTTTCAGACATTTAAATGCCTGATGGACAAAGTTGGTTTTGGATCGGTGACTCCTGTGGAATTTCTTGCGGACAAGTACCGAATGTTTCTGCAGAAAGAAATCCCTCTTCAACCATTAAAGGTAACTGATTCCACTTGGATAGGTTGGATGAAGGAGGTTCTTTGTCTCATTTGATAACTAACTCTACTGTCTTCTCGCCATTTAGCGAACACAAAGCAGAACTTAATTTTAATGTCTTACCCAAAGGATGGCATCCATGGTAATGTAGCACTTTGTGGCTCCTGCATGGGAAGAGTCCTTGGGTCTGGGGCTCGAGCCCATAAGTTTCTGACCCCTTTCCCCCCCCCCCCCCCCAAAGTTGAAGGTGCTATTAAATGAAACCGTTGAAGATTAAGGCTCCTGCTCTGCCCAGTAATGTGTCACAGGCCCAACTTCAGAGGATTGCATTGATTGCACCAACACCACCCGTGCCATCCTCGTGACTAAACCCATGACTGCTGTGCGCCTCATGCAATTTTCATTCTACCCCCCCCCCCCCCCCCCCCCCCCCTCCCCGATTGCACCATTTTGATTTAGTTTGTCGACTTTTGTTTGTTTGGATAGGCCTTTACAAATATTAGTGGTTTTGTCCCTTTCAGTGAGGGGGAGCGGGGTGGTGGTGGTGGTGAAGAGGGGAGAGAGTCTTGATTTTGTTTGGCTAAATTTGCCAAAACTAGCCAACACCGAATAGGATCCCCGATTTGAGATTGGTGGGACCAGTGTTGTGCTATGGGTCCGAGCCAGAAAGGATAGGGTCAACGCGCAAATGTAACCCCACTATTTAAGAAAGGAGGGAGAGAAAAAAACGGGGAATTACAGACCAGCTGGCCTGACATCAGTAGAAAATGCTAGAATCTATTATTAAGGACGTGGTAACAGGGCACTTGGAAAGTAATAATATGATTGGGCAGAGTCAACACGGACTTATGAAAGGGAAATCATGTTTGACAAATCGGTTGGAGTTTTTTGAGGTAACCAGCAGAATAGATGAGCGAACGAGAAATAAAGCCAGCAAGCGAGAGAGATAGATGAGAGGGTTGCCCTATGAAGATAGATTGAGCAGACTAAGCCTATATTCGCTAGAGTTTAGAAGAATGAGAGGTGATCTCTTCAAAACATACAACATTCTTACATGGCCTGACAGGGTAGATGCAGGGAGGATGTTTCCCCTGGCTGGAGAGTCTAGAACCAGGGGTCACAGTCTCAGAATAAGGGGTCGGCCATTTAGGACTGAGATGAGGAAAAAAAATTTCACTCAGAGGGTGGTGAATCTTTGAAATTCTCTACCCCAGAGGGCTGTGGAGGCTCAGCCGTTGAGCATATTCAAGACCGAGATCGCTAGATTTTTGGATATTAAGGGATATGGGGATAGTGCAGGAAAGTGGAGTTGAGGTCGAAGATCAGCCATGATCTTATTGAATGGCGGAGCAGGCTCGAATGGCCGACTCCTGCTCCTGTCAATGATGTTCTTAACACTGCCCATTTCATAAAGGACCCTTGTGTTTTATATAAAAACTGAACTTGGCAATTTAGAGGTAAATGGGTTAACAGATGTATGTAAAATATCAGAGAGGAATTCGTGCTAATGCATTTGACTGCCCCAGCATGACATTTTTCATTGCTTCTTCCTGTCACCCCCGGCCATCATTTCACCCCTAAGCGGCTGAGAGATTTTTCACACTTAACTGGTGCAACTATTTTGCGTATTTGAATTAATCACGCTGAGCTGATGAAGAGCATGCAGTGTTTTTGTTCGTTCTGCTTCTCGTCCTCCCTGTGTTTAGAGGCTGTGATGATGATCTGTGGGTTACAGCCATTGCCTCAATTTGAGACTTTATCCCACATAAACCTTTTCTTTAAAAATGGGAACTAAATTGATCTACCAATTGTACGGTGGCTCCAGTGATATCGCTGTGACACCTTTCCCTTGCATAGAGCTGGGCTGTGACTTTTCTTCCCTTCCCCCCCCCCCCCCCCCCCCACCCCAACCCATATATAGTAGGCTGTGATGTTCTCTCCTAATCCCCCACGCTGCGCTCTGAAATATGCCCGGTTTTATGGTGGTGTCATGAAAGTGTATTTTATATTTTTTTAAAAACATGTTGAATGAGTCCGTACAGTGCCTCAGTTTCTAAATGCAACACCCAGTGTGCATTGGAGTCCTGCAGACCAGAAAGTTGGCGGTAGGTAATGCTGCAGTCATGGGTTGTATCGTTGATAGGTTACATAGAAACATAGAAGATAGGAGCAGGAGTAGGCCATTCGGCCCCTCGAGCCTGCTCCGCCATTTAATGCGATCATGGCTGATCATCCAAATTCAGTACCCTGTCCCTGCTTTCTCCCCATATCCCTTTAGCCTTAAGAAATATATCCAACTCCTTCTTGAATATATTTAATGAATTGGCCTCTATTGCCCTGTGTGGCACAGCTGAATATTGAGCTGGCTTTGCCACACTCAATCCCGTCCAGCTTGTGTGCGGACATCATGTCCGCGTAGGATCAGGCTCGGCTGTGACACCACCCAAAAACTGAATGACCTACTGATGCTCACTGTCATTCACAGATGGCGAATGAGGTACAGAAGGGTGGCAGCGTGAGTCAGCATGTCGACACTTTTTTATATAAAAAGGAACATTTTGCTACTCTCTGCTAAGCAAGCACTGCTCATTATGTGCTGTGATTTCTATTTTTAAGACTAGAACATATTAATTTAGCTCTCTACGTAAATGATAATGCCCAATTGTAATATCCACCATTCCTTTCTGAAATTAGTCCCACAGCAACATCCTTTACACAAATGGAGGATTACAGCTGTGATTTTGAAAACCTGCTAAGGCTATTCAGTGACTGAGTGCCAATTTCTGTGTTCTTCCTCCACCTCCCCAATAAAAATCCCTTTGCAGTATATTGAAGTTTGTAAATCAGAATTGAAATGTGCAATGTTTGTTTTTATATATATTTTTTAAATTTAAAAATAAAAATCACATTGTCAATATTGCTGAATAGATGAATATGGATTGCTGGGAAAAACGTCTCCGGGATAACAAAGAGATATGTGCCAAGATTAAGACCTGGTTCATTAAGAAATCAACCCAAGAACTGTTCCTCTATGGTAAGTCTCCCACTGTTGTTAACTAGAGATGTCATAGAGTCATAATGGCACAGAAGGAGGCCATTCGGCCCGTCGAGTCTGTGCCGACTCTCTGCAGAGCAATCGAGTCAGTCCCATTCCCCCGCTCTATCCCCGTAGCCTTGCAAGTTTGTTTCCTTCAAGTGCCTATCCAGTCTCCCCTTGAAAACATTGAGTGTCTCCGCTTCCACCACTTCCGTCGGCAGTGAGTTCCAGGTCCTCACCACAAGTTTTTCCTCACGTTCCCCTGTATCTCTTGCCCGAAACCTTAAATCTGTGTCCCCTAGTCCTTGTACCATCAACTATAGGAACAGCCTTTCCCCGTCTAGCCTATCCAAACCTGTCATAATTTTGTACACCTCTATCAAATCACCCCTCAACCTCCTTTGCTCTAATGAAAACAAATCCAGCTTTTCCAACCTGTCCTTGTAGCTATGATCCCTCCTCCCTGGAACCATTCTGGTAAATCTGCTCTGCACCCTCTCAAGGGCCTTCACATCTTTCCTAAAGTGTGGTGACCAGAACTGGACGCAATACTCCAGCTGTGGCCTAACCAGCGCTTTATAAAGATTCAGCATAACTTTCTCTACTTTTGTACTCAATACCCCTATTTATGAAGCTCAAGATCCCATATGCTTTGTTAACCACCTTCCGCCACCTTCAGGGACCTATGCACATTAACTCCCAGGTCCCTCTGTCCCTGCACACACTTTAAAACTGTGCCATTAAGTGTATAAGATGTAATGATTGTGGGATTCATTTTTTTCCCCACAAATTATGAAAGGTTTACTTGTTGGTGATTTTGTAAACATGTTTGTATTGTCGTCTGTTTTCCTTGGGTTCATTGTAATTAAGATTTTCTTTGAAATGGAAGTGACCCTTATTGCTCTCGGCAAATTGGGGGTGTAAGTGAGCCATCAGGAATCCTAATTGGAAACCGATACTGAGAGAAAATGTTGAAGGTTGGAAATCTGAAATAAGAAACAGAAAATGCACAGCCGGTCACTCGGCATCGGGAAGAGAACGATTAAGTTGGTGTTTTGGTTGGTAGTCATCATTCAAACCATCATCAGTTGTGGATAGCAAAATACTGCAGATGTTGGAAATCCGAAATAACAACAGAAAATGCTGGAAAAACTCAGCAGGTCAGGCAACATCCGTGGAGAGAAATTTGAGTTGACGTTTCGGGTCGAACCCTTCTTCAAAACAGTCTTTACGGTAGAGGACACGAAGAATATCCCAACACTGGACAAACAGGGGGCTCTAGGGGGGGAGGAGCTAAATACGATTAAAATCACTAAGGAAGTGGTACTTGGTAAAATAATGGGACTCAAGGCGGATAAATCCCCTGGACCTGATGACTTACATCCTAGGGTCTTGAGGGAAGTGGCGTTAGGGATTGTGGATGCATTGGTAATCATTTTCCAAAACTCCCTGGACTCGGCAAAGGTCCCGGCAGATTGGAAAATTGCTAATCACAGAAACCCCACAGTGCAGATAGAGGCCATTTCGGCCCATCGAGCCTGCACCGACACATATCCCACCCGATCCCCGTAACCCCTACACCAACACATATCCCACTCTATCCCCGTAACCCCACGTATTTAATCCCCCTAACGCTAAGGGTCAATTTATCGTAGCCAATCAACCTAACCCGCACATCTTTGGACTGTGGGAGGAAACTGGAGCACCCGGAGGAAACCCACGCAAACACGGGGAGAATGTGCAAACTCCACACAGACAGTCACCCGAGGCCGGATTTGAACCCGGGTCCCTGGCGCTGTGAGGCAACAGTGCTAACCACTATGCCACCGTAACACCCTTATTTAAAAAGGGTAGTAGGCAGAAGGCTGGAAACTATAGACCTGTTAGCCTAACATCTGTGGTTGGTAAAATGTTCGAGTCCATTATTAAGGAGACAGTAATGGGACATTTGGATAAACGTAATTTAATAGGACAAACTCAGCATGGTTTCATGAAGGGGAAGTCATGTTTGACAAATTTGCTGGAGTTCTTTGAGGAAGTAACATATAGGGTGGATAAAGGGGAACCAGTGGATGTAGTGTATTTAGACTTCCAAAAGGCATTTGACAAGGTGCCACACAAAAGATTATTGCTCAAGATAAAAAATCACGGGTTTGGGGGTAATATTCTGGCGTGGGTGGAGGATTGGCTCTCTAACAGAAAGCAGAGAGTTGGGATAAATGGTTCATTCTCAGACTGGCAATCAGTAACTAGTGGTGTTCCGCAGGGGTCAGTGCCGGGTCCCCAACTCTTTACAATCTATATTAACGATTTGGAGGAGGGGACCGAGTAACATATCAAAGTTTGCAGATGATACAAAGATGGGAGGGAAAGTAGTGAGTGAGGAGGACATAAAAAACCTGCAAAGTGACATAGACAGACTAAGTAAGTGGGCAGAGATTTGGCAGATGGAATACAATACTGGAAAGTATGAGGTTATGCACTTTGGCAGGAAAAATCATAGAGCAAGTTATCTTAATGGCAAGAAACTGGAAAGTACTGTAGTACAAAGGGATCTGGGTGTCCTGGTGCACGAAACTCAAAAAGTTAGTATGCAGGTGCAGCAAGTGATTAAGAAGGCCAATGGAATGTTGGCTTTTATTGCTAGGGGGGTAGAATATAAAAACAGGGAGGTATTGCTGCAGTTATACAAGGTATTGGTGAGACCGCACCTGGAATACTGCATACAGTTTTGGTGTCCATATTTAAGAAAAGACATACTTGCTCTCGCGTCAGTACAAAGAAGGTTCACTCGGTTAATCCCGGGGGTGAGGGGGTGGTCATATGAGGAGAGGTTGAGTAGATTGGGACTCTACTCATTGGAGTTCAGAAGAATGAGAGGCGATCTTGTTGAAACATATAAGATTGTGAAGGGGATTGGTCGGGTGGATGCGGTGAGGATGTTCCCAATGATGGGTGAAACTAGAACTAGGGGGCATAATCTTAGAATAAGGGGCTGCTCTTTCAAAACTGAGATAGGAGAAACTTCTTCACTCAGAGGGTGGTAGGTTTGTGGAATTTGCTGCCCCAGAAAGCTGTGGAAGCTACATCATTAAATAAATTTAAAACAGAAATAGATAGTTTCCTAGAAGTAAAGGGAATTAAGGGTTACGGGGAGCGGGCAATTGGACATGAGTCTAGGTTCGGAATGGTCATAGCCCTGTGGGTAGTGGAGTGGGCCCAGGGGCCGTGTAGCTTGGTTCTGCTCCTACTTCTTGTGTTCTAATTCTGTTAGATTTCAGGTGATGGTTTTATTCCTGTTCCTGGCTGGGGTGGAGATCGCCTTTACAGATGGTAAGTACTGTAGAAAATATAGGGACAGAGTGATCTCCTGGACGAATTTCGATCGCCTAGATGGGTCGGAGAGGAATTTCCCAGATTTTTTCTCCCAAATTGGTCATTGGGTTTTTTATCTGGTTTTTCGCCTCTCCTGGGAGATCACATGGGTTCGGGTGGGATGGAGAGTGATAGAAGATTTGAGGTTAGGATCAGATCAGCCATGATCTTATTGAATGATGGAGCAGGCTCGAGGGGCCGATTGGCCTACTCCTGCTCCTATTTCTTATGTTCTTATGTTGACCTAAACTTAATGCTCAAGGAATTAACTTCACAGGGCAGTGCAGTTGGAAGATTAGATCAGGATTAGGATGGGCATCTTTAACAGTGTGCTGGAGTCAATAAAAGTTAGTTTAGCATTCTACTGATCGTTCACACCCTGCTGCTGTGACAGCTCTATTCATAGACCACCAACGCTGCCTCCGCAAGATCCTGCAAATCCATTGGCAGGATAGGCGCACCAACATCAGTGTTCTTGCTCAGGCCAACATCACCAGCATCGAAGCTTTGACGACGCTTAATCAGCTCTGATGGACAGGTCACATTGTCCGCATGCCCGATACGAGACTCCCAAAACAAGTGCTCTACTCAGAGCTCCGGCACGGCAAGAGAGCCCCAGGTGGGCAGAGGAAACCCTTCAAGGACACCCTCAAAGCCTCCTTGGAAAAAGTGTAACATCCCCATCGACACCTGGGAATCCCTGGCCCAAGACCACACAAAGTGGAGGAGAAGCAGCTGGGAAGGCGCCGAACACCTCGAGTCTCTTCGCTGGGAGCAAGCGGAAGGGCAGCGCAAGGAGCGCACATCAACCCAAGCACCCCACCCGCCCCCTTCAAGCACCGTCTGCCCCACCTGTGACAGAGACTGTAGGTCCCGCATTGGACTCATCAGTCACCTGCGAACTCATTTTTAATGTGGAAGCAAGTCATCCTCGGTTCCGAGGGACTGCCTAAGAAGATTCATGTCAGCAAGGCTCGATGACAACTTAGGCTGGTGGAACCTATTCTTGGGTGGGTCGATAGTCAGTTTGACTACAACCGGATACTGGAGTTAGGTTGACAAGGAAATGTCGGGACTGAAAAGAAAAAGACTTTGCATTTGTACCTTTCACGACTACCGGACGTCCCAAAGCACTTTACAGCCAGTGAAGTACTTTAGAAGTGCAGTCACTGTTGTAATGTAGGAAACGCGGCAGCCAATTTACACACAGCAAGCTCCCACACAGAGCAATGTGATAATGACCAGATAATCTGTTTTAGTGATGTTGATTGCGGGATAAATATTGGCCAGGACACCCTGCTCCTTTTCGAAATAGTGCCGTGGGATCTTTTACGTCCGCCTGAGAGAGCAGACGGGGCCTCGGTTTAACGTCTCATCCGAAAGACGGCACCTCCGACAGTGCAGCACTCCCTCAGCACTGTACTGGAGTGTCAGCCTAGATTTTTGTGCTCCTGTCTCTTGAGCGGGACTTTTACCCACAACCTTCTGACTCAGAGGCGAGGGTGCTACCCACTGAACCACGGCCGACACTGCAGGGAAAGGTTACTCTCTGGGCTGAATGTAGTGGAGTTATTCTGTAAGTCAAGTAAGGTAATGTAGCTGTACTTAGTGTGTTCATTATTTTGTATTATTATGTGAAGTCAAGTTGCATTGATTGAAATTTATTTCAGCATAACTGTTGCTTTGTGTGCTCACGTGCTGTGAAATAAAGCAGCTTAATGATTCGCATCCAACCTTGTATCTCCCACGTGTTTACTTGGTCTGCCTTTGCAGAGATTGAAGAAACTCATGTGAAAGAGGTGATTATCCCGTTCAGATCAGAAGGGGATGCTATTGTTACATCCATGGGTTATGTTGTTGTACAAGTGGATATAGGTCAGTGTGAATGAACTCCCGTAGACCGCTTATGGAAGTGACTAATGCCACTGAGCCGGAGAAGGTGTCGACAGTAGACCCGAACTTGTAACACCAGCATTTTCTGGGTTTTTTGTTTTTATAATTTATTAATCTGTGCTTTTCATGACTCAAAGGCTAAGAGTACCGACCCACATCTTTTCTGCATTTGACCCGAGCACAGTAAAAGCTAGACAAGGCAGGCATCAGTTGACCTGCGTGTAGCCTAGTCTTTGTAATCGCCATTTATTCTCGTCGTTGTTAACCCATTCAGATAACGATGGTGTTAAAATAATCTTGATTTCAAATGGAAAGAGCCACTTGTTTTCAGAATGCAAATTTGATCTCATCAGTGGCTGTACAAAGCGGTACTCTGGACCTCAATGAATCATTGGCATCCATAAACTGAAGGATTTACAATGCTTACTTTCAACCTATGTTCCTCTGTTTATCAGGTACGAGCAACCTGGCTGGCTATAAGGTTAAGGTGTATGACTTGAAATCTTCCACCCATTGGTGCCCAGCCACAGTGACTCATCACAATTCCGCAACGCGATTAGTGCAGGTCAAAAGTGAGCAGGTAAAGAAAGTTTTTTGGCACTAACTAACGGTGTACTCTTCTAGTGCATCAGTTTTGTCCTTCCACTGAAGATGATGGGATTTGAAATAAAAACAAGCTGATTTGGGCTTTTAACTCCTTGATTAATGATGAGCTTTAGTGTCCATTAAACTGTGTTGCACTCTTTAACACTTGGTAACACATTGGATGTTCACCTGGAGTGGCAATTGTATCTTTCTTTAAATTCGTTCCTGGGATGTGGGCATCGCTGGCGAGGCCAGCATTTATTGCCCATCCCTAATTGCCCTTTGAGAAGGTGGTGGTGGTGAGCCGCATTGCTCCGCTGCAGTCCATGTGGTGAAGGTACTTCCCTCAGTGCCGTTAGGGAGGTGGTTCCAGGATTTTGACTCGTGACGATGAAGGAACGGCGATATATTTCCAAGTCAGGATGGTGTGTGAATTGTAGGGGAACTTGGGAGGTGGTGGTGTTCCCACCTGCCTACTGCCCTTGTCCTTCTAGGCGGTAGAAGTTGTGGCTTTGGGAGGTGCTGTCAGAGAAATCTAATAATGGGATGATTTTGTTTAGATTCTTGTAATTATAGGTTTTTAATGGTGTGCGATTAAAATTGAGCCAAAGGACTACCCCTGGAAAGAGTTGCATGAATTGTATTCATGAGCTAAACTCAATGGTTGCACGCTTTTTGTGTTTAAGCTAACCTCTGTAACTGTATTCCTTTGTGAACCAGTACTATCTTTTGTGTCTGAATTTGTACAACCGTACCTTTTTATTTTTATTTGAAGTGTTGATTCCAAGCTCCTGACCTCCAAATCTGAGCCAGATCCTAAATATAAAATCCTTTGACAGTATTTATTGCTCTTCCAGTGGATAGTCTGCTTTGAGAGCTTTCTCTGGAGTATTTAAGTAGCATTGTTTTTTGTTGTTGACTGTTGCAGTTTCCAGAGAAGCAAATCGTTGACCCTGCTCTCATTCACATGGCTTTCCTTCATGACGAAGATATTGAGGCACTGACCAACGACGAAATTGAAGTTGGTGAGGATCACACTTTTTTATGTTACTAACTGATCTCGTGTGGTGGTATTCATGGATTATTTGGGGTACGGGCGCAGTTGTGGTGATTAGCTGCTAACCTGGCCTGTCTCTTGTAGGTCAGTGCTAAGAGATTCTCTCTGGAGAAAGTGGTCTGAGCAGGTCCAAGGTTAATCACTGTTGAGAAGCTAGCAATCAGCGGTCACCTGTAAATTTCTGGCTCCAGCTAATCGCCAGCTTCCCTCCACAGCAGAAAACATCCTGTAATTGGTCTGTGTGTGAAATGACTGCCTTTTTTATATAAAAAAAAATACTTTTGCTACCTTTAAAGTGTGTTGGATGGTCTCAAAACTTACCAATCTCGTGTGGCTTTGCACAAAGGCTGGGTTTTCACTTTAAAGACAAAAGAAAGACTTGCATTCATAAAGCGCCTTTCACGTCCTCCGGATGTCCTAACGCGCTTTACAGCCAGTGAAGTACTTTTAAAGTGTAGTCACTGTTGTAATGTAGGAAATGTGGCAGCCAATTTGCACACAGCAAGCTGCCACAAACATCAATGTGATAATGACCAGATAATCTGCTTTTAGTGATGTTGATTGAGGGATAAGAATATAGAACATAAGACGTAGGAGCAGGGGTAGGTCATTTGGCCCCTCGAGTCTGCTCCGCCATTCAATAAGATCATGGCTGATCTGATCTTGGCCTCAACTCCATTTCCCTGCCCGCTCCCCATAACCCTCGACTCCCTTATCATTCAAAAATCTGTCTATCTCCACCTTAAATATATTCGGTTATAGTCCAACAGCTTTATTTGAAATCACAAGCTTTCGGAGCGCTGCTCCTTCGTCAGGTGAAGTGGAGAGTTGCATATAGGCACAGCATATATAGTCGGAGAATACTGCCAGATGATTACAGGTAATCTTTCTAACTGCCCTTTATCACACCTCGGCAGAGATATAATCACAGCAATCAAAGGTGTGAATGGTGTCCAAACAGGTCAGTCAGGAAAACATTACATCAAAGAACAATGAGGTGGGGTCACAAGGGGTCAAATGTTGCAGATGCTGGGGTCTGTATGAAAAACAAACACACAATTTTTTTTTTGCTGGAAATCACAGCAGGTCCAGCCGCATCTGTGTAGAGAGAACAAGCCAACGACGACTCGAGTCTGGATGGCTCTACATCAGGTGGGGTTACATGTAGCGTGACATGAACCCAAGATCCCGGTTGAGGCCGTCCTCATGAGTGCGGAACTTGGCTATCAGTTTCTGCTCGACAACGCAAAATCGTCATGTGTCTCGAAGGCTGCCTTGGAGAATGCTTACCCGAAGATCGGAGGCTGAATGTCCTTGACTGCTGAAGTGTTCCCCGACTTGGAGGGAACACCCCTGTCTGGCGATTGTTGTGCGGTGTCCGTTCATCCGTTGTCGCAGTGTCTGCATGGTCTCGCCGATGTACCATGCTCTGGGGCATCCTTTCTTGCAACGTATGAGGTAGACAACGTTGGCCGAGTCACATGAGTATGTACCATGTACCTGGTGGGTGGTGACATTCAGCCTCCGATCTTCGGGTAAGCATTCTCCAAGGCGGCCTTCGAGACACATGACAACGCAAAATCGTCGCGCAGAAACTGATGGCCAAGTTCCGCACTCATGAGGACGGCCTCAACCGGGATCTTGGGTTCATGTCACGCTACATGTAACCCCACCTGACATAGAGCCATCCAGACTCGAGTCGTCGTTGGCTTGTTCTCTCTACACAGATGCGGCCGGACCTGCTGTGATTTCCAGCAAAAAAAAAATTGTTTTTTTTTGTTTTTCATACAGACCCCAGCATCTGCAACATTTGATCTCTTGTGAACCCACCTCATTGTTCTTTGATGTAATGTTTTCCTGACTGACCTGTTTGGTCACCATTCACACCTTTGATTGCTGTGATTATCTCTCTGCCGAGGTGTGATAAAGGGCAGTTAGAAAGATTACCTGTAATCATCTGGCAGTATTCTCTGACTATGCTGTGTCTATATGCATCTCTCCACTTCAGCTGACGAAGGAGCAGCGCTCCGAAAGCTTGTGATTTCAAATAAAGCTGTTGGACTATAACCTGGTGCTGTGTGACTTCTTACATTTGTCCACCCCAGTCCAACACCGGCATCTCCACATCTTAAATATATTCAATGACCCAGCCTCCACAGCTCTCTGGGGAAGAGAATTCCAAAGATTCACGACCCTCTGAGAGAAGAAATTCCTCCTCATTTCCGATTTAAAAGGATGCCCCCTTATTCTGAAGTTATGCCCCCTAGTTCTAGATTCCCCCACGAGGGGAAACATCCTCTCTGCATCTATCCTGTCAAGCCCCTTCAGAATCTTATGTTTCAATAAGATCCCCTCTTGTTCTTCTAAACTCCAATGAGTATAGGCCCAACCTTTTCTTCATAAGGTAACCCCTTCATCTCCGGAATCAACCTCATGAACCTTCTCTGAACTGCTTCCAATGTAAGTATATCCTTCCTTTAAATAAGGAGACCAAAACTGTACGCAGTACTCCAGGTGTGATCTCACCAACACCCTGTACAGTTGTAACAGGACTTCCCTACTTTTATACTCCATTCCCTTTGCAATAAAGGCCAACACTCCATTTGCCTTCCTAATTACTTGCTGTAACTGCATGCTAACTTTTTGTGATTCATGTACAAGGACCCCCAGATCCCTCTGCACCTCAGCATTTTGTAATCTCTCCCCATTTAATAATTTGCTTTTTTATTTTTCCTACCAAAGTGGATAACCTCGCATTTTCCCACATTAAACTCCATCTGCCAGATTTTTGCCCATTCACTTAGCCTATCAATATCCCTTTGGAGATTCTTTGCATCCTCCACACAATTTGCTTTCCTACCTATCTTTGTATCATCAGCAAATTTGGCTACATTACACTGCGTCCCTTCATCCAAGTCATTAATATAGATTGTAAATAGTTGAGGTCCCAGCACTGATCCCTACAGCACCCCACTAGTTACAGTTTGCCAACCTGAAAATGGCCCATTTATCCCGACTCTGTTTTCTGTTAGTTAGCCAATCCTCTCTCCATGCTAATATATTACCCCCAACCCCGTGAGCTCTTATCTTGTGTAGTAGCCTTTTATGTGGCACCTTATCGAATGCCTTCTGGAAATCCAAATACATGACATCTACTGGTTCCCCTTTATCCACCCTGCTCGTTACATCCTCAAAGAACTCTAGCAAATTTGTCAAACATGAATTCCCTTTCATAAAACCATGCTGACTCTGCTTGACTATACAAGAAACTCTCGATTTACCGGCACCCAAACAACCGGAAATCTCGGTTAACCGGCAAAATTCAGGAGTAGGTTCAGTTAAGTTTTTCTTCATATTAGTGGCTGTGTAATCGGGGGTTTCTGCACTTGTTGCTAAGCAACAGGGACGCTTGGTCTGTGGCCGGGGTTCCTGCAGCTGTTGCTAAGCAGCAGGGAAGCCTGGATTTGTTGCTGTGTACAGAGCTCTCGTACCTTTTAACTATAACTCCCTGTAATCCGGACTTTTTGATAAATCGGCACCCCGTTGGTGCCGGATAAAAAAGAGTTTCCTGTATTATGATTTTCTAAATGTCCTGCTATCACTTCCTTAATGATAGACTCCAGCATTTTCCCAATGATCGATGTTAGGCTAACTGGTCTATAGTTGCCTGCTTTCTGTCTCCCTCCTTTCTTAAATAGGGGCGTTACATTTGCGGTTTTCCAGTCCGCTGGGACACCTCCAGAATCCAGGGAATTTTGGTAGATTACAACCAATGCATCCACTATCTCTGCAGCCACCTTTTTTAAGACTCTAGGATGCAGGCCATCGGGTCCAGGGGACTTGTCCACCTTTAGTCCCATTAGTTTGCCTAGTGCTTTCTCTCTAGTGATAGTGATTGTTTTAAGTCCCCCCCCCCCCCCCACCCCAATAGCCCCTTGATTATCCATTATTGGGATGCTTTTAGTGTCTTCTACCATGAAGACCGATGCAAAATATTTGTTCAAGGTCTCCACCATTTCCTTGTGTCACATTATTAATTCCCCAGACTCATCCCCTAGAGGACCAATGTTTACTTTAGCTACTCTTTCTTTTTATATACCTGTAGAAGCTCTTGCTGTTTTTATATTTCTTGCTAGCTTACTCTCATAAGCTATCTTCTCTTTTTTAGTCATCCTTTGCTGCTTTTTAAAAATTTCTGGCCTTCCACTATTCTTCACAACATTGTATGCTTTTGTTTTCAATTTGATACCATCTTTTACTTCCTTAGCCATGGATGATTCATCCTTCTCTTAAATTCCAGTGAAAAAGAAAGACTCTATCTTTGCTGAGAGTTATGAAATATCTCCTTAAATGTTTGCCACTGCTTTTCTACAGTCTTACCCTGTAATATATTTTCCCAATAAATATTGGCCAGGACAACGGGGATAACTCCCCTGCTCTTCTTTGAAATAGTGCCATGGGAACCTTTGCGTCCACCTGAGAGAGCAGACGGGGCTTTGGTTTAACATCTCATCCGAAAGACTGCACCTCCGACAGTGCAGCATTCCCTCAGTACTGCACTGGAGAGTCAGCCTAGATTTTTGTGCTCAAGTCTCGAGTGGGATTGAACCCACAACCTTCTGACTCAGGCGAGCCACTGGCTGACACCACATACGATGGATGGGTGTAATGCACCTGTCGCCCGCCCATTATAACTGCCCTGAGACCCAAGCCATTTTGAGGCCTTGGCCTTATTTGCATGCTGTCATGTGCTCTAAGGCCACTCCCTGGTTGAAGAGTGTGGGGAATTGACTGGCTCCTATGTGGAGCTGGTTGACAGGCGGAGGGAAGGAGGGCCGGCAGGAGCCTGAAGTATTTTTATGGCGCCAAGTTGAGCATTCCTACTCCTCGCTTTTCTGAGCCCCACCACCCCCCCATACAAAAATTGTTTAAAATATCTATTGGGCTGTTTTTGAGCGGCCCTTTAAGAACTGCTGGTTAGGCTGCGCCAGTACAAATGGGCGGAACATCTGTCTTGCATGCTCCACCCATTTGTACCTCAAAATTTGATGCGGGGTTCTGTGTATGTAATAGGACCCCGATTTGCAAGGCAATTGTTTTTTGATAATGCTCCTATGAAACGCCTTGGGACATTTTACTATGTTAAAGGCTCTATTTTAAATCCAAATTGTTGTTTAAAATTGGCCTCTTGACTGAATGGGGGTGTGAGGAACACATTTCTCGGGACCCTACCCATGGTGAGTGACATGAATCAGTCATTCATGAAAGAAAGACTTATGAAATAATACTGAGCGGCCTACGGGTGGCGCTGTCCAGGGAGAGTATAAATACTCGGGCACGGGCCCAGCTTGCGCAGGACATTCTTAACAGGAACTAGTGAAGGACACAACTAGACCTCCATGTTGTATAACAGTTGATTAAAGCTTTGTTTAACGCTTAGACCAAGTGTCTAGTAGTTTTCTTACGTCAGTGAGTACCAGTATAAACAAGTCGATAAGTGACCATATTTTTAGGTTGCTATTGCTGTGTAAAGGCCTGGTGAGCGGCAGTTAAAATTGGACCTGGGGAGTCAAAACCAAGTGTAGTTTTCAGGGGAAGCTGTATTAGAAGGTGGGGAATAATTGGAGCAGGGTGTGCATACCTCATTCATTCTTCATTTTAAGGTCATCCATTCTGCTGCTGCTCTTGTATTCCATTATAAATTCTCATATCCACATCTATAATGGCAGTTGCCATTATGTAAACTGGGCTGGGAAATTGGCAGGAAACAAAGAACGAAGTGACCTTAATTGGCGGGACATTGTCGGTGAAAAACATTACACTATTGCGTTATACGTGAAAGGCACTAACTTCAGATATGTTAAAATGCAGATAAATCCACGAAAGCACACTGTACAAAAAGAAAGTCTGCTGACGGCCAAGACGACGGTGGAGTAAAAAGAACAAAGTGTGTTACATTGGCCGAGAGCGGCAGGAAAGAGCCCGTTCCTGAAGCGACTGAGGGAAGTGAGGCCCAACGCAGTAGTGAGCAATCGCCCCTCTCCGACCCAGGAAAACTAACCGGACAACACAATGAGAAAATGCAGCAGTTCCTAGAATCCAGAACTTGTCATGCAAACGGACTTCTTGCAAAGGAAGTTCCTGACGACATGAAGATCACAGATGCTCAAAAACCAAAGCCTTTGTTTGGGTTTGATGCCACTTGGAACAGTTTTAACCTCGTTTTCTCGACTCGGGCGACTGATAATGGAAGAACCTTGGTGGTGGAGGACAAATTCCAGCCCGGGACGAACCTTTGGACACCCCATCGAGACGCTGCTCCGTCACAGGGTGCAGAGCCTGTTTTCTCGGGCCTTCAGAAATGTGAACTTTCCATGAAGCAGTCAAATAAAGAAACAACTACTTGCTCTTCTTTTGAAGTAAGGCTTCTTTCACTTCCTGTTCTGTTTAGTGGTCTTTAGTTTGCATATTGACATTTTGCGTTGCGCCTGATCATGGACAAGGGAAGAGCTGAATTGTGTGACGAGTTAATTGGGCAATAGGAGTATTATGCTGTGCACAGTTCTGGTCTCCATATCATTAAAAAGGAGATAGAGGCTCTGGAGCAGGTGCAGAAAACGATTTCTAAGGATGATAGAACTGGCAGGATGCATCGTGAAAGGCTGAACAGGCTGGGACTCTTTTTTTTCTCTAGAAAAGAGAAGGCTCAGGGATTTGATGGGTAGAGGTGGAGATGTTTCCACTTGTGGGGGAGACCAAAACTAGGGGCTATCAATATAAGATGGTCACCAATAAATCTAACGGCGAATTCAGGAGAAACTTTTTTACCCAGAGAGTGGTTAGTGTGTGGAACTCGCTACCACAAGGAGAGTTGAGGTGAATAGCATAGCTCCATTTAAGGGAAGCTAGATAACCACATGAGGGAGAAGGGAATAGAAGGATATGTTGATGGGTTAGATGAAAAGGAGTTGAGCGGAGGCTCGTGTGGAGCATAAGCCATAACCACCAGCATGGACCTGTTGGCCGAATGGCCTGTTTCCGTGGGGTACGTTCTGTGTAACTCATTTACCTAACTGGCGATAAAATGGTTGTGAAATGCATGTGCTTATTTAGGCATCTCTTTTTTCTTTGTTGGAAGAACTGCTCCTTGGCCACAGTTGCTGTTTTCAACACTGGGTGTGCTGGGGCTGTCTGTTGCTACCAACCCGTAGTCTGGCCATGGTTCCCAGGCAGAAAAAGGAAGATGCGCTTTAAAATAGCACTTTGCTGTGCATCTTGAACTTCTGTAGGCTCCTCCCTGAGGACCGATGTAAGGATCGCTATTGCTCCATCTACATCCTTAACCCAGAGACTGGAATCTGAAAGTTAGTGAGGTTGATGTTGTCAAACATGCTCGTGCCAGAATCTCCCCCCACCCCCCACCCACCACCACTATTTTAATGGAGGATTTGGCCCATTTTTTAATTAATTAACAGAGAGGGAAATTTGATGGGCTAATTTCATTTGCAGTCATTTTCAAGCTGGGATGATAGATGGAACTAAAATTATCGTTGGGGGGGGTGGGGGGGTTACGATGTTCAGATTGCACCCTGACCGTATGGCACAGGCTCAGTGGGTCAGCTGGGCTTTTTCTGTCTGTCGTTCTTGTATATTAATTGTGGGTTTTTTTTAAGTTTAATTTGTATAGTGGGGGTCTGTTAGCTAATTTGAAATATGTATGGTGATGAGTAAATATTGACCTAGTTTAAGGACAGTGTGCATTACCGATCTCTCAAATAGGCAAATTGAAAAATACAAAACCCAGATTTGTAACCAGTCACATTTTGTTCAGCAACACTGTTTCTGGGATGTCAGCAGGTGTGTTTTTTTTGGAGATTGGGGGTTTGGAGGAAATAACGTAATCAAATCTAAAACGGCCAGGATGTAGCTAATGGGGTCAAAGCAGCTGGCATATTTTTCAAGGTTTATGTATCATTTCTAAGAATGATGCATGAGGTTTTATTTTCCCCATTTCCGTTGGGTGCTCTGTAAATAGGCAGACTTGCTCGTGATGTTGAAGGTCCTGTTTTCTCAGTGTAACATCCAAATTGGTGAGGTTGTGCCTTGTTACCTGCAGCCGTCGCCAGGTTAACGCTGACCCATTGCCTTGTTCCTGCTATAGGCTTGTAAAACGATCCGCGCAGCTCAGTTTGTTCACTCCGCTCTGGGTAACGTGTTGCTGGGCAGCGCTGCCACAACTCCTGGGAGTAAAGACTCAAGACAGACAACCCCTCCGCCTGCGAATTCCCCTCCAGCCATCACTGCAGTGGTGCCCCAAGGGTAAGTGGTCTGTTTAAACCTATTCTCCCAGTAACACACTGCGCTGTCCGGTGAGGCATAAATGTTTGCGGTTTCGCAGTGATGCAAGATGTGGTGGTTAACTTGGGAGTGACCCTTCTCAACTCGAGTCTCTAAAAGTTAGCCTGAAATAAAAACAGAAAATGCTGGAAATACTCAGCAGGTCAGGCAGCGTCTGTGGAGAGAGAAACAGTTAACGTTTCAGGTCGATGACCCCTCGTTAGAGATGCGAGAGATTTAAGAACAAAAGGGAAGGTCTGTGATGGGTGGAAGGCAGGAGTGATTAATTGACAAAAGGTCTGATTGTACAAAGCAAAAGGAGATGGTAATGGGACAAGTAAAGAAACAAAAAATGAGTCTAGATGAGGTGTAAATGGGAATGGCAAAATCATCAACAGCTGCCATGTGAAAAATGGGGGCAGAGGTTATACAGGAAACTCTCTTTTTTCCGGCACCGACTGGACCAGCGTGGTGCTGGTTGATAAAGTCCGGATTACAGAGCGGTATACTTACTACGGTACGAGAGCCCCGTACACGGCCACAGATCCAGGAACCCCGGTTACACGGCCACTATTATAAAGTAAAACTTACCTGAACCTACTCCTGAATTTTGCCAGTTAAGAGAGATTTCCGGTTATTTAGGTGCCGGTAAAGAGAGTTTCCTGTAGTCTGAAATTGTTGAACTCTGTTGAGTCCAGAAGGCTGTAAAGTGCTTAATCGAAAGATGAGGTGCTGTTCCTCGAGTTTACGCTGAGCTTCGTTGGAACAGTGTAAGAGGCCAAGGATGGAGAGATCAGAGTGGGAGTGGAGGGGAGAATTAAAATGACAGGCGACCAGAAGCTCGGGGTCGCGCTTACGGACTGAACAGAGATGTTCCGCAAAGCGGTCACCCAATCTGCGTTTGGTCTCCCCAATGTAGAGGAGACCGCATCGTGAGCAGTGAATACAGTATACTAGATTGCAAGAAGTACAAGTAAATCGCTGTTTCACCTGGAAGGAATGTTTGGGGCCCTGGACAGTGGGAAGGGATGAGGTGAAAGGGCAGGTGTTGTATTTCCTGCGCTTGCATGGGAAGGTGCCGGGGGAAGGGTGTTGGGGGTGATAGAGGAGTGGACCACGGTGTCGCGGAGGAGCGGTCCCTTCGAAATGCTGAAGGGGGAGGGGAGATGTGTTTGGTGGTGGGATCATGTTGGAGGTGGCGGAAATGGCAGAGGATGATCCGTTGAATGTGGAGGCTGGTGGGCTGAAAGGTGAGGACAAGGGGAACCCTATTGTGGTTCTGGGAGGGAGGGGAAGGGGTGAACAGAAGTGCAGGAAATCGAATGGACACGGTCGAGGGCCGTGTCAACCATGGCAGAGGGGAATCCTCGGTTGAGGAAAAAGGAAGACATATCGGAAGCATTAGTATGGAAGGTGGCGACAGAGAAAAGGGGAGAATGGAATAGAGTCCTTGCAGGAAGCGGGGTGGGAGGAAGTGTAGTCCAGGTAGTTGTTGGAGTCAGTGGGCTTGTAGTGAATGTTTGTCAATAGCCTATCCCCATAAATGGAGACAGAGCAGTTGAGGAAGGGAAGGGAAAAGTTGAAGATGGACCATGTGAAGATGAGGGAAGGGTGGAAATTGGAAGCAAAGTGAATGAAATTTTCTAGTTCAGGGCGAGAGCAGGAAACGGCACCAATACAGTCATCAATGTACCAGAAAAAGAGGTGAGGGAGGGGACCTGAGTAGGACTGGAACAAAAAATGTTCCACATATCCCACGAAAAGGCAAGCATAGCTAGGACCATGCAAGTTCCCATAGCAACACCTTTAATTTGCAGAAAGTGAATAGAGCCAAAGGAGAAGTTGTTCAATGTGAGAACAAGTTCAGCCAGGTGGAGGAGGGTGGTGGTGGATGGGGACTAGTTGGGCCTCTTTTCAAGGAAGAAGTGGAGCGCCCTCAGTCCGTCCTGCTGGGGGATGTAGGTATAGAGGGATTGGATGTCCATGGTGAAAGGGAGATGGTTGGGGCCTGGAAACTGTTAAAGTGGCGGAGGGTGTCGGAAGAGTCGCGGATGTAGGTAGGAAGAGAATGGACAAGGAGAAAAAATAGTCGGGACAGGAAGAAATCAGTTCTGTGGGGCAAGAACAGGCTGAAATGATGGGTCTACCAGGGCAGTCCTGTTTGTGGATCTTGGGAAGGAGGTAGAAGCGGGCTGTGCGGGGTTGGGGAGCTATGAGGTTGGCGGCCGTGGAGGGAAGATCTCCAGAGGAGATGAGGTCAGTGACAGTCTTGGAAACGGTGGCTTGATGTTCGGTAGTAGAATCAGGGTCCAGGCAGAGGTAGGAGGAGGTGTTGGAGAGTTGGCGTTCAGCTTCCGCTAGGTAGAGGTCGGTTTGCCAAACAACAACAACACCACCCTTGTCAGCAGGTTTAATGACAATGTTGGGGTTGGATCTGAGAGAATGGAGTGCTGCAAGTTCAGAGGGAGGTAGGTTGGAGTGAATGAGGGGAGCAGAGAAATTGAGATGGCCGATGTCACGCCGGCAGTTCGCAATGAAAAGATCTAGAGAGGGCAAGAGGCCAGAGGGAGGGGTCCAGGTAGAACGAGAATTCTGAAAACGGGAGAAAGGGTCAGCTGTGGGGGGAGGGGGAGGCTCCTGGCCAAAGAAGTGGGCACGGAGACGACGGAAAAAGAGCTCAGCGTCGTGCCGAGCTCTCAATTCATTGAGGTGGGGGCGTAAGGGGATGAAGCTCAGGCCTTTGCTAAGGACTGATCGTTAGGGGTCAGAGAGGGGACAGTTAGAGGGGATAGTGAAAGATGGTCTGATGCCTTCACAGCGGCAGTATAATCAGTTCTAAAGGGACTCTTTGTATAAAATCACCTGGAAACTTGATGGAACTTCATGTTTCAATTTGTTTTAATGTCTTTAATATTGATTTTTACCTGCCATTCAGATGTAAGTGAGCGGACTTGCATGTAAGCAGTTTTCTCTCTCGAAGGAGCTGTGCAAAGATGGCACAAAACGGATGGGCCCGCTCACCATCACTCCAAACGGGGATCGATCTCCAGCTAGCGCCACTAGTATATCACGATCTTTAAACACTCTCTTTCTCTCTTTAATTCCCTTTTTTTTCCCCCTCCCTCTTTTTTTCTCTCTTTCTCTCTTACGAGGGAACTGAAATTGTGTAAATAATCATTGAAGCCCCATGAACGCAATCGTGCTATAGGGCACAGTCTGTCGAGTTTCATCAGCCGAACACGTTGGGAGGATATTTCACAGTCGGTTTTGCTTTTTAGGACTGTTGAGCAGCAGAGAATGGGAGAAGTGCTGAGTGAAAGGCAGCGTACTCCAGTAAGCAACGGCAATGCTAACTCCATCTTCCCAGAATCGAATACGTCGCAGTTATTTTTGGACGGGCAGCATAAACCTCCTTCAGAGGGAAGCTATTCAGACACTGGTGGTTTTAACAAGTGGGCGTCGTGGCCAGGATTTTCCAGTAACTGTACCGCCGGTCCTGTGACGTCTCCGCAAGCGGCAGCACTGTTTCAGACTTCAAGAAGCGGACTGCCGGAAAGATGTGAGAAAAGGAAATCTCTTAATCAAGAGAACGTTGCAAGCATTCTGACGACCAATCCTGCTGACTGCGAGGCCTCGCTTCTCACTACAGACATTAAGGCGGGTGCGCCGCATGCTATTCAGTCCCATTTATCACAAACGTTTAACCTATCCAGCGGCCTTTCCGCCGGCGCATGTGGTCAGCGTGCTGCTACGTCTTTAAACCTCTCCGAGCACGTGGAGGCAAATAACTGCAAGGCTTTACAGGCGGGTTCTCAACTACGCATCGACAGAAATGAAAGTGACACAGAAAGTACGACGAGTGAGTTGAGCTGCTCGTCGGGAGTGAGTTCAGAGCTGGGACTCGACTCCCCGACTCCAAAAGGTTTGAGGAACCCGTCATTGCACAAGACCTGGGCTCTTGGTCCGAGACGTAAAGGGGAAGGAGAGCACCCGCTGAGAAATACTCCTTTCAAAGGGAGAAGAGACAGAGGTGAGCGATTTTTATTTGGTAAAATAAGTTTTAGATAAGTTTGTGAATGCTGGATATCTGAAATGCACAGCATAAGTGGGGAAAAATAGGTGAACGTTTTCCAAGTTTTCAATCCTGATTAAGGACCCAATGCCAACATTAAGCTGTCTTTCACTTCCGTGTGTTAGCTGCCCTGTGCATTTGAATCAAGCTTTTGGCCTTTTTACTCCAGAATTCTGGTACCTCACTCGGGTACCCTTTCCTCAGGCGTACAGCTCCAACTGGGATCTCTGGACCCTAACTGGGCCAGAAGATCGGCTTTCTGTGTTTTTATATATTTGTTAGCCAGCACGCTGCTGTATATTAATGGAGGAGCAAAAAATAAAAATACTTTTTCTACAATGATGGCAATTGGTTTCATTTGGGCAGCTGATTTGCAGGGGATCCCTGATGATGTCTGTTTGGAAGTGGTTCCCCACACACACAAGTTTGAAACCCCTGGTCTAGACCATGACAAGCTATCACTTTGTCGGCAGTATTGCAGCCAAACCTGATTGTCCTTATTAGAGGCACAGTTTAAAACCAAAATCGCTGGCTGTGAGGAGCCCTGGTGTTTCTTTTCCTTCCCATCAGTAATCGAGTGCTCCCGAGGCTAAGGGTAGCATCCTCCCGCCACCCAGCTGCAGTCGGCTCGCATAACGCTGGCGGAGTTGAGAGCTGGGAGGTTCCGGGTTCGTGCGGCTCAGTCCGATACTTCACTGAGCCATCGGGTGAGCCTGGTGTCCTTGTTGGCTGATCTTCCCTGACTTTTATCATGTAGCCCTTGCTCTGGTTTGACTTTTAAATCCTTTCAGGCAGCACTCCTGGGAATCAGGTAGGCAGTGGGCAGTTTACTCGAGATGCCAGACTGAACTGT
Organism: Somniosus microcephalus; assembly: GCF_052327205.1. Classification (NCBI taxonomy): domain Eukaryota; kingdom Metazoa; phylum Chordata; class Chondrichthyes; order Squaliformes; family Somniosidae; genus Somniosus; species Somniosus microcephalus. The sequence goes on from NC_140988.1 coordinate 347,633,704, forward strand.
TTCTATCTCATTGAAACATAGTTCGTATCCGATTGAAATATATAAGATTCTGAGGGGGGATTGACAGGGTAGATGCTGAGTGTCTAGAACCAGGGGTCTCAGGATAAGGGACCGGCCATTTCGGACTGAGATGAGGAGGAATTTCTTCACTCGGAGGGTGGTGAATGTTTTGAATTCTCTACCCAGAGGGCGGTGGATGCTGAATCGTTGAGTATATTCAAGGCTGAGATAGATCGGGTACGATAGCATAGTGGTTATGTTACTGGACAAGTAAGCCGGAGGCCTGGACTAATGATGTGGGGACCATGAGTTCAAATCCCACCATGATGGGGAATTTAAATTCAGTTAATTAAATTTTTTTTTAAAATCTGGAATAAAAAGCTAGTATCAGTAATGGTGACCATGAAACTACCGGATTCGTGATGATAACCCATCTGGTTCACTAATGTCCTTCAGGGAAGGAAATCTGCTGACCTTACCCTGGTCTGGCCTATGTGTGACTCCAGACCCACAGCAATGTGGTTAACTGCCCTCTGAAATGGCCCAGCAAGCCACTCCGTTGTATAAGGTGGCTCACCACCACCTTCTCGAGGGCAGTTAGGGATGGGCAATAAATCACGATGCCTACATCCCATGAACGAATAAAAATTTTTTAAAAGATAGATTTTTGGCCTCTAGGGAATCGAGAGATATGGGGATCAGGCAGGAGTTGAGGTTCGAAGCTCACGCCATGGCGGAGCAGGCTCGAGGGACAGTAAGGCCTAGTCCTGCTCCTAATTCTTGCGTTCATGTGAATGGTTGGGCCTCATTTTAATATTCACGGCGAGTTGCCTGCACATTTGGGGCTCTGACGGGCAGCTTGCTGATGGGGTGACGGGCAGGGGACCCCAGCGGCTTCTCCGGGGAGGACGAGCTGGCCTTTTCTGATTTTGACAGGGATGGGGCAGCGGTGGCGTGGGTGGAGGTGACCCGGGGCTTCGGCAACGTAGTGTCGGGGATCAGCCGGGACAATTTCCACGGGGCCAGAAGGAGCATTAACATTCGCTATTTGGCTGGAAGGCTGCTTGGGTGCATAAAACCACTTCCGGTTCACAGTGGCAGTGAAATCCTGCAAGTTCTTGTATGTTTACTGGATGTTAACAGGACTGCTGTGCTCATGGATGTTGCTGTGTTTTATAGCCAGTGGTCTCCCAGTCGGTGCTGAATGATGCTCATAAAGTCCGGGCTCTGCAACAGAGCGGCGAGTCCTTTCTGCAAGACGGCTCCTGCATTAGCGTTGCTCCCCACCTGCACAAGTGCAGAGAGTGTCGCCTGGCCAGCCACCACCGGTACAGAGATGAGGGCGACTCCACTGTCTTCTGCAGGTTCTTCCACTTCAGAAAGTGAGTATTGGCTTTTCTAATGAACCTAAAGACGTATAATCTCTCTGCATTTATTGCTTCCTTGTATTAACCCATTAAGAACATAAGTAGTAGGAGCAGGAGTAGGCCATACGGCCCCTCGGGCCTTCTCCGCCATTCAGTAGGATCATGGCTGATCCGAACCTAGACTCAGTCCACTTCCCTGCCCGCGTCCCCGTAACCCCTAATTCCCTTATCAGCTAGGTAACTGTCTCTCCGTTTTAAATTTATTTAACTGTTGCAGCTTCCACAGCTCTCTGGGGTAGCAAATTCCATAGATTTACTACCCTCTGAGTGAAGAAATTTCTCCTCATCTCAGTTTTGAAAGGGCAGCCCCTTATTCTAAGATTATGCCCCCTAGTTCTACTCTCACCCATCAGTGGAAACATCCTCCCCGCATCCACCCGAGCCCCCTCACAATCTTATATGTTTTGATAAGATCGCCTCTCATTCTTCTGAACTCCAATGAGTAGAGGCCCAACCTACTCAACCTTTCCTCATAAGTCAACCCCCTCATTTCCAGAATCAACCGAGTGAACCTTCTCTGAACTGCCTCGAGAGCAAGTATATCTTTTTTAAATATGGAAACCAAAACTGTACGCAGTATTCCAGGTGTGGCCTCACCAGTACCCTGTATAACTGAAGCAAGACTTCCCTGCTTTTATACTCCATCTCCCTTGCAATAAAAGCCAAGATTCCATTGGCCTTCCTGATCACCTGCTGTACCTGCATACTAACCTTCTGTGTTTCATGCACCAGGACCCCCAGATCCCTTTGTACTGTAGCACTTTGCAGTTTCTCTCCCTTTAGATAATAACTTGCTCTTTGATTTTTTTCTGCCAAAGTGCATAACCTCACACTTTCCAACATTATATTCCATCTGCCAAATTTCTGCCCACTCACTTAGCCTGTCTATGTCCTTTTGCAGGTTTTTTATGTCCTCCTCACTCACTGCTTTCCCTCCCATCTTTGTATTGTCGGCAAACTTGGATATGTTGCACTCGGTCCCTTCCTCCAAATCGTTAATATAGATTGTAAAGAGTTGGGGTCATAGAAACATAGAAGATAGGAGCAGGAGTAGGCCATTCGGCCCTTCGAGCCTGCTCCGCCATTCAATGAGATCATGGCTGTCATCCAAATTCAGTACCCTGTCCCTGCCTTCTCCCCATATCCCTTGATCCCTTTAGCCTTAAGAAATATATCCAACTCACATTTATCCACATTATAGTGCATTTGCCATGTTTCTGCCCAATCACCCAACCTGTGCAAATCGTACTGGAGTTTCACGACATCCTCCTCACAGCATACCCTCCCCACCCAGCTTTGTGTCGTCTGCAAATTTGGAGATATTACATCCAATTCCCTCGTCCAGATCATTAATATATATTGTGAACAGCTGGGGTCCTAGGACCGATCCTTGCGGTACCCCACTAGTCACCGCCTGCCACTCGGAAAACGACCCGTTTATTCCAACTCTTTGCTTTCTGTCCGCCAGCCAGTTCTCTATCCAATTCAATACCTTGCCCCCAATCCCATGTGCCTTAATTTTGCACGCTAATCTCTTATGTGGGACCTTATCGAAAGCCTTCTGAAAGTCCAAATACACCACATCCACTGGTTCTCCCTTATCTATTTTACCAGTTACATCCTCAAAAAATTCCAGTAGATTAGTCAAGCATGATTTACCTTTTGTAAATCCATGTTGACTTTGTCCGATCTGACCGCACTGACCCCTGCGGAACACCACTAGTCACTGATTGCCAACCCGAGAATGAACCATTTATCCCAACTCTGTTTTCTGTTAGATAGCCAGCCTTCCACCCATGCCAGTATATTACCCCCAATCCCGTGATTTTTTATCTTGTGCAGTAATCTTTTATGTGGCACCTTGTCAAATGCCTTTTGGAAGTCCAAATACACCACATCCACTGGTTCCCCTTTATCCACTCTGTTTGTTACGTCCTCAAAGAATTCGAGCAAATTTGTCAAACATGACTTCCCCTTCATAAAACCATGCTGACTCTGTCCGATTAAATTATGCTTATCCAAATGTCCTGTTACTGCTTCCTTAATAATGGACTCCAACATTTTACCAACCACAGATGTCAGGCTAACTGGTCTATAGTTTCCAGCCTTTTGTCTACTTCCCTTTTTAAATAAGGGTGTTACATTAGCAGTTTTCCAATCTGCTGGGACCTTTCCTGAATCCAGGGAGTTTTGGAAAATTACCACTAATGCATCCACAATCCCTACCGCTACTTCTCTCAAGACCCTAGGATGTAAACCATCAGGTCCGGGGGATTTATCCGCCTTTAGTCCCATTATCTTACCGAGTACCATCTCCTTAGTGATTTTAATCGTGTTTAGCTCCTCTTCCCCCGCCCCCCCCCCCCCCCCCCCCCCCCCCAATAGCCCCCTGTTTGTCCAGTGTTGGGATATTTTTAGTGTCCTCTACTGTAAAGACTGATACAAAATATTTGTTCAGCGTTTTTGCCATCTCCATGTTCCCCACCACTCATTTCCCGGTCTCGTCCTCTAAGGGACCAACATTCACTTTAGCCACCCTTTTTCTTTTTATATAACTAGAAACTCTTGCTGTCTGTTTTTATATTTTTTGCTAGTTTACTTTCATAATCTATCTTCCCTTTCTAACCCAGACCAAGTGGTTTTCTCACTGCAAGGCTAGCTGTACATCAGCACGTCCGACAACTTGGCATTGAGCCATACAACAAAAACAACTTGCATTTATCTAGCGCCTTTAACTGCTTATAAAGCAGTGCCCCGACTCCTTCCCCATTCAGGCATTTGCCAGCAGCCCTGTCAACCAAAGCAACTACCCTGTCTTGAGTGTCATCTCCTGCTGGTCTCGCACAGATAGAATCATTCCCACCATAATAACTATGGATGTCTTGTTTAGCCGCCTGATGAGGGAAAACAAGTTGCCTACAACAAGAAGAATAACTAGCATTTATCTAGGGTCTTCAATGTAATAAAACGTCCCAAGGTGCTTCACAGGAGCGTTATCAAACAAACTTTGACTCCAAGCCACATAAGGAGATATTAGGGCAGGTGGTCAGAGGTAGGTTTTAAGGTGCATCTTAAAGGAGGAAAGAGAGGCGGAGATGTTTAGGGAGGGAATTCAGGGCAGGAAGGTCCCAGGTTCACTCCCTGGTCTCTTGCATCATCTGATCCTAGCTGGGGAGGTCGTGGGTACCATAATTGGCTCCTGGTCACTGTCCACCGATCCCTGTATGTACAGACCTTGATGGTGGGAGGCATCACAGCTGAGTGGATATTGTCCTCCGCAGCCCCCCCCCCCCCCCCCCCCCCCCCCCCCGGCCTTGCAAATAGCCTGTCCACATGAAGAATGACCACTTGGGTAAGGTCCTGTTAGAACCAAGTCACGGCTTTTAAGAGAGGCTCCAATGGTAGTCTTGGACCCATTTAAATTGGCCGGACTCCTGTTGGTGGGTGGGCTGCTTCCAGTAGAAGGTAACCTGTGGTGAGTGGGTACTGTTCCTGTTTAGAAGCATGACCTCTCCCTGCCTCCTTCCCTTCCCCCCCCCCCCCCACCAGCCCACAAACCAAGGCTTTAAAATCTAAATATCTTCAATCATCACTTTTGGCTTCTAAAGCCATCTATGGACTCAGTTTTAGAAGTATAAATGATGGTCTCCTAATTCAACATCATTTTTTTTCAATATTCAGTTTTGGTGTTTCTATGTTTAAAATTTGATTTTAAAATAAATTGAGGATAAATGAGAAATGTTTTTACTCAAGTGAGTTGTAATCTGGAACATGCTGCCTGCAAAGGTGGTGGCAGCAGATTCAGCAGTAACTTTCAAACTGGAATTGGATGTATACTTAAAGGAAAAAGTTGCCGGGCTATGGGGAAAGAGCAGGGTGTGGGACTAATTGGAGAGCCCTTTCAGAGATCCGGCATCGGCACGGTGGGCCGAATGGCCTCCTTCGGTGCTGTATGATTCTATGATTTGCTTGAACATTTGCAAAGATTGTATTCTTCCGACAAAAGGTCTGGTTGAAGGCTCGCATTGTAAACTGTATTTCTTATTGTTGCAACTTGGCAACTCTGTAAATCTCAATAACTTGTCATTCTAGGTTGCATTTTAACAAACACGGAGTACTGCGAGCGGAAGGATTCCTTTCTCCAAACCAGTGCGACCCAGAAGCCTTGCACTTGTGGATGCCTTCCGATGCTAACGTTGAGGGTTTGGATCTGGACACTTCCAAGTATATTCTGGCTAATATTGGAGACCACTTTTGCCAATTGGTTTTGTCTGAAAAGGAAGCACTGAAGTTAGTGGAACCCTGCAGTAAGTATTTCTAACATTGTTTACTGTCTTTTTAACTCCAACCTTTCTATATTCGCAACAGAAAACTATTGATAATTTGGCACCATATTGGCAATCTTGCTTTAAGAGGGCACGTGGATTTTTATTATGGGGAATGAAAATCTCATTTAATAGAAATGCATGGAGGTTACAAGACTGAAACGGCTACTTGGCGGAACCATCCTGTGTGAATGGTTCCGCCCCCAACAGCATAGCCGTATCAGTCATGTACCCACCCTGCATTTCTCTTAAATCCCCCTTTCTCTTCATCCACCTGTCAAATCTAATCTTGAATGTTGCATAGTTTCTGCCTCGAGCACTAAGCGTGCAAGTGCATTCTGCAGCCTTGCAACTCACTGAGTGAGTGAAGAATTTTCTCTTGCTCTCTTTTTTTAAATGTTCTCATACCAGGCAGCGCCTTAGTGTAATAAAAACCGAAAGTGCTGGAAATACTCAGCAGGTCAGGCAGCATCTGTGGAGAGAGAAACAGAGTTAACGTTTCAGGTCGATGAAGTTGGAGATATAACCGGTTTTAAGCAGTGAATTGAAGCTTGTGTTGTACCCAATGTTCCCTCTAACTTTTTTTTTCGTGCCCGGTCCCTTTAACTGGCTGCGCCGCCCATTCAAATTTTCGCACATGTGCAGTTTCTTCCATGTAAAAGCCAGGCGTGGGACCTCCAGACCGCTGTGTGGCCGTGGGAGCGTTGGTTGTACCCTCTCTAAAACTTCAACATCTTGCCTGTAAAATGGAGCCCAGTGCTGAGGGGTCTTACAGGAAACTTTGTGCTATCCGGCACCCACGGGATCGAGCTGCTGCCGTTCCCTCAAAACTGCCGGATACTCCAGAGTTAATGTTGAAAGTGACAGCAAACACTGTTGCTTAGCAACAGCTTCTAAACACTCGGGTGTGGCTGCAAGCCTCTAGCTAAAGCTGTTGCTATAGCTACAGACCTTGCAGAGCTTGACTGTTCAAATAAAGCAAAGAAAACAACAAAAATAATAAAAAACGGCTCCTGATTTTTGCCGGTGGCTCCAGCTTGCCGGATGGTTCACCGGTTCACCTCCAGATAGCGCAAAGTTTCCTGTATTAAGGTTTTATGTAGACTAATCACATTTACCCACCCTGTACCCATATCCTATATATCATTACTTGGTTCTTGTATTCTACACTTTTTAAAACTAGAAATACATCCGCTCACTCTCTTACTTGACACTGAATTCCATCTGCCACTTTTTAGCTAATTTCTCCCATCTTTCTAGTCTTTTTTCAGTTTCCTTTGGTGTCCTAAATAATTAAATATACGTACTATTTTGGTTACATCTGCAAATTTTTACACCACTAGGCCTATATCCAAATCATTGACTAGGAAATGTGGAAGAACATGGGAACAGGAGGAAGCCAGTCAGCCCCTCAAACCTGTGCTGCCATTCAATTAGATCATGGCTGATCCGTATTGTTGCCTGAGGCTTGTTAATTCTGTACTCCTTTCATTTAGGTCTGCACTCCAAATCTAAAATTTATTTGTGTCTTTCAATAATGAAGCATTTTTTTAAAGTCCTGGATCACGTTTTTCTCTCCAGATCTGATTCGGATGAAGAAAGGTTCAGTTTTGTGAGTCACTTGTGACGTTAAGCCCCGAGTCCCACAATCATCCTTTTTAAAATGTTCTGGAAACTTGTGTAAAGTGACCATAAACGCTGCTTCTTCACTTTCAAAACAAACAAACAAGACTTTATCTATTGGGATTCCTGAACCTCAGTGATGTCCTGTGTGGAAAGGAGTGTGCACAATAAAGGCCAAAAGGGTATTGCCGAGTGAGAATTCAAAACTTGGAGAAAAACAGTAATTTTGTATTATTGGAATCGGCTTGGGTGTTTTAGATTTGAAAGGAGGTAGGCCGATTCCAACATCTTGTTTCACTAACTGTAACAAAATGGAATTGGATCAAAATTAAATTGCTGCCTCCATTTGTCCCTGTTCTTAAATGATTGAGTGATTTCTGTTGAACTGCAGTTAAACCTAATTAACTGCGAGAAGGTCACTTTCCGGGTCGCCACCTTTGTGAGGTGTGCGGTCTTTGGTTTGGCTTTTAAAAAGTGGCATGTTCTAGAAGAGCTCCTTTCAATCGCTGTCCACTGTCTTTAAATTGTTAGACTGCTTGTCCGACATCCAGTACTAGATGAGCAGAAACTTCCTCCAATTAAATATTGGGAAGACCAAAGCCATTGTCTTTGGTCCCCGCCACGAACACCGACTCCAAACCTCTCCCTGGCAACAGTCTGAGCCTGAACCAACCTTGGTGTCATATTTGACCCCGAGATGAGCTTCCGACCACATATCTGTGCCATCACTAAGACCGCCTACTTCCACCTCTAACAACACCTGACTCCGCTCCTGCCTCAGCTCATCTGCTGCTGAAACCCTCATCCATGCCTTTGTTTCCTCTAGACTTGACTATTGCACCGCACCCCTGGCCGGCCTCCCATCTTAGAATCATAGAAATTTAGGGCACAGAAGGCGGCCATTCGGCCCATCGTGTCTCCAGCCTATCCCACTTTCCAGCTCTTGGTCCGTATCCGTATCCATATCCAAGTACTTTTTAAATCTTCTATTCTCTTCTTAGGCAGTCCCTCAGAACCGAGGATGACTTGCTTCCACATTAAAAATGGGTTCTCAGGTGACTGATGAGTCCAATGCGGGACCTGCAGTCTCTGTCACAGGTGGGGCAGACGGTGGTTGAAGGGGCGGGTGGGTGGGGTGCTTGGCTTCCGCTTGCTCCTGGCGAAGAGACTCGAGGTGTTCGACGCCTTCCTGGATGCTTCTCCTCCACTTTGTGCGGTCTTGGGCCAGGCATTCCCAGGCGTCAGTGGGGATATTGCACTTTTTCAAGGAGGCTTTGAGGGTGTCCTTGAAGCGTTTCCTCTGCCCACCTGGGGCTCTCTTGCCGTGTTGGAGCTCCGAGTAGAGCGTTTGTTTTGGGAGTCTCGTGTCGGGCGTGCGGACGATGTGACCCGTCCAACGGAGCTGATCGAGTGTAGTCAAAGCTTCGATGCTGGGGATGTTGGCCTGAGCGAGAACACTGACATTGGTGTGCCTATCCTTCCAATGGGTTTGCAGGATCTTGCGGAGGCAGCATTGGTGGTACCTCTCCAGTGCTTTGAGGTGCCTGTTTAAATGTGCTTAGGGTTTCTGCCTCTACCACCCTTTCAGGCAGTGAGTTCCAGACCCCCACCACCCTCTGGGTGAAAAACGTTTTCCTCCGCTCCCTTCTGATCCTTCTACCCATGACATTAAATCTATGCCCCCTGGTTATTGACCTCTGCTAAGGGAAATGGGTCCCTCCTATCCACTCTTATCTAGGGCCCTCATAATTTTATACAATTAAGTCTCCCCTCAGCCTCCACTGTTCCAAAGGAAACAATCCCAGCCTATCCAATCTTTTCACATAGCTAAAATTCTCCAGTCCTGGCAACATCCTCATAAATCTTCTCTATGCCCTCCATAAACTTAAGGTCATCCAAAACTCTGCTGCCCATGTCCTAACTCGCTGCAAGTCCCTTTCACCCAACAGCCCTGTGCTCGCTGACCTGGTTAAGCAACGCCTCGATTTTCAAAATTCTTCAAATCCATCCATGACCTCGCCGCTCCCTATCTCTGTAACCTCCTTCAGCCCCACAATCCCCCGAGATCTCTGCGCTCTTCCAATTCTGGCCTCTTGTGCATCCACGATTTTAATTGCTCCACCATTGGCAGCCGTGCCTTCAGCTGCCGAGGCCCTAAGCTCTGGAATTCCCTCCCTAAACCCCTCTACCTTTTTAAGGCGCTCCTTAAAACCTACCTGTTTGACCATCTGCCCTAATATCATCTTACGCGGCTTGGTGTCAAATTTTGTTTGATAATCGCTCCTGTGAAGTGCCTTGGGATGTTTTACAGCATTAAAGGTGCTAGATAAATGCAAGTTGTTGAAAGAGTAATAACTAGGAGGGAAAAGGATCTTGTAGTTTTAATTTGTCTGTCCCCTCCTTTTAGAAAAGATTGCCTGGAAGCGAGCGGTCCGAGGTATTCGAGAAATGTGCGATGCCTGCGAGACAACGCTCTTCAACATCCACTGGGTGTGTCCCAAGTGTGGCTTCGGGGTGTGCCTGGACTGCTACAAGATGAAAAAAACCAATGCACAGCAAGGTAAGCTGGGGGAGCTGAACTGGGTCGTAGTCTTCAAATAGATCAAACCTTCTACTAGTTTATGTACCTGTGCAGTATTCTTCATCATGTCTATGGCCACGGTCTCGAGCAGTGAGGGCTTGTTTGAGTGTTGCTGTCTGGACTGTTCCAACCCGCTGTGCCACAGTGCTGGAATGTGTGTCTGTGTCCGTGCCCACCATTTTCCCCATACGATAAGTTTATTTGTCCTCTGGCTGCTGGGATTGCCCCGACTCCTAATAACATTCCTCTGGTTTAGTTGGAACTTGAGAAAAGCAGAGAGTCGAGTGCCATATCCCAGCTCCACCCGCAGCTGAGCTGGGCAGAGGTCCCAAGAGATGCTTGGGGCAGCAGATCTGATCAGGTCGGAAGGTGTGGGTCCCAAATGGTCCATGAAAGACTTGCATTTATTTATATAGCGTCTTTCACGACCTCTGGTGTCCCAAAGCGCTTTACCGCCAATGAAGTGAGGTCGCTGTTGTAATGGGCTGTATGAGTGTCACTGCTCTGACATCACTGCCTAGCAGTTTTGCATTTTGGGACTGCTACTGATTCCCTTCTGCCAATCTTTCACGCAAGTCATTGTGTGCATTTAGTGAATAATTAACCGGGGGCGGTGGGTGGTTGTGTATGGATGGATATATATATATATATGTGTGCGTTTATGCCACTGGAGAACTAGAACGAGCAACCAATGCGTAGCTGTCTGTCGGTCCCGCGCAGCCCGGGACCAGCTTTTCCAATGTGAAATTATGTGCATGCGCTAAACTTTGTCCGTTAAAGGGACCGTGCACCCAAATTTAAAATTAGGGGGAACGTTGCTAATGACGTATTTTGATTTTCTGTAGTTGACTGTAGTGCTTCTTAATCTTTTCCATCTTCCCCCTACCTCCTTGACGCACAGATAGCAAAGAGGAGATATTTTCTTGGTTGAAATGTGCTAACGGCCATGTTCATGAACCAGAGAAGCTGATGCCTACACAGATTATTCCTGGTTCAGGTAAGCATGTGTTTGATCAACAGGTTTACATAATTATGAAGATTGATTGATTTTGTTTTTGTAGAAAAGTCACTCGGTCACGATGCTCTTGCAAGGTTAATGTGACTTGGGAACGGGTGCCCTCGTTGAAAATTTCCCTTTCTTTGATTGCAGTTGACATTGCTCGGTAGATCATGAGGGTTTGACCGTCGCACGCTCTGATGTTTTGTTGATGAATTCTAATGATTCCCCCCCCCCCCCCCCCCCCCGCCAGCCTCTGAAAAGTCAATCATCCAAGATTTGCGTTTCCTTCACCATACCCCGCCACTCCGAGCACCGAGTGACTCATTTGTTCCCAGAAGTAGATTCTGAAGTAGCAGCGGTAACTTCACAAAAAGTCGGCTCATGTTATCGTGCCTGCAGTGCGTCGTTCAGCCTTTGTGTTGTACCTGGTTGAAGCCCTGCACTGAAATATAATTGGAATTAATGGGAAAGAGCTATAATGGAAATATTAAGTGTTCCCAATAACAATGGGCCTGAAGTTGCGATCGGAGGGTTCCCGCGGGCGGATGCCTCCGATCATCAAATTTTCTACACATTTACCTGGTGGTCCGGGATCCACGGACACTCGCGCTCTTGGGCCTCTCCTGGTAGAAATGCGGAGAGGCCCACGTATCCCAGGGGCGCATGTGGTTCGCAAACGCCCTTGGGATCACGTGGGCTAGCCCAACCAATGAAAGAAGGGAATCCCCATTCTTTTGACAGTTCCGTATGTACGGAACTGTCATAAGTATGAATGGGATGACTTAAAAAATACACGAACACAGGAAGTAATTATTTTTTAATTATATAATTAAATTAATTAAAATGGCATTTAAATATTTTAAACAAAACCAAAAAAATTATATGTTTTAACAGGGCTAAAAATAAACTTACCTTATTGGACAGGGCTGTTAATGTAGAAGTGAGAGATAACATTTTATTTTTCTATTTTTTTTAAACTCTTATGCTGGTAAAAGCGGGCCTGTCGCCTGCTTTTGCCAGGCGTAAGAATTCCACGGCCTTTCAGCAGGCGGAAGCTGGGCAAATAGCGCAACTCTCCACCCGCAGAGGTCCATATCCCGGTGATGCGGAGGATCTGTTGACAGATCGCAAGTTCCGGGTTTTAGCGCATGCGCTTCGCCTGCCTAAACCCGGCACTTGCGCGACTCCTACGGGCGCGTACACACCTCGTACGCACCTAAAAGGGTCGGAAAATACGGCCCATTGTTAACTGCGTGTGTGTGTGTTTTTACGTCAGTATATCCAGCTCCAGCTACATGGAGGAATTTTAGATTCCCTAACCATTGTGCAAACTGGCAGTGGATTTCCGATTATTTTGCAGCAACTCATTTGTCACCTAATCCCAAACCTCACTTCCTCCTGTCAAGTGAATGGCCTCCTCCTGTGCCGTAAATTTCTATGGTTCTATGAATACAGCTTTAATTCACTTGTCCATGATTGAAGTGTGCAGTAATACCGCAGCCACCACTCCCAGCTGCTATCTAGGTTCCAGCCTATTTATGTTGCTTGGCTCCTGCTTGTGGGCATTCGGCTACCGTTGTATATGCACCCGAAACAACTTAGCAACAATTGAATCTACTCTTGTGCCCACTTAATACAAAGATGTTGCACTAGGGTTGTTCTAGTGACGCCGCTGTGCGGATCCATTCACATTACCTTCTGCTTAATTCTTGTGCTTTTTTTCTTTCGTTTCAGCCCTATATCAGATTGGAAACATTGTACACTCTGCAAGAGGAAAATGGGGTATAAAAGCCAACTGTCCTTGTACAGCGAGGAAGAACAAGTCTTTGTTTAAGCCTCCCGTGGCCAGTGAGGCAGCTCAGGTACAGAACATGCTAAATTATTTGAAGTTTCATCCGACGAATACATGCAAGTATTATGCAAGTACAATGCGTGGACTTTTTTTTTTTGAAGATGGCTACAATTTTTTTTCCATACTTATGTTGATCCATCCTCAGGTTGTTGGACCTTCAGCCGTGGCTCAGTGGGTAGCACCCTCGCCTCTGAATTAGACGGTTGTGGGTTCAAGTCCCACTCCAGAGACTTGAGCACAAAAATCCAGGCTGACACTCCAGTGCAGTGCTGAGGGAGTGCTGCACTGCCAGAGGTGTTGTCTTTCGGATGAGACGTTAAACGTCTGTCCCTCAGGTGGACGTAAAAGATCCCATGGCACTATTTTGAAGAAGAGCCGGGGCGTTCTCCCCAGCGTCCTGGCCAATATTTATCCCTCAATCAACATCACCAAAACCAGATTATCTGGTCATTATCACATGGCTGTCTTTGGGAGCTTGCTGTGCACATATTAGCTGCCACGTTTCCAACATTACAACAGTGACTACCGTTCAAAAGTACACAACTCTCTTTCCAACAGACGGCACCTACAACAGTGCACCGAAGGCACTCTCAGCACTGCACTGGAGTGTCAGCCTAGATTTTTGTGCTCCAGTCTCTGGAGTGGGACTTGAACCCGCGACCTTCTGACTCCGAAGCGAATGTGCTTACCTTGAACCATGGCTGACACTTGAGAGAAGTACCAAAAGGAACTTTTATCTAGGAGCTTCATACCATAGGGTGGTTACTTTTTTATAATGTCATTGATTTGTTAAATAAAGGTCTTGTCAATCTTGCTGATCAGAAATGCGATGACTGAGATTCATGCAGTGCCACTGTTGCTGTCTTTAGAGTCACTGCAATCTCATCTTCCCCACTCTCATCCCCGCAGGATGACTCTCACTTGGAGGAGGGGAGGGGTGAAGTTGCAACATCTGCAGCATGACAGTGCAGTCATCAGATCTTGGTCTATCTTTATTCCTCAGCCAAATACAATTGCCATAATTTCTCCTGTAGCCACGTGGGACAGTGCAGTGCCTTCATGGTTTTAAATGTATTGTTGTGCTGGTTACGCTGGTAGATGAGGGGTAGCACATACTGTTCAATTTTTTATCTATCCCTCTTGCTCTCACTTGCCAGCTTTATTTCTTGTTTGCTGTACGAATTAGGAACAGCGGGGCCCCTTTACGGCCCCTCGAACCTGCTCCACCATTCAATAAGATCATGGTGTGGAGATGCCGGAGTTGGACTGGGGTGGACAAATGTAAGAAGTCACACAACACCAGGTTATAGTCCAACAGCTTTATTTGAAATCACAAGCTTTCGGAGCGCTGCTCCTTCAGGTGAAGTGGAGAAATGCATAAAGACACAGCTTATATAGTCAGAGAATCATGTCAGATGTTTACAGGTAACCTTTCCAACTGCCATTTATCACACCTCGGCAGAGAGATAATCACAGCAGTCAAAGGTGTGAATGGTGTCCAAACAGGTCAGTCAGGGAAACATTACATCAAAGAACAATGAGGTGGGGTCACAAGGGGTCAAATATTGCAGATGCTGGGGTCTGTATGAAAAACAAAAAAAGACAAAAAACATTTTTTTTTGGCTGGAAATCACAGCAGGTCCGGCCGCATCTGTGTAGAGAGAACAAGCCAATGCCGACTCGAGTCTGGATGACCCTGCATCAGGTGGGGTTACATGTAGCGTGACATGAACCCAAGATCTCGGTTGAGGCCGTCCTCATGGGTGCGGAACTTGGCTATCAGTTTCTGCTCGACGATTTTGCGTTGTGTGTCTCGAAGGCCACCTTGGAAAATGCTTACCCGAAGATCGGAGGCTGAATGTCCTTGACTGCTGAAGTGTTCCCCGACTGGGAGGGAACACTCCTGCCTGGTGATTGTTGCGCGGTGTCTGTTCATCCGTTGTCGCAGTGTCTGCATGGTCTCGCCGCTGTACCATGCTCCGGGGCATCCTTTCCTGCAACGTATGAGGTAGACAACGTTGGCCGAGTCACATGAGTATGTACCATGTACCTGGTGGGTGGTGTCCTCACGTGTGATGATGGTATCTGTGTTGATGATCTGGCATGTCTTGCAGAGGTTGCTGTGGCAGGGTTGTGTGGTGTCGTGGTCGCTGTTCTCCTGAAGGCTGGGTAATTTGCTGCGAACGATGGTCTGTTTGAGGTTAGGCGGCTGTTTGAAAGCGAGTAGTGGAGGCGTGGGGATGGCCTTAGCGAGGTGTTCGTCGTCATCGATGACATGTTGAAGGCTGCGAAGAACATGGCGTAGTTTCTCCGCTCCGGGGAAGTACTGGACGACGAAGGGTACTCTGTTGGTTGTGTCCCGTGTTTGTCTTCTGAGGAGGTCTATGCGATTTTTCGCTGTGGCCCGTCGGAACTGTCGATCGACGAGTCGAGCGTCATATCCCGTTCTTACAAGGGCGTCTTTCAGTGTCTATAGGTGTCCATCGCGTTCCTCCTCGTCTGAGCAGATCCTGTGTATTCGCAGGGCTTGTCCATAGGGGATGGCTTCTTTAACGTGGTTAGGGTGGAAGCTGGAGAAGTGAAGGAGAAGTGAAGCATCGTGAGGTTGTCCGTGGGCTTGCGGTAGAGTGAAGTGCTGAGGTGTCCGTCTTTGATGGAGATTCGTGTGTCCAGGAATGAGACTGATTCTGAGGAGTAGTCCATGGTGAGTTTGATGGTGGGATGGCTACTATCGACACCACAAACTGCCGGCTCAAAGTGGAGAGGATCTCCAAGAAGATCGCGCATATCGACACAGACATCAAGTTTCTACAGAGATGCAAGAAAGCAGACAAGATCCCGAAAGGACTACAGATCACTAACCCACTCAAGTCGACCTACAACACAGACTACGCTGAGAGACTCTGCCGTCGTACCTCTCGCACACTCCTCAACCATCTCGTACGCCAGCTCTACAGCAGACGCCGCAACCTCGAAACCGAGATGGAGTCCATGTTCTCAGCCTGTGCTCAGGATGCAGCAGACCAGCTACGAGACACCGCCAAACAAACAAGGCAACGGAACTACGCTACCTACATGCACACCAAGAACAGGAAGCTTGAGAAACTTGGCATCACCAGCAGCAGCAACCAAGCCTCCCCCGGTACCACGGTTGAAACCACAGGGAAATCCATCGTCAACCTGTCCGACCACACCCTTCAACCAGACGAAATTGAAGTTCTCAGCCGAGGGCTCAATTTCTGCCCCACCACCAAAATGGACCCCATCGGTCTCGCGGCAGACACAGAGGAATTCATCAGGAGAATGAGGCTCCGGGAATTCTTCCACAAATCCCAAGATGTCAGCAGCGAACCCAATGAGACAATCAATGATCCGGAACAGCAGACCGAGGGATCCGCAGTGCAGCAACCGAAGAAGAAAGAGTCAAATTGGACCCCTCCGGAGGGTCGCTGCCCTAAGCTTGACATGTATGCTCAAGCTGTCAGGAGATGCATCAACGCCAGATTCATCAGCCGCACTCACAAGACAGTCCAGAATGTCACCCGAGCACAACGCAACGCCATCCACGCTCTCAAGACCAACCGCAACATCGTCATCAAACCAGCAGACAAAGGAGGTGCCATCGTCATACAGAACAGAACGGACTATTGCAAAGAAGTATACCGACAACTGGACAACCAGGAACACTACAGACAGTTACCTGCAGATCCGACCAAAGAACACACCCGCCAACTCAACAGACTGATCAAAACCTTCGATCCAGACCTTCAAAGCATCCTACATGCTCTCATCCCACGTACTCCCCGCGTGGGAGACTTCTACTGCCTCCCAAAGATACACAAAGCCAACACACCTGGACGTCCTATCGCATCAGGCAACGGAACCCTGTGTGAGAACCTCTCTGGATATGTCGAGGGCATCCTGAAACCCATCGTACAGGGAACCCCCAGCTTCTGTCGCGACACTACAGACTTCTTACAGAAGCTCAGCACCCACGGACCAGTTGAACCAGGAACACTGCTCGCCACGATGGACGTCTCGGCACTCTACACCAGTATCCCCCACGATGACGGCATCGCTGCGACAGCCTCAGTACTCAACACCAACAACAGCCAATCTCCAGACGCCATCCTACAACTCATCCGCTTCATCCTTGACCACAATGTCTTCACCTTCGACAACCAGTTCT
The DNA here is from genome assembly GCF_052327205.1 of Somniosus microcephalus. Lineage (NCBI taxonomy): Eukaryota > Metazoa > Chordata > Chondrichthyes > Squaliformes > Somniosidae > Somniosus > Somniosus microcephalus. The sequence goes on from NC_140988.1 coordinate 347,650,701, forward strand.
TTACCCAAACACACGGAACAGCCATGGGGACCAAATTCGCACCCCAATACGCAAACATCTTCATGCACAAGTTCGAGCAAGACTTCTTCGCTGCACAGGATCTCCAACCAACGCTATACACCAGATACATCGACGACATTTTCTTCCTATGGACCCACGGCGAAGAATCACTGAAAAGACTACACGATAACATCAACAAGTTCCATCCCACCATCAAACTCACCATGGACTACTCCTCAGAATCAGTCTCATTTCTGGACACACGAAACTCCATCAAAGACGGACACCTCAGCACTTCACTCTACCGCAAGCCCACGGACAACCTCACGATGCTTCACTTCTCCTTCACTTCTCCAGCTTCCACCCTAACCACGTTAAAGAAGCCATCCCCTATGGACAAGCCCTGCGAATACACAGGATCTGCTCAGACGAGGAGGAACGCGATGGACACCTATAGACACTGAAAGACGCCCTTGTAAGAACGGGATATGACGCTCGACTCGTCGATCGACAGTTCTGACGGGCCACAGCGAAAAATCGCATAGACCTCCTCAGAAGACAAACACGGGACACAACCAACAGAGTACCCTTCGTCGTCCAGTACTTCCCCGGAGCGGAGAAACTACGCCATGTTCTTCGCAGCCTTCAACATGTCATCGATGACGACGAACACCTCGCTAAGGCCATCCCCACGCCTCCACTACTCGCTTTCAAACAGCCGCCTAACCTCAAACAGACCATCGTTCGCAGCAAATTACCCAGCCTTCAGGAGAACAGCGACCACGACACCACACAACCCTGCCACAGCAACCTCTGCAAGACATGCCAGATCATCAACACAGATACCATCATCACACGTGAGGACACCACCCACCAGGTACATGGTACATACTCATGTGACTCGGCCAACGTTGTCTACCTCATACGTTGCAGGAAAGGATGCCCCGGAGCATGGTACAGCGGCGAGACCATGCAGACACTGCGACAACGGATGAACGGACACCGCGCAACAATCACCAGGCAGGAGTGTTCCCTCCCAGTCGGGGAACACTTCAGCAGTCAAGGACATTCAGCCTCCGATCTTCGGGTAAGCATTCTCCAAGGTGGCCTTCGAGACACACGACAACGCAAAATCGTCGAGCAGAAACTGATAGCCAAGTTCCGCACCCATGAGGACGGCCTCAACCGAGATCTTGGGTTCATGTCACGCTACATGTAACCCCACCTGATGCAGGGTCATCCAGACTCGAGTCGACATTGGCTTGTTCTCTCTACACAGATGCGGCCGGACCTGCTGTGATTTCCAGCCAAAAAAAAATGTTTTTTGTCTTTCTTTGTTTTTCATACAGACCCCAGCATCTGCAATATTTGACCCCTTGTGACCCCACCTCATTGTTCTTTGATGTAATGTTTCCCTGACTGACCTGTTTGGACACCATTCACACCTTTGACTGTTGTGATTGCCTCTGCCGAGGTGTGATAAATGGCAGTTGGAAAGGTTACCTGTAAACACCTGACATGATTCTCTGGCTATATAAGCTGTGTCTTTATGCATTTCTCCACTTCACCTGAAGAAGGAGCAGCGCTCCGAAAGCTTGTGATTTCAAATAAAGCTGTTGGACTATAACCTGGTGTTGTGTGACTTCTTACAATAAGATCATGGCTGATCTTCGACCTCAACTCCACTTTCCCGACCAATCCCCATATCCCTTGATTCCTCTAACGTCTCAGCCTTGAATACACTCAATGATTCCACATCCACAGCCCTTTGGGGCAGAGAATTCCAAAGATTCATAACCCTCTGTGTGAAGAAATTCCTCCTTCTCTCGGTCTTAAATGGCCGACCCCTTATCCTGAGACTATGCCCCCAAGTTCTAGATTCTCCAGCAAGGGGAAACAACCTCTCCGTATCTATCCTGTCAGTCACCCTCAGAATCTTGTATGTTTTAATGAGATCACCTCTCATTCTTCTAAACTCCAGAGAGTATAGGCCCAGTCTACTCAATCTCTCCTCATAGGACAACCCTCTCACCTATCTCTCTTGCTTGCTGGCTTTATTTCTCGTTCGCCTTCTCTAGCTTGCTTGCTATCTATTATTAAAGATAGAGTGCTAATTTAGAGTGAGATGCTCAAGTTAAATTTGATGAAAAGCTAATGAGACTTAGATGTTGCAGTTTTCAGTGTTAGTTTAACTTACTCTCCTCTCCTGTATAGTGCTGAAGTCCTTGTGGTTCTCCCCTTTCCCACATCCAGTGTTTTGAAAGAGTATTCCAGATGTATTAAGCTGTGAATGCATTATATTTAATTTGCGAATGTCATTTATTTGTATTCCAGAAACTAAATAACGGTGCGGTTTCCAGTGAGGCATCGACCTGTAACAAACCACCAGCCTCTGAAGGCAACTCCACGTCAAGTGTGATGAGCACCAGCAGTAACGCAACTCTCGCCTCTGCTGCTGCAACCCTGAGGAAGAAGGAGGACTTTCCCTTCAACTGGATGGTGGGCTTGACCGATCCCAAAGGCAAGGAAGACTGTAAAGGTAACCCTGTTTACCTGCACTGATCCTTCTAAGATGTGCTTAATCATGAATAAACTGAAACCTATAACATTATAGATTATGAACTATAGTCTGTGCCACTGCTAATTTTCCTAGGCTTTTCTCTGGGTGCTCGCAGGGTAATGTGTTTTATGCAGGAGACTTGACTATTCCAACGCACTCCTGGCTGGCCTCCCACGTTCTACCCTACCTAAATTTGATGCCATCCAAAACTCTGCTGTCCGTGTCGTAACTCGCACCAAGCCCCGTTGACCCATCACCCCTGTGCTCTCTGACCTACATTGGCTCCCAGTTAAGCAACGCCTCGATTTTTAAATCCCTCCATGGCCTCGCCCCCTCCCTATCTCTGCAATCTCCTCCAGCGTGCCCCTCTCTCCCTCTTTTCCCCCCCCATCCCCACCCCCCCAGAGATACCTGCGCTCCTCAAATTCTGCCCTCTTGAGCATCCCTGGTTTTAATCGCTCCACCATTGGTGGCTGTGCCTTCAGCTACCGAGGCCCCAAGCTCTGGAGTTCCCTGCCTAAACCTCTCTGGCTCTCTACCTCTCTTTTCTCCTTAAAACCTACCTCTCTCCTGCCCTAATTTCACCTTACGTGGCTTGGTGTCACAAATTTGTTTGATAACACTCCTGTGAAATGCCTTGGGACGTTTTACTACATTAAAGGTGCTATATAAATATACAATTTGTTGTTGTTGAGACTGGTGCTATGAATCCCCACTGAAACCCCCAGTATTCTGGATCTGGTACTGTGTAATGAGAAAGGACTAATCAATAATCTTGTGGTAAAGGGGCCTTTAGGGACAAGTGATAATATGATTGAATTTTACATTAAGTTTGAGAGTGATGTAGTCCAATCTGAAACCAAGGTCTTCAATCTAAACAGAGGAAACTACAAGGGTATGAAGGACATGTTGGCCATGGTAGATTGGGAGACTACACTAAAAGGTATGAAGGTGGACATACAATGGCTAACATTCAAGGAAATAATGCATAATTTGCAACAAACATATATTCCTCTAGGGCATAAAAACCCAAAAGGAAAAGTGATCCAATCATGGCTAACAAAATTAATTAAAGCTAGTATTAAGTCAAAGGAGGAAGCTTATAAAGTTGCCAGAAAAAGCAGTCAGCATGAGGATTGGGATCTTTTTAGAAATCAGCAAAGGGGGACCAAGAAATTGATTTAAAAAAAAAAAAGGGAAAATGGAATATGAGCACAAACTAGCGAAAAATATAAAAACGGATTGTAAAAGCTTCTATGGATATGTGAAAAGGAAAAGACTGGCGAAGGTAAATGTAGGTCCTTTACAGTCAGAGACGGGAGAATTTATAATGGGGAATGAGGAAATGGCAGAGAAATTAAATAAATACTTTGTTTCTGTCTTCATGGAGGAAGACACAAAAAACCTCCCAGAAATACGAGAAAACCAAGGGTGTGGCGAGAATGAGGAGCTTAAAGAAATTATTAGTAAAAAAAAAGTACTAGCAAAATTAATAGGACTAAAAGTCGATAAATCTCAAGGACCAGATGACCTACATCCTAGGGTTTTGAAAGAGGTGGCCATTGGGATAGTGGACGCATTGGTTGTCATCTTCCAAAATTCTATAGATTCTGGAACGGTTCCTGCAGATTGGAGGATAGCAAATGTAATCCCGCTATTTAAGAAAGGAGGGAGAGAGAAAACGGGGAACTACAGACCTGTTAGCCTCACATCAGTAGTTGGGAAAATGCTGGAATCTATTATAAAGGGTGTAATAACTGGGCACTTGGAAACTAATACAGGAAACTTTCGTTTAAACGGCACCTAAATATCTGGAATTCTCTATCCGGCAAAATTCATACTCCGAAAACAACACCTCAATAACCGGAAATGTTGCTGAGTCCGAGTCTCCCGCGGTGGCCGAGTTAGTCAGTGGGGGTAGTTCTCCAAACTGCCACTACTCGGCTTCTTGGCGCTGTCAACTTAATCAAGCATCTTCCACCATCCATTTAACACAACATTCTGTAGGTGAGGACCCAATTACTGTATACTGCACATTTTTTGATTTTTTAATTTTTGTTTGTTAAAAATAGCCCGGTAGATAACCCTCTCCGTCATCCGAAATTTTTAATCAACCGGCACCATCCTGGTCCCGTCGGTGCCGGATACCAAAGAGTTTCCTGTAGTAAGATTGGGCAAGAGTCAACATGGATTTGTGAAAGGGAAGCCCTATTTGACAAACCTATTGGAGTTCTTTGAGGATGTAACCAGTGGAGTAGACAAAGGGGAAGGTGGTGTATTTGGATTTTCAGAAGGCCTTCAATAAAATCCCACACAAGAGGTTGGTGAACAAAATGAGGGCACATGGAATTGGGGGTAATATACTAGCATGGATTGAGAATTGGTTAACACAGAAAACAAAGAGTAGGAATAAACGGGTCTTTTTCAGGTTGGCAGGCTGTGACTAGTGGGGTACCGCAAGGATCAGTGCTTGGGCCCCAGCTATTCACAATCTATATCAATGATTTGGATGAGGGGACTAAATGTAACATTTCCAAATTTGCTGATGACACAAAGCTAGGTGGCAGTGTCAGTTGCGAAGAGGATGTGAAGAGGCTTCAAGGGGATCTCGACAGGCTCAGTGAGTGGGCGAGAACATGGCAGATGGATTATAATGTGGATCAATGTGAAGTTATCCACTTTGGTAGAAAAAACAGAAAGGCAGAGTATTTCCTAAATGGTGAAAGATTGGGGAATGCAGATGCTCAAAGGGACCTGGGTGTCCTTGTACATGAGTCACTGAAAGTGAATGTGCAGGTGCAGCAAGCCATTAAGAAGGCAAATGGTATGCTGGCCTTCATTGCAAGAGGATTTGAGTACAGGAGTAAAGAAGTCTTACTCCAGTTACTCCAGGTGAGACCACACCTGGAGTACTGTGTACAATTTTGGTCTCCTTACCTAAGGAAGGATATACTTGCCATAGAGGGAGTGCCACGAAGGTTTACGAGATTGATTCCTGGGATGGCGGGACTGTCGTATGAGAAGAGATTGAGTAAACTAGGCCTGTATTCTCTTGAATTCAGAAGAATGAGAGGGGATCTCATTGAAACATACAAAATTATTACAGGGCTTGATAGGGTGGATGCTGGGAGAATGTTTCCCTTGGCTGGGGAGTCTAGACCCAGGGGCCTCAGGATAAAGGGTAGGCCATTCAGGACTGAGATGAGAAGAAATTTCTTCACACACAGGGTGGTGAATCTTTGGAATTCTCTACCTCCGAGGGCTATGGAGGCTCAGTCATTAGGTATATTCAAAACAGAAGTCGATAGATTTCTGATTAGTAATGGCATCAAGGGATATGGCGATAAGGCTGGTGAATGGAGTTGAGGCAGAAGATCAGCCATGATCTCACTGAATGGCGGAGCAGGCTCGAATGGCCTACTCCTGCTCCTATTTCTTATGTTCTTGTGTTGTTGCTTAATTCCCTGAGCGGTAAATGGCCTTTTTTTAATTAAAAAAATGTTTTTTTAAATAACTGACGGAATTCTATTCCTACATTTTGAGTTATGTGATCCATGGCCTAAGGTTTGAGATCGAAAGGCCGAGGTGGGAAAGAACTTTAAAAAAAAAATGTATACAGTAGCTATAAAATGTTCTCCGTAATCATTGCAAATTTACTTTTGATAAGCTCACAGTAATGACACAGCACTTACATTAATTCAATGTGAACATCGTCCTGCCTCAATAATCTAGCCAATGCTGGCAGTAAGAGCCAGTGCTGACTGTACGAAAACTAAATGAAATGCCCCATAAAATGTGCGATGCCTCCTACTAAAAGCCCTGGAATGATTTATAAGATGGTAATCACGCGTTTCAGAAAAACTATTATAAAAGTGCCTGAGCTTTGCTCTTGGCTTTTTTTTTAATGACTGTGTCGTGTAAATAGCTTGATTAGATTGCTGCCTTCGAATTGCTGTTGGGTGTTTCATGGACCGCGAGAAAAACATTGACATTACAACTTTGGAGAGGTGAAAAATCAGATACTGTATCATACTTTGGCTACTGGGAATTTTCATTGCTCACCGGGACTCTCTTGTGGTAGGAGCGAGATATTGCTGCAGGAACTGTTGAGAAGACTTCTGATCGTTATGGCCCGGAATTTGCGGTTGTAATGATGGCGAAACTGTCAGTGCTCGCTTTCGTTACTGTGTAAAACTGACAGCAACTTCTGGCGTCCGCACATGTGCAGTTAAACGCAGATACCCGGAAGTTGCTGCCACTGATACCGTGCTCCAGAGGGTGCGTTGTTGCGGTCTTCGCTGATTCAGTCAACACAGAATCAGTAAATTGATGTGAACTTCTACTTTATATGCACTATTCTCGCTGTAAAACCATTAAAAAATTAAACTTTGTTGAATGAGGTTTAACTGAATTTTTTAATGGCATACTAAGTCATAATTACAGCTGAACAACCTCTCTGGCCCTGGAAAACAGATTTTATAAGTTTCGAGTGTCATTCCTTCCATTCCATGGTAAAAATTTCATAGATTTTTAAAATAATTTTTATTTTTTTTAAAGTTTAGTTATAATATTTCAGCTTCTACATTACCCCCATATGTATGTCCCAATCTTTATTTCATTTTCTGTAAAGTGATTAAAAAGTGAATGATAATCAGTGCTTTTTACTTCCTGGTTTGCTGTCCATCTGATTGGCTGCTCAGCCTGCTTGTTGACTTCACTGTTCCTGGACGCCACAGATCCCCATAGCTGGCGCCAGATTGAAACTGACATTGGAATAGAGGAAATCGCCACAGATCTTTGTGGGCAGCTTTCTTCGAGTCAGCAGTCAGTGCCATCCCTTCGCCGCTGACCACAAAATCCGGGACTATGTTCAGCACTGGGTCACTGTCTATAAGGAATCCCTACTTCCGTTCTTCTACTCGCATTCTTTCCCAGGACCCCCTAAAATGTGAAACTGCTTACCTCCCCATCAGTTTTTCTTCCTTCTACAGACTTTTAAAACAAAATTTGGCAGCACCTAAACTCTGCCTCATGATTTACCTTGATGGTGTCCTCCAATGTGGGCCTTGTACCTTTACGAAGCTTCTGATTTTTTTTTTGAAAAGGTATTTGTTGTATGCTGTTGAAGCTTTAGTGGAGACTGGGTGGGTGCTGCTTTGGGTTACTGCACTGTGGATTCAAAATCCTAGTGAAATTAATCAGACCGATTGAAAGTTGCTGGCTGTACAGGTCTGATGTGAAATTAATTGGACCAGTCTTGATCCATTTCCTAGTGAGTGCAGCACAAAACCAGCCTCAAGTCTTGGTTTGACGGAGACCCGGTAAGACTGGCTGGTTTGGGAAGTGCAAAATGCAGACTGGTGCAATTGGGAGTGCTCTACTTGGATTGGAATAGAGGCAGAGGATTGGGGCAGAATAGAGGAAGCTGTGAATCCTGAGTGTCTTCTCAGGCAGTCCCTCGGAACCGAGGATGACTTGCTTCCACACTAAAAATTAGTTCTCGGGAGACTGAGTCCAATGTGGGGCCTACAGTCTCTGTCACAGGTGGGGCTGACGGTGGTTGAAGGGGCGGGTGGGTGGGGTGCTTGGGTTGATGTGTGCTGCTTGCGCTTGGCTTCTGCTTGCTCCCGGCGAAGAGACTCGAGGTGTTCGGTGCCTTCCCGGATGCTTCTCCTCCACTTTGTGCGCTCTTGGGCCAGGGACTCCCAGGTGTCGGTGGGGATGTTGCATTTTTTCAAGGAGGCTTTGAGGGTGTCCTTGAAGCGTTTCCTCTGCCCACCTGGGGCTCACTTGCCGTGTCTGAGCTCCGAGTAAAGCGCTTGTTTTGGGAGTCTCGTATCGGGCATGCGGACGATGTGACCCGTCCATCGGAGCTGATCCTGAGTGTACTATACTTGATGTGGAAGTACTCCATGCTGCCAACAAGTAGGCCAGGCGTTCTGCTCCCCAGCTCTTGAACCATCCACCTTGAGGAGCAGATAAATGAGAGAGATGCTGGAGAGGAGAATCATCACCTGTGGATATATCTTCAGTGCTCTCCAGTAAATCTCCATTTTACCATATCTGTAAGTAAATCTAAAAAGAGAATAATCAGGTTAATATTTTGGGTAGAAACTTTGTCCGAACCCTGCACACTGAAACATCAACCTGTTTGTTTTGTTTTCCGATTGTGTATTTTCCCATTTCATTCCAGAGTTTGTGTTTAATTGGTGCAAATTTTCTGGGTCTAAAGTTTAAAACCTCCATTCACGGAAGGAATGGATTCAAAATTCTGCCACATTACCATAACCCTGACTCTCTCTCTCTTTCCTTGGTTATCTTAACTGTTTTCCCCTGAATTTTTCCTACAGGAAGCCTACAGCTGCCTTCCTTGACTAAAGAGATGAAGCCCATCGGCTTGTTTGACTCCTTGAGCACTCTGTCGAAGCCTTCAGCGTCCCTGCAAACTTTCAACAGTCTGTTGACTCTCACACCCAGCAGCTGCAGCACCACCAGCTCACTGAGAAACCTCTTGTCCTCCAGCTCGGGGAAGGTGAGCCTCGCTTTGTTCCTCGTTCAACCTGGCATCAGTTAGGTCGGCCATGGTCTTTTTTTTTTGTGTCTTGTTCTTTTTAAGTATGTAACAAATTGCACTAAATGATCACTTTGTGTATATCTGTTGCTGTGAGCCGTTGGACTAAAACTCCACTTAAGCGCAGTTCTATGAACTTTGTCTTTTTTCTAGTTGATGGTCAAATAGTGTAGATCACTGGGATGAAAGTTCAAAGAAAATTCAGAAACCTGGTAAGAGTGGTCAGAGGGGCAACGAGGAATCTGGAAAGGAGTAGGGCTGGGGTGGGGGGGGGGGTGGGGTGTTGGTGAAGGACGACTTGCATTTACAGGAAACTCTCGATTTACCGGCACCTAAATAACCAGAAACCTCTGTTAACCGGCAAAATTCAGGAGTAGGTTCAGGTAAGTTTTACTTCATATTAGTGGCCGTTCCTGGATCTGTGGCTGTGTAACCGGGGTTCTTGCACCTGTTGCTAAGCAACAGGGACGCCTGGATCTTGTGGCCTGGGTTCCTGCACCTGTTGCTAAGCAACAGGGACGCCTGGATCTTGTGGCCGGGGTTCCTGCACCTGTTGCTAAGCAACAGGGAAGCCTGGATTTGTTGCTTGTACCTTTTTACTATACCTCTGTAATCCGGACTTTTTGATAAACCGGCATCCTGTCGGTGCCGGATAAAAAAAAAGTTTCCTGTATTTAGCGCCTTTCCTGACCTCGAGACATCCCAAAGCGCTTTACAGCCACTGAAGTACTTTTTTTGAAGAGTCGTCACTATTGCACTGTCGGGAACGCAGCAGCCGACCTGCGAACAGCAAGCTCCCACCATGTGATCATGACCAGATCACGTGTTTTAGTGATGTTGGTTGATGGATAAATGTTGGTCAGGACCCCGGGGTGGGGAACTCCCCTGCTCTTTGAAATAGTGTCATGGGATCTTTTACATTCACCTGAGAGGACAGACGAGGCAAGGCCTCGGTTTAGCGTCCCATCGGAAAGTAGGCGCCTTCGATTAGTGCAGCGCTCCCTCGGTACCGCCTGACAATATACTTGGTGATGGCATCGAACATAAGAAATCTGAGCAGGAGCTGGAGTAGGTCATACGGCCCCTCGAGCCTGCTTCGCCATTCAGTAAGATTATGGCTAATCCTCGACCTCAACTCCACTTTCTATCGGTCTCAGCCTTGAATATACTCAACGACTGAGCATCCACAGCCCTCTGGGGTAGAGAATTCCAAAGATTCACAACCCTCTGAGTGGAAAAAATTTCTCCTCATCTCAGTCCTAAATGGCCGACCCCTTATCCTGAGACTGTGATCCCATGTTCTAGACACTCCAGCCAGGGGAAACCGCCTCGGCATAAAGTTTCAAGTTAAATATAACACTGACCAAATGTGGAGTAAAATTCGCTTTTCCCTTGGGTATGATAGTGCAGTGGTTATGGACTAGTCCTGGACTAAAACCCAGAGGCAGTCACTTCACACTCCACCATAGCAGATTGTGAAATTGCGTTCAATCAATTTGGGAATTTGTGGATTAGTGCCGGAAAAATAACCTGTGAAAGCTGCTGGATTGTCACAAGCACCTAACTGGTTCACTAATAATCTTTCAGGAAGGCAACCAGCCACCTCTGCCTACACGTGACTCCAAACCCACATTACGTGGTTGACTCTTGATGCCCTCCGAAGTAGTCTAGCAAGCAACGGAGTTGAAGTGCAGTTGCTTCAAGATGGCGGCCCACCACCACATTCTCCAGGCAGCTAGACATGAGCAATAAACGTGGCATTGCTGCCGACACCCAAATCCTGAGAACAAATATGTTTTAAAAACTCTAATCCAACCCATTAATGAGCGTCTGCTGTGCCAATGTGATGCTGTTCCCACACTAGCCATCCTTAAAGCCTCTATTGTTCTGGTCTGTATTAAATTATGGGCAACTTTATGTTGCGGCAGAGCACCTACGCGGCTGTCGGAGAGGGGCTTGTTCGAACTGACTCTCCTCTCCTGTAAAATAACTCGAAGAGCGTTGCATTTTAACATTTCCACGTTTCTGTATTAGTCTGATACAGGATCAAAGAGCACCTCGAACCTCCTCGATGACATCTTTGCCTCCCTGGTGCAAAGCAAACCCCCCAGTGATGGATCGAAGACACCGAGCAAAGCGTGTGATACCAGAGAGCTCGCAAAGGCTGCGCCTGGGAGGGTGGTGATCTTTGGCTCTGATACCCCTCATACCTGGTACTGCGGTGGGCGTTTGCTGTGCTTGCAAGATCCGAGCAACAAGAACAATTGGAATATTTTCAGAGAGTGCTGGAAGCAAGGGCATGTAAGTGTGGAGACTGGAACACCTTGCGGAGAAAGTTTTAACAATGCAAGAGGGGTGTGCAAGCATCCGAGGGAGACGCCATATTGATTGTGTGTTGACTTTATTGATGTGGAATAAGTAAAGTAAATACAATCATTTTAGTACAGAGCAATAAGCAAATCGGTATTAACTGCCCCTCTGGGTAGAGTCGTAACCTATGCCTCTTCCTGGCGTCGTTCTACTCTCTACCACAAGCGCTCTCTTTCTCCCAGTTTATATCCTGTCTCCTTTCAGCCGGGTGCAGAGGCTCATCACCTGTTTCTTGTATTGTCACGTTACTCAATCATGTGCAAATTCACTTCATTATCGTTCACACTCCTGAGGATTGCCTGCAGATCTTAATCCATCCTACTTCCTCTGACCAATAGCCCACACAATGAGATCAATTGGTTTTTAGTTGAGCAATTCTACCTTACTGTTGCATCACCGGAAACTCATTAACCCTATGTTTGATCTATCCGAATACTTTCTAAAAGGTAGTTCTACCATCCATCCTGCTTCCTGACTGGGTGTGTGTTTAATATTGCTTGTCTAATGTTTTGATCAGTTGGATTATTCGCACCTAATCACGTGCCACCCCACTCTCCTTTGAAGACCTCTTTGGCCAAAGTTTTGATCAGCTGTCCTCATATGTAGCTCGGTGTCAAAATGTGTCTGATAATCGCTCCTGTGAAGCGCCTTGGGACATTTTGCTATGTTAAAGATGCTATATAAATGCAAGTTGTTGTTGTAACAGTGAACTTATCTTGTATTACTTCCTCTGTTGACTGCTCCATTCTTCATGGCACACTTGGATTCCTTTTTAGCAACAGTTTGATTTTTTTGTTTTCTTTCTTTAGCCGGTAATTGTATCTGGTGTCCACACAAAGCTACGTGAAGAACTCTGGAAGCCAGAAGCATTTGGGAAAGAGTTTGGAGAGCAGGATGCCGACCTGGTTGACTGCAGAACCAACACGATTATCGCTGGTGCAAAAATCCGAGACTTTTGGGATGGATTTGAAGACCTTTCACGTAAGTGGTGTTGACAAAGCACGTCCGTTTTATATAGCGCCTTTCACGGCCTCGGGACATCCCAAAGCGCTTTACAGCCAATGATGTACTTTTGAAGTGTAGTCACTGTTGTAATGTAGGGAAATGCGGCAGCCACTTTGTGCACAGCAAGGTCCCACAAACAGCAATAAAATGACCAGATCATTTTTTTTTTTTTAGTGATTTTGATTGAGGGATAAATATCGGTCAGGATATCGGGAAGAATTCTTCAGCTCTTCTTCGAAATAGTGCCATGGGATCTTTTGCCTCCAACTGAGAGGACAGGTGGGGCCTCAGTTTAAGGTCTCATCCGAAAGACGGCAATGCAGCACTCCCTCAGTACTGCACTGGACTGTTGGCTTATGAGCTGAAGTCTCTGGATTTTGGACTTGAACCTACGACCTTCTGACTCCGAGGCAATAGTGATGCCACAGTTGACACCACCGTTCAAAGTGATGTAAAGCTTAGTCAGGTAGAGGGATCTTTGCCAGCTTGGTCAGAAAAATGGTTCATGTGGCAGAGCAGCTTCGCTGAGCATTGGCACACTGGTGCTCAATTCCACAGAGGAGAACAAACCTTCTGCTCTGTCATGGGGAGATGCCAAGCAGGCCAGATAGATGAAGGAAGAGAATTGCATAGAAACATAGAAGATAGGAGCAGGAGTAGGCCATTCGGCCCCTCGAGCCTGCTCCGCCATGCAATGCAATCATGGCTGATCATCCAAATTCAGTACCTGGTCCCTGCTTTCTCCCCATACCCCTTGGTCCCTTTAGCCTTGAGAAATTAAAGATTATTGAAAGAGATTTACCCAGAATATATGTTTAGCGGCATGTGATCAGTCCCAAGGGTTGTGCAGTGAGTAGATAATCTTGTGAAAATTAATTCTATTTTGATTGTGCATGTATATTCTCCAGTAATTACTGTGTCTGTCTTGTTGCTATGGGTAGTCCAATTTAATTCAGTATTATTGCGCTGTGGTGCGGATAATTAAGGTACCTTGCTACAACATACTAATACTGTATGTGACACTGAAAGTTAACATGCAGGTACAGCAAGTAATTAGGAAAGCAAATGGTATGTTGGGCTTTATTGCAAGAGGATTTGAGTAAAGACGTCTTACTGCAATTATATAGGACCCTGATGAGACCACACCTGGAGTATTGTGTACAGTTTTGGTCTCCTTACCTAAGGAAGGATATACTTGCCATAGAGGGAGTGCAACGAAGGTTCACCAGACTGATTCCTGGGATGGGGGGATTGTCCTATGAGGACAGATTAAGTAGACTAGACCTATATTCTCTAGAGTTTAGAAGAATGAGAGGTGAGCTCATTGAAACATACAAAATTCTTACTGGGCTTGACAGGGTAGGTGCAGGGAGGATGGTTCCCCTGGCTGAGGAGTCTACATAGAAGATAGGAGCAGGAATAGGCCATTCGGCCCCTCAAGCCTGTTCCGCCATTTAATGAGATCATGGCTGATCATCCAAATTCAGTACCCCATCCCTGCTTTCTCCCCATATCCCTTGATCCCTTTAGCCGTAAGAAATATATCTAACTCCTTTTCTTGAATATATTTAATGAATTGGCCTCAACTGCCTTCTGTGGTAGAGAATTCCACAGGTTCACCATTCTCTAGGTGAAGAAATTCCTCCTCATCTCAGTCCTAAATGGCTTACCCCTTATCCTTAGACTGTGACCCCTGGTTCTGGACTCCCCTGCCATCGGGAACATCCTTCCTGCATCTAGTCTGTCTAGTCCTGTTAGAATTTTATAAGTTTCAATGAGATCCCCTCTCATTCTTCTAAACTCCAGCGAATACAAGCCCAGTCGACCCAATCTCTCTTCATACGTCATTCCTGCCATCCCAAGTATCAGTCTGGTGAATCTTCGCTGCACTCCCTCCATGGCAAGAACATCCTTCCTCACTTAAGGCGACCAAAACTGCGCACACTATTCAAGGTGTGGTCTCACCAAGGCCCTGTACAACTGCAGCAAGACATCCTTACTCCTGTACTTGAATCCTCTCGCTATGAAGGCCGACATACCATTTGCCTTTTTAACCGCCTGCTGCACCTGCATGCTTACCTTCAGCGACTGGTGCACAAGGACACCCAGGTCTCTTGCACTTCCCCTTTTCCCAATCTATTGCCGTTCAGATAATAATCTGCCTTCCCAGAACCAGGGATCACAGTCTCAGAATAAGAGGTCAGCCATTTAGGACTGAGATGAGAAATTTCTTCACTCAGAGGGTGGTAAATCTTTGGAATTCTCTACCCCAGAGGGCTGTGGAGGCTCAGTCGTAGAGTATATTTAAGACAGAGATCGCTAGATTTTTGGATATTAAGGGAATCGAGGGGTATGGGGATAGTGCAGGAAAGTGGAGTTGAGGTAGATGATCAGCCATGATCTTATTGAATGGCGGAGCAGGCTCTAGGGGCCGAATGGCCTACTCCTCCTATTTATATGTTCTTATAGTTGGGAGTATGAGAAAAGCTTGCAGCGTTGTGCTGTTCTGATATGCCACGTCACTTTATGCCCTCTCCTGCCATATACAACCATCTGGAGCCAAAGCAAACCAGCACGAAGATTAGTCCTCTTCTGCTGTTTAATCCAGAAATATAGTACATTTGTTCAGGTAGGGTAACCTTGTCCACCAAACACCTGTCCCCTCAAACTGGACCTGGCATATGTCACCACACGTAGTCCTTGCTGTATTTGAGCCATGAAGATCACTCCTAATCTGCACTTCACAGAAGAATCCAGAAGTATTTGCTTCAGACAGTTAGTTGTATAATTGGAGTAATTAGTGGAAGGTACTTGACCAGAAGCAGGTGGTGATGACGTTTATGACAAGCGTGAGGGAGTTGATCACATTGTGAATCCCTGGTGATTAAAATTATTATCTTTGTTTCCAGCAAGCATTTTCTGTGTGCAGATACTGTGAATTGTGTGATGCAAGTAAATTGGCAAGAAGGAAACAGAAAATGCTAGAAGTGAACAACAGGTCATCACTATCTGAAAGAGAAAGATTGGTTTAATGTGTCTGGTGCAACCCGCCACCAGAACTGGACTCTCATCCTTCCTGGCATAAGAACATAAGTAGGAGCAGGAGTAGGCCATACGGCCCCTCGGGCCTGCTCCGCCATTCAATAGGATCATGGCATTTATTCCAGTTTTCCTTGCACCTATTTGCGAGGTGCCTTGGGATGTTTCTTTGCATTGAAGGTGTTAGATAAATTGTTGCTGCTTAATATTTACAGCATCTATTGTATGCTCCCTTGCTCCCCATTGGAAAGAAGTGCAGTCATACAGCAAACTGAGATGAGGAGGAATTTCTTCACTCAGAGGGTTGTGAATCTTTGGAATTCTCTGCCCCAGGGGGCTGTGAATGCTGAGTCATTGAGTATATTCAAGGCTGAGATAGATTTTTGGACTCTAGGGAATCAAGGGATATGGAGATCGGGCGGGAAAGTGGAGTTGAGGTTGATGATCAGCCATGATCTTATTGGTGGTCTTATTGAACGGCAGAGCAGGCTCGAGGGGCTGTATGGCCGACTCTGCTCTTAGTTCTTATGTTCTTAACGTTCTTATAAATGTTCAGATACTTCATTAAAGTTAAATATCAATGAAGATTGTTGGGTCATAACACAAGGAGAAACGAACTATTTTCCACAGTTGAGAGATCATTATTGTGAGGTTTAACTGTAACTTCCACCCCCCCCCCCCCCCCCCCCCATTTTAAGGACGCCTTGCAACAAAAGAGAGGGAGCCGATGGCTTTGAAGTTAAAGGACTGGCCTCCAGGAGAGGATTTCAGAGACATGATGCTTTCTAGGTACGTGATCTACTCGGCTAAAGATGCGGTTGTCAAAGAACTGGTTATGCTGCACTGCAGGCACATTAACATTTAAGTTTGATATATTGTATAATACCGAGAATTTATTTAGAGATTTTTATAATTCATTCTGTGGATATGGGCATCCCTCATTGCCCTTGAGAAGGTGGTGTTGGGTGGCCTTCTTGAACTCGCTGCAATCTGTGTGGTGAAGGAACTCCCACAGTGCTGTCGGGTAGGGAGTTCCAGGAATTTGATCCAGCGACGATGAAGGAACAGCGATATACTTCCAAATTAACAAATGGTCTTCTACTGTACTGTGCATTTTTCCTATAGATTTGATGATCTGATGAATAATCTACCCCTGCCTGAATATACCAAGCGAGATGGCAAGCTGAACCTAGCCTCCAGACTGCCAGACTTTTTTGTTAGACCTGATTTAGGTCCAAAAATGTATAATGCTTATGGTAAGTGATCTGTGATTTCCATTCAGAAACAGAAAGCAGGAAACTACAGGCCAGTTAGCTTAACATCTGTCATAGGGAAGATGTTAGAAGCTATTAATAAAGATGTTATAGCAGGGCACTTAGAAAAGTTCAAAGTAATCAGGCAGAGTCTACATGGTTTTGTGCAAGGGAAATCATGCTTAACCATTTATTGGAGTTCTTTGAGGGATTAACATGTGCTGTGGATAAAGGGGAACCGGTGGATGTACTGTACTTAGATTTCCAGAAGGCATTCAAAGAAGGTGCCACATCAAAGGTTATTGCGGAAAATAAAAGCTCATGGTGTAGGGGGTAACATATTGAAACGTAGCAACATAGAAGATAGGAGCAGGAGTAGGCCATTCGGCCCCTCGAGCCTGCTCCGCCATTCAATGAGATCCTGGCTGATCATCCAAACTCAGTACCCTGTCCCTGCCTTCTCCCCATATCCCTTGATCCCTTTAGCCTTAAGAAATATAGCTAACTCCTTCTTGAATATATTTAATGAATTGGCCTCAACTGCCTTCTGTGGTATAGAATTCCACAGGTTCACCACTCTCTGGGTGAAGAAATTCCCCCTTCATCTCTGTCCTAAATGGCTTACACCTTATCTTTAGGCTGTGACCCCTGGTTCTGGACTCCCCTGCCATCGGGAACATCCTTCCTGCATCTAGTCCTGTTAGAATTTTATAAGTTTCAATGAGATCCCCTCATTCTTCTAAACTCCAGTGAATACAAGCCCAATCGACCCAATCTCTCTCCATACGTCATTCTTGCCATCCCAGGTATCAGTCTGGTGAATCTTCGCTGCACTCCCTCCATGGCAAGAACATCCTTCCTCAGATAAGGCGACCAAAACTGCACACAATACTCAAGGTGTGGTCTCACCAAGGCCCTGTACAACTGCAGCAAGACATCCTTGCTCCTGCACTCGAATCCTCTCACTATGAAGGCCAACATACCATTTGCCTTCTTAACCGCCTGCTGCACCAGCATGCTTACCTTCAGCGACTGGTGCACAAGGACACCCAGGTCTTGTTGCACTTCCCCTTCTCCCAATCTATTGCCGTTCAGATAATCTGCCTTCCTGTTTTTGCCACCAAAGTGGATAACCTCGCATTTATCCACATTATACTGTATCTGCCATACATCTGCCCAATCACCCAACCTGTCCAAATCATACTGGAGTTTCTCGGCATCCTCCTCACAGCACACGCGCCCACCCAGCTCTGTGTCATCTGCAAACTTGGAGATATTATATCTAGTTCCCTCGTCTAGATCATTAATATATATTGTGAATAGCTGGGGTCCTAGCACCGATCCCTGCGGTACCCCACTAGTCACTGCCTGCCACTCGGAAAAAGACCCGTTTATTCCAACTCTTTGCTTCCTGTCTGCCAGCCAGTTCTCTATCCAACTCAGTACCTTGCCCCCAATCCTGTGTACTTTAACTTTACATGCTAATCTCTTATGCGGGGCCTTATCGAAAGCCTTCTGAAAGTCCAAATACACCACATCCACTGGTTCTCCCTTATCTATTCTACCAGTTACATCCTCAAAAAAAATTCCAGTAGATTAGTCGAGCACGGTTTACCTTTTATAAATCCATGTTGACTTTGTCCGATCCTGTCACTGTTTTCCAAGTGCTCTGCTATTACATCTTTTATAATGGACTCTAGCAATTTCCCCACTACCGACTTCAGGCTTACCGGTCTATAATTCCCCGTTTTCTCTCTACCACCTTTTTTGAATAGTGGGGAAACGTTAGCTACCCTCCAATCCATGGGAACTGTTCCAGAATCTCTCGAATTTTGGAAGATGACCAGCAATGCATCTACTATTTCTAGGGCCAATTCCTTAAATACCCTAGGATGTAGATTATCAGGCCCTGGGGATTTATCGGCCTTCAATCCCATCAATTTTCCTAGCACCATTTCCCTACAAATACTGATTTCATTCAGTTCCTCCCTCTCATAAGACCTAATGCGCCCCGACATCTCTGGGAGGTTATTTGTGTCCTCCTTTGTGAAGACAGAACCAATGTATGTATTTAATTGGTCGGCCATTTCTTTGTTCCCCATTATAAATTCCCCTAATTCTGACTTCAAGGGACCTACGCTTGACTTCACCAATCTTTTTCTCTTCACATACCTATAGAAGCTTTTACAATTAGTTTTTATGTTCCCTACAAGCTTACTCTCATTCTATTTTCCCCCTCTTAATTAATCCCTTTGTCCTCCTTTGCTAAATCCTAAACTGCTCCCAATCCTCAGGTTTGCTGCTTTTTCTGGCCAATTTATATGTCCTCTCCTTGGATCTTATGCTAGCCACGGTTGAGTCACCTTTTTTGTTTTTATGCCAAACAGGGATGAACAAATTCTGTAGTTCATCCATGCAATCTTTAAATGTTTGCCATTGCGTCAACCCTTTAAGTAACATTCCCCAATCAATCCTACCCAACTCGCGCCTCATACCATCGTAGTTTCCTTTATTTAAATTCAGGACCCTAGTCTCTGAGTCAAATACTTCACTCTCCATCTTAATGAAGAATTCGATCATATTATGATCGCTCCGCCCCAAGGGGCCTCGCACAACAAGATTGCTAATTAATCCTTTCTCATTCCATAATACCCAGTCTAAGATGGCCTGATCTCTAGTTGGTTCCTCGACATATTGGTCCAGGAAACCATCCCGTATACACTCCAGGAATTCCTCGTCCACAGTATTGTTACTAATTTGGTTAGCCCAATCTATATGTAGATTAAAGTCACCCATGATAACTGCTGTGCCCTTATTGCACGCGTCTCTAATTTCCCGTTTAAAGCCATCCCCAACCTCTGCATTACTGTTTGGGGGTCTGTATACAACTCCCACTAATGTTTTCTGCCCCTTGGTATTTCTCAGCTCTACTCATACAGATTCCACATCATCAGAGCTAATATCCTTCCTTACTATTGTGTTAATCTCCTCTTTAACCAGCAATGCTACACCACCTCCTTTTCCTTTTTGCATGTCTTTCCTGAATATTGAATACCCCTGGATGTTGAGTTCCCAGCCTTGGTCACCCTGGAGCCATGTTTCCGTAATGCCAATTATATATATATATATATATATATATATATATATATTTGCGCAGCTAATTCATCCACCTCATTACAAATGCTCTTCGCATTAAGACACAAAGCCTTCAGGCTTGTTTTTTTAACACTCTTAGACCTTTTGGAACTATTATTTACTGTGGCCATGTTTGATTTAAACCCTTGACTTCTCTGCCTGCCACTTTTGCCTTTCTGCTTCTATCCTTGTTTCCCATTCCTCTGTCTCCCTGCACAGGTTCCCAACCCCCTGCCGTTTTAGTTAAACCCTCCCCAACAGCACTAGCAAACACTCCCCCCCCCCCCCCCCAGGACATTGGTCCTGGTCCTGCCCAGGTGCAAACCATCCAGTTTGTACTGGTTCCACCTCCCCCAGAACCGGTTCCAATGTCCCAGGAATTTGAATCCCTCCCCCTTGCACCATTCCTCTAGCCACGTATTCGTCTGAAATATCCTTTCTATTTCTACTCTGACTAGCATGTGGCACTGGAAGCAATTCTGAGATTACTACCTTTGTGGTCCTATTTTTTAATTTACCTAACTCCCTATATTCAGCTTTTAGGAGCTCGTCCCGGTTTTTACCTATATCGTTGGTACCTATATGCACCACGAGAACTGGCTGCTCACCCTGCCCCTCCAGAATGCTCGGCAGCCGCTCCAAGACACCCTTGACCCTTGCACCAGGGAGGCAACATACCATCCTGGAGTCTTGTTTGCGGCCGCAGAAACGCCTATCTATTCCCCTTACAATAGAATCCCCTATTACTATAGCTCTCCCACTCTTTTTCCTCCTGTCCTGTGCAGCAGAAGCACCCACGGTGCCAGGAAGTTGGCTGCTGCTGTCTTTCCCCCAATAAGCCATCCCCCCCCCCCCCCCCCCCAACAATATCCAGAGTGGTATATCTGTTTGAGAGGGGGATGGCCACAGGGGACCTCTGCGCTACCTGCCTGCGCCTACTACTCTGCCTGGCGGTCACCCATTCCCTTCCTGCCTGTGCAGCCTTTACCTGCGGTGTGACCAACTCCCTAAACGTGCTATCCACGACTTCCTCAGCATCGCGAATGCTCCAGTATGTATCCATTTGCAGCTCCAGCGCTGCAATGCGGTCTGCCAGTTGTTGCAGCTGGATACACTTCCCGCACACATGGTCGTCAGAGACACAGGAAGTGTCCCTGATTTCCCACATAGTGCAGGAGGAGCATACCATGGCACCAAGCTGTCCTGCCATGACTTACCCTTCAATTAATATAAATCAACTTAAATCAAATCAATACCACCAATTACACTACAATTAAATGATATACTCAAGGGCCCTTGGTTACTAGCACTAGAAACTATAACCACAAAAAATTAAGACCTTCTAAACTTTATAAACTATGAACCTTAACGGTCAAACTATATAGTATAAATACTCCCTGGCCGTACTCACCCAATCAGCTGCTCCCTCCTGCCCGCATCAAGTTTTGAATCGTGACGTGGCACTGGAACGCCACCCGCCAGTCTGAGATTGGAAAACCTCTGTAAAGAAAGCCCATGAAAGTGAGTTTAAATACTGGGTCACCGGTCTCACTGCTCCCGACACTAGCCTCTATCCATTGGCATGGATAGCAGATTGGCTAGCTAACGGGAAACCGAGAGTAGGCATGAATGGGTTATTTTCTGATTAGCAAGATGTAACGAGTGGTGTGCCACAGGGAATCAGTGCTGGGGCCTCAACTTTTTACAATTTATATAAATGGCTTGGATGAAGGGACCAAAGGCAAGGTTGCTAAATTTGCTGATGATGCAAAGATAGGTAGGAAAGTAAATTGTGAAGAGGACATAAGGAGGCTACAAAGGGATATAGATAGGTTAAGTGAGTGGGCAAAGATCTGGCAAATGGAGTATAATGTGGGAAAATGTGAAGTCCATTTTTTCAGGAAGAATAAAAAAAGAAGCATATTATACATACGAACATACGAATTAGGAGCAGGATTAGGCCACTCGGCCCCTTCGAGCCTGCTCCGCCATTCCATAAGACAATGGCTGATCCGATTACTCCACATTCCTGCTAACCCCCGATAACTTTTCACCCCCTTGCTTACCAAGAACCTATCGACCTCTGCCTTAAAAATATTCAAAGATCTAAATGGTGAGATTTCAGAGGGATCTGGGTGTCCTAGTGCATCAATCGCAAAAGGTTACTATGCAGGTACAGCAAGTAATTAGGAAAGCTAATAGAATGTTATTGTTTATTGTGAGGGGAATTGAATACAAAAGTAGGGAGGTTATGCTTCAGTTATACAGGTCATTGGTGAGACCACATCTGGAGTACTGTGTACAGTATTGGTCTCCTTGTTTAAGGAAGGATGTAAATGCGTTGGAAGCAGTTCAGAGAAGGTTTACTAGACTAATACCTGGAATGGGCGGGTTGTCTTATGAGGAAAGGTTGGACAGGCTAGGCTTGTATCCGCTGAAGTTTAGAAGAGTAAGAGGTGACTTGATTGAAACATATAAGATCCTGAGGGGTCTGGACAGGGTGGATGTGGAGAGGATGTTTCCTCTTGTGGGAGAATCTAGAGCTGGGGTCGCTGTTTAAAAATAAGGGGCTGCCCATTTAAGACAGATGAGATTTTTTCTCAGAGGGTCGTGAGTCTTTGGAACACACTTCCTCAGAGGGCGGTGGAAGCAGAGTCTTTGAATATTTTTAAGGCAGAGGTAGGTAGATTCTTGATGAGCAAGGGGGTGAAAGGTTATCGGTGGTAGGCGGGAATGTGGAGTAATCAGTTCAGCCATGATCTTATTGAATGGCGGAGCAGGCTCAAAGGGCCGAGTGGCCTACTCCTGCTCCTAATTTCTATATGCATCATATTTGGAAGGACTTGTAGAAGTGGAGACTCTTGCTGTAAATGGTTAACTGTTTCCCCTGTTCATTAGGATTATTATCAGCCGAGGATAGAAAGGTTGGAACGACAAACCTTCACTTGGATGTGTCGGATGCTGCTAACGTTATGGTGTACGTAGGGATCCCCACTGGTCAGCCCAACCATGAAGAGGGTGAGTCTCTAAACAAGTTATCTTTTTAAATGAATTGGTAAACAGCAATTCTTTGCCTTGAAGTTCTTTTGCTATGTTACTTTCATGGGATTGCGCGTGCTCTTTTGGTGTCGGCTGTGGCTCAGTTGGTAGCACCCTCGCCTCCAAGTCAGAAGATTGTGGGTTCAATTCCCGCTCCAGGGACTTGAGCACAAAATCTAGGCTGACACTCCAGTGCAGCACTGAGAGAGTGCTGCACTGTTGGAGGTGCCGTCTTTCGGATGAGACGTTAAACCGAGGCCCCGCCTTCCCTCTCATGCGGATGTGAAAGATCCCATGGCACTATTTTGAAGAAGAGCAGGGGCGTTCTCCCTGGTGTCCTGGCCAATATTTATCCCTCAATCAACATCACTAAAAAAGCATATAATCTGGTCATTATCAGATTGCTGATTGTGGGATCTTGCTGTGCACAAATTGGCTGCCGCATTTTCCTACATTAGAACAGTGACTCTTCAAAAGTACTTCATTGAATGCCCTGAGGCCATGAAAGGCTCTACATAAATGCAAGTTTTTTTTTCTTGCCTTTTCTCTCTGTCCTTTTCTCTCTATTTATTTATTTTCTTTCTTGCTTCTTTCTTTCATAAAATAATAAAAATGCTTTATTCTAGTATATGATAAACCACGGGTTTTGGCTACTGTAGGGATTGTTCAGGATCCAGGTTTTCCCCACATAACGAAAGAACTTGGGTTTAAATACCGCATTCACAACAGCGGGGCGTCCCGAAGCGCTTCACAGCCAATGAGGTACTTTTGAAGTGTATTCACTGTTGTAAGGTATGGAAACACAGCAGCCAATCTGTGCACAGCAAGATCCCACAAACAGCAATGGATGGTGGTCGAGGGATAACTTGGCCAGGACACTAGAAGAACTCCCGTGCTGTTCTTCTAATAGTGCCATGAGAATTTTTCTTTT
Source organism: Somniosus microcephalus (assembly GCF_052327205.1). Taxonomy (NCBI): domain Eukaryota; kingdom Metazoa; phylum Chordata; class Chondrichthyes; order Squaliformes; family Somniosidae; genus Somniosus; species Somniosus microcephalus. The sequence continues at coordinate 347,674,604 of NC_140988.1, forward strand.
ATGTTGACTTGAGGGGTCAGACTGGCCCAAGCCTCGTCTGAAAGTCAGCAGCTCTGACAATGCAGCAGTCCCTCAGTACTGCACCAAAGTGGTCGTCTCGATTCTGCTCTCAAGGCGTAAATAGCTCAGCATAAAGCGTTGATTCTGTGGCAGGAAGCTAGCTCATTTAGAAACAAAAGAAATCAAATGGAGAATTCAGGAGAAACTTCTTTACCCAGAGAGTGGTGAGAATGTGGAACTCGCTACCACAGGGAGTGGTTGAAGCGAATAGTATCGATGCATTTAAGTGGAGGCTGGATAAGCATATGAGGGAGAAGAGAATAGAGGGTTATGTGGATAGAGTTAGATGAGGAGGCTCGAGTGGAGCATAAACACTGGCATGGACTGGTTGGGCCGAATGGCCTGTTTCTGTGCCGTATATCCTATGTAAACCTCTGTATCCTACAACATTACACCAAAATAACCAGGCCTAACATTAAGCTGACATTAAACAGAATCCAAACTCCAGATTCCACAGCAGTTTCTACAGAAAGTGTACCAGTTTAGTAAGCAGGCCAATGATTCGTCTTTCTAGGCAGCTTTGTGATATTTTGCTTTTTTTTAAAAAAAAAAAAAAAAAAAAAATTTTATAACAATTCCGGCAGAACCAGTGGGTGAATGCTACATGGTCTGATACTAGGCCACAGACCAGTAATGTCCTAGGTTTGATCCTGGTTTGTGCTGCGATAATGATCTCGGCTGAGGCACTAGTAAAGGACACTGGTTAGCCTCGACTGCTCCTGGCTGGGGCGGGGGGGGGGGGGGGGGGGGTGGAGAAAACAATAGCCAGGGCTTCTGTTCCAGATCAACATTCAAGGAGTGCGTTTGGGAAGTGCAGGCGTGTAGATGTTTGGTGAAGGCAGGATCAAGCTCATTTGCAACACCCTTGCGGGTGATGCTGATCATCTGCGCTCCTGTTAGGCCACTTGGGTGAGATATTCGAGGGCTGGTGCGAGCTGTACCTTGGGTGTAGTCGCACCGCTGGGAGGGGAAAGTAGTTTAAATAAAATTCAAATGAATGCTTTGCATTACTGTTGGCTACAATCGTTGTTCCAACAAGATTTAATCCGTCCCTGCCAGTAGGGAGCACTTTGATTAACCGGTCATTTTTGTTTTTATTTTATTTTGGTAGAAATGCTGAAGACCATGGAGGATGGTGATACGGACGAGTTAACAATAAAACGCTTCACAGAATCCAATGAAAGGCCTGGTGCCTTGTGGCACATTTACTCCGCCAAAGATGCAGAGAAGATCAGAGATCTGCTGAAGAAGGTAATCTGGGGGCGAAGGTTGGGAGTTGGCAGAATACATAGGTGTAATTATTCTGAGATCTCGATCGCTGATGGAGAGGAGGAATTTTGGGCTGTCCTTGTTCTCCAAGATGATCTGAAGTAAAAAGTTGTGGCAGCTGAGATGGGAGAGGCAATACTGTTTCAGGTGGTCATCTCCGATCATCCCTTTCTAACCCTTCACCATTTACGTCTTACTGCCTGCCAGCAATCCTTCGGCCCTCATCCCCCATCCCAAGCAAAAAGAAACCCCTTCACCAGAACCCTTTCCAACCCCCAACTCCTCTGGTTTCTGTATGGCTTTCCATTGTTTCCTGTCTCAACGTACTAAACAGCAGCCTTCTTTCTGTCTTCAACAACCTCTTTCCCACAATGTACCTTTTTCCTATTCCAGCTGTTTCTTCTCTTTCCTTTCATCCCCCCCCCCCCCCCCCCCCCCCCAAGTGGTGCCACTCCAGTCTTGGTGACCTCCTTTCACCCCCCCCCCCCCCCTCCCCCAAGGGGTGCCACTCCAATCTTGGTGATCTCCCTTCACCCCCCCCTCTCTCTTTCCTCCCCCCCAAGGGGTGCCACTCCAATCTTGGTGACCTCCAGAATGAGAGCCACAACCTTGAGCGAATTTGGCATTTGATCATCCACCACCAGAGTTTGCTTGACAACCTCAAATTGCATCACCTCTCCCTCTCGGCTACCATATCCTTCTCCTCCTACTCAAAGACAACCCAAAACTCCTCCTCCTTCACCTCAGTCCTGCCCTTCGACCTCTTGCTCTTGCCCCCTCCATCCTCGCCTCATGCAAAATCTGAGAAGCTCATAGACTTCTTTGTCTTCAATCTGTTCAATTCCTTCCCATAGCACTCTCTGCTTTTTTTGCCCCTCTTACCTCTTTTCTCCACCCCCCCCCCCCACCCCCGCTCACTCTTCCAACACTTGTCAAACACATCTCCTCTTACGTCCCCCTCTAATCACTCAACTACCCTCGCTTCTCCTCTGACATTGATATTGCCACTGCCCTTCAAAACTGCTTCTGTCACCTACGACTTAAAAAGCCCACTCTGGTCCCCTGTGCTATCTCCTATCTCTAAGGCTCTTGACCGTGTCATTGTCACCCAACTTCATGACTGGCTGCTCCATCATTCCCCTTTTTGTATTCCTTACATCTGTCTGGCTTCCATCCTGCGCACATAGCCATGACTGCCCTGACTGTGGTCTTCTGTGTGACTGCAACCATGGCACTTCACCTCTTCTCGTCCTCCTTGTTCTCTCTGCAATTTTTGACATGGTTGACCCTTCAATTATTCTCCACCACCTCTCCTCTGTGATACCACCCCATCACAATATAGATTCAGGGCTTCCATTCCTCCCCATCACAATATTTCCACTGACTTTCACTCCGCAGTATTACTCACCTTTCCATGTTTAACTTCTCTCCTTGCCAGCAATCCGACATCCACCTTGCACCAACTCCATTTCATCCAAAGTTTCACTGCCTACATCCTATCTGCACTAAGCCCCAGTCACCTATTTGCTCTGTCTTTACTGATTCCCCATCCCTCAGCACACTGCCTTCAGAATTTTAGTCCTTATCTATAAATCCCTTATGGTCTTGCCCTACTCTGCGGCTTCAGTTGAAGGTTGATTTAATTCAAGCCCAGTAGTTCAGTGCTCGCATTCAGAGCTGAGTTACGAGGTGCTCTGTAACTGGCTTGTGTTTGGATTGTTCTGGTGAAATTTCCTCTGGCGCGCATGTTTTAGGAAGAACATACATTAGATTTTCTGGTATTTTGGCCATTGCTTCGGTTTTCCCTGTAATCCCTTGATTACTCTCTTGTGTGCACTTAAAATCAATCTTGGGGATGTGGGTGTTGCTGGTAAGGCCAGCAGCCTAGCTCTGGTTGCCCCACTGAGTAGCTTGCTAGGCCACTTCAGAGGGCAGTTAAGAATCAGCCACATTAGTGATAAGGCAGACATCTTGGATTAAACAGAATAAATAAAATATCGAGTCAGTGACCAGATTACCCTTCACTAGATCTCAATCTGGCAATTGGAACTGTTAGGAGGATTCTTTGCGCCAGCTGATTCAACAAATAAAAGTGTAGTAAATAATCCAAGATGGCAACCTAGATACAAACAAGACTGTGTCCAACATTTCAGGTGGCAGAAGAGCAAGACCAAGAAAACCCTCCAGACCACGATCCCATTCATGACCAAAGCTGGTACCTGGACAGGGCTCTGCGTAAGAGGCTTTATCAGGAACATGGTGTCCAGGGCTGGGCCATTGTGCAGTACCTCGGTGATGTGGTCTTCAATACCAGCTGGAGCTCCACACCAGGTTAGTGCTAGGTTTGTTTTGTCTGCAGTTAAACACATTTATATACCTCTCTTCGCTGATGCACTTTATAAACCACATGGACTGTTGCCCTCTATTGATCAGGTGGGACCAGTTATTCTCCATTGTCTGACCAATAGGTTGAACCAGAGATCTGCTCCGATGTATCTGAGCACCAAGAAGTGTGTAGGAGGGACCTCTGGTAACTGGCTTTCCTACTTCTCCCTCCTCCCTTCCCTAGCAAAAGTGTGACCTCTGGTTACAGAAAACTCTCGATTTACCGGCACCTAAATAACCGGAAATCCCTGTTAACCGGCAAAATTCAGGAGTAGGTTCAGGCAAGTTTTACTTCATATTAGTGGTCGTTCCTGGATCTGTGGCTGTGTAACCGGGGTTCCTGCACCTGTTGCTAAGCAACAGGGAAGCCTGGATTTGTTGCTGTGTACGGAGCTCTCGTACCTTTTACTATATCTCTGTAATCCGGACTTTTTGATAAACCGGCACCACGCCGGTCCCGTCGGTGCCGGATAAAAAAGAGTTTCCTGTAATATGTATCCATGTATATGTTTGTGTAAGTAAGAATGGTAGGTGGACTGACTGGTTGTTAGTTTAAGGAAGCTATATGTATATTGCAGGAACTGCGACACGCCACTAACTTTAGAAGGTTAGTGTAACTTGGGGATGGGTGAGGGGGATCTGGATCTGCCAAGTGTCCAGCTCTCGCTCTCCTGGCTAAAAGGTGGGGGGAAGAGTGTGTTCTTTGACTGGAATGGTCCCTCTGCCACACAGGACAGTCACCCAGGGAGCGCTGTAAATGATGTGGGCACCTGCACCCTTAATGTAAATGACCCCGTACCCAGGATTTGGGACGGATGGGAGTCCAGACAGAGCAGCAGCTGGAAGTTCTGTCGCACTGCACTTCCAATGGCAGGGTGTATGTCTAGCTCAGTGTTTAAACATACAGACTTAGACATTCTTGATACTTAAAAATAATCCCTTTCATGTACACTACATTGGCTGGTTTAGTAATACATTGATTTTAAAATTAAGATATTGTAGAAGACCAGGAATTATTTTTCATAATCTGACTGAAAAATTGCTAATAACTAACATACAACATTTTCTATTCTTCCCACCAAAGCCACATAATTCTAACCAATGAATTGATCGATAACTGGCTCTATTTATAGCTATTATTTTTCTTTTGAAATTTTTTTCTTTTAATCTGACACGGAATTTAGGAGTTAAAAAATAAATAAATGAGAATTGATAAATATTAAATGTCGTTAAGTCGATAGCTGCCCGGCTGGCTCTGCTAGAAAGTGGTACAGCCCAGTGTAGAACTGAGCCACACAGACCATGAAAGTCTCCTGTCTGTGCTAAGTTTGGTAAAGAAGCAGCTGTAGTTGGCCTTGAAACACGAGTGACGTACTGGAAGGTAATGTTGCACATGAAAACGTACCCAATGGGAACCACTACCTTCAGCAGGAGGAGGAGGGCGGATGAGACTGACAGCTAGAAGAATCCTGCCCTGCCGCACTTCCCGTGGTGGAGTTTTATATATATATTTTTTAAGTTAATTATATAAATATTCTGTTGCTTGCTGCAGGTTCACAACTTGTACAGTTGTATCAAAGTGGCGGAGGATTTTGTTTCTACTGAGCATGTCAAACACTGCTTCCGGCTCACGCAGGAATTCCGACACCTGTCCAACACGCACACCAATCATGAAGATAAACTACAGGTATCTGAAATCAGTCCCTGCTTATGGGGATGTGATTTTGTTTACAGGTCGATGCCTCGCTGGAAGCCGCACTGTTATTTAGTTTCTGGAATACAAATAAATAACATTTAAAATTCTCATCCTAGTTTTCAAATCCCTCCATGGCCTCACCCCTCCCTATCTCTGTAAACTCCTCCAGCCCCACAACCCCCCCCCCCCCCCCCCCCAAAGATATCTGCGCTCCTCTAATTCTGGCCTCTTGAGCATCCCTGATTATAATCGCTCCACAATTGGTGGCCGTGCCTTCTGTTGCCTAGGCCCTAAGCTCTGGAATTCCCTGCCTAAACCTCTCCGCCTCTCTACCTCTCTTTCCTCCTTTAAGACGCTGCTTAAAACCTACCCCTCTGACCAAGCGTTTGGTCACCTGCACCAATTTCTCCTTATGTGGCTCGGTGTCAAATTTCTCGTCTTATAATCCGCCTGTGAAGCGCCATGGGACGTTTTACTATGTTAAAGGCACTATATAAACACAAGCTGCTGTTATTCAAAGAGATGGGGAATTCTCCCTGCTGGTCTGGCCGATATTTCTCCCTCAGCCAACAAGAGTCATTTATCTGATTGCTGTTTGCGGGACCTTGCTCTGTGCAAATTGGCTGCCACTTTTCCCTACATTACAATACTTCATAAGTACATCATTGGCTGTAAAGCGCCATGCTGAGGCCATGAAAGTTGTTCTATAAAATGCAAGTTTGTTCTTTAGTTGGGAGCCAAGTATAATGTTGAGATAAGAGATGCTGGACAAGAGATTCTCTTCACCCCCACACACACACACATTTCCTTCCAACAAATTAACAATTTTGGCCTGCAATATGCTTTATTTTTAAGATTCCATCTAGCTGAACAGTTTGAACAAATTATGGGGTTTGACCCAAACCTGACTAATTTGAGTTGTCTTTTTTTTTTTTGCGTGCAGGTGAAGAATATTATCTACCATGCAGTGAAGGATGCTGTTGGGATGTTAAAAGCTCACGAATCCAGCCTTCTCAAGACTTGGTCTGAGGTCTGAAGCACCAACTGAAAGCTGGCTTGTCCTGATAAATCTGCACTGTAATATTAGCAGAAACTTTCCAAAAAAAAAGTAACTTTTTCAGGGAGGTGATCTTTGTATTACACCGGCTGACCTTGCTAGTAGACTCTCCGGGGGTGGGGTGGGGGGGCGAAATCATAACCTGAACCTGTACTTTACCCTGTCATAATTTTGTAAAATTAAGGAGCGAAGATGGTCTGTACAATTCTACATCGTTTTGGTAGCGAGCAAATTTGATTTCCTTTTGTTTTATTTCCCAATCTTTTATGTGGTTAAACAATACCAAATTAATTGCATTCTGCCCCACCCTACCCTCCATTTATTCTTCTCTCTCGCAAAGATCTCTCATGTACTGTGATCAAGCGGTCTTGAGAAATGCTTTTGGATTAAAAACTTCTCCTGGGGTTTCTGCAGAAGTTGGAGGAAACATAGAAGATAGGAGCAGGAGTAGGCCATTCGGCCCCTCAAGCCTGTTCCGCCATTTAATGAGATCATGGCTGATCATCCAAATTCAGTACCCTGTCCCTGCTTTCTCCCCTTTTCTCTTGATCCCTTTAGCCTTAAGAAATATATCTAACTCCTTCTTGAATATATTTAATGAATTGGCCTCTACTGCCTTCTGTGGTAGAGAATTCCACAGGTTCACCACTCTCTGGGTGAAGAAATTCCTCCTCATCTCAGTCCTAAATGGCTTACCCCTTATCCTTAGACTGTGACCCCTGGTTTTGGACTCCCCCGCCATCGGGAACATCGTTCCTGCATCTAGTCTGTCTAATCCTGTTAGAATTTTATAAGTTTCAATGAGATCCACACTCACTCTTCTAAACGCTAACGAATACAAGCCCAGTTGACCCAATCTCTTCATAGTAGATGATTGGGAGAACCCCTGTGGAAAATCTAGCCCACTGAGGCAGTCCAGGACATCATTGTCAGTAACCTGGTGTAGTCGGCCAGCATCTTGTTTGTGTGTGTCCTTTCGGAAAACAAATTTCCATTTTCTGGTATTGTCACTGCTAAAACTAACTGAATCCTGCCCAGAATCAGAGGGAGTGCATCCTCATTGCTGCTCCAGCCGCAAGTGGAGGCTGTTCTATTACCTGGTTGATCAGTGATGCACAATTTCCAACACAAGAACTTAGTTTCTGTACTCGGATATCCACACATATGGGATTCTGAACAGAAGACACCATATCTATTGCTTTATTATATCTTCTACTTACATTTTTGTGTAAATATGTATTTATCACTTAGTCTTTTCATATGTACTTTGGGTGGGGGACCTTGCATGGTTAGATATAGCTAAACCAATTGGAAAGGCAGATGGGTGAAATCACCCAAGAATGAAAGATGCACAGAATTGGAATTGTTTAAATTCAGTTTTAAATTGTGCAGTGAGTGAGGCACATTCCACATGGTGCTGGTTAAATATTTTGCATCCATGAGACAGATAAAATGATCTTCCTGACTTGATTTGTGGGGATGTATTCTCTATATGGTCTATAACACATTTACAAAGCCCAGGACTCCTGAGTTTTGAAGTGACTCCTGGTTGTTGTATTTTTCTTTTTGTTGCCAAACTATTGGAGGCTTATTAAGATGATAGTTAGTCTGCGTAGATGAGTATTCTAAATAGAGACGGCATTTGCTGCACTGTACTGGAAATGAGCAGTTTCTACCGGTGTGAGTGGTTTTCCAAAACACATTACACTATATAAGCAAATTGCATTATTCGAGAAACCAGCATTGTACAAAGAGTTCTGTTTTCTAAATTTACCGCACATTAAATTCCAGTCCGAGTGGTGTTTGGTCTGACATGGTTGAAGATAGTGGTACTCGACTAATTTTCATCCACACTACTGTTTTTTTTTAAAATACGGTTGTTGCTGAAAAGTTGAACTTAAAAATCAACTTTTCCCGGTCTTCGCCTATGTACCAATAAACAAAATAGTCTAGTTTCTTTGAGCATTTAATTGTGGCCGTACAATTTGAAGAGGATTCTATTTGAACTTTTTTTTAATGTAATAACTTTCAGAAGGTAAAGGAAATGCCACACATTGTACTTCAAGTACTTTGATTACTCAGGACATACACTTTGAATATTTAATGTATTGTTGGTTTTTGTTTGCTTTGTATATTTTTCTATTTTTTTTGTGGTTTACATAGAGCATAACTGAAGGTTGAAGTCTGGAAATGACAAGTTAATCAGTAGAATTGTTTGAAGATTGTGTGCAGTACTATTTGTACACCAGATAATGTGATTTTTACACAACATATAAACATGCTCTAAAAGTTGAGGATGTACTGTATTGGTTTTAATGTTCCCATTTTGGATATGTCAAATGGTTTCCATGTTTGAAGCGCCGATTCATAAGGAAGTGGTTGGGTTAGAACATTCCTTTCCCTGCATACTTCAAATTTATTTCCAAGGAAGACAAATCAGAATACTTCTGTTAATGGTGAGAGACTAGATGCGGGGGAGGTGCCTGAGGATTGGAAAGTGGCAAATGTGACACCATTATTCAAGAAAGGGTGTAAGGACAATCCTAGTAACTACAGTTTAACATCAGTGGTGGGTAAAGTTTTAGAAACAATAATCAAGGAAAAAATTAACGGGCACTTGGAGAGGTTTAAGCTAATTGAGGAGAGCCAACACGGATTTGTGAAAGGCTTTTCGTGTTTGACTAATCTAATTGAATATTTTGATGAAGTAACGGAGGATCGATGAAGGGAATGCAATGGATGTTGTCTACATGGATTTTAGGAAGGCATTTGACAAAGTACCACATAGAAGGCTGGTTAACAAAATTGAGGCTCATGGAATAGGTGGGTCAGTGGCAGCTTGGATAAGGAATTGGCTTAAGGACAGAAAACAGCGAGTTGTGGTAAATGGCTGTTTTTCAGACTGGAGGATGGTAGACAGTGGTGTTCCCCAAGGCTCAGTGCTGGGGCTACTGCTTTTTTTGATACAGTATATGTAAATGACCTGGATATTGGAATACAGAGTAGAATTTCTAAATTTGCCGATGACACCAAACTTGGAACCTTTATAAAGCGCTGGTTAGGCCACAACTGGAGTATTGCGTCCAGTTCTGGTCACCACAACTTCAGGAAGGATGTGAAGGCCCTTGAGAGGGTGCAGAGGAGATTTACCAGAATGGATCCGGGGATGGGCGATCTTAGCTACAAGGACAGGTTGGAGAAGCTGGATTTGTTTTCATTTAGAGCAAAGGAGTTGAGGGGTGATTTGATAGAGGTGTACAAGATTATGACGGGTTTGGATAGGCTAGATGGGGAAAGGCTGTTCCCACTAGTTGATGGTACAAGGACTAGGGGACACAGATTTAAGGTTTTGGGCAAGAGATACAGGGGGGATGTGAGGAAAAACCTTTTTACGCAGCGAGTGAACTCGCTGCTGACAAGTGGTGGAAGCGGAAACACTCAATGTTTTCAAGGGGAGACTGGATAGGCACTTGAAGGAAATAAAGTTGTAGGGCTACTCGGTGATATATACGGGGGGAATGGGACTGACTGGATTGCTCTGCAGAGAGCTGGCATGGACTCGATGGGCTGAATGGCCTCCTCCTGTGCCGTTATGTCTCTGACTAGGAACTGTGGAGGAGCAAAGGGCTTTGGGTGTCCATGTGCACAAAGCAAGTTCACGGGTACTACTATAAGTAATCAAAGGCTAATGAAATGTTGGTCTTTATCTGAAGGTGGCTAGAAGTTATGCTTCAGTTGTATAGAGCTGCAGTCAGACCCCATCTGTTGAAAACTTTCTCCTGGTCGGCCTCATCGTCCTCCACTCAAATCCTGCCGCCCACATCCTATCCCACATCATGTTTCACTCATCCATCGCTCCTGTCCTCGCTGATCTACATTGGCTCCCACTCCTGTGCCCCCCCCCCCCCCCCCCCCCACAAACACCTCATTTAAAATTCTCATCTTTTGTGTTCACATCCCGTCATGCCCATACACCTCCCCATCGCTAACATTCACCAGCCTAACTCCCCTCCTGCCTGGGGTATTCTTTCCCTGATTCTGGACTCTTGTGCATCCTCTCCCCTTCGCCTACATTGATCACCTAAGTCTTGGCCCTATGTTCTGGAATTAACATAGAAGATAGGAGCAGGAGTGGGCCATTCGGCCCCTCGAGCCTGTTCCGCCATTTAATGAGATCATGGCTGATCATCGAAACTCAGTACCCTGTCCCTGCTTTCTCCGCATATCCCTTGATCCCTTTAGCCTTAAGAAATATATCTAACTCCTTCTTGAATATATTTAATGAATTGGCCTCAATTGCCTTGTGTGGTAGAGAATTCCACAGGTTCACCACTCTCTGGGTGAAGAAATTCCTCCTCATCTCTGTCCTAAATGGCTTACCCCTTATCCTTAGCCTGTGACCTCTGGTTCTGGACTCCCCTGCCATCGGGAACATCCTTCCTGCATCTAGTCTTGTCTAGTCCTGTTAGAATTTTATAAGTTTCAATGAGATCCCCTCTCATTCTTCTAAATGCTAGCGAATATAAGCCTAATTGACCCAATCTCTCTCCATACGTCATTCCTGCCATCCCAGGTATCAGTCTGGTGAATCTTCGCTGCACTCCCTCCATGGGAAGAACATCCTCCCTCAGATAAGGCGACCAAAGCTGCACACACTACTCGAGGTGTGGTCTCACCAAGGCCCTGTACAACTGCAGCAAGACATCCTTGCTCCTGTACTCGAATCCTCTCGCTATGAAGGCCAACATACCATTTGCCGCCTTAACCACCTGCTGTACCTGCATGCTTACCTTCAGCGACTGGTGCACAAGGACACCCAGGTCTCGTTGCACTTCCCCTTTTCCCAATCTATTGCCATTCTGATAATCTGCCTTCCTGTTTTTGCCACCAAAGTGGATAACCTCACATTTATCCACATTATACTGCATCTGCCCAATCACCCAACCTGTCCAAATCATACTGGAGTTTCTCTGCATCCTCCTCACAGCACACACGCCCACCCAGCTTTGTGTTGTCTGCAAACTTGGAGATATTACATCTAGTTCCCTTGTCTAGATCATTAATATATATTGTGAATAGCTGGGGTCCTTGCACCGAGCCCTGCGGTACCCCACTAGTCATTGCCTGCCACTCGGAAAAAGACCCGTTTATTCCAACTCTTTGCTTCCTGTCTGCCAACCAGTTCTCTAGCCAAGACACTACCCCCAATCCCATGTACTTTAACTTTACACGCTAATCTCTTATGCGGGACCTTATCGAAAGCCTTCTGAAAGTCCAAATACACCACATCCACTGGTTCTCCCTTATCTATTCTCCAGTTACATCCTCAAAAAATTCCAGTAGATTAGTCAAGAATTCCCTTCCAACTCCTTCCTGTGAGACCCTGCTTGAAAACCCACTTTCACCAAGCTTATGTTCAGCTCTCCGAATATCTCCTCCTTTGGCTCAGCGTATAATTTCTCCTTACACCTCCGAAATACCTTTTGGAATATTTTTTTCTGCATTGTGGACGCACGTTGTAGACATTCGCCTGCCAGACTTGTTCCACGCCAATGTTTAATGTGGGCCCTTGTCAGCGGTGATTTTGATAAAGAAATGTATATGCCTTAATTGTAGAGGGCAACCACGCTGGCCCACACACCAGAGATAATTTCTTTTGTTCAAATGGTAGCCGATCCATAAGACACTTGATGCGGCCCAGATATTCAATTGGAAACTTTCAAGCTGGCTAGTATCAATTAATCCCCATTAGCTCGAACTCGAACAGAGGGAGTTACTGACTTCTTCAATGGGCATGATTAGTTGCTAGTTAATTAAAAACAGAAAATGCTGGAATTACACAGCAGGTTTGTGAAAGAGGAGTTAATGTTTCAGGTCGCTGACCTTTCATCAGAGCTGGCAGATGTTGGAGATGTAACAGATTTTATGTAAGTACAGAGGTGGGGAGAGGAAAGAAAAGAAAAGGTTTGTGATACGGTGGAAGGCAGGAGTGATTAAATGATGAGGGACAGCACCTCATTCAGTGAGGCACTTTATAACCTTCTGGACTCAAAATAGAGTTCAACAATTTCAGATCATCACCCCTGCTCCCATTTTTCAAACAGAAGCTGATAATGATTCTGTTGTTGCCATTTCCAGTTTGTCAATACCCATTACCATCCCCTTTTCCCCTTGCCCCATCAGCCAGAAGGGCCAAGTGGATGATCGATATCGGCCTACTCCCACGGTCCCCACAGAAGCCAGTCTTCAGCCAATTTGATTCACTCCACGTGATATCAAGAAACGGCTCCGCGCACTGGATACAGCAAAGGCGATGGGCCCTGACAACATCCCACCTATCGTGCTGAAGACTTGTGCTCCAGAACTAGCCACGCCTCTAGCCAAGCTGTTCCAGTACAGCTATAACACTGGCATCTATCCGACAATGTGGAAAGCGGCCCAGGTATGTCCTGTCCACAAAAAGCAGGACAAATCCAACCCGGCCAATTACCGCCCCATCAGTCTACTCTCAAATCATCAGCAAAGTGATGGAAGGTGTCATCAACAGTGCTATCAAGCGGCACTTACCAATAACCTGTTCACTGATACCCAGTTTGGGTTCTGCCAAGACCACTCGGCTCCAGACCTCATTACACCCTTGGTCCAAGCATGGACAAAGGAGCTGAATTCCAGAGGTGAGGTGAGAGTAACTGCCCTTGACATCAAGGCAGCATTTGACCGAGTCTGCCATCAAGGAGCCCTAGTAAAACAAGTCAATGGGAATTGGGGAAAACACTCCACTGGCTGGAGTCATACCTAGCACAAAGGAAGATGGTTGTGGTGGTTGAAGGTCAATCATCATAGCCCCAGGACATCGCTGCAGGAGTTCCTCAGGGCAGTGTCCTAGGCCCAACCATCTTCAGCAATAACTTTCCCTCCAACATAAGGTCCGAAATGTGGATGTTCGCTGATGACTGCACAGTGTTCAGCGCCATTCATAACTCCACAGATAATGAAGCAGTCCATGCCAGCATGCAACAAGACCTGGACGATGTTTAGGCTTGGGCTGATAAGTGGCAGGTAACATTCGCGCCACAGAAGTGCCAGGCAATGACTATCTCCAACAAGCAAGAGTCTAACCACCTCCCCTTGACATTCAATGGCATTACCGGCGCCGAATCCCCCACCATCCACATCCTGGGGGTCACCCTTAACCAGAAACTTAACTGGACCAGTCACACACATACTGTGGCAACAAGAACAGGTCAGAGGCTAGGTATTCTGTGGCGAGTGTCTCACCTGACTTCCCCAAGCCTTTCTACCATCTACAAGGCACACGTAAGGAGTGTGATGGAATACTCTCCACTTGCGTGGATGAGTACAGCTCCAACAACACTCAAGAAGCTTGACACCATCCAGGACAAAGCAGCCCGCTTGATTGACCCCATCCACCACCTTAAACATTCACTCCCTCCACTACCGGTGTACCGTGGCTGCAGTGTGTACCATCTACAAGATGCACTGCAGAAACTCGCCAAGGCTTCTTCGGCAGCATCTCCCAAACCCGTGACCTCTTCCACCTAGAAGGGCAGCAGGTGTATGGGAACACCACCACTTCCAAGTTCCCCTCCAAGTCACACACCGTCCTGACTTAGAAGTATATCACCAATCCTTCATCGTCGCTGGGTCAAAATCCTGGAACTCCCTACCTAACAGCACTGTGGGAGTACCATCACCACACAGACTGCAGTGGTACAAGAAGGCGGCTCACCACCACCTTCTCAACGGCAATTAGGGATGGGTAATAAATGCTGGCCTTGCCAGCGACGCCCAGATCCCATAAACGAATATTTTAAAAAATCATCCCATTGTCATTTAGTCACTTCTGCCTTCCACCCTACCACAGACCTTCCCTTTTGTTCTCCACCCACCCCACCCTTTTCCCTGCCCCTCTACTTGCTTAAAAACTGTTACATCTCAACATTTTCCAGTTCTGAAGAAAGGTCATCAACCTGAACTGTTAATTCTTAACTCTGTTCCTCTCTCCACAGCTGGTGCCTGATCTAAGTATTTTCAGCATCTGCAGTATACCTTGCCTGTATTTGCTTACATTGCAAAACAAACTTATGCTTACAGCTATTTATGTCCACACTGAGTAGTTCTTCTGGATAGTCATCTTCTGCTATGCCATTGGCTTCTCTTGTCCAACGACAGCAGTTTCACCTAATCCTCTTCAGACTGTTTTAATCCACTTATGACCAGTTGCCATAGTTTACTTATTGTACTTGGACCATATCAGTTGTGTGGTGTCTGTTCTTCCTTAACTTGATTCTAGCCATTCTCAAGGTTCCACTGCTTATTAGCAGTTCACTGTTTAAGAGGGACTTCAGTTACATGGATAGACTGGAGAAGTTCTCCTTAGAGCAGAGAAGATTGAGAGAACATAAGAAATAGGAGCAGGAGTAGGCCAATCGGCCCCTCGAGCCTGCTCCGCCATTCAATAAGATCATAGCCGATCTGATCCTAACCTCAAATCTACTTTCACTCCATCCTACCCGAACCCATGTGATCTCCCGGGAGAGGCGAAAAACCAGATAAAAAACCCAATGGCCAATTTGGGAGAAAAAATCTGGGAAATTCCTCTCCGACCCATCTAGGCGATCGAAACTTGTCCAGGAGATCACTCTGTCCCTGTATTTCTTGCAGTACTAACCTTCTGTAAAAGGTGATCTCCACCCCAGCCAGGAACAGGGCCAATTTACTCTTGAAGGACTCCTAGCTGGCAGCCTGTTCCCAAGGTCTCCACTAATCCCTGTGAATAGAACCATCTCCTGAAATCTAACACAGAATTAGAACACAAGTAGTAGGAGCAGTACCAGGCTACACGGCCCCTGGGCCCGCTCCGCCACCCACAGGGCCATGACCGATCCGAACCTAGACTCCTGTCCGATTTCCTGCCCGCTCCCCGTAACCCCTAATTCCCTTTATTTCTAGGAAACTGTCTATTTCTGTTTTAAATTTATTTAATGATGTAGCTTCCACAGCTCTCTGGGGCAGCAAATTCCACAGACCTACCACCCTCTGAGTGCAGAAGTTTCTCCTCATCTCAGTTTTGAAAGAGCAGCCCTTTATTCTAAGATTATGCCCCCTAGTTCTAGTTTCACCCATCATTGGGAACATCCTCACCGCATCCACCCGATCAAGCCCCTTCACAATCTTATGTTTCAATAGAGAATCCGGGTTTAAAAAGGGGCAGGTCGAGTGCGGCAGCGCGAGTGCGGTCGGCGTTGAGTGCAAGCGAGAGTTTGGTAAGTGAGAGAGTTCGGGCAAGTGGGAGGTGAGGGGGTGTTTTTGCCCTGTTTTTGTTCCCACTCTCAGGCTTAGCCAGCACTGCGGAAGCGGAGCAGCGAGACGAATCAACCTAACAGGCCCCACAGACAGCATTCAAAAGGGAGGTAGGTGATCAGCTGCTTGGTAGGTCCTTTTCTCTTTTATACCTTTATAAGTTGGTAAGTCCTATTAAATAGTGGTGTGTTATTCATCATCTATATCAGGGCAGAGGGTCTTCATAACTAATAAGAAATTTAATTAATTATATAGAATGGGTGAGCAGGTGATGTGTTACTGCTGCGAAATGTGGGAGCTGATGGACACCATTGATGCTCACGGTGATTACGTTTGCAGTAAGTGTTTGATGCTAGAGGAACTCTGGCTCCGTGTTGATGTGCTTGAGACTGAGCTTCAGACACTGTGACACATCAGGGAGGGAGAGAAGTACCTGGACTCTGTTTCAGGAGGTAGTCACACTTATGAAATTAATTAATACAGATGTAGTTCGTGGTCAGGGACAGGACGGTGTGACTATGAGTGAGGCAGGTACGGGGATCCAGGAGGTAGTGTTGGAGGAGCCGCAGCCCTTGCTCTTGTCAAACAGGTTCGAGGCTCTTACTCCCTGTGGGGGCAGGAGCGGGGACTGCAGGGAGGATGAGCAACCTGGCCACAGCACCGTGGAACGGGGGGCCATTCAAGAGGGGGGAGTAAATAGAAATGTTGTAGTGGTAGGGGATAGTATCATTAGGGGGATAGATAGGGTTCTCTGCAGTCGAGAGCGGGAGTCCCGAAGGCTGTGTTGCCTGCCCGGTGCCAGGGTTAAGGACATCTCTTCTGGGCTGGAGAGAAACTTGGAGTGGGAGGGGGAGGATCCAGTTGTCGTGGTCCATGTTGGTACCAACGACGTAGATAGGACAAGGAAGAAGGTTCTGTTAAAGGAGTATGAGCAGCTAGGGGTCAAATTAAAAAACAGAACCTCAAGGGTAATAATCTCTGGATTATTACCTGAGCCACGAGCGAATTTGGCTAGGATAAATAAAATTAGAGTTAAATGCGTGGCTCAAAGACTGATGTGGGAGAAATGGGTTTTGCTTCTTGGGACACTGGCACCAGTACTGGGAGAAATAAAAAGGGGAGAGAGATAGAGACAGAAACAGGGGGAGAGAGTCAGAGGGAGAGACAGAGTTGACTGGGGTTAAACACACAGGGAGAGACAGACTTTGGGGGGTCTCCAGTGTGTAGTCACTGCCCCACTCCCAGCGTCTGCAGAAAAGCCCCTGCCTCTGTCACACCCTTCCACAATCTCAAGATTCAAAAATAAATCCCGGGACGGTGATTTTAATAAGTGTCCCAAAGGAATCAGCAGCTTAATCCCGGTTTAAAGAGAGTTTTGCACTTTCTGGGGAGTGAGGGGATGTCCCCAGGCTTGGAATACACACCCCGGGGGTGGGGGTGGTTACAGCGGGAAAGAGGGCGAGGGAGCGAGAATGGGGA
This sequence comes from Somniosus microcephalus, assembly GCF_052327205.1. Taxonomy (NCBI): domain Eukaryota; kingdom Metazoa; phylum Chordata; class Chondrichthyes; order Squaliformes; family Somniosidae; genus Somniosus; species Somniosus microcephalus. The sequence continues at coordinate 347,691,874 of NC_140988.1, forward strand.
AGGAGTAGGTCCCAGGAAATTAAAGTCCTCAACATGAACCTGTGCTTGTTATAATTAGAGAGGGGGGGGGGGGGGGAAAGAGAGAGAGAGAGAAAGGGGGGGGGGGGGAAAGATAGAGAGAGAGAAAGGGGGGTGGGGGGGGGGGAGAGAGAGGAGGGTGAGAGATGGAGGTGACTGTTAAATGCCAGAAGTGGGAGATGCACTGTAACATTTAATGTGTACACAGCACCAATCCTGGGCTGAGCAGGTACTGGGGGGCAGGGAGAGGGATAGGCATGGGGATCGCCAGTGTTTGTGTTTTTACAAATGAGGCAGAAACAGCAGGGGAGACTGGCAGAGAGAAAGAAACAGAGAGGCAGAAAGAATCAGCGGGAATAATGGAGAGAGGCAGGACGAGAGACAGAGAAACAGAGGGAGAGAAACAATGGGAGAGACAAGGGGGGGGAGAGAGAGAGAGACACACAGAAACAGAGGGTCTCAGCGAGTCCGTGTCCACCACACAAGTCGGCAGCCTGTCCGAGGCCCACTATTCTCTGGGAAACGAACCACCTCCTGACATCGAACCTAGATCTAGCCTTATACAACTTCAATTAGTGAGCCCTGGTCCTGTCTAACCTGTTCACTTGAAATAAACGGCCTGCTGGAACACAATCTATTCCCTTCATTATCTTATAAACCTCAATCCCCTAAGTCTACACTTCTCTCAGGTAGAAAGTCCCAACTCTTTTAGCCTATCTTGATAACTAAGATGCTTTAGACTGGGAATTAGTCTAGTGCCTCCTCCTCTGCACCCTTTCCAAAGCCTCAATATCACCCACCATGTGAGGAGACTGAAACTGGACACAGTATTCCAAGTGTGGCCTGACTAAAGTACAAGGACAAAACAGTATGCCTCGTCTTGTACTCCATTTTCCTATGGATACCCCCCAACACCCTATTTGCTCTAGCTATCGCTACACAGCATTGCTCATGATCTTTAAGGATGTATGCACTAGAATGCCCAAATCTCTTTCTATCTCCACCAACTTTTAATGCCTTTCCCTGAAGGGTGTATGAATGTTGAGCATTTGCCCTGCCCACATGCATAACGCTGCGCGTATCTAAGTTATACATCATTTTCCAGTCTTGAGCCCAATCACCCAGCACATTAAGATCTGCCTGAAGCAGACGAGCATCATCTACAGTTCTAACACTCGCACAGATCTTGGTATCATCTGCAAATTTGCAGATTGTGCCCAAAACACCTACATCCAGATCATTAATAAAAGTAGTAAAGAGGAACGGTCCCAACACTGATCCCTGCGGGACAGCACTGGTGACCGGTCCCCAAACAGATCCAAATCCATCTAGAACTACTTTTTGCCGACGTCCTGCCAGCCCGTTCTGAATCCAGCTCAATATATTACCACTAATACCAGAGGCTTTGATCTTATAGAGAAGCCTCTTATGCGGTACCTTATCAAAAGCTTTTTGGTAATCTAAGTAGACAATGTCCACTGGATTTCCCTCATCAACAACTTTATAACTTCTTCACAAAATACAATTAGATTTCTAAGACATGACCACCTTTTTATGAAGCAATGTTGGGTGTCCCTACTATTACCCTCTATCCAAGTATTCATATATTGCATCCCCAATGATTCCTTCAAGCATCTTCCCTATTACTGATGTTAAACTAATGGGCCTATAGTTACCCGGGTCTGTCTTGTCAACTTTTTTAAAGATGGAGACTACATTAGACTCCTTCCAGTCTATTGGAACCATTCCAGTGTGCAGTGAGCTATTAGAAATACAGGCAAGGGGCTGGCACAGCACATGCCCCATCTCCCTGAGGACTCTCGAGTGGATATCATCCGGCCTGGCTGCTCCATCTACTTTCAAGTTCTTAATTCTTTCTAAAACAATCTGTTCATCTATGTTACTACTGGTTTTGTTAGTAAAATTGTTAAATTCTAATAGTTGAGCATCATCTTCAAGGGTGAAGACCGATGCAAAGTACTCATTTAATATTTCCGCCATACCCAATGAGTCCTTTGTAACCTGTCATTGAACACCCTTCAACGGACCAATACAGACTTTGATAGTTCTCCCACTCTTCACAAGTGAAAAAGCTTTTCCCATTACTTACACAGTTGTCTACAATCCTTTTTTCCATGAGCCAGTCAGCCACCTTGGCTTTTTCTGACCACATTTTCTTCTTTTTGACTTGAGTTCATATTTGTTTTCCACATTTGTTAGCTTGGTCTTAAACACTTTCCATTTATATTCTGTTATATTACATTAAGGGATAGGTCAATAGAGATGCAGTGGCAGACATTTAAGGGGATATTTCAGAATACACAGAATATATACATTCCAACGAGAAAGAAGAATTCCAACGGGAGGACCCACCATCCGTGGTTAACTAAAAAAGTTAAAGATAGTATCAAACTTAAAGAAAAAGCATATAATTGCGCAAAGATGGGTGGCAGGTCAGAAGATGGAACAGAATATATAAAACTGCAAAGAATGGCTGAAAGATTAATAAGGAGAGAAAAATTAGAGTATGAGAGAAAGCTAGCTCGATATATAGAAACATAGAGTTTCTATAAATATTTCAAAAAGAAAAGAGTCAACAGAGTGAGCATTGGTCCTATAAAAACTGAGTCTGAGGAATTAGAGGATGCAAGTAACATCCCTCACACTGTCACTCAGTAACCCCTCTCCCCCAGCGCCCTGTGTTACTGACTATCTCTACTGATGTTAATCCAGCTCCCTCACACTGTCACTCAGTAACCCCTCTCCCCCAGCGCCCTGTGTTACTGACTATCTCTACTGATGTTAATCCAGCTCCCTCACACTGTCACTCAGTAACCCCTCTCCCCCAGCGCCCTGTTACTGACTGTATCTCTACTGATGTTGATCCCCTCTCATTCTTCTAAACTCCAATGAGTTTAGGCTCCACAGGTTAATTGAGTGTTAATAGAAACAAGTGTTATGTAATGATGTATAAAAATTGCAGGAAGTTACTTTAGAAGAAACCACTCTTTGTTTATTGAGAAAGACACAGAAAATTGTGGAGAATGTTTGAGAGAAAAACATCAGAAGCGAAATTGGTAAATTATAAATCTTTACGTCAACATATGAGTGAACATTTCCAAGTCAGTCTGACTTGTCTTTCTTCCTGGACAGCAAAACCAATGTTTATTTCTGTTAAGTCATAGCTTTTCCTGCTTTTTGTTTATAATTCAGTGACACAAATTGTGTGTATATTTGTAAATTGTAAAATAACAACAATAAATCACATTTCTGTGACATTTTTTATGTCTTAAACGATTCAAGACGAACCTGTTCTCTTTTTTTCTCTTTCTTCTGTCTCCTCCTCCTCCGGTTCTATTTCTTCTCTTTCTATCTTTCTTTCTGTCTTCCGTTCTCTTTTTTTCCTCTCTTTCTTTGTCTTCCGTTCTCTCTTTCCATCCATAATCTGCAAGCCACGACGATTTTGGAGACCCTGGCTGCTGAGTACAGTAGGGCTCCTGATCTATCCAGGCATCTGAAGCGCATCTTCAGCAATCCGATGGTTTGCTCGATAATGCATCTGGTGGAAGTGTGGCTGGAGTTGTAGTGCTCCCCGCCCGCACCACCTTCACCCACACCGCCCCCCCCCCCCCCCCCCCCCCCGATTCCAGCTCAGGTAGACGGCATGCCGGAACCCCACGAGCCCTCGCCGACCACGCAGACACCAGCATCACCACCGGAGAATGCAACACCGCCGCTGCGACGATCGGAAAGGCTTACGAGGCCTCCGGACAGACTGACATACCAGAACTGGTAGTACACATCACCCCGCCGGACTCAAATCTAAACAAGGGGTGAATGTGGTAAACCACTTTTATCGTTCACTATTGTTACACTATAGTTATCACTGTTACATCGTTACTCTATGGTTATCACTGTTCACACTGTTGTATCACTATACGAGGTCGCCTCTTGTCACGCTGTTATACCTGGGCTGACCACTGCTGACTCCGCCCATGGCTCCACCTACCTGCCCAGGTATAACGGTGGTCGACTGGCTGGTATTCCTCCTTGTTGGATCCAATCACCCACGAGGGTGGGCTCTGTTATTTAGCCAATAAAAACCTATAGTTACTTTCTTAACTCGTCGCTTTTCATTGGATGAATTGATAGGTATATCACTCAGCTTCGTTGTTTGGCCTCCTCAGCGGCATCATTAGCCATGTCCTCGGGATAGCCCTTGTCTCCAAGTACTCATCCCTGAAGTTCATCTGGCAGCCTGAATAACGGAGGCACAGTAGACTGGCGCAGTATGAGGGAGTCAGGGCAGCTGCCAGGGTACTTGGCACAAACATGCAAAATCTCCTCCTTGTGGTCACACACCAGCTGAATGTTAAGGGAGTGGAAGCCCTTGCGGTTGACACAAACTCCTGGATTACGATGGGGTGCCCTAAGGGCCACATGTGTGCAGTCAATGACACCCTGCACCCTTGGAAAGTCTGCCAGATGAGCTAATCCAAGCGCTCGCACCCTCACACTTGCGCGATCCCTGGTGAAATGGATGTGATTGTGAGCGAGGGCATCGGTTACCTGCATGATGCAAGTGTGTGCGGCCGCCTGGGAGATGCCACTGATGTCTGCTGCTGATCCCTGGAAGGAGCCTAAGGCAAAAAAGTTGAGTGCGGTGGTGACTTTGATGGCCACTGGTAAGGAGTGTCAATCTGGGCTCCAGGTCTTGCTGCAGCATTGCGCAGATGTCAGTCACTACCTCTTGCGAAAGTTGGAGCCGCCTTTGGCACTGCTGCTCAGTCATGTTGAGGTAGCTGACCCTGTGTCTGTAGACCCTGTTTGGGGGGTATCTCCTGCGTCGATGGCCTTCCATGCGCTGGCCCCTTCTGGCCTGTGCTGCCTCAGTTGGGTGAGCCGCAGCCTGTTGCTCCTGCTGCTGCTGTTGTTGCTGGATCTGCCTGAAAGCCCGCCTGATGGCTCCAGGAAAATCGCCCCCACAATGTCTGCAAAAAAGCAGTTAAGCCAAAATTAAGAATTGAATGAAGAATCTTCGGTAAGAATGACATCAAACAGAAACCATAGCTGTCATTGTTTTTATGATGGTTTTTGGAACACCTAAAAGTAGAGAAATAATTATGCATGTAATAGTTGAATTGATAGTAACATAGAAAGCATTCAAACAGAGGGATCAATAAAGACAATTAGCTGACATCAGCAGAGAACATCAAAGAAGAAACCAAAGCCAAAAGGGTATAAAAATAAGACCTTTTTTATCAGAACGTCAGAACATGCTGAACGGGCAGGGCGTTTCTCAACCTTCCAGAGGCATCTCTAAGTTTTTAACTATGAGTCTCGGGAAGTTAAAGTATTGATTTTTGGTGGAGGTTCTGGATTTAGAAATAAGAAATATAACGAAGTAAAGATTTGAGAATAATGATCTCTGAGAAATAAGAAATGTAAGCTAATTGTACTTTGAATTGTTAATGTTGCAATTGATTCAACAGATGTTAACTGAATAAATAAAACTATATATTTCTAGAATTGTCTCAAAGAGTAATTCTGTATAGACTCGTGAACCCACAAATTCTGTACACTCTTTTGTAACGAGTTGCAGAATTCTGGGGGATATTCTGGACCCTCATAATATCCGGAAGGTTACAGTCTAGTTCAACTTATTAAAAGTACTATCCAGAGGACGGTAACATCTTTAGTCATTCCTTTCCTTTAGGGAGAGATAGCCTGAACCTTTAGACCCATTTAAGCGTCTTATGGAATTCGGCTACTTCTAACTTAAGTTGAGGGTGAACGTCTGGGGAATACGCCTGATCTGGGATAGCCCAAAAGGGCTAGGACTGTAATTATCCCTTCAAGCTATGCCTCCTGGGTGGCGCGGAAAGCGCCATGGGCCTGCGGTTCACAGCTCAGGGAATGGAGTATGCGCTTACGGCAGTAGAAGTGCAGGGAACCAGGTTACAGAGAGGTGTAGAGGTCCTAGGGAAAGCCATAATAAAGGCGAGTGATTTACAGTCCAAGGGGCGAGCATGTGATATGCTTGCTCGGGACTTGATTGACAGTGTTGAATCAGACATTGAAGACATCAGGTTTGGGACGGTGCCCCGGCATGCACAGAAGGAAGTTGGCAGTCTCAATCTGATTAACTGGGAGGAAGATAGACAGGAGCTCTTGGTAACCTGACCAGCAGGTGGGGGGGGGGGGGCTATGGATGCATTTAGATTTCTAATGATGTCACAGGGGCACAAGAATGGGACATATCAGGGGGATGTAAAGTAGAGTCTCTGGGAGTGGTCAGAGGTGAATCGGTGTACTGGGTGGGTACTCGCGGATACATAGCACCTGGCAAGAATGGCACCCTCCTGATGACCACGGATGAGTGTTGTACTGAGTCGGAGCACTACATAGTGTGTACCTGTAGCACCCTGAAACTGATAGATGAGGGCTCAACAGTGGTGGTGATGGTAGAGCCTCTGGAAGGTGCCTTTAGGGTGATTCAGGCATCTCTGACTTATTGGTATGTGCAAATACTCATATGTTTTGCCTTCAAGTTTCAGACTCTCTCACCTTGAGAGATTTCCATCTACCAGGCAGAACCCTCGCCGGCCTGGTCTTCAGCCCATGGTGGGATGACAAGTTGAGTGTGGATGATACACCAGGGAGGGCCGCTAGGGTGGCGGTGGAACAGGCCTTGAAAACCACAATGGAATACGTTGCACGGAGTAAACAGACCATCGCTAGGGGAAGAGTGGAGGTGGACTTGACCAGAAGAACGGCTAGAAGGCTGGAAGCTAAAAGCCAGGGGGCTTCAGCCATAGGCCCAGTAGGAGAGAGCCAAAGACAGCCTAACTGGTGGGACATAGGTAGAATGGCAGCCGCCATCGCCTCCATGCTCATCCTTATCATCAGTATATTCATCTGTTGCTATCAAAAATGGATATCCTAAGCGGTGCAAGTGGTGAAGATGTCAAAGGGGATACGCCCCAGTGTCAGTAGCCAAGGTGCCACTCTCAGAGACTGGGGAAAAGTGGGACGCGTATGCGATATACATCTGGCAGACTGGATACCAAGCACAGCCAATGTCACTAGGACAGCGGTGAGGCTGTAAGAGGACCATGTAATTGATGGATTTGACACTTGAGGGAATCCAGTTCGATCCCTGGACAATCCAGCAAGTAGAGAATTCAGGGATTTAGGTATGTCCTACCTGGATCAGACGAGGTCTGACCAGGGGCCAACAGGAGGGACTGATAGGGTAACCTGTAGGTTTGGATAACTTTTAAATGTATTATAGTTGTGTTAGAAGCTATGCTATTAAACTGTAACTAACTGCAAGATATGATGGGAAGCTTGACCAAAATCAGACCAAAGTGTAGTGCCAGCATTTAACAGTGGCAGTAATTGTAATAAAGTTTCTCCACGAAACCTTGAATCAGGAACAATGAAGAGAGACTTTGGTGCGCTGAAGGCTCTCCCCTGCATGCTTGTAATAAAGTTTCTCTCATATCACAGCCTACCCGTGACTCCGAGTGGTTTCTTCCACAACACACCTATACCCATTTGACCCACTATTCTACGATACTGCACAAACAGAGCTCTGGTGAATTACACCACCACCTCCACTACCACCGAATTTTCTAACCACACACATTACACTAACTTATCATGCTGTCAACATTCAGGAGAGTTAGACAGTTTAGCTATATTCATCACAAACTATACTTCTGTGTGGTCAACCTGCCAGCAGCCACTACAGGGGCACTTGCCAATTTTCCTTCTGTCAACAGACAACCTGGTCAAGTCTGGCACAACTTGCTGTCCAGGGCAAACTGAAGTGCAAATACTAGTCAAGAAACTCTCATCTAACTGTGCCAAACATCTCAGCCACTACAATGGCATAAGTGGCCTCTTATACCTAGAGGGGAAAACATTCATAACGTGACTTGTTACAACAACACAGGTATAAGTGGCACGTTCTGACCCAAGCTCAGTTATCATATCTAAACATTTTGACAGTTTAATGGACAAATTCCAATTTGCCAATGTCACTGGCAGGCTCTAGGTCTCGGAGCAGCAGAGCAGCCAGCTTGAGCTTAAGGCTAAAGGGATCAAGGGATATGGTGCAAGATTCACAAAATTCAACAGATTCCCCAAAAACCAAGAAGATTACCCTAAAGAAGGGATTTTTGGACTGTTAATAAACCATGTCAGAATGGTATAAGAATATTGGGCCTAAAGGGGCATTTTAAAAATTAAGGACCCCAGGATTTTGGTTTTTATTTTACAAGCATATTCGAGCCTGTGGAAGAAAAGGGAGGCTGCAACAAAAGGAATTGGGATTGGCCTCTGTAAATGGACAGTTTTGAGTAGTGGCATTAGCCAAGCTGTCTGGGGGCTATCTACATAATGACAATAGACCAAAGGAAGAGCAGTTCCCGTCCAAAATTACAGAACCATTCAAAAGTATACATCATGCAGAACATGCCACCAACTAACAAAAGAACCTTGGGCCCCACAGGAAAAGACAAATGTTACTGCAATTAAACAAGAGGTTAAACAATCACTTAAAACCACTTAAGAATCGATGGGTCCACCCCGAAACCACTTCGCGCAATCTTAGACCAATTAAGATCAATGGGACCATCCCGAAACCTATTAAACAATTTTTAACCCATCAATGTTAACGAGCCCGCCAAAACTAACAATGAGACAGAGCTGATTTGGTGCGCAGATTAGCAGGCCTCAAACAGAAGTTCGACAAAGTTCAACAGCAGTGCAGTGCAGTTCGAAGGAGTTCGGTTCAAGGAGTGCGGGTTCAGTTCGGGTCAAGCGGTTCAAGCAGAGGAAAGTTCGCTTCTTCGTTCATATCAAATCACCAAGTTCAAGTCCAAGAAGAAGCTCCCTCTCGAAGAAATAACACCGTCGGAGACCTCGCGGCAGACCAGGGCCCCACGAAACAAACAACCAAATATTACCAGCAACTGGGTAATATTGGGCCATCGTGACCAACAAAACCCAACTCAGAAGAAAACCGAAGATCCGCAAGTTTTTCCACTCTACAATCTCTCCTGACTTACCCCTGGGTAAGATTTTACTGAAAAAGACTCTAAACCCTACTTCTAACCAAAAGAAATTGGGTACTCATCTGATAGCTCCAATACGCACCCCACTGCATCCACGGACTCGCGAAGACTGACCAGCCACGCAGGTGAAGTCCTCTACTGCGTCTGGGGTATGGCAGGCCCCAACCGACACATCTAGAGAACCCCGAAATCGCGAACCTCTACAACTGTCAAAAGTCGTTTTGGTAAGCATTATCCCTGGTCCTCTGGAGCCCAACTTAGCCAGTGAAGTGGGATTGGGAGGGGTGAAGTATTCTGCCTATTGTTATTTTCCCTCGTCTTCCCCCAATTTAGAGTGTTAAGATTATTGTGTTGTATATTTTCTTTCTCAATAAAGATCTTACTCCTTTCACCAAAATTCAGTTGCCTGCTGCACTTTTCATCACAACCCCCAAATAAGTCCCAGGTCTAGAACCAAGGGAGTGGGAGCGATTCGAACCGCTCACAAGTCAGAGATGAAGCTGACCCACACACCACCCCTTACAATGGGGAGAAGGCAGGGACAGGGTACTGAGTTTGGATGATCAGCCATGATCTCATTGAATGGCGGAATAGGCTCGAGGGGCCGAATGGCCTACTCCTGCTCCTATCTTCTATGTTTCTATGAGAGTATGGAACTGAAAGGCAAAGAGTTGGCTGCTGCTGACTCGGAGATCAAAGAACAGCAAAGCAACCTACAGTTAGTATTTTGTTGCATCGTTAGACTGCTTGCATCAGTAATAAATAGCAGTAATTAAACCAGGGCTTGCTGTGTTGGGCCTGCAGCAGCAAAACTTGTAAAAACAAAATTCCCTGCGTAGCTCACCACATGGTTTCACTGCAGCTTGCAAAAATAGTCCATGTTAGTTACCCATGACTCTCGCACGATTGATACTCTTCCTTACCCTCTACACACTCCCACCTTTGACACTCTTCCTAACGTAACTGGCCAGTTTTGTGCCAGCCCACTCTGTGATTTTGAGAGAGGGAGGTGGGGGGCGGGGGGGAGGAAGCTGCTGTCAACTATCATTACATTAGGACTGGCAGATTGGTCAGTGAGTGGGCAAATGAAACCCGGTCAGAGTAATCACAGTACAAATATATAAAAATGTCAGATTCTGGGAATAAACAGGTCAGTCAGAATGTGTAGCGAAAGGCAGGTAATGGTTCAGGTGTGTGCCCGTAATGTCGAAAGCTGCCTTTTCACTTCAGATGCTGGCTGGCTTGTGTGCTTCTTTTACTGAGAATCCTGCGTCTTTCTAATTAGCCCAGTTGAAATGGTTAAATTCAGTACTTCCTCCTGTAATTGGTGTTGAGATCAGGTTCAGTTTAGTCAGTCAGCATCTGTAAAGTGATGGCCTCATCCCTCCCCATCTCTGTAACCTCCTCCAGCCGCCACAACCCTCCCTATCTCTGTAACCTCCTCCAGCCGCCACAACCCTCCCTGTCTCTGTAACCTCCTCCAGCCCCACAACCCTCCCTGTCTCTGTAACCTCCTCCAGCCCCACAACCCTCCCTGTCTCTGTAACCTCCTCCAGCCCCACAACCCTCCCTGTCTCTGTAACCTCCTCCAGCCTCACAACCCTCCCTATCTCTGTAACCTCCTCCAGCCCCACAACCCTCCCTGTCTCTGTAACCTCCTCCAGCCCCACAACCCTCCCTGTCTCTGTAACCTCCTCCAGCCCCACAACCCTCCCTATCTCTGTAACCTCCTCCAGCCCCCACAACCCTCCCTATCTCTGTGATCTCCTCCAGTCCCACAACCCTCCCTATCCCTGTAACCTCCTCCAGCCCCCACAACCCTCCCTGTCTCTGTAACCTCCTCCAGCCCCACAACCCTCCCTATCTCTGTAACCTCCTCCAGCCCCACAACCCTCCCTATCTCTGTGATCTCCTCTAGACCCACAACCCTCCCTATCTCTGTAACCTCCTCCAGCTCCACAACCCTCCCTGTCTCTGTAACCTCCTCCAGCCCCACAACCCTCCCTGTCTCTGTAACCTCCTCCAGCCCCACAACCCTCCCTGTCTCTGTAACCTCCTCCAGCCCCACAACCCTCCCTATCTCTGTAACCTCCTCCAGCCCCCACAACCCTCCCTATCTCTGTGATCTCCTCCAGTCCCACAACCCTCCCTGTCCCTGTAACCTCCTCCAGCCCCCACAACCCTCCCTGTCTCTGTAACCTCCTCCAGCCCCACAACCCTCCCTATCTCTGTAACCTCCTCCAACCCCACAACCCTCCCTATCTCTGTGATCTCCTCTAGACCCACAACCCTCCCTATCTCTGTAACCTCCTCCAGCTCCACAACCCTCCCTGTCTCTGTAACCTCCTCCAGCCGCCACAACCCTCCCTATCTCTGTAACCTCCTCCAGCTCCACAACCCTCCCTTACTCTGTAACATCCTCCAGCCCCTACAACCCTCCCTATCTCTCTAATCTCCAGCCCTACAACCCTCTGAGATGTCTGTGCTCCTCCAATTCTGGCCTCTTGTGCATCCCTGATTTTAATCGTTCTACCATTGGTGGCTGTGCCTTCAGCTGCCTCGGTCCTAAGCTCTGGAATTCCCTCCCTAAACCTTTAAAACCAAAGGAGGGTTACGACCTCGAACTAATGGTCAGTAACACTCCACTGGAGTACCAGGCATTTGTGCGAGCACACCTCGGTGCATTTGCCACTCATAAACATGATTGTGGGAGGGTGAACAGGGTCGAAGTTAGTGTAAACGGGGACCCTATGACCCGACCACAAAAGCAATACAATTTCCCTAAGGAGGCGGAGGCAGACATGGAAACGGCCATGACCTCTCTGGTCAAACAGGGGGTATTGAAACCGATAGCTACCCATGTAAACTCTCCACTGTGGCCGGTTAGAAAACCGGACAACTCCTGGAGAGCCACAGTGGCCTATTGGGTACTCAATCGAAACAATCCCGCCTGTGCACCCACGGTCGACCTCATTAAAAGTATCCCAGCCTCCGCGACCACCTTCATGGTGCTGGATATTTCCAATGGGTTTTGGTCCATCCCTCTATGGAGAGAGGACCAGTACAAGTTCGCCTTCACTTTTAAAGGCCACCAATACACCTGGAACTGCCTACCTCAGGGTTTCCACAATAGCCCCAGCATTTTTCACCAATGTATGGCAGATTGTTTAAAGGGCTTCAGCCGGCCTCGGCAGTTAGTTCAGTATGTGGATGACCTGCTCTTATTCACCGATGAAGGAGAGGAACATGGTCCACTACTGGCTGAACTGCTGGAGTTGCTCAGGCAAGAAGGCTTTAAAGTAAACCCTAAGAAAGTACAGATCGGCCAACAGGAAGTAAAATTCCTTGGGCTGGCTGTGCGCGCAGGGGAAAGGGCCATTGATAAAGCCAGAAGGGAAGCAGTGCAGGAGTTACCAGCCTCCAATACAGTAACAGGAGTGAGATCTTTTCTAGGGCTAACCAGGTACTGCAGAGATTTTATTGAGGGTCACGCAGCCACAGCAGCCCCTCTGCTCCGACTCTTATAAAGGGAGTGGAGTGGGTCTGGGACGAGGGTTGCGAGGCAGCATTTGTAAAACTCAAACAAGATCTGCAGACTGCGCCGACTCTAGGGGCTATTGATGGAGGAAATTAGTTTTTCCTGGAGGTAGCAGCCAGCAGGGACAGTCTGCAGTGCTGCTCCAGGAGCGACATGGTCAGCTGAGACCGGTGGTTTACTCCTCCAGGATACTCAGATATGGAGAAGGACTACTCCAACTGTGAGAGGCACCTCCTCGCCACTCACTGGGCTGTGAAAAGATCATTGATCTTCACAGGCACCTCGCCCATCACCCTCCTCACCCATCACACGCCCACCCAGATGCTCCTAGATGGGAGAATTAAAGATGGGGCAGTGAGCAGTGCCCGCATTGCTCGCTGGACCCTGCTTCTCTCCCAGATGGACCTAAGGGTGAAAGGTCTCTGCGAGCCGAAGCTCGCAGCCAACATGATTTATCCAGGGACGGCCCACCGGTGTACCATTGAAGGAGTATGGGAAGTCAACATAGGTTTTCGGGCCGGGATACACCCCACAGGCCGTGAAATCTATGTAGACGGTTCGAGCACAGTATCTGCTGGGGAACGACTTACAGGGTGTGGAGTTTATGACCCAGGGGCGGACATTGCCCTGGCAATTAAACTCCCCAGCACCATGAACGCCTAGCAGGCTGAACTGTCCGCGGTAGTGTACGTGGTTACACACCCCGAGAAATTCCCTACCCCGTACACGATTTGCTCAGATACACCTCCGCTGACGGGAGACCCCTGGCAATCAAGCCTCTGCTGGAGAAAATCATGACAGCCGTAGGGGAGAAAGAGAAGGACTACATCCATAAAGTTAAAGCCCATTCAAAGACAGAACCCATGCGGGAGGGCAACCAAAAGGCAGATGAATTGGCCAAGCAGGGAGCCAGGGAAGGAAAGTTTTGGGACCCCTACCGAACAGGTTCGATAGCCGCAATCCGGGACAAGGGACGCACACAGCGGTTAGCTTTGGTCCCGGACCTAAAGCAGGCCCAGGTACAGGATCCCATCCTCAGAGCCATCCTGAACGTGCTCACAAAAGTAGAGAACATAAGAACATAAGAAATAGGAGCAGGAGTAGGCCAATCGGCCCCTCGAGCCTGCTCCGCCATTCAATAAGATCATGGCTGATCTGATCCTAACCGCCAATCTACTATCACAGAACCATCTCCTGAATCTAACAGAATTAGATACACGAAATAGCAGCAGGATCAGGCTACACGGCCCCTGGGCCCGCTCTGCTACCCACAGGGCCATGTCCGATCCGAACCTGGACTCATGTCCAAATTCCTGCCCGCTCCCCGTAACCCTTAATTCCCTTTACTTCTAGGAAACTGTCTATTTCTGTTTTAAATTTATGTAATGATTTAGCTTCTACAGCTTTTTGGGGCAGCATATTCCATGGACCTACCACCCTCTGAGTGAAGTAGTTCCTCCTCATCTCAGTTTTGAAAGAGCAGCCCCTTATTCTAAGACTATGCCCCCTAGTTCTAGTTTCACCCATCATCGGGAACATCCTCCCCGCATCCACCCGATCCAACCTCTTCACAATCTTATATGTTTCAATAAGATCGCCTCTCATTCTTCTGAACTCCAATGAGTAGAGTCCCAATCTACTCAACCTCTCCTCATATGTCCATCCCCTCATCCCCGGGATTAACCGAGTGAACCTTCTTTGTACTGACTCGAGAGCAAGTATGTCTTTTCTTAAGTATGGACACCAAAACTGTATGCAGTATTCCAGGTGCGGTCTCACCAATACCTTGTACAACTGAAGCAATACCTCCCTATTTTTATATTCTATCCCCCTAGCAACGAAAGCCAACATTCCATTGGCCTTCTTAATCACTTGCTGCACCTGCATACCTGCATACTAACCTTTTGAGTTTCGTGCACCAGGACCCCCAGATCCCTTTGTACTTCAGTACCTTCCAGTTTCTTGCCATTAAGATAATAACTTGCTCTACGATTTTTCCTGCCAAAGTGCATAACCTCACACTTTCCAGTATTGTATTCCATCTGCCAAATCTCTGCCCACTTACTTAGCCTGTCTATGTCCCCTTGCAGGTTTTTTATGTCCTCCTCACCCACTACTTTCCCTCCCATCTTAGTATCATCTGCAAACTTTGATATGTTACACTCGGTCCCCTCCTCCAAATCGTTAATATAGATTGTAAAGAGTTGGGGACCCAGCACTGACCCCTGCGGAACACCACTAGTTACTGATTGCCAGTCCGAGAATGAACCATTTATCCCAACTCTCTGCCTTCTGTTAGATAGCCAATCCTCTATCCATGCCAGAATATTACCCCCAATCCCGTGATTTTTTATCTTAAGCAATAATCTTTTGTGTGGCACCTTGTCAAATGCCTTTTGGAAGTCTAAATACACTACGTCCACTGGTTCCCCTTTATCCACCCTATATGTTACTTCCTCAAAGAACTCCAGCAAATTTGTCAAACATGACTTCCCCTTCATAAATCCATGCCGTCTTTGTCCTATTAAATTATGATTATCCAAATGTCCTGTTACTGTCTCCTTAATAATGGACTCCAAAATTTTACCTACCACAGATGTTAGGCTAACCGGTCTATAGTTTCCAGCCTTCTGTCCACTGCCCTTTTTAAATAAGGGTGTTACATTAGCAGTTTTCCAGTCTGCCGGGACCTTTGCTGAGTCCAGGGAGTTTTGGAAAATTATTACCAATGCATCCACAATCCCTACCGCCACTTCCCTCAAGACCCTAGGATGTAAGCCATCAGGTCCAGGTGATTTATCCGCCTTGAGTCCCATTATTTTACCGAGTACCACTTCCTTAGTGATTTTGATCGTGTTTAGTTCCTCCCCCCCATAGACCCCTGTTTGTCCAGTGTTGGGATATTCTTAGTGTCCTCTACTGTAAAGACTGATACAAAATATTCATTCAGTGTTTTTGCCATCTCCATATTTCCCACCATTAATTTCCCGGTCCCATCCTCTAAGGGACCAACATTAACTTTAGCCACCCTTTTTCTTTTTATATAACTATAAAAACTCTTACTATCTGTTTTTATATTTTTTGCTAATTTACTTTCATAATCTATCTTCCCTTTCTTAATCAATCTTTTTGTTATTTTTTGCTGTCTTTTAAAGTTTTCCCAATCCTCTATCCTCCCACTAGATTTGGCTACCTTATATGCCCTTGTTTTTAGTCGAATACTATCCTTAATTTCTTTACTTAGCCACGGATGGCTGTCTTTTCTTTTACACCCTTTTCTTCTCAGTGGAATATATATTTTTTGGAAGTTGTAAAATAACTCCTTAAATGTACACCACTGATCATGTATCGTCTTACCCTTTAATCTATTTTCCCAATCCACTCTACTCAATTCCGCTCTCATACCTTCATAGTCTCCTTTATTCAAGCTTAGCATGCTTGTTTGAGATCCAACCTTCTCACCCTCTAATTGAATATGGAATTCAACCATGTTATGGGCACTCATTCCAAGGGGATCCTTTACTCGGAAATTTTTAATTAATCCTGTCTCATTACACAGGACCAGATCTAAGGTTGCTTGCCCCCTGGTCGGTTCACTTACATACTGCTCAAGAAACCCATCCCTAATACACTCAATGAACTCATCCTCAAGGCAGCCCTGCCCAATTTGATTTGTCCAATTAATATGATAGTTAAAATCCCCCATAATTATAGATGTTCCCTTATTACAAGCCTCAACTATTTCCTGATTGATACTCCGTCCAACAGAGTTGCAACTGTTCGGAGGCCTATAGACTACGCCCACTAGTGTTTTTTCCCCCTTATTATTCCTTACCTCCACCCAAACTGTTTCATTATCCTGATCTTTTGACCCAATATCATTTCTCTGTATTACAGTGATTCCTTCCTTTATTAACATAGCCACCCCACCTCCCCTTCCTTCCTGCCTGTCCTTCCTGATCGTTAAATAACCTGGTATGTTTAATTCCCAGGCATTGTCACCCTGCAGCCATGTTTCTGTAATGGCCACAAGATCATACCCATATGTAGTTATTTGTGCCATTAACTCGTCTATTTTGTTACGAATGCTACGTGCATTCAGATAGAGAACTTTCAAATATGTTTTGTGACACTTAGTTCCTGCTTTTGCCCTTTTTATTACTTTACCTTTTACTCCATACCTTCTGCCCCTTCCTGACACGCTCTGGTTTTTAATTTCCCCACTGCTACCTAAGTCTATGACCTTCTCTGTTGTCATTTTTATTATTTGCTCTCTAGGAACCTCCCCCCCACTAGTTAGTTTAAAGCCCTCTCTACAGCCCTAGTTATATGATCCGCCAGGACTCTAGTCCCAGCACTGGCCAAGTGAAGCCCGTCCGAACGGAACAACTCCCTCCTGCCCCAGTACTGGTGCCAGTGTCCCAGGAAGCAAAACCCATTTCTCCCACACCAGTCTTTGAGCCACGCATTTAACTCTCTAATTTTATTTGTCCTAGCCAAATTCGCTCGTGGCTCAGGTAATAATCCAGAGATTATTACCCTTGAGGTTCTGTTTTTTAATTTGACCCCTAGCTGCTCATACTCCTTTAACAGAACTGGCTTCCTAGTCCTATCTACGTTGTTTCTACCAACATGGACCACGACAACTGGATCCACCCCCTCCCACTGCAAGTTTCTTTCCAGCCCAGAGGAGATGTCCTTAACCCTGGCACCGGGTAGGCAACACAGCCTTCAGGACTCTCGCTCTCAGCTGCAGAGAACTCTATCTATCCCCCTAATAATACTATCCCCTACCACTACAACATTTCTATTTACTCCCCCCTCTTGAATGGCCCCCCATTCCACGATGCTGTGGCCAGGTTGCTCGTCCTCCCTGCAGTCCCTGCTCCTGTCCCCACAGGGAGTAAGAACCTCGAACCTGTTGGACAAGAGCAAGGGCTGCGGCTCCTCCAGCTCTACCTCCTGGATCCCCGTACCTGCCTCACTCGTAGTCACACTTTCCTGTCCCTGACCATGGGCTACATCTGAATTAATTAACTTCATAGGTGTGACCACCTCCTGATACACAGAGTCCAGGTACTTCTCCCCCTCCCTGATGTGTTGCAGTGTCTGAAGCTCAGACTCCAGCTCATCAACACGGAGCTGGAGTTCCTGTAGCAGCAGACACTTGTCACAGACGTAATCACCGTGAGCCTCAATGGGGTTCACCGGCTCCCACATCTCGCAACAGTAACACATCACCTGCTCCATTCTATGTAATTAATTAAATGTTTTATTGTTAGTTATGTACCGTACAGCAGCCATCACCGTCAAGGAAGGCATGCTGTTCAGGGGGGAGCAATAGGTAGTGCCGCAGCAGCACCAAAGGGAATTCCTCCAACTGGCATCCCGAGCCTGAGACCACCTGGCAGTGGGTGGAACAGGCAGGATAGTGGCCAGGACTGAGGGACCAGGTCCACGAGTTTTGTGCCGGCTGTCTGGTGGGTTGCCAATAACCCTGACCCCCCAGAAAAGGAAGGTATCTTTGGGACACATCAGAAGGGTAGAGGGACCATGGCAGTCGATCCAGATCGAATACATCGGGCCCCTACCCACCGCCCAGGGAGGCTACAAGTACTGCCTAGTCCTGGTGGATGTGTTTTCAAAGTGGGTGGAAGCTTTTCCCTGCCAAACAGCTACCGCATTGGGTACAGCTAAGATCCTGGTCAGGGAAGTGTTCTCACGATGGGGACTGCCACAGTATGTGGAGTCCGACCAAAGGAGTCACTTTACTGGACAGGTCATGCAAGAGACCCTCATCGATAGGAAATGGCACGTCACCTACAACCCGCAGTCATCGGGTCCTGTGGAGCGTTTAAACCGTACTGTGATGAAATATATGCCTTCATCAGCCCCTGTGTTTTACCTGCATTGTATTGTGTGTATCGCCCCCTTTTTTCCTATTGTGTGTATTGGCTCCGCCCCTGTCTTTTGTCATATAAAGGTCTCAAGAGCTGTATGAGTCATTTCTGCCAGATGAATCCGATGTGGAAAGACATGCAATGTTCTTAGTGATTAAAAGCCTTCAGTTGAATCCTTTAATTCCTTGTCTTTGAGTTATTGATGGCACATCAATTTTAATCACTAAAACACCAAGATGGATCGACTCCTGAAACCAGAGCGCTTGGATCTGGACCCCCATGCCTCAGACGCAGCCACACAGTTCGGACACTGGTTCCAATGCTTTGAATTTTTCATCGAAAGCTCAGCCACCGCCATCGCAGCCGCGACCGCCACCGGAGACGTGAAACTGGGAATCCTGCGAAACTGGGTGAGTCATCGGGTCTCCCCTCTCATCCGAGATGCCACCAGCTACGGGGATGCCTGCACCATTCTGAAGGCCCACTACGTGCGGCCAATAAACGAGGTGTACGCCAGGCATCTTCTGACTACCCGCACGCAGCGGCATGGTGAGTCACTAGAGGACTTCACGCTATGCCTAAAAGTACTGGGCAGAGACTGTAACTGTAAGGCCGTGTCTGCCATCGTGTACATGGAGGAGCTGATCCGAGACTCCTTTATTGCGGGCCTCAGTTCAAATTACATTCGGCAGAAGCTGTTTGAAAAGGAGGGACTGGACTTAAAACAGACTATGGGCATAGCGCGATCGCTGGATATGGCCCAGAGGAACTCTGAATCCTGTTCCTCAGGCCACGCGGCCCACTCCGCCTCGTGCGCGCCGTGGGGGCCGCCATCTTGGAAGCCAGCTTCACCTCCCAGGTCTCAGGCCAGTCCAGCACCATCGGAGCCCCACTACTGCCGCGATGCATCGGGGCCCGAAATGCTACTTCTGCGGCCAGGACAAACACTCCAGGCATCTGTGCCCAGCGAAGGGCACCACCTGTTTTAAATGCGGGAAGAAAGGACATTTCAGCAAAGTCTGCAGAGGGAACCCAGCCTCCAACTCCGCCACCGCCGCGTGCGCGCCGTGGGGGTGGCCATCTTGGACGCCATCTTGTCCACCCTCATGGAGTCCACCATCTTGTCCCGACTACACGGACCTCCAGGACCCACTGGTGGCCTCGATCACGGTGGATCAATCCAGGCCGCATCCGTTGTCTAGATCGATGATGGACATAGAGGTAAACGGGAACAAGGTTAAATGCTTGATTGACTGCGGGAGCACCGAAAGCTTTATTCATCCTAGCCTGGTAAAACGACTTTCACTAACGATAGTCCCTACACAGGGCAAAATCGCCATGGCTGATAAGACCCATACCTCAAAAATTACAGGTTTCTGCGCGGTTATGTTGTCGGTAAAAGGCACTGATTACAGAGATTTTAAACTATTGATAATGCCAGATCTCTGTGTGAGCGTGATCTTGGGTCTGGACTTCCAGTGCCACCACCAAAGTATCACGCTCACCTACGGTGGGTCCCAGCCGTCCCTCACAGTGTGCGGTCTGGCTACCCTGAAGGTCAAGCCGCCCTCTCTGTTCGCCAACCTCGCACCCAACTGTCGACCCATAGCGACCAAGAGTAGGCAGTACAGCTGGGAGGACAGACGGTTCATTGCGTCGGAAGTAGAAAGACTCAAGCGGGAGGGTATCATTGAATGCAGTACCAGCCCGTGGCGCGCCCAGGTAGTAGTAGTTAAGGGTAGCGAAAAGAAGCGGATAGTGATAGATTATAGCCAGACGGTTAATCTATACACCCAGCTAGACGCCTACCCTCTGCCCCGCATAGCGGATATGGTTAACCAAATCACGCAATACCAGGTGTTTTCCACCATCGACCTAAAATCGGCATACCACCAGCTCCCCATTAGGCCAGAGGACCGTCCATACACCGCCTTTGAGGCGAACGGACGCCTCTACCACTTCCTCAGAGTCCCCTTTGGGGTAACGAATGGGGTCTCGGTCTTCCAGCGGGAGATGGACCGCATGGTCGATGAGAACCAGTTAACAGCCACCTATCCATACCTAGACAACGTCACCATCTGCGGCCACGACCAGCAAGACCACGACTCGAACCTCGCGAGATTTCTGAAAACCGCCCTCAGACTCAATCTCACCTACAACGAGGATAAGTGTGTCTTTAGCACCACGCGCCTCTGTATCCTGGGCTGCGTGGTGGAAAACGGGGAAATCGGTCCGGACCCCGACCGATTGCACCCCCTACGGGAGCTACCCCTACCAAACACTCCCAAGGCCCTGAAAAGGCGCCTGGGGTTTTTTTCCTATTACGTCCAATGGGTCCCCAATTATTCCGACAAGGCCTGTCCCCTCCTGAAATCAACGTCCTTCCCGCTCACGGCCGAGGCCCACGCCGCCTTCAACAGCATTAAACACGACATTGAGAAGGCCGCACTGCAGGCAGTGGACGAAAACATCCCTTTCCAGGTCGAAAGCGATGCGTCCGACTTTGCTTTAGCAGCCACCCTCAACCAGGATGGGCGACCCGTAGCCTTTTTCTCAAGAACCCTCCAAGGGCCCGAGATCAGGCACTCCTCGGTAGAGAAGGAGGCCCAGGCCATAGTGGAGGCAGTGCGGCACTGGAGGCACTACCTAGCCGGCAAACGCTTCACCCTGCTTACCGACCAGCGGTCGGTAGCCTTCATGTTTAACAACAAACAGAGGGGGAAGATCAAGAACGACAAAATTCTCAGGTGGCGGATCGAACTCTCCACGTTTGAGTACGACATAATATATAGGCCGGGGGCCCTCAACGAATCCCCCGATGCCCTATCACAAGGGATGTGTGCCAGCATCCAGGGGGACAAGCTACAGGGCCTCCACAATGGCCTCTGCCACCCGGGGGTCACCCGGCTATTCCACTTTATAAAATCCCGTAACCTGCCCTATTCCATCGAGGAGGTCCGGTCTATGACCAGGGACTGCCGCACCTGTGCGGAATGCAAGCCCCGTTTTATCAGGCCCGACCGAGCCCACCTGATCAAAGCTACATGGCCATTCGAGCGCCTGAGCTTAGATTTCAAGGGACCACTCCCCTCCACCGACCGCAATGTGTACTTTCTCAACATTGTGGACGAGTACTCCCGCTTCCCATTCGCCTACCCCTGCCCAGACATGACCAGTGCCACGGTCATCAGGTGCGGCGGCGGCCTGTTTTACACGTTCGGCATGCCTAACTACATCCACACTGACAGGGGGGCGTCGTTCATGAGTGACGAACTGCGCCAATACCTGCTGTCGAAGGGGATAGCCACGAGTCGGACCACCAGTTATAACCCCCGGGGTAATGGGCAAGTGGAGAGGGAGAACGCGACGGTGTGGAAGGTGGTAAGCACTAAGGTCTAAAGGCCTCCCTACCTCCCGCTGGCAAGAGGTCCTCCCAGACGTACTCCACTCGATAAGCTCGCTACTGTGTACTGCTACTAACGCCACTCCTCACGAGAAGATGTTTGTTTTTCCCCGCAAATCAACCTCAGGAGTGTCCCTACCTTTGTGGCTCTCCACCCCAGGGACAGTCCTATTACGAAAGCATGTGAGGGGCCACAAGACGGATCCCCTCGTGGAGGCAGTACACCTACTCCACGCAAACCCACAGTACGCGTACGTCAAGCACGCCGACGGGCGTGAGGACACCGTGTCCATAAAGGACCTCGCCTCGGCAGGAAGCGATGACGACCCATCCTCACCACCCCCAGAAGAACCTCCACCATCCCCAGAGGTATCCTCACCACCCCCAGAAGTACCTGCAACACCCCCAGCACAGGGGTATGCCCAGGAGGGCACCACGGACTCCCCGTCGGAACCCAAGGTACTGTTGCGGCGTTCAGGAAGGACTATCACACCCCCGGACAGACTAAATCTGTAGAAGGGGTGAATGTGATGAAATATATGCCTTCATCAGCCCCTGTGTTTTACCTGCATTGTATTGTGTGTACCACCCCCTTTTTTCCTATTGTGTGTATTGGCTCCGCCCCTGTCTTTTGTCATATAAAGGTCTCAAGAGCTGTATGAGTCATTTCTGCCAGACGAATCCGATGTGGAAAGACATGCAATGTTCTTAGTGATTAAAAGCCTTCAGTTGAATCCTTTAATTCCTTGTCTTTGAGTTATTGATGGCACATCACGTACCATCAAAGAAAGGCTGCGCAAGGAGACGGGAGACTCACCCAAGAAGTGGGTAGAAGTCTTACCGTTGGTCCTAATGGGGATCCGAGCCAGCCAGTCAAAAAGCACGGGGTACTCCCCACACGAGTTCATGACTGGTAGGGTTATGCGGACCCCCACCCATGTGCTAGCCCCGGTGCTCACAGAAGGTCAGTTCAGGGAGGTGAACTGGGACAGCTTCGTCAGGAATCTGTTTGAACACCTTAAACAGGTTCACTGGCAGGCTGCTAGTAACATGGGAAAACAGTACCTGAGTAACCGATTGCTGCTAGAAGCCAACAGGCACCACGAGTGGGAGATAGGGGATCAGGTCATGGTGAGGAACTTCACCCGGTTAGGGAGTTTTGAACCATTGTACATGGGGCCGTACAGCATTGTGGACAAGGCAAGCCCCATGGTCTATGCCATAAAGATGCCCCGCTGCACAAAGTGGTTCCACATTAATCAATGTAAATTGTTTAAACCCAAGAAAGGGGAACGGCCAGAAAGGGTGAACCATTTTAAAGATAGAGACCATCAGCCTGCAGCTGTGGCAGACTCACAGACCGCACCGGAGGGGGCAGTAGCTTGTGTTATTGGAGGGGCTATCCCACCGATTATTTGGGACACGCCCCCCAGTAACCGGAGCCCTAAGGAGGTCTCCTCGCATACCACAGCCTAAACTACTGTGGTCACCTGTGTATCAGTTCAAAAGATCCAGCCCCGGGAGGGCCACAACCCAAAAGGGAATGCCCAAGGTAAGGGATCAGCCTAAAAATAGGGATCCCCAGCCTGCCGCCTCCAACGGTGAGGGACTCACAGGAGAGGTAGCGTTGGGCAGAGAGAGAGAGAAGGGTCCCCAGCCTGTGGCATCAGGCTGCACGGAACCCACAGGACAGGACAGGGAGACAGCAGCCACACTGAAGGGGGTAGTGTACTGCAGCACAGGAGGGCACACTCCCCCGATCAACTGGGATTCAGGGAAACTCCCAGGTCCTTTAAGAAGGACTCTCCGAGTCCGGTGGCACAGGTCACCTTACGCCCAGGCATACAAGCTGCCCAGAGGCCACAGAAGACAGAGGCTAAACAGGAATTAGCCTGGCCGTCCGGAGACGGGCGGCGGATATACATAGCTTTCTGGTAAATTTTTAAGTGATTTACAGTTGGTAGTTTTAGGATTTTTTATTGTTTAATTTCAGTTTATGAAAGGTTTAAGTTTTCGAGACTCAATAACTGTGTCAAGCCAGAGAACCTTCTCGGGACATGGCTATTTGTTTTATGTGTCCCTACAGAAAGGAAATCGGCATGGGAAAGTTTCTGCTCCTGCTTGCCCTGGTAGGGGTGAGCATCGCTGACCGAGGAGACGTGGAGGACTCCCACATCTATGGGTGCTCGGGAGAGAGAGCACCGATCGTTACTGCTGGGGGAGGTGAACCGGGTGTGGAGGAGCTCGCTATTTATTTCCATGAGGGAAGGTGGCCAGGGTGGCTGGGGTCTAACTCGACTCAATACTCCAGCCAGACCGGGTTCACATACGGGGAGGCCTCCATCCAGTGCCCCAGAGTACAGGTCGTTGCTACAAGGATCAGTGTCACTGAAGGGAAACGTGTGTGTTTGACATGCAAGGGACAGATTCCCCTGGATAGGTGGTGGTGGCTCAAAAAGCTATGGTGTGGAGATGCCAGTGTTGGACTGGGGTGGACAAATGTAAGAAATCACACAACACCAGGTTATGGTCCAACAGCTTTATTTGAAATCACAAGCTTTCGGAGCGCTGCTTGTGATTTCAAATAAAGCTGTTGGACTATAACCTGGTGTTGTGTGATTTCTTACATTTGCTCAAAAAGCTGAGCAGGGACATAGGGGACTGGACAGTCAACTGGGAACGATTGGGGAATGACACCCACCGTATGATCATAGGGACCCGAGGGGGAGTGAGTGTGTGTTGGGATAAGTGGTGGAAGTCGGAACAGGGAGTTTACATTTGTATGTGGGGGTCAGAGAAAGTCTGCCCCACAGGCGTATCCATCATCTTCCACAGACAATGGCAAGATGCCGGGGAGGGGATGGGGTAGAATTCTAGCCTGCATGCGTGCGGGGTCCCACACTCCCCGATCCCAGTCAATGCCACCGAACTCATAGCACGCCCCCGAAAGCCCCTGCTCACGACCACGACATCACGGACTATAGTACAGAGGTGTCCTACCACCACCAAGGGACCAGGGAATGGGTTAGTATTAGTGCCAACCGACAAGTTGCTGTACCAGGGGATACACTATGCAGTGGCCTCAGTGATCCTGAACCTGACCGAGGTACACTTACCTGAATGGTGCCCTAAGGAGACAGAACAGCTATACCAGGCCCTGCTGAAAGGAATATTTAGAAAATTTTATAAACCCTCCCTATCTCTGTAACCTCCTCCAGCCCCTACAACCCTCCCTATCTCTCTAACCTCCAGCCCTACAACCCTCTGAGATGTCTGTGGTCCTCCAATCCTGGCCTCTTGCGCATCCCTGATTTCAATCGTTCTACCATTGGAGGCTGTGCCTTCAGCTGCCTAGGTCCTAAGCTCTGGAATTCCCTCCCTAAACCTCTCTATCCTCTTAAGATGCTCCTTAAAAACCTATCTCTGACCAAGCTTTTGGTCACCTGTCCCTAATATCTCCTGGGACTCTGTCAAATTCTGCCTGATAACGCTCTCGTGAAGCGCTTTTTGGAGGTTTGCTACGTTAAAGGTGCTATATAAATAAAAGTTGTGGTGTGTGTCCACTCCCATCCCAGCTCAGGAACCCTGACTCTGTTCATCACTTCTGTTTAGGGCAATGGCAGTGAAGCTGGCCGACTGCCGAGGAGAGAGTGCTATCCTGCAGGAAATGTTGCAGGTGCGTGCAACTGAAACAAAACATTTAACTGATGACATTGAAGAAATGAAGACCAGCAATCTGACTCTCTCGCAGGAGCACAAGAGTGGGACATATCGGGGGGATGTAAAGTAGAGTCTCTGGGAGTGGTCAGAGGCGAATCGGTGTACTGGGTGGGTACCCACAGATATATAGCACCTGGCAAGAATTATGATTTGATATATTAACCCCTTGGGCTCTAAGCAGAGCCACAATGGATTCTCTTCTTTCTATTATTATATGAAAGTTATCTTGTAAACTAATTGCAGCACTTCTGTCTCTAATGTTAAAACAGTGTGTAAGCTACCTAGCCTGAGAATCACTTGTTTCTGAAATTGGAAGATAAATTGATAGAACTGAAATTGAACATTGACAAAACCTGTCAGTTCAACTGTACTGTTGTTTGGATTTTGGGGATAATTTTGTAATAACAAAATGGACTCAGGCACTATATATTGGGTTACTTTTGGGAAAATAAAAGATCCTCTAAAATAATGATAAATAAAAAGTGTTAATAACTTGGACCAAGTGAGAATGTTTGATATGTTTTCAATCTTAAATATTGTACTGGACAGTAAAGTTCCTCCAGGGCTCATGAATGAGATATGAATAGTAATTAATAGGATGTGTAAAATGGAGAAAGTGATTGCGGGTGTGAGATAGAAACAGGAGAATTACAACACCAACTGAGAATTTTCCAAACTTTCTAGTGAAAGTCAGGAAAGTGTAGTTAAGAATAGTAAATTGATAGCTTTCTCTTGGAGACATTTGTGTCCCTGCCAACAATGAACTTTTAAAGAAAACTTTGATAGTCCGGCCACTACCCAATACATCAGAACCATGCGGTGGAAGATGAACAAAGACCTACAGACAATCTTTTGATAAGATCACCTGAAAGCTCGAGAATGGCTTGTATCGAATGGCATGTGTGCCATAATATGGAGATACCGATGAGTGTGCAAATGTGATTCGGTACATATGAAGCAATTACCATCTGCAAATGTATGTTGAATTTGCACTGAAGAACGGGTCTCAGACATGCTCAGTTACTTGACAACAGCAAGACATGTGGCTCAGGAGAGCGAGACAACCTTTAAAGCATTGACACATACTCCATCGAGAAACTATCTAATTGATGAGACAATCAGAATAGAGTTAGAGTTAAACACACTGGTACCTGTTAGAGGGATTGAAATTGAAGTTGAAGTGGAGAGTTACATGAAATTTGGATTGGGACAATTGAGGGCCAAGGAGAAATC
This sequence comes from Somniosus microcephalus, assembly GCF_052327205.1. Taxonomy (NCBI): domain Eukaryota; kingdom Metazoa; phylum Chordata; class Chondrichthyes; order Squaliformes; family Somniosidae; genus Somniosus; species Somniosus microcephalus. Next base: position 347,718,769 of record NC_140988.1, read on the forward strand.
ATGTTTAGTAAGAATTATCCACAAGATGGATACGAGTAAAAGAGAGCTGGAGAATCTTTTAAGTCCATGATTTGTTGATTAGATGTTAAACTGTAATGTTGCTTGAAATGATTGTAAGATTGAATCTAACTGTGACTGTAATAATTATGTTTTGTAGGTAACATCGGAAAAACCAGTACGAATCTAGTATGAGGTGATTTGTGGTGCCTCCTACTACCTCAACTACCATGCTTTACGGGTATAACAGGACCTGTCCCATCAACCAACACATTTTTAAGTATGAGCTGCACAATTATGTGGCACAATTCGGATACGACATTCCCCTGTTGTCTGAGGGCTTCAGTGAGCTTGTGATGTGACTGAACTCCTCCCTAAAGCATTTTTATGTTTTGGAGCAAGACAACTCGAGAATAGATATTGAAATTGACAGCATAGGGGACAACTCACACTGGTGGGATATTGGGCTTAATACATCAGCACACCCTTACATTCGTATTTTTTCCACACGCTCTGGTGGTTATCCAACTTGTAATGATAGTGTATTTGATATATGTAATGTGTGGAGTAAGACTTTGATACATAAGCCAATTGTGTACTCATGCCCATGACTAAACAACACTAACAAATTAATTGAGCACACCGAAAGAGAAGATCCGAAGCAATGTAGAGGAGACCCCAGGCGGGGTAACATCAGGAAAGATAGAAGAAACAGAGGATATCCCAGGCGGGGCAGAATTGGAACACCGGAACAGTGAATTGAATTTAAGTAAGGGGTCAGATCAGGGCCGTTACTGCCAGATTGTATGATGCAGCAATAGGAGCAACAGGCGGAGGAGAAAGGATAGACTGGGACGCACTAGAAGGCAAGACATATCAGCACGGCCGACATGATGGTTGGGGAGACCCCGGGGTGTCCTCCATCCATGAGGATAGGCAGTTGTCGGCCCCTGTGAGTGTCATAGTTAGCACCCAGGCCTATAATGAAAAGGGGGATAAAACCTCATTTCAGAAGCACACCGTTCCCCTCAATTAGAGGAGTCCGATTTGCAGCTACACTAATCAGAGAATAGATTGAAGTAGACGAGGAATCAATGTTTAAAACATTTCATCCTCGAGGTGGGGACTTGTACGAAAGGCTGATATTTAGTAGACGAGAATCATATATGTATAACTTCAAGTGTAGCCACTGACCAAATAATATTACCCATAATTACTCCTGGGTAACTAGAAAACTTGTTCACAATGTAGCTGCACAGTCAGAAGCAGTTTTGACTTAAGTTTTGATAACAAACAGCCACAGACTGCGAGTGAAGGTTAAATCATTAAATAACATATTATGATGCTGTATAGAACTTAGAATTCGCTTAACAAAACTATAAACAAGATAACACTGAACATGGCAAAGTTGGTGGAAAAATACTGGAAAGGCAGGATGCTACCATAGTCTGAGTGACAATGGTATTTCGGCCATTAGAACCAATTAAAAAAGGTGATTTTGTTAAAAACCATATATGGACACTGGCCAAACCAACTTTTGATAAGAAAAGGGTTAAAACCTCGATACCCAAAGAACAACTTCACACAGACGTACTGCGTGGACAAAGGAACAGACTTAAGACGACATCATCTGTGTCCGAGAGGTTCCAGAGACTTAGGGCTGCGAGCTACTCGTTAAAATTATCGCCTAATATTAAGTATATTACGCTGTATGCTTAATAAATCTTCATCTACTGCTCAAACATACTGGCTGCTGCCTATTGGTGTCTTGTCCAAGAACTCAGAGATCTATAAGATCTTACAAGGGATTTAGGTATGTCCTACTTAATATAATAAATCAAATACTTAACTAATGTAATGGAAGAAATGAAGACCAGCAATTGGACTCTCTCCACTGTGGTTCTGGAAACAAAGGTACAATGTTCCATCTAATTTTTTTCCCCCGTGCGTGGTCCCATTAAGTGGTTGCGCGTCCCGTTCAAATTTTCACGTGGTTTCTCCCACTTAAGCCGGTAAACAGCCTGCGTGGGACCTCCAGACTGCCGTGCAACTTGGCGGTAGCATCACATTTCTGGATGTTTTGATTGCCACCCCCCTCCCCACAAAGGCTTTAAAGCATGCCTTAACTTAAAGGGGTTAGATTCACAGGCCCACAGGTGTATATCAGGCTAAAGAGATAAATCAAGCAGCGGGTCAGTGATCCAAACTAGTTCCAGCTCAGCTGTGATGGTCCACTGTTTCACTATCACAGCCTCCCACTTGGGCACTGGTCATCTGTGAAAGGTACCAGGGAGGCACTGCACTGCCACACCTGAAAACTGCCCCAAAAGGACTTGCCTTTTCATATGAGGGTACCTGGAGACGATAATGTAGCATTGGAGGGAGACCATAAGATCAAGTGTCCAGTGGTACAATGTGTTAGAAACTAGGGGTGCCTAAAAATGTATATGGTTTTTAAATGATAAGTTTCATTTTCCTGGGAAGCTTGCATTAGAATTTGAGACAGTCTTTTTAATCAGTTAGATTAGGTGAAATGGAAGATAAATTGATAGAAATGAAATTGAACATTGACAAAACCTGTCAGTTCAACTGTACTGCTGTTTGGATTTTGGGGATAACCCCACCTCATTGTTCTTTGATGTAATGTTTTCCTGACTGACCTGTTTGGACACCATTTACACCTTTGATTGCTGTGATTATCTCTCTGCCGAGGTGTGATAAATGGCAGTTAGAAAGATTACCTGTAAACATCTGACATTATTCTCTGACTATATAAGCTGTGTTTTTATGCATCTCTCCACTTCACCTGACGAAGGAGCAGTGCTCCGAAAGCTTGTGATTTCAAATAAAGCTGTTGGACTATAACCTGGTGTTGTGTGATTTCTTACATTTAATTTGGCCAGTGAAGGCCCAGCCTATGTTTCTTCCATTATTGCTAATAACCATATTATAATCTCCACAGATTTGTTAAATGAAGGTGAGATAGCCCAAGCAGCTGCAAGTTGCTATGTATTTTTGAAAGGGAAAAAAAAGTATAAAGCAACAGCTATTGAACAGTGAAAGCAGCGCGAAACCATAATTCATGGGAATGTAAAAGTTCTGAGAGAAAAGTTCACAGCAGAAAGAGGGAGTAAATCATAGACCTTACTTGTGGAGGTCAGAATGGTGAGATAGCGACTGGTTAATGTGTGATAGATCTGACTGGGGCCTTGTACTTGCTGGGAAAAAAGGGGAAGAGAGTAAAAAGAGATAAGATTGATTCCAATGGAGGAACCTTCAATTTGTAAAAACAAGGATGTGTAGGAATTAACGAATTCCAACGAATAACGGAGACTGACACAAGAGAACAATCAAACAGGTCTTTACTCAACGGAGATGCCACGAGGACTGCCTGGGCAGCCCCGTGGTTTGCGACGTGACGTCATTGCATTTGCCCACGTTTTCCCGCGCTCTTAAAGGGGCCACGACCCGTACATGCAAACTCTATATACAAAACACAGTAATGCCTAACACAATGGTACAGGTTTAGGCTGGTCTTAGAACATCGTTAAAGAGAATTATATACAGTTAACCAGAGTCATTCAGTGGTTCTGCCACATGCGCCCCCACAGAATTCGCTTTAACGGACAAAGTCAAACGGTGAGGGGGTCTGACGAGCCTGTCAGAAAGACTCCTGTACTCTCGAGGCGGAGGCTGCTGGGCGGCTGGCGGTCCGGCGGGCGGTCGCACTTGGCCTGCCGTAACGACGATGGGTGGCCAACCCCGTCTCGGCGGTTGTGCTGTCTCGACAGGGCGGTCGAGGTCTAAATATGCTGGCTTTAAGCGGTCGACCGAAATGTGGTCCGGTTTACCACTGACATCTACCGTGAAGGTTTTGTCCCCTGCTTCCAACACGCGGAAGGGACCGGTATATGGGGCCTTGAGCGGATCCCTATGTGCGTCATGGCGAATAAAAACGTATTCAGCCTTGTGAAGCTCCATGGGAACGTGTGACCTCTGCAGCCCGTGGTGCGAAGTGGGCACCGGTGCGAAACATCTGGCCGCCTCTTGGTGACTAGCAAGCTGGGCAGACGCGGACCATGGCTCCGCCGATGTTGGTAGGAAGTCCCCTGGGACTCGCAGCGGCTGACCATACACAAGCTCCGCTGATGAAGAGTGAAGGTCTTCTTTGGGGGCCGTGCGAAGGCCCAATAGGACCCACGGTAGCTTGTCTGCCCATCCAGCGTCCTGGAGACCGGCCCTCAGGGCGGCTTTCATTGACCGGTGGAAGCGTTCGCAGAGGCCATTCACCTGTGGGTCGTAGGCTGTGGTGCGGTGTAATTTGACACCGAGTCCTTGGGCCACCGCATTCCAGAGTTCGGAGGAAAACTGCGGTCCCGTCTGACGAAATATCTGTGGGCACTCCAAAACGGGCGATCCAGGAGGAAATGAACGCCCTGGCCACGTCCGCGGAAGTAGTGGACGACAGGGGGACCGCCTCCGGCCATCTGGTGGTGCGGTCAACCATGGTCAGGATGTGTGAAAAACCATGCGAGGGTGGGAGTGGCCCTACCAGGTCCATGTTGACATGATCAAAACGTCGCTCTGGAACTGTGAAGGTGGCCAATGGAGCTTTGATGTGGCGCTGTACCTTGGCCTTTTGGCAGACCACGCAGGTGTTGGCCCAGTCGCGGACATCTTTATGCATGCCATGCCATACAAATTTAGCTGACATCAGTTTCTGAGAGGCCTTCATTCCTGGGTGTGACAACCCATGTATGGCGTTGAACACTTTGCGGCACCAGAGGACCGGCACGACAGGGCGAGGATCCTGTACGGAGATGTCACACAACAGCGTGGTACCTGCCGGATGGAACTTGACGTCGGCCAACTGGAGGCCAGTGATGGCCGTTCTGTAAGCTTGGACTTCCGGGCCTGAGGTTTGGTCCGCTGCCATGAGGGCGTAGTCGATGCCCAAATGAACCGTATTGACGATCGCGCAGGAGAGGCAGTCTGCCAGCAGGTTGTCCTTATTGGCCACGTGCCGTATATGTGTGGTGAATTCGGATATGTAGGTCAGTTGACGCTGCTGTCGGGCTGACCACAGTTCGGCGGTCTTGGCCATTGTAAAGGTTAGCGGCTTATGGTCCACAAAAGCGGTGAAAGGACGTCCTTCCAATAGGAACCGAAAATGGCGGATGGCCAGAAAAAGGGCGAGCAACTCCCGGTCGAACGTGCTGTATGCTCTCTCGTTCTGCCATAGTTGACGGCTGAAGAATGCCAACGGCTGCCACGTCCCGTTCACCCACTGCTGTTGCACGGCACCGACTGCGTAGTCCGACGCGTCGGTGGTGAGCGCGATGGTGGCTCCTAGCAGCGGGTGCGCCAGCATAGTCGCATTGGCCAAGGCGCTTTTGGTGTCGGCGAATGCTCGGGCCATGTCATCCGTCCAGACTACCGGGTTCTTGCCAGTCTTGCCCTTGAGGGCCTCATACAGGGGCTGCATGAGTAGTGCCGCCTTAGGCATGAAACGGTGGTAAAAGTTTACCATGCCTAGGAATTCCTGCAGGGCCTTTATGTTCTGCGGGCATGAAAAGGATGTCACCGCCTCTACTTTCGAAGGTAAAGGAACCGCTCCCTCTGAGGTGATGCGATGCCCCAGGAAGTCAATTTGGTGCAGGCCAAACTGACACTTGGCCGGGTTGATAATCAGGCCGTGCGGGCGGAGGTGTCGAAAAAGGGTGCGTAGGTGACGGGTATGTTCTTCCTTAGTAGGACTGGCAATTAGAATATCATCTAGGTAGACGAAGAGGAACTTGAGGTCCCGCAGCACGGAGTCCATCAGGCGTTGGAAAGCCTGGGCGGCGTTCTTTAACCCAAACTGCATTCATAAAAACTCGAAGAGGCCGAATGGGGTGATGACTGCGGTCTTCTGGACGTCCTGTGGATGAACTAGGACCTGGTGGTAGCCCCGGACGAGGTCGACTTTTGAGAACACGGTGTTCCCTACCAAATGGGCAGAGAAATCCTGTATGTGGGGGATCGGGTACCGATCAGGAGTGGTGGAGTCGTTAAGGCGTCGATAGTCGCCGCATGGCCGCCATTCGCCGCCAGGCTTCGGGACGATATGGAGGGGTGAGGACCAGGGACTATTCGACTGGCGAATAATCCCTAACCGTTCCATGGTTGCGAACTCCGCCTTTGCGACCGCCAGCTTGCCAGGTTCCAGGCCCGCGCGTAGACCGGGAGGCCGTTGGTGGTGATGTGGTGTTCCACACCATGTTTCGTGGCTGTGGAGGAGACCGTGGGTCTTGTCAGGTCGGGAATTCGCCGAGCAGGCGAGCGAACTCATCAGGAGTCGGGAACGCACAGGAGACGGTGCGTGATGTAGTGTTACTGCGGTAACACGGAAGAGAATTAAAAGTTGCTGTGTTGATCAGCCGCCGGTTCCTAACGTCGACCAGGAGGCTGTTGGCGCACAGGAAATCCGCGCCGAGGAGGGGCTGGGAAACTTTGGTCGTAACAAACTCCCAGTGAAAACGTTGCCCCCCGAGGCACACCTCCACTCGCCGTCTGCCGAAGGTCCGAATTGCTCCACCACTGGCCGCTTCAAGGGTGGGGCCGTGATTCCCCGTCTGCACATCGAGGGCGGACGCGGGTAAAATGCTGCGTGGCGCACAGAAACCAATGACCGGAGAGAGTATCAGTGATGAACAGCAATTTTCCCGCGTTGCCGATCGCCATCACGGCCACGGGGTGCCCGTTAGACCCGTTCCTCGGTGGTCGCAGTGTCAGTTGTTGTTTTCTTGGGGAAAACTGCAGGGAGGGCAGCAACGCTTCGCCTTCGCGCCAAACTGCGCGTGGTAGAAACACAGCCCAGCAGGCTGATGAGCTGGGGCGGCATCTGCGGGGGATGGGTGCCTCGTGGTGGCGCAGTACTGCCGAGTTACAGCGAAAATTGTCAGCCTCCGCAGCGAGTGTTGCTCAGTCTTCAATTTCAGATCTGGCCAGGGCAGCTTGTACCTGTTCAGGCAGTTGGCTGAGGAAAATCTCGCGGAATAGGAAACATTCCCGTTCAGAGCCCAGGAGTGTGAGCATTTGGCTCATCAACTCTGAAGGCTTGGAGTCCCCGAGCCCGGGCATAGCGAGTAATCGACGGGCGTGCTCCGATTTTGTGGGCCCGAAAACCTGCAGTAACCGCGCTTTGAGGGTTTCATACTTGCGCTCCATTGGGGGGTTTTCGAGGAGGCTGACGATCCGAGAGGCGGTAGAGCTGTCGAATGTGGAGACCACATAAAAGGTATTTGGTCTGATCCGCATCGATGTTCTTCAGGGCGAGCTGGGCCTCGACCTGAATAAACCACGAGGGCGCTTGCTGCTCCCAGAACTGCGGTAGCTTTAGCGAAATGGCATTTGCTTCCATGCTGTGCTCTTCTTTTGTGAAAACGTTCACAAAAACGGGGTCACCAATGTAGGAATTAACAAATTCCTACGAATAACAGAGATTGACACAAGAGAACAATCAAACAGGAGGGGGGGGCGAGGAGGGGGGCGAGGAGGGGGGGGGCGAGGAGGGGGGGGGCGAGGGGGGGGGCGAGGAGGGGGGGCGAGGAGGGGGGGTTACAACCTCAAAAAAAACGAAGATTCGTCAAACACTCTTTCCCTTTCATAAATCCGTGTTGACTCTGCCCAATCCTATTATTTTCCAAGTATCCTGTTGCCACATTCTTAATAATAGATTCTAGCATTTTCCCTACTGCTGATGTCAGGCTAACTGGTGTAGTTGTCCATTTTCTCTCTCCCTCCTTTCTTCGTGAGGTTACATTTGCTACCTGCCAATCTGCAGAAACCATTCTAGAATCTATGGAATTTTGGAAAATGACAACCAATGCATCCGCTATCTTTATAGTCACCTCTTTCAAAACCCTACGATGTAAGCCATCAGGTCCAGGGGATTTATCGCCTTTCAGTCCCATTTATTTCTCCAGTACTTTTTTTTACTAATACTAATTTCTTTTAGTTCCTCAGTCTCGCTAGTTCCTTGGTTCTCCACTATTTCCAGGAAGCTTTTTGCGCCTGGAATATTTAGTTCCCAACCATGGCCACATTGCAATCAAGTATCTTTGTTTCTATGGGAATGCCTTCTGGAATTGCAGTCAGACGTTTCCTGTGGCAGACCACTGATTTAATTTGGGCAGCTCGCGAAATTAACTAGACATTGAGGCGGCGCTAAACACCAGCACCACGATCTCCTGCGCCGGCAGATTGTGACGTCAGTCGAGTGCGCAACGCCCCGTTCTGGATATTGAGTGGCGCCCCCTGCCTTACCGCCTGCCACTAGCAACGGCAGGTTGAGGGGAGCGTTTTGCTGTCAGAAAGGGTCTGGGGGAGCGCTGATATACCTATCAATTCATCCAATGAAAAGCAACGAGTTAAGAAAGTAACTATAGGTTTTTATTGGCTAAATAACAGAGCCCACCCTCGTGGGTGATCGGATCCAACAAGGAGGAATACCAGCCAGTCGACCACCTTTATACCTGGGCAGGTAGGTGGAGCCATAGGCGGAGTCAGCAGTGGTCAGCCCAGGTATAACAGCGTGACAGGAGGCGACCTCGTGTAGTGATACAACAGTGTAAACAGTGATAACCATAGTGTAACGATATAACAGTGATAGCCATAGTGTAACGATAGTGAACGATAAAAGTGGTTTACCACATTCACCCCTTGTTTAGATTTGAGTCCGGCGGGGTGAAGTGTACTACCAGTTCGGGTATGTCAGTCTGTCCGGAGGCCTCGTAAGTCTTTCTGATCGGCGCAGCAGCGGCGGCGGTGTTGCAGTATCCGGTGTTAATGCTGGTGTCTGCGTGGTCGACGAAGGCTCGTGGGGTTCCGGCATGCCGTCTACCTGGGCTGGATTTGGGGGGGTGGTGGGGGGTAACGGTGGTGTCTCAGGGGTGCCCGAGGGTGCAAGGTCTCGTAAGGAGACTGTGTCCTCCCGCCCGTCTGGGTATGCCACATAGGCGTACTGGGGGTTGGCGTGCAGGAGGTCCACCCTCTCGACCAGGGGGTCCGTTTTATGGGCCCTCACATGCTTTCGCAGCAAGACGGGCCCCGGAGAAGTCAGCCAAGTTGGCAGCGTGGTTCCCGTAGTCGACTTCCTGGGGAAAACAAACATTCGTTCATGGGGGGTGGCGTTAATGGCAGTGCAAAGCAGTGACCGGATGGAATGCAGCGCTGCCGGGAGGACTTCCTGCCAGCGAGAGGTTGGGAGGCCCTTAGACTTTAAGGCTAAGAGAATGGCCTTCCAGACAGTCGCGTTTTCTCTTTCCACCTGGCCGTTCCCTCGGGGGTTGTAGCTGGTGGTCCTGCTTGCAGCGATACCTCTCGCTAATAGGAACTGGTGAAGTTCCTCGCTCATGAAGGAGGAGCCCCGGTCACTATGTATATAGTTCGGGAACCCGAACAAGGCGAAGAGGTCGTTCAGGCATTTGATGACCGTGGTGCTGGTTATGTCTGGGCAGGGGAAGGCAAAGGGGAAACGGGAGTACTCATCAATAATGTTGAGGAAGTACACATTGCGGTCAGAGGACGGGAGGGGCCCCTTAAAATCGATGCTCAAGCGCTCGAAGGGGCGGGTGGCCTTGATCAGGCTTGCTCTGTCTGGCCTAAAGAAATGCGGTTTGCATTCGGCACAGGTTTGGCAGTTCCTGATCATGGTCCTGACCTCCTCGATGGAGTAGGGCAGGTTGCGGGCCTTAATGAAGTGGTAAAGTCTGGTGACCCCGGGGTGGCAGAGGTCGTTGTGGAGGGTCTGCAGTCTATCAGTTTGCACGTTGGCGCGTGTACTTCGTGATAGAGCGTCTGGGGGTTCGTTCAGTTTACCAGGCCGGTACAAGATATCATAATCATAGGTGGAGAGTTCGATTCTCCACCTCAAGATCTTGTCGTTCTTGATTTTGCCCCTCAGTTTGTTATTAAACATAAAAGCGACCGAACGCTGGTCGGTGAGGAGGGTAAATCGTTTGCCTGCCAGGTAATGCCTCCAGCGTCGTACAGCCTCCACGATCGCCTGGGCCTCCTTCTCGACCGAAGAGTGTCGGATCTCAGGGCCCTGGAGGGTCCTTGAGAAGAAGGCCACTGGTCTCCCCTCCTGGTTGAGGGTTGCGGCTAGGGCGAAGTCGGATGCATCGCTCTCCACTTGGAAAGGGATAGACTCATCCACCGCGTGCATAGTGGCCTTAGCAATGTCTCCCTTAATGAGGGAGAAGGCTGCGCACGCTTCTGCCATCAGGGGGAAGGAGGTGGACTTCATGAGGGGTCTGGCTTTGTCCGCATAATTTGGCACCCATTGGGCATAGTAGGCGAAGAGCCCCAGGGTTCTCTTCAGCGCCTTTGGACAGTGGGGGAGGGGAAGCTCCATGAGGGGGCGCATTCTTTCGGGGTCGGGGCCGATGACTCCGTTCTCTACTACGCAGCCGAGGATGGCAAGGCGCGAGGTGTTAAACACACATTTCTCCTTATTGTAGGTGAGGTTCAGCCATTGGGCCGTACGGAGGAATCTTTCCAGGTTAACATCGTGGTCCTGCCGGTCGCGGCCGCAGATGGTGACGTTATCTAGATAGGGGAACGTGGCGTGCAGCCCGTTCTGGTCAACCATCCGGTCCATCTCTCTTTGGAAGACCGAAACCCCGTTAGTGACGCTGAAGGGAACCCTAAGGAAGCGGTAGAGGCGGCCATTCGCCTCGAAGGCTGTATACTGGCGGTCCTCAGGGCGGATAGGGAGTTGGTGATAGGCCGACTTAAGGTCGATGGTGGAGAATACCCGGGACTGTGCAATCTGATTGACCATATCAGATATGCGGGGGAGGGGGTATGCGTCCAGCTGGGTGTACCGGTTTATGGTTGGCTGTAGTCGATGACTAGGCGGTTTTTATCGCCGGTCTTAACGACTACGACCTGGGCACGCCAGGGGCTGTTGCTCCTCTCGATGATGCCCTCCTTCAGGAGACGCTGCACCTCAGAGCTAATAAAAGCTCTGTCCCCGGCGCTGTACCGCCTGCTCTTGGTGGCGACGGGTTTACAGTCGTGGGTGAGGTTAGCGAACAGGGAGGGGGGCGGGACCTTGAGGGTGGATAGGCCGCAGGTGGTATGCGGTGGGCGGTTTAAAGGCTGCTGGTTGTCGACTGTGAGTGGGGGGAGGGGTCCACCGTATGCCAAAGTGACACTTTGCAGGTGGGATTGGAAGTCCAGCCCTAGTAGGACGGCAGCGCAGAGCTGGGGCAGGACGAGGAGTTTAAAATCTTTATACTCCATGCCCCTAACCGACAGGGTCACAACACAGTAGCTGCTGATGTCTGTAGAATGGGACCGCGACGCCATCGAGATCCGGTTGCGCGTTGGCCGGACAGTGAGGGAGTAGTGGCTCACCGTGTCTGGATGTATGAAACTCTCCGTGCTTCCGCTGTCGAACAGGCAGGTCGTGGCGTGGCCGTTTACTTTGATGTCCATCATGGACTTGGACAGGTGATGCGGGCGAGCTTGGTCCAGTGTGACGGAGGCTAGTGTATGGTTGAGCGAGCTGTAGTCTGCGGGTGAGGCAGTGGTTGGGTCTGGCGACAAGGTGGCGGTCGAGTGTGGTGGACAAAATGGCGGCGCCCACGAGGTTGAATAAAATGGCGGAGAAGATGGCCGCCCCCACAACTCACATGAGGCACTGCTGGCGTCGGTGGCCTTGATCAAAGATGGCCGCCCCACGACTCACACAAGGGGATACTGGCATCTGTGGCCTTGATGAAAGATGGCCGCCCCCACAACTCGCATGAGGCACTGCTTGCGTCTGTGGCTCTCTGATGCGCTATCAATTACTCATAAAAGACTGAGAGTTAGAAGAGTAATCAAAGGCTTTTATTAACAACAGAATGGAGGTCTGCCTCGCGTGGTCGACCGGTCCATGATACTAAGGGCTGGGGAGCAGTCACCTTTATACTAGGACCTGTGGGAGGAGTCAGCCGAGGCATGTCCAGGCATGTACACAGTGGAATACAAACAGGACAAACAGGAATACAAACAGTGGTTTACCACATTCACCCCCTGTTTAAAATTGAGTCCGGCGGGGTGAAGTGTATTAAAAGTTAGTGTATTGGAGTCTCTCCGGAGGTCTTGTCTGCCGCTGTGATCTGCGTGGCGACGGCAGGGGTAGTGAAGTTTCCGGCGTCGAGTCCAGCGTAGGCTGTGGCACAGGCGTGTCGTCCTCGTAGATGTCGAGCGGGTCGCGGGGCCCAGGCCTGCCGTCTGCTGGGGCTGGATATCGGATCGTGGGGGGGGGTGGTAGTGGGTAGTGGGTTACTGCGGCCCCCGAGGGTGCAAGGTCTCTTATGGAGACTGTGTCCTCCCGCCCGTCCGGGTATGCGATGTAAGCATACTGGGGGTTGGCGTGGAGGAGGTCGACCCTCTCGACCAGGGGGTCCGTTTTATGGGTCCTCACGTGTCTTCTCAGTAGGACCGGCCCTGGGGACGTCAGCCATGGCGGTAGCGATGTCCCCGATGTGGACTTCCTTGGGAAGACAAACATTTTCTCATGAGGGGTGGCGTTAGTGGCAGTGCAGAGCAGTGACCGAATAGAGTGGAGCGCATCGGGGAGCACATCCTGCCAGCGGGAGGTTGGAAGGCCCCTAGACTTTAAGGCTAGCAGGACGGCCTTCCAAACTGTCGCATTTTCTCTTTCCACCTGTCCGTTCCCCCGGGGGTTGTAACTGGTGGTCCTGCTTGTGGCAATACCCCTAGTTAGCAGGTACTGACGGAGTTCGTCGCTCATAAACGATGAGCCGCGGTCGCTATGGATATAGCTGGGGAAGCCGAACAGGGTGAAGAGGTTGTTCAGACATTTAATGACCGTGGCACTGGTCATGTCCGGGCAGGGGAAGGCGAACGGGAAACGGGAGTACTCATCAATAATATTGAGGAAGTACACATTGCGGTCGGAGGAGGGGAGAGGCCCTTTAAAATCGACGCTCAGGCGCTCGAAGGGGCGAGTGGCTTTTATCAGGTGGGCCCTGTCTGGTCTATAAAAGTGCGGTTTGCACTCAGCGCAGACTTGGCAGTTCCTGGTCATGGTCCTGACCTCCTCAATAGAGTAAGGCAGGTTGCGGGCCTTGATGAAGTGGAAGAACCTGGTGACCCCCGGGTGGCAGAGGTCATTGTGGAGGGCCCGCAGTCTATCGATCTGCGCGCTGGCGCAGGTGCCACGCGATAGCGCATCCGGGGGTTCATTTAGCTTCCCGGGCCGGTACAAGATCTCGTAGTTGTAGGTGGAAAGTTCGATTCTCCACCTCAAGATCTTGTCATTTTTGATTTTGCCCCTCTGCTTGTTGTTAAACATGAAAGCAACTGAACGCTGGTCAGTGAGCAGGGTAAATCGTTTTCCGGCCAGGTAGTGCCTCCAATGACGCACAGCCTCCACAATCGCCTGGGCCTCCTTCTCAACAGCGGAGTGTCTGGTCTCCGGGCCTTGGAGGGTTCGTGAAAAGAAGGCCACGGGTCTCCCCGCCTGATTGAGGGTAGCGGCCAGGGCAAAGTCAGACGCGTCGCTTTCCACCTGGAAGGGGATGGATTCGTCCACTGCGTGCATGGTGGCTTTGGCAATGTCCTCCTTGATACGGTGGAAGGCTAAGCGGGCCTCTGCCGTCAAGGGAAAAGAGGTGGACTTGATCAGCGGACGGGCCTTGTCCGCATAGTAGGGGACCCACTGGGCGTAATAGGAGAAAAACCCTAGGCACCTCTTCAGGGCCTTGAGGCAGTGGGGCAGTGGAAGTTCCATAAGGGGACGCATCCGGTCGGGGTCGGGGCCGATGACTCCGTGTTCCACAACACAGCCAAGGATGGCGAGGCGGTTTGTGCGGAATATGCACTTCTCCTTGTTATATGTCAGGTTTAGGAGTTGGGCGGTGCGGAGGAATTTTTCGAGGTTTGCGTCATGGTCCTGCAAGTCACGGCCGCAGATGGTCACATTGTCCAGATATGGGAAAGTGGCCTGCAACGCATTTTGATCTACCATCCGGTCCATCTCCCTTTGGAAGACGGAGACCCCGTTGGTGACGCCAAAGGGAACCCTAAGGAAGTGATAGAGGCGGCCGTTTGCCTCAAAGGCAGTGTACTGGCGGTCCTCAGGGCGGATGGGGAGCTGGTGGTACGCTGATTTCAGGTCAATGGTCGAGAAGACGCGGTACTGCGCGATCTGGTTGACCATATCAGCTATACGGGGGAGTGGGTAGGCGTCCAGCAGGGTGTAGCGATTTATTGTCTGGCTGTAGTCGATGACCAGGCGCTGCTTCTCGCCGGTCTTAACGACCACAACCTGGGCTCGCCAGGGGCTGGTGCTGCCCTCAATAATCCCTTCTTTCAGGAGCCGCTCCACTTCGGTTTTAATGAAAACCCTGTCCCCGGCACTGTATCGCCTGCTCTTTGTGGCGATGGGCTTACAGTCGGGGGTGAGGTTAGCAAACAGTTGGGGGGGGGTGACTCTGAGTGTGGAGAGGTTGCACCTGGTGCGCGGCGGGCAGTTTGGAAGCTGCTGGCTGCGGACTGTGAGTGGGGGTAGGGGTCCACCGTACGCCATCGTAACACTTTTAAGGTGGCACTGAAAATCTAACCCCAGCAGGACGGCAGCGCAGAGGTCAGGCAGGACCAGAAGTTTAAAATGATCATACACGGTCCCGTCTACTACGAGTGTCACCACGCAGTAGCCGCCGATGTCCGCCGACTGGGACTCGGAGGCCATAGAAATCCGCTGTTGCGCAGGCAGGACTGGGAGAGAGCAACGCCGCACCGTGTTGGTGTGGATGAAGCTCTCCGTGCTCCCAGAGTCAAAAAGGCAGATTGTATCGTGACCATTTACCTTAATGTCCATTGTGGAACTGGCCAGTTGGTGCGGTCTCGCTTGGTCCAGTGTAACGGATGCCAGCGTAGGGGTCGGTGTGTCGCTGCGGGTATCAGATGAGGCGGTGTCGGGGGCCTGCTGCGTCCCGGCTGTCGTCCAAGATGGCGGCGTCCATGATCCCCATGTGGCTGGAGACGTCCAAAATGGCTGCTGTACCGGTGATTCGCACATGGCCGGGGAGGTCCAAGATGGCGGCCCGCATGGCCCACACGCGGCGCTGCTGGGGTTCGGGGTGGCTTTGGCCCTGCAGACGCTAGCGTAGTGTCCCTTCTTCCCGCAGCCCGAGCAGGTCGCGTTTTTCACCGGGCAGCGCGCTCTGGGGTGTTTTGCCTGGCCACAGAAGTAGCATTTCTGGCCTTGGGGCACTGCTGTCTGGCCTTGGGACACTGCTGCGGTAGTTGGGCCGTTGTTGGGGTGTGGCTGGGGTGGCACGGCGCTATGAGGCGGTCCTACCGTGTCCCAGGCTGTCATTCCCCGCGGCGTCCACGGTGCAGAGGAGTAGGCATCCATGCCCTGGTAGGCTGCATCCAACGATAGTGCGAGTTCAGAGGCCTTGTTGAGGTCGAGGTTACTCTGCTCCAACAGTCGCTGTCGGGTGTAATTGGATCTGTGGCCCGCTACAAAAGCGTCCCGGATAAGTTCCTCTGTGTACACGGCGGCCTTTACATCCTTACAACCACAGGCCCGGCCAAGCACATACAGTGCCTGAAGGTATTCCACGGTCGATTCCCCAGGTTGTTGTTTACGACTCCCCAGGAGGTGGCTGGCGTACACTTCGTTCACTGGGCGCGTGTACTGGTCCTTGAGGAGCTTGATAGCGTCCGCGTACGAGGTCGCGTCTTGGATGACCGAGTACACTCGGTGGTTCACTTTGGAGGTCAGGACATCCAGTTTGTCCTCGTCCGATTTGATTGCTTCGGAGGCGGTCAGGAATTTTTCGAAACACTTAAGCCAGTGAGTAAACTTGGTGGATGAGTCCGCCTCCCGATGATCTAAGTCCAGGCATGCTGGTGTGAGGATCTTCTCCATTATAAAAATGTTGTTAATAAAATTGATGCGCTATCAATTACTCATAAAAGACTGAGAGTTAGAAGAGTAATCAAAGGCTTTTATTAACAACAGAATGGAGGTCTGCCTCGCGTGGTCGACCGGTCCATGATACTAAGGGCTGGGGAGCAGTCACCTTTATACTAGGACCTGTGGGAGGAGTCAGCCGAGGCATGTCCAGGCATGTACACAGTGGAATACAAACAGGACAAACAGGAATACAAACAGTGGTTTACCACACTCTCCCCCTGCAGGCCTTCGCGAAGTGGCCTTTCTTATGGCAGTCGGAGCAGGTCGCGTTTCTTGCAGGGCAGCGCGCCCTCGGGTGTTTCGCCTGGCCACAGAAAAAGCAGCCGGCGGCCCGATCGCGGGGCTCCGATGTCGCAGCCGGTACCGGGGGTGGCGGTCCCGACCGGGTCCTGGACGCCGACGCTGAGGTAGGTCCCAGAGGCGGCGGTGCGAGGGGTATTGCGGTCGGGGTCGGGCCCGAGTCCCAGGGTCGCGCAGTACAGTACCTGGAATACGCCTCGAGGTCCCGATGGGCCACTTCCAGAGAGCGAGCGAGGGCTGCAGCTGTGTTCAGGTCGAGGTCCTTTGATTCGAGCAGTCTTTGCCGTGAGTAGTCGGACCGAAGGCCTTTCACGAAGGCATCGCGGATATTCTCTTCCGTATTTTCTGCAGCCGTTACCGCTTTAAAGTCACAGTCCCTGCCGAGTGTTTGTAGCGCCCGTAAAAATTCATCTACAGACTCTCCTGGCTGTTGCGGGCGGGATCTCAGGAGATGTCTGGCACACATAGAATTTACCGGGCTCCGGTACTGCTGTTTCAGTAGGTTGATGGCGGCCTCGTATGTAGTAAGGTCCTGTATGAGTGCGAATACTTTAGGGCTCACTTGGGCGGTCAGAACTCTTAGTTTGGATCTCTGAGGCACGCCGGATTCTCCCAGGTAGGATTCGAAACAGCTCAGCCAGTGTTTGAAGTCGAGGGCTGAGTTTGCTGCCTGTGGGTTTAGATCCAGGTACAGCGGTCGGAGGGCTCGCAGCCAGGCCGGCTGCTGTGGCTGTTGTAGCTGGGCGTCTGGCTGGTCTGATGGGTCGTTAGACATTTTTAAAATTTAGCCAATAAAATTGATATACCTATCAATTCATCCAATGAAAAGCGACGAGTTAAGAAAGTAACTATAGGTTTTTATTGGCTAAATAACAGAGCCCACCCTCGTGGGTGATCGGATCCAACAAGGAGGAATACCAGCCAGTCGACCACCTTTATACCTGGGCAGGTAGGTGGAGCCATGGGCGGAGTCAGCAGTGGTCAGCCCAGGTATAACAGCGTGACAGGAGGCGACCTCGTGTAGTGATACAACAGTGTAAACTGTGATAACCATAGTGTAACGATATAACAGTGATAACCATAGTGTAACGATAGTGAACGATAAAAGTGGTTTACCACAAGCGCTATTTAAAGGTGACCGCTTCCTGCCTTTTTTTGTCGGTGACATTTTTGCAACACGCATTCTGATGAGATTCAACGCTGTGTTGAGTACTGAGCAGCACTTTGCAGGTTCATTTTGATTTGCCCTTCCTTGCTTCGCCAGCGCTCCGAGGTAGCGTCTCGCTCCTCGGCCTTTGCACCTTAAGACAGGTGTGAAGCGCCTGATTTAGCGCTCCAATCACTTCCAGGGGTGATAAAAGCCGTTTGCCGTCGGAGGCGATAATTAGCGCCAGGCGCTAAACTTTGCGCACGGCCGATAATGGCGCCCCAAATGGGGCGATACTGAATTTTTCCCCCCCAAGAGGTCTTACTGCAATTATATAGGGCCCTGCTGAGACCACACCTGGAGCACTGTGTACAGTTTGGTCTCCTTACCTAAGGAAGGGTATACTTGCCATAGAGGGAGTGCAACGAAGGTTCACCAGACTGATTCCTGGAATGGGGGGGGGGGGGGGGGGATTGTCCTATAAAGGAGAGATTGAGTAGACTAGGCCTATATTCTCCAGAGTTTAGAAGAATGAAGGGTGATCTCATTGAAACATACAACATTCTTACAGGGCTTGACAGGGTAGATGCAGGATGTTTCCCCTGGCTGGGGAGTCTAGAACCAGGGTCACAGTCTCAGAATAAGGGGTCGGCCATTTAGGACTGAGATGAGGAGAAACTTCCTCACTCAGAGGGTGATGAATCTTCGGAATTCTCTACCCCAGGGGGCTGTGGAGGCTCAAGTTGTTGAGTATATTCAAGACAGAAATTAATAGATTTTTGGATATTAATGGAATCAAGGGATATGGGGATAGTGGAGTTGAGGTAGATGATCAACCATGATCTTATTGAATGGCGGAGCAGGCTCGAGCGGCCAAAGGGCCTACTCCTTCTGCTATTTCTTATGAAGGTGCTCCCACACGTGTAGTGGTTTGGTACAACTGAGTGGCTTGCTACACCATTTCAGAGGGCAGTTAAGAATCAACTACATTGCCAAGGTTGACTCTTAGCTGGAGTCACATATAGGCCAGACTGGGTAAGGATGGCAGATTTCCTTCCCTAAAGGACAATAGTGAGCTAGAGTGTTTTTACGACAATCCGGTAGATTCATGGTCCCCATTACTCACACTAGCTTTTTTTAAATTACAGGTTTATTTAATTAACTCAATTTAAATTCCCCAGCTGTCATGGTGGAATATGAACTCGTGTCTCAAATCATTAGTCCGGGCCTCTGGATTACTAGTCCAGTAACATAACCTCTATGCTACTGTTCGTGAACATACCAACGGGTTTGACAGCACTCCTTCAGTGCTATACTGGATTGCTTGTCTTAATTATAAACTAAAATCCTGGAGCAAGAACTTAAGCACCTGCTCTTGTAGCCACAGTATTTATGTGGCTGGTTCAGTTAAGTTTCTGGTCAATTGTGTCCCCCCAGGACGCTGATGGTAATGCTGTTGAATGTCAAGGGGCGGTGGTTACACTCTCGCTTGTTGGAGATAGTCATTCACGCTACACAAGTGCCATCCATCAGGACCCAAGTACAGATAAGTCAACATCTGGAACCAGAAGCCCCTTGTACATTTCATCCCTTTTGAACTACAACGCTGCAACTTGAAAGCACCTACAATCATCCCACAGGTTAGTCCATTGTTCAAGATGGTGAAGACAGCATATTAGATCCCTTAGGTGAGTCTGCCAACATCACACTCAATCATCTGGAAAAAAAATAGCACAATCTTTTCCAAAATACCTGGACCGTGATTGTCCATCGTGCTGCCGTCACCACATCGATTGTTGTGTATGTACCTTTAAGGGAATAACTGGTCTCAGACTGCAGTACTGGCAGTGACCACCCCTGTATAAAAGGCCCTAGCAGGCTTCTGTAGTTTCAGTTTCCAGGTTGTCTCCATTCAGTAAAGACTTGTTATAATCAACTCCTGCAGTCCGTGTCTCAATTACACACAGACATAATACTGGCGACGAGTAAGAAATTAACTTACCTGCAACTCGGCAGCATCTCAGACGACGTTATTGAAGGTCGAAGCCAGAAGAAAAAAAAAATAATCCAAAGAAACTCGAGAAACGGGCGTCGACTGTGGGCAACTGCCCTCCAAATCATCAAATTGAAAAGTGCAGGAGAGACTGTCGAGAGCCAGGCTTGGTTCTCCAGTCTGTGGTTTCCCAGCTAATCGGGCTGGTGGCAGGTAGTGCACTGATCCTTCCTGGGCTGCGGCGGGCTAGAGCTCGAAGTGTCCCAAAGGGTCCGCTCCACGACGGGAACGGTTCTTCAATTAATGGCGCAAATATTGAAGCGCGATAGAAAAAGAAAAATACTGCGGAGAGCGGCGTTGGCAGCAGCGATCGGGGAGGCGCGAAGACCATAGGGCGTCGCCATTACAGGACAGTAAAATAAATATAAATCGCCAGCAACAGCGTTGGCAGCAGCAGCAGGAAGTGCCATCTTAACTCGGCGGGGAAGAAGGAAAAGCGCGGGAGGCGCCATTTTGATCCGTCGGGGACGAAGGCAAAGCGCGGGAGGCACCATACTAGATTTTCAAGATGCCAAAGACTGGCGATATCACTGCCTTCGATAATGCAATAGAAGACTGGACCACGTATGTGGAAAGAGTCGAGGTATATTGCGAGGCAAACGAAATAGCCGATGAGAAAAAGGCATTGGTATTGCTAAATTTAATGGGCGCAAGAACGTACGGCCTATTGCAGGACCTGATTACTCCAGCCAAACCGAAGGCGAAGAGTTTTAACGAAATTGTTGCTATCCTACAGGAACACCTAAATCCTACACCGCTGCTGATAGCAGAAAGATTTAAATTCCACAGGAGAAATCAGCATAAAAATGAGAGCAATGCTGATTACCTTACGGAACTACGCAAGCTATCAAAGCACTGCCAGTTCGGAGCAGGACTGGCAGATACCTTACGGGACAAATTTGTCTGTGGACTCCTGAGTGAAGGAACCCAGAAGAGGTTACTCTCAGAGAAAGAGCTGACGCTAGACAAGGCTTTCAGCGTGGCAGTATCGTACGAAGCAGCAGCAAGGGGAGCTGCGGAAATACAACAAAGACCACAGGAATACGGCACCCACGAAATGACACGGGGATTTGCAAAATGTTATCGCTGCGGCAGAACAAACCATTACCAGAAGGACTGCTGGTCCAAGGACAAAATATGCAGGCAATGCGGAAAGATGGGACACATTGCACGAGTTTGCAGGTCTGGGAAGACGACCAACGACAACAAAAAGGCTACTAAGGAACCGTACAGGAAAGTACAAAAGATGACGAACAGTAGTTCCGAAGACCAGATGAGCGATAGTGAATCCGGGAACAAGAGACTAAGCTGTCTCAAACTTCACAACGTAATCGCAAAAGAGGATCACCGAACCATTTGGGTCACCCTCACGATAGCAGGGTCCCAAGGCAAAATGGAATTGGATACAGGATCAGCTCTAACCGTCATGAATCGACGAGACTACGAGCGGCTATTCTCACACATACCCTTGAGAGAGACATCCATTGTCTTGAGGACGTATACGGGGCAAAAAGTATACCCCAGAGGAAAAATAAGGGTGCCTGTCGAATACAACGGCAAGAAAATACGGAAATTGTATCTCTACATTCTGCAAGATGGTGGACCACCGTTATTGGGACGTGAATGGATCAGAAAGATAAGTTTAGACTGGCACTCCATTCAGGCACTGACGGTGGCTGGTAAAAAGGATGACGACGTCACACCTGGACGATTGTCAACAATCTTAGCTGACGCCAGAAAGAGGTATTTCAACAAGAACTGGGAACTCTTAGGTGTAACCGCCTCGATAAAAATAGAGGAGAATGCAATTCCCAAGTTTTTCAAAGCAAGACCGGTACCATATGCAATTCGCCCAGCCGTCGAGGCAGAGCTGGAGAATCTGGAGAATGCAGGCGTGTTATCTAAGGTAGACTGGAGCGAGTGGGCGACACCCATCGTCCCTGTCATGAAGAAAACGTTAAACAAGTCTGAGGAGCCAAGGAAGGTTCGCATCTGTGGGGACTTCAAGGTGATGGTGAACCCAGTCCTTCACACAGTACAATATCCTCTTCCAAAGATAGAAGATATCTTCGCCTCACTATCTGGAGAGAAGCGTTTTACAAAAATTGACCTAGCACAAGCATATTTGCAGATGGAGGTTGAAGAATCCTCTAGGAAGTATCTCACGATAAACACTCACAAAGGTCTTTACCAGTATAATCGACTGGTATTCGGAGTAGCATCAGCTCCGGCGATATGGCAAAGAGCGATGGAACAAGTCCTGCAAGGGATTCCGGGGACTCCGTGTTACTTGGACGACATCCTAGTGACAGGTGAAGATGACAGTGAACACCTTGCCAACCTAGAGCAGGTGCTCACTAGACTACGTGAACATGGGCTACGAGCCAATCGCGAGTTTTTTAAGAAACAGATATCGTATTGTGGCCACGTGATTGATGAAGAGGGATTGCATAAGTCCCCTGACAAAATCGAAGCGGTAGTTAAGGCTCCAGCGCCTGAAAATGTGTCGCAACTGAGGTAATTCCTCGGATTGGTGAATTACTACCATAAGTTTTTGCTGAATTTGTCCACAATTCTGCATCCACTGAACGCCCTACTACGAACGGGAGTAGCATGGAAATGGAGCGATGAATGTAAGCGGGCCTTTCAGAAGAGTAAGGACCTAATCACTTCAAGAGAAGTATTGTCTCACTACAGCCCATCACTACCGATAAGACTGGCATGTGATGCATCTCCCTACGGCATTGGGGCGGTACTGTCACATAAATTCCTTGATGGTTCAGAGAGGCCGATAGCTTTTGCGTCACGCTCGTTAACTTCAGCCGAGCATAACTACGCCCAGATTGACAGAGAGGCCCTCAGCCTGGTGTGGGGGGTGAAGTTCAATCACTACCTGCACGGTCAGAAATTTACTCTACTAACTGATCATCAACCTCTCGTCTCCATTTTCAACCCTCAGAAGGGCGTACCGATAATGACGGCACAATGGCTACAGAGGTGGTCCCTTTTCCTAGGGGCACACCAATATGACATCGAGTACAAAGGAACTAAACAGCATGGGAATGCTGATGGATTGTCGCGCCTACCGTTGCCGATGGTGGAAGAAGAACTGGCAGTGGATCCAGTGGAGTTATTCCACTCGACTATAGCCGAATGTCTCCCTGTGACGAATGCAAACATAGAAAAGGAAACACGAAATGACCCGACACTCTCCTGGGTCTATGATTTAACGGTGAAGGGATGGCCAGCAACCACTGCTACCAGCATTCTCGCCGAGAAGAGAACAGCTGTCAGTGTGCAGAGGAACCTTGATGTGTGGATCCATAGTAATTCCACCCAAATTGAAGGATAGAGTGCTCAATGAGCTTCATGAGGGTCATCTGGGTGGGGTAAAAATGAAGAACTTAGCCAGAGCGTTTGTGTGGTGGCCGGGAATCGATAGAGAAATCGAAGAGATGACCAAGAGCTGTACAGGATACCAGAAGGTCCAAAACACCCCACCAAAGCCCCTCTACATCCATGGGAGTGGCCCTCATCTCCATGGCAAAGGGTGCACATTGATTTTGCTGGTCCCTTTATGGACTCGATGTTTTTAATTGCGGTGGATGCACATTCAAAGTGGCCAGAGGTAATAAAAATGTCAACCACCACAGAAAAAACTATCACAGTCTTACGAACCATATTCACCAGGAATGGGCTGCCTGAACAGATTTGCTCTGACAATAGACCACAGTTTGTGTCTGAAGAGTTCCGGACGTTCTTAAAGAACAATGGTGTTAAGCATTACACATCCGCCCCATATCATCCAGCCACTAATGGATTGGCCGAGAGGTTTGTTCAAACATTCAAGGCGGCTATCAAGGCAATGTGTAATGAAGATATACCCCTACAACACAAGGTGGATAGCTTCTTGTTTGCCTACCGGAATGCGACACATGCGGTTACCAACCAAACTCCAGCCATGGTGTTCTTCAATCGAAGACTACGATGCCGCTTGGATTTGGTTAAGCCAAATGTCAGAAGAGATGTGGCGAACAGGCAGTTTCAGAATATGAATGAAAGGCTGACCAGGAGTTTTAAGATAGGTCAACCAGTTTTGGCCCGGGACTACCGCACAGAGAAATGGCAGCCAGGAACGATCTGTACACGGCAAGGACCTCCAATGTATACCGTGGACGTTGGAGAGAGCATTGTAAGACGCCATGCTGACCAGATTCTAGAGTCACTGGAAAACGCCAACTCCACACCACGATCCGATACACCTGGCGATGAAACCGAAGTACCAATTGCATCAACCGCAGAATCGGTGATATTGGAAGCAGACGAACCAAACAACGACATTGATCCCGACTCAACCTTGCCAGAAGAACCTGATATCCCAAAGAGGCGTTATCCAGACAGAATCAGGAAGCCTCCTCAAAGACTGAACTTAATTGCTTAACTTCAACCAATGTATCTAGCAATTGTAATTGTAATTAGTTATTATTTAGTTGTTAAATGAATGTTATGTACTGTTTATCTAAAAGGGGAGGAATTGTTGTGTATGTACCTTTAAGGGAATAACTGGTCTCAGACTGCAGTACCGGCAGTGACCACCCCTGTATAAAAGGCCCTAGCAGGCTTCTGTAGTTTCAGTTTCCAGGTTGTCTCCATTCAGTAAAGACTTGTTATAATCAACTCCTGCAGTCCGTGTCTCAATTATACACGGACATAATATCGATGAGGACCATGAACTGGATGGGTGACTGTGTACAATCTTGCCTTGTTCAGAGGGAGAAAGATTCTTTCAGTGATTCCCCCATCTACCCGTACATAGATCTTGGAGCTGGAGTACACATTCTGGATAAATCAAATATTCAGTTGTATACTCATATTCTGGCTTGTTCATGGAGCATATTTGTTTACGAAAGTTGTCAAAAGCAATGTAACGGAGTTGCCCTCAGGCATTACAACATTCCACAATCTTAAAATATGTATAAACCAAATCCTTTATTAAGTCGCACGAGAGGTTATGAATCTTTTACAGCACAGAAAACCTTTTCAATAAACTGTACAATTCCAGTGAGTCAGAAAGCCACTTGGGCAGCAATGAACTGAATCATTTCCTTTAACGTTTATGTGGATCAAGATACTGCATAATTAGGACAGCATCAGTGACAGTGTGCAATTGCAATATAACCTTAACAAGTCTGGTATAATGAACTCACACTTTTAACAATCTACAATACCTGCCAGAAATGAGTCACTGCAGTCAATCCTGCTTCAGTATTACTTCAACATGAAGTAAGAAGCAACTAACTCATTGTCAAAAACAGATTATGGCACTGTCCCATTAAGGATGCTTCTCTATAATAATTTCCAAGTTACTGGGGACTGCATTAACCAACAATGGAGTTTTACTAATTAAAATACAGCATATGATCCAGAATAGGTCTCAAGCCAAGATTCCTGACTGATTTTAGCCAAGATCCCTGACTGATTTTGAAAATCTGTGCCATGAAAAGCATCTCTACAATCAGCTAAACCAAAGCCAAAAACCACAATTCATAAGAAATATGTATCAAAGCAAAACAGCCAGTCAACAAGTGGTTCTTAAAAAAATAAAAAAAAAGTTGCTCTACTGGGTGGAGTGTGACCTTATTCCTACATTACAACAGTGACTACACTTCAAAAAATACACCTAATTGGTTGTAAAGCGCTTTGATACATCTTGAGGTCATGAATGGCGCTATATAAATCCAAGTCTTTTTATTTGCTTTCATTCTTAAGTTGAAGAAACCCACAGTTCCAATTGCATGTTAGTATCTTGTGATGGGGAGAGCACAGTTCTGTACAAGTATCTACAAAAGATACTCTCTACAACTACTGGGGAGGGAACAAACATTTGAAAATGCTAAATGACCAAGAATAGATAGTCTTGTTTGTAAAGGACTTCCTAAGCAAGGAGATTAGTGCTGCATTGGTATGGCCCATCTCCAAATTCAAACCCAACTAGTACTATTTGGGATTGTTCGACCACCTGAAGTCCAACAGTTTTACAGGGATTGCAGTGATCAAAGACACAACACACAAACACAACTCACAAAATCATCCCAGACCCTGGCTGACTCCACACTCAACGCTACCAGGGATGGCAACATTGAATATTTATTGCCTTCGGTTTATAAACAGACTTCTTGATTTAGATAAAGTAAAACACAACCCCTGTAAGAATGACTGCATCAACTATAAGATTCTTTTGTAACTCAAAAATAGTTATGCCCAAGTTAATTTACAGGGTATTTTGAATATTTTCCTGCAAGCAGCCATTAATAGTGGGAGGATTATTTTTTGTTTTTTTGTTTACAGACTTTTGCTACAATTAAATAAGGCCACATAGACAAAATGTCTTTACATACTCTATTCCATGTAAAAAAAAAAAATGCTTGAAAGTATAGACAGGTTCCATGGTTTGCTAGTGTTACTGTCAAATGATGAAAGTGTAAGATAAAAACATGCCTCAACCGTACACCCTTTAGAAAGATTATTCGGGAACAGGACAGGGATCCCAGTTTCATTACATGCCCGGGAGGTGCACTTTACACTGTAATTAAGAAATTAACATTAAAGTGCTGAAATTATTACACTGAATGATAAACTGATTAAGGTACGATGGCTAGACAGAGCCGGTTTAATGTAAAGGAAGGAATAACTTTTGCAAGTGCAATTTTTGTTTTTCTTGGGAAGCTTATTTTCCATCTGTACAAGTTTAACTGCACCTACCTTTCACAAAGACAGGAAATATTTACTTTGGAATTTGGAAAAACAATGTTACACTGAAGAGAGAAGGGGGGGGGGGTGGGGGCGGGAATCAGTCGAGTGCAATAGAATTATGTCGTTATAGAGTGGGAACTGTACAGCCGAGTTATTGACACCGATCAACTCCGAAGGGCAGCCAGCCGGGACTGCATTTCTTCAATATCTTCCTCTGCCTCGCCCTCATC
Source organism: Somniosus microcephalus (assembly GCF_052327205.1). Lineage (NCBI taxonomy): Eukaryota > Metazoa > Chordata > Chondrichthyes > Squaliformes > Somniosidae > Somniosus > Somniosus microcephalus. Next base: position 347,745,240 of record NC_140988.1, read on the forward strand.
GGATGCAGCGGCAGCCCCTTCAAGCTCTGGCTCTGGGAAAGCGTCGGTGACTTTGCTGGGCGCTTTCCCAAGAGCACCTGTGAAAATAAATACAACAGAAGATGTCAAAAGCAAGTACTGACATAGCACTTACTATTCTGTGTTAAGAAATAGACAGACAGCAGACACACCGATACAAACTCATTCATCTGATTGCATTTCTGAGACATTGCCAGAGACCAGACAATTCAGACAGCATTGTCCAAGAGTTAACCCAGAGATACCAGCAGCCATTCCCAGGATCAGTATCCTGCTCAGCCCTAGATGCTGAGTGCAAGCTATCAGGGATATTTCTAAATTCCACAAATCTATGTCCAAGTCCTAAAATGCCCCGATTACTGATGGACCTCCCACTGATGGCAGCTTAGCAGCCAGTTGACAATCATCAGACCCAAAGTGTTGGCAGCTCCACGGGCAATCCAGTCAGGTTTTCTAACTTTGATATATTAACTATAATGGACAGGAGTATTTTACTTGAACGTTCTCTCCCTATATACAGTACTAACTTTTCCCTTGAAATCTCCTCCCTCGCATTAAATGACAATTTCTAGTACATGCCGTTAGTAAAGAAGGGATGGAGACTGTGGAAAATTGTTCTTTTCCAATTCTTGTCCCAAAAATTTACTAGTGGAGGACACTAATTTCTGGGAATGACATTTATAAAAAGACGAGGAGATTCTGTCCTACTAAAGATTTTAAACATACACAGTGGCTTTAGTTTACCTGCAGTAACCTCAAAAAGTATCTTGTCGATTTCCATCTCTGCTGCTTCTTCCATTTCTTCCTCGTCTTCCATGCTTTCAAAAGTATCCTCGAGCATCTCCTCAATAATCCCCGCCTGGGAATATAGACAGTGCACATTATGTACAAATAGTGTATGTATCACATTTTATACAATATACAAGAATGAAAAAGAAATACAAGTTATTGAACTAATGTATGAAATAATCTGAAACAGCAATAAGTACAAGAATGATAAAGGCACGAGCAATGCTCTCATTTCTTTCAGTTCTTATAAAGCATCTGCACCTGAAATATTCTCATCTGTTCTCTCCAAAGATGCTGACTGATCTGCTCAGTGTTTCCAGTGCAGTGCTGAGGGAGTGTTGCAGTGTCGGAGGTGCCGTCTTTCGGATGAGACATTAAACTGAGGCCCTGTCTGCTCTCTCAGGTGGGCGTAAAAGATCCCACGGCACTATTTCGAAGAGCAGGGGAGTTATCCCTCAATCAATATCACTAAAAAAAGATTATCTGGTCATTATCACGTTGCTGTTTGTGGGAGTTTGCTCCCTCCCTGTATACTAACTTTTCCCTTTAAATCTCCTCCCTCGCACTAAATGACAATTTCTAGTACATAATTGGCTGCCATGTTTCCTACATTACAACAGTGACTACACTTCAAAAAGTACTTCATTGTCTAAAGCGCTCTGGGATGTCCGGTGGTCATGAAAGGTGCTAAATAAATGCAAGTTTTTTTTCATTTTATGTATCGTTTTCAGATTTCCAGCAGTTTTTTGTTTCATTCAGCGAGTTGATCTACTGAGCAGCCGTGCCAAACGAGCAGCTTCAGTCCGCATTCTTTGTTGAATTGGCTAATCTTAGCTAGGGCAGCAGCAAGACACTATATACAGCCTCAGCAATTTATGCGTACCTCCGCCAATCTAGAATACAGCATCCACTGCTCATGGTGCGGTCCCCATCTACATTGGGTTGCTAATCAGGAACCCCCGCTGGAGGGGTCATTGTGTGAGAAACAGGATCAGTCCCTCAATGGTTGAAGAGTCTACCTACAGGGCCGATGAAAGATCATCGACCTGAAACGCTAACTCTTGTTTCTCTCTCCCCAGATGCTGCCTGACCTGCTGAGTATTTCCAACATTTTCTGTTTGTGTCTCACACATGAATAATTGTCACTGAGCAAGATACTGGCGAGCACTTACGGAACCATACTCCAGCAAGGAGTACAACTCCTTTAGGAGGGGAAAACAATGGCAAGAAAAAATAGTGAAACGATCCAGGAGCATTAACTGATACAAACGATTAGGTTTGATTTCAGCACGTGAGGCATTACAGTAGATCTCAGCCCCCACATTTAGGGAGGGAGAGAGAAAATCAGGCAGGAACAGATGATCGTTATCCAGTGATTCCTGGTGGAAGTGCACGTGTGTGTGTGGATATCAGGCAAGGACAGGATTGGTCCCGATATATGTTCCTTTAAAAAGGGGTGGGTCTATATTTTTTATGAGGAGAATTAGGCAGCATATCTGATACACGTTCAACTTAAAACAGAACTGTTCTACAGCACTGCAACTCTAAAGGCTTGGAGCCTGCTTTCTGTCTCACCTTCATCATTTCTTTGGACAGATCTCTCATGGTGGCTTGAATTTCAGGGATTTTTACTAAATTCTGCATGGCTTTCATCACTTCTGTGCTCTTCTCTAAGGAACCGGTGATTCTCGCTATAGCTGTGAAGAGAAGGGGAGGGGGGAAAAATTGAAAACTGAGAACAGCAGTAATTTACTATCATTTTATGACCATTTCATGATGGCTTCAACAGCTCTGCAGAAACTGTAGGGCACCACCATTTTGAGCAGAAAGACTCCAGCAATAGCAATCATCACTGCAGCCCAATCTACAATATAAATAATTTAAAAGGAACATTGGGCCCAAACGTGCGGTGGCTCAAAATAAATTTAACAGCAAACAAATCAGAAATGTGTTTGGAGAACTAGGCTAAGTTCATTTAAGTAAAGGCACTTGTAATGATCCTGAAAGACAGCACTGTGGGAAGGTGCAGTTGTGGTGCCTCCCATACCTGGAGAGAGGGAGGAAGTTGGGCATACAAGGCAAAATCCTGAAGGAAAAGAGGCAGAAAGTGAAGTGCTGTTACAGTTGCTGATCTTGTACCTTTGTTACCAATCATTAAATACACTGTTCTATATACATAATAATTGTGTATGGAGCTTTGCCTGGAAGAAATTGAAGATGCTATTTTACAACTGTTACATGGGACTTCATACACCGCAAAAAAATAAGCACTGCATCTTCATATATTTCATCAACATCCAAGTACAGATGTGGCAGTTATATACCTTTCAGAAACCAGATACAATTTATATACTGGATCTTATAGCGAGGGCTGTAGGCAGCTATTGTGGAATGATGCCCAATCCTTCTGTCGGCCATGGCTCAGTTGGTAGCACCCTCGCCTCTGAGTCAGAAGGTTGTGGGTTCAAATCCCACTCCAGAGACTTGAGCATAAAAATCTAGGCTGACACTCCAGTGCAGTGCTGAGGGAGTGTTGCATTGTCGGAGGTGCCATCTTTCGGATGAGACGTTAAACCGAGGCCCCGCCTGCTCTCTCAGGTGGACGTAAAAGATCCCATGGCACTATTTTGAAGAAGAGCGGGGGAGTAATCCCCGGTGTCCTGGCCAATATTTATCCCTCGCTCAACATTACTAAAACAGATTATCTGGTCATCATCACATTGCTGTTTGTTGGAGCTTGCTGTTAGCAATTTGGCTGCTGCGTTTCCCACATTACAACAGTGACTACACTTCAAAAAGTACTTCATTGGCTGTCTAGTACTCCGGGATGTCCGGTGGTCGTGAAAGGCACGATATAAATGCAAGTCTTTCTTTCTTCTATACGCTACTCCCCACCCACTTACATCCACTGGGCACAAGCATTTCTAGAGGATACCAGTGGCATGCTCCTCTGCAAAGTGCAAATATTTAGATTAAAAATCACTTACTCTGGTTAAATACTTTTTGAAAAAGAAATGTTAAGAAATAAATAAATTATATTTGGGTTTAACCACAATGAACTGACCAGGCTACTACTTCTCCAAAACCTACTGGAATGGGTTCTCTCTCCTTCAGAGACATTGCAACCACCCCCCCCCCACACCCCCATTCAGAGGCACTCCTTCCCCATTTGAAAGGGGCACTAGCCCCTCAAATGCCCAAGTTCATAGAGGGACTCTTTATCGTTATGATGATCTTCTCACTGCTCATTGTAACTACAGCTCCTAAATAATGTCACTGCTTCAGTCAAGAAGTGGGCAGGAATGGCAGGGGGTTGGGAACCTGTGCAGGGAGACAGAGGAAAGGGAAGCAAGGATAGAAGCAAAAGACAGGAAGGAGAAAAGCAAAAGTGGCAGTCAGAGAAATCAAGGGTGTAAATCAAACATGGCCACCGTAAATAATAATTCTAAAAGGTCTAAGAGTGTTAAAAAAAACAAGCCTGAAGGCTTTGTGTCTTAATGCGAGGAGCATTCGTAATAAGGTGGATGAATTAGCTGCGCAAATAGATGTAAATGGATATATGATATAATTGGAATTACGGAGACATGGCTCCAGGGTGACCAAGGCTGGGAATTCAACATCCAGGGGTATTCAATATTCAGGAAAGACAGACAAAAAGGAAAAGGAGGTGGGGTAGCATTGCTGGTTAAAGAGGAGATTAACACAATAGTAAGGAAGGATATTAGCTCTGATGATGTGGAATCTGTATGTGTGGAGCTGAGAAGTACCAAGGGGCAGAAAACATTAGTGGGAGTTGTATACAGACCCCCAAACAGTAATGCGGAGGTTGGGAATGGCATTAAAAGGGAAATTAAAGACGCGTGCAATAAGGGCACAGCAGTTATCATGGGTGACTTTAATCTACATGTGGATTGGGCTAACCAATTTAGTAACAATACTGTGGAGGAGGAATTCCTGGAGTGTATACGGGATGGTTTCCTGGACCAATATGTCGAGGAACCAACTAGAGATCAGGCCATCTTAGACTGGGTATTATGTAATGAGAAAGGATTAATTAGCAATCTTGTGCGAGACCGTTTGGGGCAGAGCGATCATGATATGATCGAATTCTTCATTAAGATGGAGAGTGAAGTAGTTGACTCAGAGACTAGGGTCCTGAATTTAAATAAAGAAAACTACGATGGTATGAGGCGCGAGTTGGCTAGGATGGATTGGGGAACATTACTTAAAGGGTTGACGGTTGTAATGAAATCTGTTTGTCTTGATCCTGTATTCGTTTTGCACTCATGTATATTACCCTCCCCCACTGTGTATAGTTTCACTTCCTCTTTCCCGACTAACCTGGGAGGTTCCAGGTCTTGGCTCCGCCCCTGACTTCTCTTACATAAAGATCCCAGGATCTGTATGACCCATTCCTGTGAACCAGTCGGCGTGTTGAGATGTTAGCTCTGATCTTAGTGATTAAAAGCCAACTTGTTTAAGTCTATAACTTCTAGTTTTGTGGTTATTGAAGGCCCATCAATGGTGGATAGGCAATGGCAAACATTTAAAGATCGCATGGATGAACTACAGAATTTGTTCATCCCTGTTTGGCATAAAAATTAAACAAAAAAGGTGACTCAACCGTGGCTAACAAGGGAAATTAGGGATAGCATAAGATCCAAGGAGAGGACATATAAATTGGCCAGAAAAAGCAGCAAACCCGAGGATTGGGAGCAGTTTAGGATTCAGCAAAGGAGGAGAAAGGGATTAATTAAAGAGGGGGAAAATAGAGTATGAGTGTAAGCTTGCAGGGAACATAAAAACTGACTGTAAAAGTTTCTATAGATATGTGAAGAGAAATAGATTGGTGAAGTCAAGTGTAGGTCCCTTGCAGTCAGAATCAGGGGAGTTTATAATGGGGAACAAAGAAATGGCAGACCAATTAAATACATACTTTGGTTCTGTCTTCACAAAGGAGGACACAAATAACCTCCCAGAGATGTCAGGGAACATAGGGTCTAATGAGGGGGAGGAACTAAATGAAATCAGTATTTGTAGGGAAATGGTGTTAGGGAAATTGACGGGATTGAAGGCCGATAAATCCCCAGGGCCTGATAATCTACATCCTAAGGTACTTAAGGAAGTGGCTCTAGAAATAGTAGATGCATTGCTGGTCATCTTCCAAAATTCTATGGAATCTGGAACAGTTCCCATGGATTGGCGGGTAGCTAATGTTACCCCACTATTCAAAAAAGGTGGTAGAGAGAAAACGGGGAATTATAGACCGGTAAGCCTGACATCAGTAGTGGGAAAAATGCTAGAGTCCATTATAAAAGATGTAATAGCAGAGCACTTGGAAAACAGTGACAGGATCGGACAAAGTCAACATGGATTTACAAAAGGTAAATCGTGCTCGACTAATCTACTGGAATTTTTTGAGGATGTAACTGGTAGAATAGATAAGGGAGAACCAGTGGATGTGGTGTATTTGGACTTTCAGAAGGCTTTTGATAAGGTCCCGCATAAGAGATTAGCGTGCAAAGTTAAAGCACATGGGATTGGGGGTAAGGTACAGACTTGGATAGAGAAATGCTTGGCAGACAGGAAGCAGAGTTGGAATAAACGGGTCTTTTTCTGAGTGGCAGGCAGTGACTAGTGGGGTACCGCAGGGATCGGTACTAGGACCCCAGTTATTCACAATATATATTAATGATCTAGACGAGGGAACTAGATGTAATATCTCCAAGTTTGCAGATGACATAAAGCTGGGTGGGCATGTGTGCTGTGAGGAGGATGCTGAGAAACTCCAGTATGATTTGGACAGGTTGGGTGATTGGGCAGATGCATGGAAAATGCAGTATAATGAGGTTATCCACTTTGGTGGCAAAAACAGGAAGGCAGATTATCTGAACGGCAATAGATTGGGAAAAGGGGAATTGTAACGAGACCTGGGTGTCCTTGTGTACCAGTCGCTGAAGTTAAGCATGTAGGTGCAACAGGCGGTTAAGAAGGCAAATGGTATGCTGCCCTTCATAGCGAGAGGATTCGAGTACAGGAGCAAGGATATCTTGCTGCAGTTGTACAGGGCCTTGGTGAGACCACACCTTGAGTAGTGTGTGCAGTTTTGGTCGCCTTATCTGAGGAAGGATGTTCTTGCCATGGAGGGAGTGCAGCGAAGATTCACCAGACTGATACCTGGGATGGCAGGAATAACATATGGAGAGAGATTGGGTCGATTGGGCTTGTACTGTATTCGCTAGAGTTTAGAAGAATGAGAGGGGATCTCACTGAAACTTATAAAATTCTAACAGGACTAAACAGGCTAGATGCAGGAAGGATGTTTCCGATGGCAGGGGAGCCCAGAACCAGGGGTCACAGTCTAAGGATAAGGGGTAAGTCATTACGACTGAGATGAGGAGGAATCTCTTCACCCAGAGAGTGGCGAACCTGTGGAATTCTCTACTACAGAAGGCCGTAGAGGCCAATTCATTAAATATATTCAAGAAGGAGTTAGATATATTTCTCAAGGCTAAAGCGATCAAGGGATATAGGGAGAAAGCAGGGACAGGGTACTGAATTTGGATGATCAGCCATGATCGCATTAAATAGCGGATCAGGCTCGAGGGACCGAATGGCCTACTCCTGCTCCTATCTTCTATGTTTCTATGTACTGTATCATGAAAGCATGAACACACATTTGGAAGCCACAGCACAGAGTATACTCCCTAGAGCGAAACGACATACATCAGACAGAAGCTGCTGTCGGGGTAGGCAGGGAGATCACCAGGAAGCAGAACTGTGCGTGGGAGATTAGGGAAAAATTGGACGACAGAGTGACGTAAAAAACACTATATTCAGTGGGAAGGGGAACTATTTGTTTTTATAAATAGGCCATCAACAACTGCTTCTTACAAACCACTCCACAATTTCATTTTTGGTCACATTTGAAACCATTCTGGGTGGTACTTGGATATAAGTAGCAATTCTAAAGTAATCTGCTCTACAGTTATGGGCAGTTTAATCTCGTTACATTTCTAATTACAATATTTCAGTACTCTGAATTATTCACTCAATATTTTGAGGGAGGTTGTATTGTTTTCTTATAAAATTAGCTATCTGAGATAATGTTTGAGAAAATGGTACTGTACTTTGTAATTCTTGAGCACAGTTCCCCCACTATATAATAAACACTTCTTAAAGCCTTATGACTAGAATATGTGTATTTAAACACTGCATCCAATGGATTTTTTATTTCTTTTAGCAAATCACAAAGTAACAGCTTCATTTAATTTATATAAAAATCCAGTAATTACGAGAAGCCGAGCTAGAATTGCTAATATGGAGGGTATCTTTTACTCAATGGCTTTTTACGCAGGGCGCTAATGACCCAAGTCCCTAGCCCACAATATAGGATTAAAAGGAGCATCTAAATCTAGACTAGCACGAATCAGACAAGCAGCACGAATCAAACCCGCCTCCACATAGCTACGCACATAAGCCCACAAGGGGCAACTCTTTTTGCTTTTCAAATCAAAAAAATTATTTTACCCATTCTGATCCGAAATTTACCTGTCCTGCAATCAAATGGTTAAAGCTGCCCATTTCTTATTCTACCGAAACGGTTTGACAATATCATGCTCTTCGCTACAATTCAACTGCTTTTAGTTTATTTAGGTTTTCACAAAAAAAAACCAAGTCAAGGCTGTCTTTAATATTCTCATTAGGGGTACGGTTGCATAGCGTTGAACTAACGATCTGGCGCCACGAATTCAAATCCCACTACAGCAGCTGGGCAATTTAAATTCAGTTAATTAAATAAATCTGGATTAAAAAGTTAGCATCAGTAACGGTGACCATGAAACTACCGGATTGTCATTAAAAACCCGTCTGGTTCACTATTTGGGGAAGGAAATCGGCCGGTCTGGCTTATATGTGACTCCAGACCCACAGCAATGTGGTTGACTCTTAACTAACAAGCCACTCAGTTTGCTCACCACCTTGCCAGCGACGCCCACATCCCAAGAATAAAAAAAAACCTCAAGACTTCAATTAGTCGTGTAAACTTACAGTCTCCTGATATTTTGGAATACAGGAAACTCTCTGGTATCCGGCACCGACGGGACCGGGATGGTGCCGGTTGATTAAAAATTCCAGATGACAGAGAGGGTTATCTACCAAGGCTATTTTTAACAAACAGAGTCAGACTCCTGTTATTGAGGTGTTCAGACTTCTGACAGTGCCAAGAAGCCGAGTAGTGGCAGTTTGGAGAACTACCCACACTGACTAACTGAGCTACCGCAGGAGGCTCGGACTCGGCAACATTTCCGGTTATTGAGGTGTTGTTTTCGGAGTATGAATTTTGCCGGTTAATAGAGAATTCCGGATATTTAGGTGCCGTTTAAACGAGAGTTTCCTGTACTTAGAGGCCCTTATTTGGAAAGCAGGGCCAAAATTATAACCAGTAAGTAAAACCTGAAATGATCATTTCAAAGTGCTCAGGCACATTGGTTTATTTCATTGAACGGGGTGAACTACAGCTAATTTTAAAACGTGTAAATGAGTAACAAAAAAAAAAGCATAAAAATCAAGTTACAGAAGAATTTAATAGTTCATGTCCAATCCAGCCTAGTCTATATGGAGAATAGGGTCTAATGGAAAGTGAGTTCTGGCAGTCTTAAACCAGCTCCTGGTTGGAATGGGCCCTCGGCAGATACCACAAGAATTTCACTAGCCGGTCGTGGCATTTTACTGAAATCCCAGGGACAACACTAACTACTTACCTAGTTGGTTCTTCATGCTCATAAGGACAGAGTTCATTTGGGCTTTCGACGCATACAGCTTGCTCACGGCCTTTCTTGACCGGACAATTTCTTTAGCTAATATAGAGCACACATCCTTTTGGCCCTTCTTCGCAGCATCTTTCACAGACCTCTTGACTTTTTCCTCTTCTCTTTGAATATCTAACAAGGAGATAGGGAAAAGGAAAAAAAGCATTAGGAAAACATGCATTTATATAAAAGCAAAATACTGCGGATGCTGGAAATCGGAAATAAAAACAGAAAATGCTGGAACTACTCAGCAGGTCAGGCAGCATCTGTGGAAAGAGAAACAAAGTTAACATTTCAGGTCGATGGACCCAGGCAATACATTTTACTAAAAGACTGCTGACAGATTCAGTGAGAAATCCTACAGCTATCATTTTCCTCAACACTTTACACAGTAAGCTGCGTCAACAGTTAACTGAGCTACGCACGGAAAAAATAAAACCTTTACTTACCTCGGATTTGTCGGTCAATCATTCTCATTTCCTTCCTTATTTTTAATGACCATTCTGTGACCTAATCAAAACCAAATTGTAACAGTATTAATACCAAATAACATTTATTTTGCATGTTGCACTCATGGCAGCAGAGATGCCACCTTCACCTGTGCATGGAAACAAGCAGGCGTGTTTCAGAACTCCGACCACACTGAAACAAGGGTCAGGGGAGGCGAAGAGTAATGTGCAGGGCCCCCATTAATGGAAACAGAGGCTTGCCTTTCAGCACACGGCTATCGCTAGCGTCTTAGCATTTAATTCATGACTGTTTCCTGAGCCCGCTGCCCATCCCCCGACCATGCCGGTTCTTTGTTCTCATTAGTGAGCACTGGCTCTTCACTTAAACTTAGCTCCCAAATTCCCAGACCCCTCTGCCGTCAAGACTACGCTTCTCCACTAGACTAGTGACTAGTGGATCGCGAGTGGAGCTCGGGGCCAGGGATTGCGAGAATATCAGTGCTAATTTGATCCTGAGAGACAAGACATCATTCATGTCCGAGGCCGGGACCCAGGAGCGAGGACGAGCCCAGCAGCGAGGTCAAGGCCCAGGAATGGCGCAGCGTGGACCGGCAGCAGGGTCGGGGCCCAGGGAAGGTGCGGCATGGGCCAACAGCGAGGTCGGGGGGGGGGGGGGGGGGGGGGGGGGGCCCACAATGCATCCTACGAAATAGAGAGGACCTGCGGGAAGGAGGGAGGAGGACAGTAGCAGTATGTTTGCGTGTGTGCACTGGGCCGTTGTAGCAGAGCCTGGTCTCCAATCATCTTGGATCCCCTTGCCATTGGACCAAGACCTTGCTCTGTCAAGCCTGTGTGGTAACTGGTGTGCAATGGCCACCCCACGTTAAAAGAATTCACGCACAGGCATCTTCCACCCTTTAAAATGAAGTTCGGGACCTGGAACGTCAGGACCCTCATGAACAACCTCATTCATGACTTTAAGAATTTTGATTTTCTCCATTTATTTTATTGCTATTCCAAGGCCTCATACAAGCCTACTGTTAGGAGGTCCCAGTGAATGGGTCAGGATGATTTCTGCTCAGACTTTCCCTTCCTGTGGGCAAACAGCTGGCCTCTGCTCAGCACCTTGCATCAATAACACAACTGAGATACAGTACTCTATGGGACGAATCATGTGTGCAAACTCTCGTCCTATCACTGTCTCAATTTAACAAAGTATTTTAAAAACACTGCATGCTCAATATAGCAATGCAAATACACTTAAATAAAAATACAAGGAATAAACAGTTTTTCCTAATGTTGCAAGCTATGAAAGGCAACCAGAAGATGTAGTCAAACAAAATTTGAAATCATTTGTGTCACTGGTTGTATTATTAAAACACCATTCAAAATTTTAGGCTTGAAGAAAACTCTGGATTTGGGAGGTTTCGCTTGGAGCCCTGTCTGACCGTACATGGCATAAAACAGATTCCGGCTATATTTATTAAAACAAGTTAGGCAGAAAGAACATTTATATAGTGGACATCCCAAAGTGTTTTACAGCCAATGAAGTACTTTTGAAGTGCAGTCCCTGTTGTAATGTAGGGAAGTGCGGCAGCCAATTTGCACGCAGCAAGGTCCCACAAACAGTGAGATAAATGACCAGATAATGATGTTTTACTATGTTAAACGTGCTATACAAACAAGTTGCTGTTGTAGTGTTGGTTGAGGGATAAATAATGACTATTTTTTACCTGTCCCTTTCCATAAATTTCAACAATCTTTTTGAACACTGGCTATTAATACTCAGTTAGAAACCGGGTGTGAGGATCTGTTGGGTTTGACACAAGCTGAAACTTACATCTCAAAAAGTCAATAAATGTACCCACCGATAATTCAACTGTCTCCCACTGTCCAACTCCTCCAAAACACTTTCATAAACACACAGATAATCCCCAAAGGTTATAGAGGATTTATGATGAAAAGTCACAGGGTAGGAGTTATAATCCACAAGCAGGTTGAATGAGTCAGTAATGGTTGCAATAGCTGTATCACTATATTTACATATCCATCCCCGCCAAGCTTTTAATGAAAATCTTGTTTATTTAAAGTTTGCGGCTCTTGCAAGTCTAACCAACAGCTACCATTTCTTACCCATATGATTAGCCCTTTTTCATACATTAATTCCCTTGGTCCATCTCCTGTGACCTCAGCAGAACTCACCTCACCTCCCTTATTTTCTTCAGTGAGCTGGGTATCTGATTTAGATGAAAAACATTAGGGTGGGTTAAGAGTCTCCAAACCAAGCTAAGAAATTCAGAGGTTGAGATAGGGAACACACACCATTTACCCAAGTCCAGAGAGCTTAAGTGCAGATTAGCAAGAGCAAAGGCTTAAGGACCGCCAAGTGTATTCAAGAGTACAGTTGGGGTTTAACTAACCAAAACCATGCTGGCTACCAGCACAGAGTATTGCTAAGCTTCCCGCTGCTTGTCCAGTCAGGACCACCCTACTGGTTAAGTCACTGGTTTGCAGGGTTATCTGAAATGTGTGCAATGAATCCCATATTCCAGCACTAGCTCGATCCCTCCAAGTCCCATTAATGAGCCAAGCTGGCTAGTCAATCATTAATTGTGTCCTGGATGACATGACATCCATGGCTAAAGCAGCCTCCAAGAAGCTTTACTTTTTAATCTTTCATCTTAAAGATTTTTCTCATCAATATCTATTAACTCGCCATAAAATCCAAGTGCATCCAAGATACGAGCTCCCACCGGGGGAGGCTCCAACACCTTTAACACAGGTATTATACAGGAAAATCTTGTTGTTTGATAGGCAATCCCTTGGTCTCCAATGCAACCTTTCTTGCTTTTTTCTATTTTAACAATAAGAGTATGGTCAGTGCTCCTGGACTTTTCTCTCTTGCGCCTTCTAAGCCACATAGAATTAACAGCATAGAATTAGGCCATGCTCTCCTCCCACTCTATTTACTTCATCTCATATAAACATATCATTCTATTCCTTTCTCCCTCACATACTTAACTAGCTTCCCCTTAAAAGCGTCTACAATAGTCGCCTCAATCATGCCATGTGGTAGCGAGTTCCACATTCTTAAAGAAGTTTCTCCTTTATTCCTTTTTGGATTTATTAGTGACAATCTTAGAACATAAGAAATAGGAGCAGGAGTAGGCCATTCGGCTCTTCGAGCCTGCACCGCCATTCAATGAGATCATGGCTGATCTTCTGCCTCAACGCCATTCACCGGCCCTATCGCCATATCCCTTGATGCCCTTACTAGTCAGAAATCTATCGACTTCTGTTTTGAATATACCCAATGCCTGAGCCTCCACAGCCCTCGGGTAGAGAATTCCAAAGATTCATCACCCTCTGTGTGAAGAAATTTCTTCTCATCTCAGTCCTACCTTTATCCTTAGGCTGTGGCCCCTGGTTCTAGACTACGCAGCCAAGGGAAACATCCTCCCATCATCCACCCTATCAAGCCCTGTATTAATTTTGTATGCTTCAATGAGATCCCCTCTCATTCTTCTGAATTCAAGAGAATACAGACCTAGTTTACTCAATCTCTTCTCATACGTCAGTCCCGCCATCCCAGGAATCAATCTCGTGAACCTTCGTTGCACTCCCTCTACGGCAAGTATATCCTTTCTTAGGTAAGGAGACCAAAATTATACACAGTACTCCAGGTGTGGTCTCATCAAGGCCCTATATAATTGGAGTAAGACTTCTTTACTCCTGTACTCAAATCCTCTTGTAATGAAGGACAGCATACCATTTGCCTTCTTGATGGCTTGCTGCACCTGCACATTCACTTTCAGTGACGCATGTACAAGGACACCCAGGTCCCTTTGAGCATCTGCATTCCCCAATCTTTCACCATTTAGGAAATACTCCGCCTTTCTGTTTTTTCTACCGAAGTGGATAACTTCACATTTATCCACATTATATTCCATCTGCCATGTTCTCGCCCACTCACTGAGCCTGTCGAGATCCCCTTGAAGCCTCTTCACATCTGACACTGCCACCTAGCTTTGTACCATCAGCAAATTTGGAAATTTTACATTTAGTCCCCTCATTGGACATTGGAACCGGTTCTGGGGGAGGTGGGACCAATACAAACTGGGCAGTTTGCACCTGGGCAGGGCCAGGACCGATGTTCTAGGGGGAAGTGTTTGCTAGTGCTCTGGGGGAGGGTTTAAACTAAAATGGCAGGGGGTCGGGAACCTGAGCAGGGAGACAGAGGAAAGGAAAACAAGGATAAAAGCAAAAGATAGGAAGGAGAAAAACAAAAGTGGCAGTCAGAGAAATCAACGGTTTAAATCAAACGTGGCCACAGTAAATAATAATTCTAATAGGTCTAAGAGCGTTAAAAAAACAAGCCTGAAGGCTTTGAGTCTTAATGCGAGGAGCATTTGTAATAAGGTGGATGAATTGGCTGCGCAAATAGATGTAAACGAATATGATCTGGTTGGGATTACAGAAACGTGGCTCAAGGATGGCCAAGACTGGGAACTCAACATCCAGGGGTATTCGATATTCAGGAAAGATAGGCAAAAAGGAAAGGGAGGTGGGGTAGCATTACTGGTTAAATAAGGGATTAACACAATTGTAATGAAGGATATTAGCTCTGACGATGTGGAATCTGCATGGGTAAAATTGAGAAATACTAAGGGGAAAAAAACATTAGTGGGGGTGGACCTCCAAACAGTAAGGCAGAGGTTGGGGATGGCATTAAAAGGGAAATTAAAGAAGCGTGCAATAAGGGCACAGCAGTCATCATGGGTGACTTTAATCTACATATAGATTGGGCCAACCAAATTAGTAGCAATACTGTGGAGGAGGAATTCCTGGAGTGTTTACAGGATGGGTTCCTGGACCAATATGTCGAGGAACCAACCAGAGATCAGGCCATCTTAGACTGGGTATTATGTAACGAGAAAGGATTAATTAGCAATCTTGTTGTACAAGGCCCCTTGGGTCGGAGCGATCATAATATGATCGGATTCTTCATTAAGATGGAGAATGAAGTAGTTGACTCGGAGACAAGGGTCCTCAATTTAAATAAAGGGAACTACGATGGTCTGATGAGCGAGTTGGGTAGGATTGTTTGGGGAATGGCACTCAAAGGGTTGACGGTGGATAGGCAATGGCAAACATTCAAAGACCGAATGGATGAGCTACAGAATTTGTTCATCCCAGTTTGGCATAAAAATAAAACAAAAAAAGGTGACTCAACCGTGGCTAACAAGGGAAATTAGGGATAGCATAAGATCCAAGGAGAGGACATATAAATTGGCCAGAAAAAGCAATAATCCTGAGGATTGGGAGCAGTTTAGGATTCAACAAAGGAGGACAAAGGGATTAATTAAGAAAGGGAAAATAGAATATGAGAGCAAGCTTACAGGGAACATAAAAACTGACTGTAAAAGCTTTTATAGATATGTGTAAAGAGAAAAAGATTGGTGAAGTCAAGCGTAGGTCCCTTGCAGTCAGAATCAGGGGAATTTATAATGGGGAACAAAGAAATGGCAGACCAACTAAATACATATTTTGGTTCTGTCTTCACAAAGGAAGACACAAATAACCTCCCAGAGATGCCGGGGAACATAGGGTCTGATGAAAGGGTGGAACTGAAAGAAATCAGTATTTGTAGGGAAATGGTGTTAGGAAAATTGATGGGACTGAAGGCCGATAAATCCCCAGGGCCTGATAATCTACATCCCAGGGTACTTAAGGAAGTGGCCCTAGAAATAGTAGATGCATTGCTGGTCATCTTCCAGAACTCGATAGACTCTGGAACAGTACCCATGGATTGGAGGGTAGCTAATGTTACCCCACTATTCAAAAAAGGTGGTAGAGAAAAAGCGGGGAATTATAGACCGGTAAGCCTGACATCGGTAGTGGGGAAAATGCTAGAGTCCATTATAAAAGATGTAATAGCAGAGCACTTGGAAAGCAGTGACAGGATCGGACAAAGTCAACATGGATTTACGAAAGGTAAATCATGCTTGACTAATCTACTGGAATTTTTTGAGGATGTAACTGGTAAAATAGATAAGGGAGAACCAGTGGATGTGGTGTATTTGGACTTTCAGAAGGCTTTCGATAAGGTCCCGCATAAGAGATTAGCATGTAAAGTTAAGGCACATGGTATTGGGGGCAAGGTATTGACTTGGATAGAGAACTGGCTGGCGGACAGAAAGCAAAGAGTTGGAATAAACGGGTCGTTGTCCGAGTGGCAGGCAGTGACTAGTGGGGTACCGCAAGGATCGGTCCTAGGACCCCAGCTGTTCACAATATATATTAATGATCTGGACGAGAGAATTGGATGGAATATCTCCAAATTTGCAGACGACACAAAGCTGGGTGGGAGGGTAAGCTGTGAGGAGGATGTCGTGAAACTCCAGTACGATTTGGACAGGTTGGGTGATTGGGCAGAAACATGGCAAATGCACTATAATGTGGATAAATGTGAGGTTATCCGCTTTGGTGGCAAAAACAGGAAGGCAGATTATTTGAATGGCAATAGATTGGGAGAAGGGGAAGTGCAAAGAGACCTGGGTGTTCTTGTGCACCAGTCACTGAAGATAAGCATGCAGGTGCAGCAGGCGGTTAAGAAGGCAAATGGTATGTTGGCCTTCGTAGCAAGAGGGTTTGAGTACAGGAACAAGGATGTCTTGCTACAGTTGTACAGGGCCTTGGTGAGACCGCACCTTGAGTAGTGTGTGCAGTTTTGGTCGCCTTACCTGAGGAAGGACGTTCTTGCCATGGAAGGAGTGCAGCGAAGATTCACCAGGCTGATACCTGGGATGGCAGGAATGACGTATGAGGAGAGATTGTGTCGATTGGGCTTATACTCACTGGAGTTTAGAAGATTGAGAGGGGATCTCATCGAAACCTATAAAATTCTGTCAGGCCTGGACAGACTAGATGCAGGAAGGATGTTTCTGATGGCCGGGGAGTCCAGAACCAGGGGTCACAGTCCAAGGATAAGGGGTAAGCCATTTAGGACTGAAATGAGGAGGAATTTCTTCACCCAGAGAAATTGTGGCATTCTCTGCCACAGAGGGCGGTGGAGGCCAGTTCATTAAATATATTCAAGAAAGAGTTGGATATATTTCTTAAGGCTAAAGGGATCAAGGGATATGGGGAGAAGGCAGGGACAGGGTACTGAATTTGGATGATCAGCCATGATCTCATTGAATGGCGGAACAGGCTCGAGGGGCTGAATGGCCTACTCTGTTCCTATGTTTACTGAAATCCTCATCACAGGACTAGTGTTTAAGATTGGATCAGAGAGCATCAGTAGGGAACTCTGGCCTCTGGAATGATCTCAGTAGTGTAGAGCAGTGGTTCTCAAACTGGGGTCCGTAGAGACTTTCCAGGGGGTCAGCGAAATAATGTGCAAGTGCAGCTGGAGGCGGGCTTGGTGTGAGCCGGGAGGCTTGAGCCGAGTGCAGCACAGAGGGGGCTGGCTGTCTCACCTAGGAGGGGAGATGCCTGAAGGTTATCAATCCATTCAGAATTAATTCCCAAATTGTTGTTTACCAACAAAATAGCTTTCCTAGTTGTCCAGGCTAAAAAACATTAGATTGCGGTTACGGTTTAGAGACCATCCCTTAGATCTGAGGGGTATGGCTAAAAGTTTAATCAGAGTGTGAGAGCGTGAGAGTCCTTTAAGGGAGCTATTCAATATACCACGCATGCAAAGTTTTTCCTATTTAAAAGCTGGCAGTGCGGGAGCTGCACGGCCGTGCAGCTTAAAGGGAACATTGTTCGCAAGTCTCTTCCCTGGATAAAATGCTGCGCTATTTTACAAGGAAGGAAAACAGACCGACTCAGCTAACCCACGGGAAGAACCCTCTTTACAACAGATCACAGACTGTGCAATGACACAAAGTAGTGTACGGCCAAAATCATGCCACCTTCTAAATATAGTTGGTACTGGGTGTCCTTAGCATTGCTATACTGTACCAACATTTTCAGGAAACATCGTGCTATCATTTAAGCTGTGGAATTAGGGACACTTTCCCTCCCTCACCTGAAGAAAAACATCACACCAAGGATAAACAGACTCTGTGGTGAGAAGCAGGCACACCCATCTCACTGATATCTGTCAGTAAATACCTGTTTTCTTAAAAGCATTGTGAAAACACTCTTTACATGCAGCACTTTCATATTATGAGTATTACATAGTATTCAAATTTAGATGGTGGGGGGGGGGGGGGCGCGGCGGAGGTACGTGATTACTAATCGATTTGAAAAGGGGTCCTTCAACCAAAAAAGGTTGAGAACCACTGGTGTAGAGAAAAGACTCATTCTGACCAGACCAGATTATGGCTTTATAATCAGTTGGTTGTTTAATCTCAGAAAAAAAAAACATTGACACACAATACCGAATGGTAAATTTGAATGAGCTTACTTAATTTCATATGGTTTACTCATAGAAACAGAAGATAGGAGCAGGAGTAGGCCATTCAGCCCCTCGAGCCTGCTCCGCCATTCAATGAGATCATGGCTGATCATCCAAATTCAGTACCCTGTCCCTGCCTTCTCCCCATATCCCTTTAGCCTTAAGAAATATATCCAACTCCTTCTTGAATATATTTAATGAATTGGCCTCCACTGCCTTCTGTGGTAAAGAATTATAAAGTACTCAATCCCCATCAGAATAAACCAAAGGTGAGTTTCCTTGATGGGTTATTTGGTAACCCAGCTCTCTCACCACCATCTCTCTCGACCCCTCTGCTCTAAATTGTCGCACTGCTTGTCCGACATCCAGTACTGGATGAGCAGAAATTTCCTCCAACTAAATAGCCCTGTTCCTGGGACTAGGGACAGGGTCACTGGCAAGGCTTGGAAGCTAAAAGCAGAGCCAGGCCTGGTTAGTACCTGGAGGGGTGACCATCAGGGAAGACCAGGTGCAGAAGGTCACGGAAGGAGCCCTGAGGAGGGGCGGTTGGTGAGAAGGTCACAGCAGCAGCCCTGAGGAGGGGCGGTTGGTGAGAAGGTCACGGAAGGAGCCCCGGGAGGGGCGGTTGGTGAGAAGGTCACGGAAGGAGCCCTGAGGAGGGCCGGTTGGTGAGAAGGTCACGGAAGGAGCCCTGAGGAGGGCCGGTTGGTGAGAAGGTCACGGAAGGAGCCCTGAGGAGGGCCGGTTGGTGAGAAGGTCACGGAAGGAGCCCTGAGGAGGGGCGGTTGGTGAGAAGGTCACGGAAGGAGCCCTGAGGAGGGGCGGTTGGTGAGAAGGTCACGGAAGGAGCCCTGAGGAGGGGCGGTTGGTGAGAAGGTCACGGAAGGAGCCCCGGGAGGGGCGGCTGGTGAGAAGGTCACGGAAGGAGCCCTGAGGAGGGCCGGTTGGTGAGAAGGTCACGGAAGGAGCCCTGAGGAGGGCCGGTTGGTGAGAAGGTCACGGAAGGAGCCCTGAGGAGGGCCGGTTGGTGAGAAGGTCACGGAAGGAGCCCTGAGGAGGGCCGGTTGGTGAGAAGGTCACGGAAGGAGCCCTGAGGAGGGCCGGTTGGTGAGAAGGTCACGGAAGGAGCCCTGAGGAGGGCCGGTTGGTGAGAAGGTCACGGAAGGAGCCCTGAGGAGGGGCGGTTGGTGAGAAGGTCACGGAAGGAGCCCCGGGAGGGGCGGTTGGTGAGAAGGTCACGGAAGGAGCCCTGAGGAGGGCCGGTTGGTGAGAAGGTCACGGAAGGAGCCCTGAGGAGGGCCGGTTGGTGAGAAGGTCACGGAAGGAGCCCTGAGGAGGGCCGGTTGGTGAGAAGGTCACGGAAGGAGCCCTGAGGAGGGCCGGTTGGTGAGAAGGTCACGGAAGGAGCCCTGAGGAGGGCCGGTTGGTGAGAAGGTCACGGAAGGAGCCCTGAGGAGGGGCGGTTGGTGAGAAGGTCACGGAAGGAGCCCTGAGGAGGGGCGGTTGGTGAGAAGGTCACGGAAGGAGCCCTGAGGAGGGGCGGTTGGTGAGAAGGTCACGGAAGGAGCCCCGGGAGGGGCGGCTGGTGAGAAGGTCACGGAAGGAGCCCTGAGGAGGGGCGGTTGGTGAGAAGGTCACGGAAGGAGCCCCGGGAGGGGCGGCTGGTGAGCAGGCCTGGGTGTTGGGCTGAAGATTGTTGGACAGGAGGAATGGTGGAAATGGAATGGCAGCGCGCACAGACGCAGCGGCTTTGCTTCTCCCAGGACGGTGCTATTTACGTTTAATGTTAATGTTATTTGTACTGGACTCATGGGAGCTTGCAAGATCACATTTCGTTGTTCATGTACTTGTGCAATGACAATAAAGTTGAATTGTTATTATTATTGGGAAGGTCAAAGCCATTGTCTTCGGTCCCCGCCACAAACTTTGTTCCCTAGCCACCGACTCCATCCCTTTCCTTGGCAACTGTCTGAGGCTGAACAAGATTGTTTGCAACCTTGGGTGTCATATTTGACCACGAGATGAGCTCCCGGCCACATATCCACGCCATCGCCAAAATCGCCTATTTCCACCTCCGGAACATCGCCCAACTCCGCCCCTGCCTCAGCTCATCCGCTGCTGAAACCCTTATCCATGCTTTTGTTACCTCTAGACTTGACTATTCCAATGCACTCCTGGCCGGCCTCCCACGTTCTAACCTCCGGAAACTTGAGGTCATCCAAAACTCTGCTGCCCGTGTCCGAACTGGCACCAAGTCCCTTTCACCCATCACCACTGTGCTCACTGATCTATATTGGCTCCCAGTTAAGCAACGCCTCGATTTTTAACATTTCATCCTTCTTTTCCAATCCCTCCATGGCCTCACCCCTCGCTATCTCTGTAATCTCCTCCAGCCCTACACCTCTGAGATATCTGCGCTCCTCTAATTCTGGCCTGAGCATTCACGATTATAAAATCGCTCCACCATTAGTGGCCGTGCTTTCAGCTGCCGAGGCCCTAAATCTCTGGAATTTCCTCCCTAAACCTCTCCGCCCTCCTTTAAGACACTCCTTAAAACCTACCTCTTTGACCGAGCTTTTGGTCACCTGCCTTAATATCTCCTTACGTGGCTCGGTGTCAAATTTTGTTTTATAATACTCCTATGAAGCGCCTTGGGATGTTTTACTACGTTAAAGGCGCTATATAAATACAAGTTGTTGTAGTAAGCACAATTTCTTTTGCATTAGTTAATCTCAGCCAGGGTAACAGTGGTGCACCACAATTAGCCTGTATCCCAGGGTTGGCAAGGGTTCCTGCTGACTGCTGTCCAGAGAGAGCGAGAAAGGGCGAGCGAGAGAGGGAGTGTTTACACATGTATGTTAAATACAGGAAACTTTGGTTTATCCGGAGGTTAACTGTCCGGAATGCTCGAGCCACCGGCAAAAATCAGGAGCCGTTTCGTTAGCGCTGGTTTGTCCGGCAGTTTTAATGGGACGGCAACAGCTTGGTCCCGTCGGTGCCAGATAGCACAAAGTTTCCTGTAAATAGTTGTGGGGGAAAAGATCAGGAGCAGTTGTGGTATTCCCCCTCCCCACGCCCGATGCTCCCCGTCTGGGATAAGACATGAAGAATGGCTGAGGTACCTGTGATGAAATATTCCATTCATCACTGCCTGTGACTGTGGTTGGTTTCAGGTTCCCCCTTACCATTGTATTGCCTGTGACTGTGGTTGGTTTCAGGTTTCTCCTCACCATTGTATTGTGTATTGGAATGTATGGAATGTGTTGTGTGTAGGGCTCCGCCCATACCTGGCCTCTATGTAAGCCAGCTCAGTCTGGCCTCACAGCCAGTACTGCAGACCTCCAGGGAAGATACCTCTCTCCACTGCGTGTTATCTTCTAAGTTAATAAAAGCCTTGTTTTGTTTCGCTAACATCGAGTCTCAGGATTATTGAGGCACATCAATTTTATTAACTTATTTTTCAACACAATGGATCAACTCCTGAAACCCGAACGTTTGGATTTGGATCAGCATGCTCCGGACGCATCAGCACGCTTCGGACACTGGTTTATGTGTATGGAATTCTTCCTGGACAATTCCGCAGCCGTCAAAGACGCTACAGACGCTGCGAGTATGAAACTCAGAATTCTGCGGAATTGGGTAAGCCACCGGGTTTACCCCCTCATCCAAGACGCCGACACGTACCTGGCCGCCTGCGACATCTTAAAGGCGCATTACCAGCAGCCTGGGGAATCGGTGGAGGAGTTCCTAGGCACCCTGAAAATGCTTGGCAAAGACTGCAAGTGCCGAGATGTAAAAGCCGCAGTGTACACCGACGAGCTTGTTCGCGATGCCTTTATCACAGGCCTCAGCTCCACTTACATCCGGCAAAGACTGCTGGAAAAAACGGGATTGGACCTGAAACAGGCTGCGGACACCGCGCGATCCCTGGATGTGGCCCAGAGAAACTCGGACGCCTACTCTTCAGCCCGCGCCGTCCACGCCGCCACGTGTGCACCGCCATCTTGGAAGGCATCTTCCCCTCCCGGCAGCCCGACACCGTCGGGGCCCCGCTCTCCCCCCAGAAGCCCTACGACAGCCGCGACGCGTCGGGGACCCAACTGCTACTTCTGCGGGCAGCCAAAGCACACCAGAAACCTGTGCCCGGCGAAAGGCACCACCTGCTTTAAGTGCGGTAAGAAGGGGCACTTCGGGAAGGTGTGCAGAGGGAACCCCGCCGGAAAACCAAAACCCGCCACCGCCGCGTGTGCGCCGTGGGAGCGGCCATCTTGCCCGACCTCGTGGGGTCCGCCATCTTGTGAGCAGACAGCGCGGACGCCATCTTGTCTCGATCAGGGCCCTACAGTGGTATCGGTCACAGTGGACCAGACCAGGCCCCACCCGCTATCCAAATCAATGGTGGACATCGAGGTAAACGGGTGCGGGGTTAAATGTTTAATTGACAGTGGAAGCATGGAGAGTTTTATCCACCCGGAACTGGCACGACAACTCTCCCTAAAGGTGGTCCCTACTCGGGGTACCATCTCTATGGCTGATAAAACCCAGACATCGACCATTCTGGGTTACTGCACGGTACAATTGTCCGTTAACGGGACTGTATACGATAATTTTAAAGTATTAATCATGAAAAATCTATGCGCGAGCGTGATCTTGGGCCTGGATTTCCAGTGCAACCACCAAAGCATCACGCTCAAGTACGGTGGGTCCCAGCCGCCCCTCACAGTGTGCGGCCTGGCTACCCTGAAGGTAAAGCCACCTTCGCTATTCGCGAACCTTACCCCTAACTGCCGGCCAATAGCGACCAAAAGCAGGAGGTACAGCTGGGAGGACAGGCGGTTTATCGCAACCGAGGTAGACAGGCTCCTGAAAGAGCGCATTATTGAATGCAGCAATAGCCCGTGGCGCGCCCAAGTGGTGGTGGTAAGGGGTAGCGAGAAGAAACGGATGGTGATCGACTATAGCCAAACGATCAACAGGTACACCCAATTAGACGCCTACCCGCTACCCCGCATATCAGAAATGGTGAACCAAATCGCCCAATACCAGGTGTTCTCCACCATCGATCTCAAGTCAGCGTACCACCAGCTCCCTATCAGACCAGAGGACCGCCCGTACACCGCCTTCGAGGCGAACGGACGCCTCTACCAATTCCTCAGAGTCCCCTTTGGGGTGACGAATGGGGTCTCGGTCTTCCAGAGGGAGATGGATCGCATGGTCGATGACCACCACTTGCAGGCAACCTTCCCCTACCTCGACAACATCACCATCTGCGGTCACAACCAGCAGGATCACGACTCGAACCTCGAGAGGTTCCTGAAAACCGCACAAAAACTCAACCTCACCTACAACGAGGACAAGTGCGTTTTCAACACCACGCGCCTCTGCATACTAGGCAGCGTGGTGGAGAATGGGGAAATCGGACCAGACCCCGACCGATTGCGCCCCCTACGGGAGCTGCCCCTGCCCAACACTCCCAAAGCCCTGAAAAGGTGCCTGGGGTTATTTTCTTATTGTTCCCAATGGGTCCCCAACTACTCCGACAAAGCCCGCCCCCTCTTGAAAGCATCCTCTTTTCCGCTCTCTGCTGAGGCCCACGCCGCCTTCAAAAGCATTAAGCAGGATATTGAGCGGGCCACGCTACAGGCAGTGGACGAGAACACTCCATTTCAAGTGGAAAGTGATGCGTCTGACTTTGCCTTGGCGGCCACCCTCAACCAGGCGGGGCGGCCCGTAGCTTTCTTCTCGAGGACCCTCCAAGGGCCCGAGATCAGACACTCCTCCGTGGAAAAGGAGGCCCAAGCCATCGTGGAGGCAGTGCGCCACTGGCGCCACTACCTAGCCGGCAAACGCTTCACCCTACTTACCGACCAGCGGTCGGTAGCGTTTATGTTCAATAATAAACAGAGGGGGAAGATCAAAAATGATAAGATTCTTAGGTGGCGGATCGAGCTCTCCACCTTCGAGTATGACATCATTTACCGGCCAGGGGCCCTTAACGAATCCCCAGATGCCCTCTCACGAGGGATGTGTGCCAGCGCCACCGGGGATCGGCTACAGACCCTCCACAACGACCTCTGCCACCCAGGGGTCACGCGGCTGTTCCACTTCATAAAGTCCCGCAACTTACCCTACTCGATTGAGGAAGTTCGGTCTCTGACCAGGAACTGCCGCACTTGCGCTGAGTGCAAGCCTCGGTTCTACCACCCTGATAGAGCCCACTTAATCAAAGCTACACGGCCCTTTGAGCGGCTCAGCTTAGATTTCAAGGGCCCCCTCCCGTCCGTCGACCGCAATGTTTACTTCCTGAACATTGTGGACGAATACTCCCGGTTCCCATTCGCCTTCCTCTGCCCAGACATGACCAGCGCCACGGTCATTAAATGCCTCAACAGCCTGTTCTGCCTGTTCGGTATGCCGAGCTACATCCACACGGATAGGGGGGAGTCCTTCATGAGTGAAGAGCTACGCCAGTACATGCTGTCCAGGGGTATCGCCACGAGCCGTACCACCAGCTACAACCCCCGGGGTAACGGTCAAGTGGAGCGAGAGAACGGGACAGTATGGAAAGCAGTCACTCTAGCTCTAAGGACCAAGGGCCTCCCTATCTCCCGCTGGCAAGAATTCCTCTCAGATGTGCTCCATTCGATACAGTCGCTATTGTGTACTGCCACGCCTCATGAACGAATGTTTAGCTTCCCCCGGAAATCCACCTCAGGCGTATCCATGCCGTCATGGCTCTCCACCCCGGGTCCGGTATTCGTGCGAAGGCATGTGAGGGGCCATAAGACGGACCCTCTCGTGGAGCCAGTGCACCTACTCCACGCCAACCCCCAATACGCGTATGTCCGGCACGCCGACGGAAGGGAGGACACCGTGTCAATAAAAGACGTCGCCCCAGCCGGTAACGACAACAACCACGGCAATAGCAGCAACAACGACCACAGCAACTCTTACCCACCCACTACTCTTTCATCACCCCCGGAAGAACATCGACCAACGGCACCCCCACCAACTACCCCTTCAACAACCCTGGCGGCACCCCCGGCAGAGACCCAGGAGGCCACCGGGGACACCCAGCCGACACCCGCGACACCACAACAGCCACGTCGGTCGCAGAGGACTACCAAACCCCCGAACAGACTAAATCTATAGAAGGGGTGAATGTGATGAAATATTCCATTCATCACTGCCTGTGACTGTGGTTGGTTTCAGGTTCCCCCTTACCATTGTATTGCCTGTGACTGTGGTTGGTTTCAGGTTTCTCCTCACCATTGTATTGTGTATTGGAATGTATGGAATGTGTTGTGTGTAGGGCTCCGCCCATACCTGGCCTCTATGTAAGCCAGCTCAGTCTGGCCTCACAGCCAGTACTGCAGACCTCCAGGGAAGATACCTCTCTCCACTGCGTGTTATCTTCTAAGTTAATAAAAGCCTTGTTTTGTTTCGCTAACATCGAGTCTCGGGATTATTGAGGCACATCAGTACCATGGTGTTACGAGCACCAGTGAAACTGTACTCAAAAAGCACTTCCAGGCAAAATTGGAGGGTGAAGAACAACATACAAATGAGAGATGAAAATAAGCCCCACAATTTGATCAAAACTTGCTTAACAATTTTGAAGTGCATAAAAAAGGAGTTACAATTTTGAAAGTCTACTGGACATGCTATCAAAGACCATGTTTTCGCCACTTAATTCCTCTCTCCTGTCCCCTGTCTCTGACAGGAAGAAAGGTAGGCAAGTGACCTGTTTCCAGGTCCATGCCAATACTGTTCTCAAATGGTACAGTGGCTGCAATGTCCACTATCTACAACATGTACTGTAGCAAATCACCAAGGCTTCTTCGACATCACCTGCCAATCCTGTGGCCTCTACCACTTAGAAGGACAAGGACAGCAGGCACATGGATGGGAACACCACCACCTGCAAGTCACACACACTATCCTGACTTGCACATATATCGCCGTTCCGTCATCGTCATGGGGTCAAAATCCTGGAACTCCCTCCCTAACAGCATTGTGAATGTATCTTCACCACATGGACTGCAGTGGTTCAAGAAGGCAGCTCACCACCACCTTCTCAAGGGCAACTAGGAATGGACAATAAACGTTGGCCTTGCTAACGACGCTCATATCTCAAGAATTAAAAAAATATATAAATTAAACGAGTCAGCAGTGGGTTTTATATTTAGGATAGGAGTTAACAACAGTGAGACTGTCATTAGTAGAGAGCTGGAAATCAAGCAATGACATTAGTTTTAGATTAGCATTGAAAAATATGCCTTTCTCACGCAAGACGAGCAGACCTGGCAAGCATCACCCATTCTTTGTCCAGATTAAGATTTTTTTCCCCAGATTTTCTTTTTTATTTAAATTGGCCTGGGTTTTTAAATCAGGTTTTGCACCGTTCCCAGGAGATTACATGGCTCCGGGCAGGTAGGAAGTGTCTGTATCGCGATGCATAAAGCATCACAATTATATGGGACAGGCAAGACTCGAGTTCCACCCTGCATAGACTACCATATGCCAAAAACTCCACCACCCACATCCTATTCCTCACTATCCCACTGGCCTGCGCTGTTCCCCAACCCCTACTGCATCTAATTTAAAATCTTCATCCTTATTTACAAGTCCCGTTATAGCCTGACCCCTCTCTAACTCTGAAGCCTCCTCCAGCACTATGTACTGTAGCAGTGTGTGCCCTCTGTTTCTCCGTCTCCCTTTATGGGACAATGCGGCTGCAGAATGATTGCCATATTGGTCTAAACCACAGTTACTGCACTTCAGAAAGGAATTCGCTTTGAGGCTTTTGAGAGGTTCAATTACAATAAGACACTGTTTAAATCCAAGTATTTCATTTCTTCACGTGTAACCCTAGGCAGTAACTATCAGGAGAAACAACAGCTGACGCAAATTCAGTCCTCATCTACTGGATAGCTAGCAGGAATAGGAATCCTGCTTCATTTGCTCTCTCAAGCCAGAACAGCTGAAGCCAAGTTTAGTGCCTTGCCATCATTAGGGATTATATCAGCTAACTCAACACATACAAACCTGGAAGGTCACAGTGTTTGGTTCGCTTTGTCTTTACCAACAGTCATCAAGGGAGTTTGGCTTATATCTTAAAGTAGGACAGACAGACTTGCCTTTCTATAACACATTTAATGGCCTCAGGACTCCAAGGCACTTTACAGCCAATTAAGGAAAATGGGATTAGAATAGACAGGGCTTGATGGCCGGTGTGGACACGATGGGCTGAAGGGCCTCTTCCTGTGCTGTGTAACTCTAAGTACTTTTGAAGTGTAGTTACTGTTGTAATGTAGGAAACGTGGCAGCTAATTTGCACACAGCAAGGTCCCACAAACAGCAATGTAATAATGGCCAGATAATCTGTTTAAGTGATGTTGATTGAGGGACAAATATTGGCCCTGCTCTTCTTCGGAAATGCCACAAGGATCTTTTATATCCACTCGAGGGGGCAGGTGGGTTTAACATTTCATTCGAAAGACTGGGGACCTGAATAACACATTACACACCAGTGGATTGATGGGCCTGAACAACACATTACACACCAACAGACTGAAGAAGCTAAACACACACCAATGGTTGATGGACCAAGAATACCAACACCAATGGGCTAATGGACCTGGAACAATACAATACCAGTACACCGACAGGCCCAAAATGATACATTAAACAACAATGCGCCGATGGGGTTGCAACAATAGTCAAAAACCAATGTACTGAGGGACCTAATGCAGGCAGTTCCCCTTCTCATTATTGACAGTGACCATCTCAACCGAACTGGCTGACTGCCGGGCATTGTGACGTCACCTGACTGGCAGGCGAACGGCCCACTCCTGCGAGAGCTGGGGCTCCAGCGGACCAATAAGCAGTGGAAGGAGGCGGACCCTCCCTCAAGTTGGGTTACCCGGCGCAAACGGCTAACGACAGCGGGCGGACGTAACCGTGGGTTTCGCTGATCGGACGAAACCGGATTTAAGCCGCCCGCGTCTCGTTCAAAAACCATGCGACCGGGGAGTGTAAAAAAAAAACTTTTTTTCGCAGTCGTTCCTCGCTCTGCGCAATTACTCGGTTTGGGTGTATAATGTTTCTCGTGTGACAATCGGTAATTTTTTTTTTTAAAAAGAGAAACTCGTCGTTACCAAATCCTTGGGCGGCCGCTCCTGCGATCTGCCAAACAGCCCCATGACGAAATGTCGCTTCCACCGAGCTGGAGCTCAGCCTCGCTCTCACCCCGCCCCGTGCGAGCCACTTCCGGTTTCAAGACGTCAGACGCCACGGTCCCGTGTGTTCTGCACGGCTACCGCAGGGGCCGCTGTGGCGGAGGAACCAGTCAACAATGCACAAGGATCAGTCCCCGCCCTCTATTGCCTTTAAAAGCCTAACAATGTCACAAGAATTGGTCCAGGCAGCGGGCGGTCGAGGGGGTCGTCCAGCCAGATTGCCTCCCTCTCTTCCGCGGCCATGTTCGCGCCCGGGTGGCCCTGGAGATGGAGCACGCGGTGTCCGCCGGCGCGCTCGAGCACTTCCGTGCGCCGCGGGGACTGGAGTGCATAATTGGATTGGATAACCAAATTTTAATTTGATTTGTTAACATTTATTTAAAGTTCTATTAGTTACAGCTTATTTGTTTATTTTTTGATTGGTGCTACCAAAAGAGGAACAATGTCACAAGAGCCCTGCAGATGGGGAAGAGTGTCAACCAGAGTCTGCCGGATCTGCACAAACCCTCCACTGGGAGCGCCGACCAGATTTAGGAACAGCTTCTTCCCAAGGGCTGTCACCCTACTGAACTCCACAAATAAACTCTAAAGCCTGCACATCTGCCAATGCACTTTATTATGGTTATGTTTATGTTAATATACTACAAGCCAAATGTATGTTGAATGTTTAAATGTCTTAATCTAAATGTACACTCTCGGGAGCTGCAAGCCTACATTTCGTTGTAATGCACATGTGCAGTAACAATGACAATAAAAGTTGATTTGATTTGATTGATCTGTGTGAATTCTTGGAGACCCACTATCTGGATGAACAAGTGAAGACGACCAAGAAGCTTGTAGAGACTGGGACCCCTGCCTTGTCGGCATGAGGGCTTGTGACTTTGTACAAAGAGCTGAGACTTGAGCTCTGTAAATGTGATTTACTGTAAAATGTTCAAATTTTAAATTTATAAAAAAAACAATGTCACAAGAGCCCTGCAGATGGAGAAGAGTGTCAACTAGAGTCTGCCGGATCTGCACAAACCCTCCACTGGGAGTGCCGACCCTCATCTGTGTGAATTCCTGGAGACCCACTATCTGGATGAACAAGTGAAGACGACCAAGAAGCTTGGAGATCACATCATCAATTTGTAGAGACTGGGACCCCTGCCTTGTCGGCATGAGGGCTTGTGACTTTGTACAAAGAGCTGAGACTTGAGCTCTGTAAATGTGATTATGACTTGCGACATTGTTTTTTTTTAAATCACAATGATGTAAGATCGATTTAGGAATGGGCAAAGCCATTAATTAGTAGGTGCAATGCAGCAAGCAATTAGGAAGGCAAATAGCATGTTGGCCTTTATTAAGAACATAAGAATTAGGAGTAGGCCATTTGAGCCTTTATTTTTATATTCAAACCTGGGATGTGGGCGTCGCTGGCAAGGCCAGCATTTATTGCCCACCCCTAATTGCCTGTGAGAAGGTGGTGGTGAGCTGCCTTCTTGAACTGCTGCAGTTTGCATGGTGAAGAAACTCCCACAGTGCTGTTAGGTAGGGAGTTCCAGGAATTTGACCCAGTGACTATGAAGGAACAGTGATATATTTCCAAGTCAGGATAGTGTGTGACTTGGAGGGGAACTTGGAGGTGGTGGTGTTCCCATGCAGCTGCTCCGCCATTCACTAAGATCATGGTTGATCGTCGACCTCAACTCCACTTTCCCACCCAATCCCTTGATAACCCCAGAGTATAAGGAGAGATTGGGTCGATTGGGCTTATACTTGCTGGAGTTTAGAAGAATGAGAGGGGATCTCATTGAAACTTTTAAAATTCTAACAGGACTAGACAGACTAGATGCAGGAAGCGTGTTCCTGATGGCGGGGGAGTCCAGAACCAGGGGCCTCAGTCTAAAGATAAGGGGTAAGCCATTTAGGACTGAGATGAGGAGGAATTTCTTCACCCAGAAAGCGGTGAACCTGTGGAATTCTCTACCACAGAAGGCAGTGGAGGCCAATTCATTAAATATATTCAAGAAGGAGTTATATATATATTTTTTTAATTCATTGATGGGATGTGGGCGTCGCTGGCTAGGCCTGCATTTAGTGCCCATTCCAATTTCCCTTGAGAAGATGGTGGTGAGCCGCCGCCTTGAACCGCTGCAGTCCATATGGTGTAGGTACACCCACAATGCTGTTAGGAAGGGAGTTCCAGGATTTTGGCCCAGCGACAGTGAAGGAACGGCGATACAGGTCCAAGTCAGGATGGTGTGTGGCTTGGAGGGGAACTTGTAGGTGGTGATGTTCCCATGCATCTGCTGCCCTTGTCCTTCTAAGTGGTAGAGGTTGTGGGTTTGGAAGGTGCTGTTGAAGGAGCTTTGGCGAGTTGCTGCAGTGCATCTTGTAGATGGTACACACTGCAGCCACAGTGCGCCGGTGGTGGAGGGAGTGAATGTTGAAGGTGGTGGATGGAGTGCCAATCAAGCGGGCTGCTTTATCCTGAATGGTGTCGAGCTTCTTGAGTGTTGTTGGAGCTGCACTCATCCAGGCAAGTGGAGAGTATTCTATCACACTCCTGACTTGTGCCTTGTAGATGGTGGAAAGGCTTTGGGGAGTCAGGAGGTGAGACACTCTCCGCAGAATTCCCAGCCTCTGGCCTGCTCTTGTAGCCACAGTATTTATATGGCTGGTCCAGTTCAGTTTCTGATCAATGGTAACCCCCAGGATGTTGATAGTGGGGGATTCAGCGATGGTAATGCCATTGAATGTCAAGGGGAGATGGTTAGAGTCTCGCTTGTTGGAGATGGTCATTGCCTGGCACTTGTGTGGTGCGAATGTTACTTGCCACTTGTCAGCCCAAGTCTGAATGTTGTCCAGGTCTTGCTGCATATGGACACGGACGGCGTCAGTATCTGACGAGTCTCGAATGGTGCTGAACAGTGTGCAATCATCAGCGAACATCCCCACTTCTGACCTTATGATGGAGGGAAGGTCATTGATGAAACAGCTGAAGATGGTTGGGCCTAGGACACTGCCCTGAGGAACTCCTGCAGTGATGTCATGTGATTGAGATTTCTTAAGGCTAAAGGGATATGGGGAGAAGTAAGGGACAAGGTACTGAATTTGGATGATCAGCCATGATCTCATTGAATGGCAGAGCAGGTTCGAGGGGCCGAATGGCCTACTCCTGCTCCTATCTTCTATGTTTCTATGAGTCCAAAATTCTATCTATCTCATCCTTGAATATACTTAACGACTCAGCATCCACAGCTCTTGGGGGAGAGGATTCCAAAGATTGCAAGAGTAAGGAAGTTTTGCTGCAGTTTTACAGAGCTTTGGTGAGACCACACCTGGAGTACTGTGCACAGTTTTGGTCTTGCCTAAGGAAGGATATACTTGCCTTAGAGGTGGTGCAATGAAGGTTCATCACATTGATTTCTGGGATGAGAGAGTTGTGCTATGAGGAGAGATTGAGTAGAATGGTCCTATACTCTCTGGAGTTTAGAAGAATGAGAGGTGATCTCCTTGAAACATATAAGATTCTATGGGGAATTTACAGGATAGATGCTGGGAGGATGTTTCCCCTAGCTGGAGACTCTAGAACCAGGGGGCATAGTCTCAGGTTAAGGGATAGACCATTTAAGGCTGAGATGAGGAGACATTTCTTCACTCAGAGGGTTGTGAATCTTTGGAATTCTCTGTGAATTGAGTACATTCAAGGCTAAGATCGATAGACTGAGAGTGGGAGAGGCGGACCTGCGAGAGGAGAGAGAGAAGTAAAAAGTAATCGAAGTGTGACGTCACCAGAAAGCCGGTAAGTGATTGGTTGGTGAGTAATTCTCTCTTTCTCACTTTTTTCCAAAATTAAATTGTGTGGTTTATAGTTTCTAAGGTCTCTGTTGTGTAGCGGGGACTGCTGGTAAACAAGGGCCCTTGAGTTTATCATTTAATTATAGTATAATTGGTGGGATTGATTTGATTTAATTTAATTTGAATTAATTAAAGGGTAAGTCATGGCAGTACAGCTTGGCGCCGTGGTATGCTCCTCCTGCACTATGTGGGAAATCAGGGACACTTCCTGTGTCCCCGACGACCATGTGTGCGGGAAGTGCATCCAGCTGCAGCTACTGACAGACCGCATTGCGGCGCTGGAGCTGCGAATGGATACATACTGGAGCATTGGTGATGCTGAGGACATCGTGGAAAGCACGTTTAATGAGTTGGTCACACCGCAGGTAAAGGCTGCACAGGCAGGAAGGGAATGGGTGACCGCCAGGCAGAGTAGTAGGCTCAGGCAGGTAGTGCAGGGGTCCCCTGTGACCATCCCCATCTCAAACAGATATACCGCTTTGGATATTGTTGGGGAGGATACTTATCGGGGGAAGGCAGCAGCAGCGAACTTCCTGGCACCATGGGTGGTTCTGCTGCACAGGACGGGAGGGAAAAAGAGGGATAGAGCTATAGTAATAGGGGAATCTATTGTAAGGGGAATAGATAGGCGTTTCTGCGGCCGCAAACCAGACTCCATGATGGAATGTTGCCTGCCTGGTGCAAGGGTCAAGGATGTCTCAGAGCGGCTGCAGAGCATTTTGGAAGGGGAGGGTGAACAGCTAGTTGTCGTGGTGCATACAGGTACCAACGATATAGGTAAAAACTGGGATGAGGTCCTAAAAGCTGAATATAGGCAGTTAGGAGGTAAATTTAAAAAATAGGACCTCAAAAGGTAGTAATCTCAGGATTGCTACCAGTGCCACGTGCTAGTCAGTGTAGAAATAGAAGGATATTTCAGATGAATACATGGCTAGAGGAATGGTGCAAGGGGGAAGGATTCAAATTCCTGGGACATTGGAACCGGTTCTGGGGGAGGTGGGACCAGTACAAACCGGACGGTGTGCACCTGGGCAGGGCCGGGACCAATGTCCTAGGGGGAGTGTTTGCTAGTGCTCTGGGGGAGGGTTTAAACTAAAATGGCAGGGGGTTGGGAACCTGAGCAGGGAGACGGAGGAAAGGGAAACAAGGATAGAAGCAAAAGACAGGAAGGAGAAAAGCAAAGGTGGCAGTCAGAGAAATCAAGGGTTTAAATCAAACATGGCCACAGTAAATAGTGTTTAAAAAAAACAAGCCTGAAGGCTTTGTGTCTTTAATGCGAGGAGCATCCGTAATAAGGTGGATGAATTAGCTGCGCAAATAGAGGTAAATGGATATGATATGATTGGGATTATGGAAACATGGCTCCAGGGTGGCCAAGGCTGGGAACTCAACATCCAGGGGTATTCAATATTCAGGAAGGACAGGCAAAAAGGAAAAGGAGGTGGGGTAGCATTGCTGGTTAAAGAGGGGATTAACACAATTGTAAGGAAGGATATTAGCTCTGATGACGTGGAATCTGTATGGGTAGAACTGAGAAATACTAAGGGGCAGAAAACGTTAGTGGGAGTGGTATACAGACCCCCAAACAGTAATGCGGAGGTTGGGGATGGCATTAAATGGGAAATTAGAGACGCGTGCAATAAGGGCACAGCAGTTATCATGGGTGACTTTAATCTACATATAGATTGGGCTAACCAAATTAGTAACAATACTGTGGAGGAGGAATTCCTAGAGTGTATACAGGATGGTTTCCTGGACCAATATGTCGAGGAACCAACTAAAGACCAGGCCATCTTAGACTGGGTATTATGTAATGAGAAAGGATTAATTAGCAATCTTATTTTTCGAGGCCCCCTTGGGGCAGAGCGATCATAATATGATAGAATTCTTCATTTAAGATGGAGAGTGAAGTAGTTGACTCAGAGACTAGGGTCCTGAATTTAAATAAAGGAAACTACGATGGTATGAGGCGCGAGTTGGGTAGGATTGATCCCACCACCAAATACATATTCCTTTCCTCTCCCCACTCTGCTCTCTGCGATGATTGTTCCCTCTGTGATTCACTCTTAAACCACCCCTACAGGTTCACTCTTAAATCCCCCCTACTGCTGTGTCAGTGACGTTTGGGATTCCCAACTTGACATGTAAATCATAGTCATCAAAGTATTTGACTCAGAGACTAGGGTCCTGAATTTAAATAAAGGAAACTATGATGGTATGAGGCGCGAGTTGGCTAGGATGGATTGGGGAATGTTACTTAATGGGTTGACTGTGGATAGGCAATGGCAAACATTTAAAGATCGCATGGATGAACTACAGAATTTGTTCATCCCTGTTTGGCATAAAAATTAAACAAAAAAGGTGACTCAACCGTGGCTAACAAGGGAAATTAGGGATAGCATAAGATCCAAGGAGAGGACGTATAAATTGACCAGGAAAAGCAACAAACCTGAGGATTGGGAGCAGTTTAGGATTCATCAAAGGGATTAATTAAGAGGGGGAAAATAGAGTATGAGAGTCAGCTTGCAGGGAACATAAAAACTGACTGTAAAAGCGTCTATAGATAAGTGAAGAGAAAAAGATTGGTGAAGTCAAACGTAGGTCCCTTGCAGTCAGAATCAGGGGAATTTATAATGGGGAACAAAGAAATGGCAGACCAATTAAATACATACTTTGCTTCTGTCTTCACAAAGGAGGACACAAATAACCTCCCAGAGATGTCGGGGAACGTGCGGTCTAATGAGAGGGAGGAACTGAATGAAATCAGTATTTGTAGGGAAATGGTGTTAGGGAAATTGATGGGATTGAAGGCCGATAAATCCCCAGGGCCTGATAATCTACATCCTAGGGTATTTAAGGAAGTGGCCCAAGAAATAGTAGATGCATTGCTGGTCATCTTCCAAAATTCTATAGACTCTGGAACAGTTCCCATGGATTGGAGGGTAGCTAATGTAACCCCACTATTCAAAAAAGGTGGTAGAGAGAAAACGGGGAATTATAGACCGGAAAGCCTGACATCGGTACTGGGGAAAATGCTAGAGTCCATTATAAAAGATGTAATAGCAGAGCACTTGGGAAACAGTGACAGGATCGGACAAAGTCAACATGGATTTACAAAAAGTAAATCATGCTTGACTAATCTACTGGAATTTTTTGAGGATGTAACTGGTAAAATAGATAAGGGAGAACCAGTGGAGGTAGTGTATTTGGACTTTTAGAAGGTTTTTGATAAGGTCCCGCATAAGAGATTAGCGTGTAAAGTTAAAGCACATGGGATTGGGGATAAGGTACTGACTTGGATAGAGAACTGGTTGGCAGACAGGAAGCAAAGAGTTGGAATAAACGGGTCTTTCTCCGAGTGGCAGGCAGTGACTAGTGGGGTACCGCAGGAATCGGTGCTAGGACCTCAGCTATTCAGAATATATATTAATGATCTAGACGAGGGAACTAGATGTAATATCTCCAAGTTTGCAGACGACACAAAGCTGGGTGGGCGTGTGTGCTGTGAGGAGGATTTCGACAGGTTGGGTGATTGGGCAGATGCATGGCAGATGCAGTATAATGTGGATAAATGCGAGGTTATCCACTTTGGTGGCAAAAACAAGAAGGCAGATTATTATCTGAATGGCAATAGATTGGGAGAAGGGGAAGTGCAACGAGACCTGGGTGTCCTTGTGCACCCAGTTGCTGAAGGTAAGCATGCAGGTGCAGCAGGCGGTTAAGAAGGCAAATGGTATGTTGGCCTTCATAGCGAGAGAATTCGAGTACAGGAGCAAGGATGTCTTGCTGCAGTTGTACAGGGCCTTGGTGAGACCACACCTTGAGTATTGTGTGCAGTTTTGGTCGCTTTATCTGAGGAAGGATGTACTTGCCATGGAGGGAGTGCAGCGAAAATTCACCAGACTGATACCTGGGATTGCAGGAATGACTTATGAGGAGAGATTGGGTCGATTGGGCTTATATTCGCTGGAGTTTAGAAGAATGAAAGGGGATCTCATTGAAACTTATAAAATTCTAACAGGACTAGACAGACTAGATGCAGGAAGGATGTTCCCGATGGCGGGGGAGTTCAGAACCAGGGGTCACAGTCTAAGGATAAGGGGTAAGTCATTTAGAACAGAGATGAGGAGGAATTTCTTCACCCAGAGAGTGGTGAACCTGGGGAATTCTCTACCACAGAAGGCAGTTGAGGCCAATTCATTAAATATATTCAAGAAGGAGTTAGGTATATTTCTTAAGGCTAAAGGGATATGGGACGAAAGCAGGGACAGGGTACTGAATTTGGATGATCAGCCATGATCGCATTGAATGGCGGAACAGGCTCGAGGGGCCAAATGGCCTACTCCTGCTCCTATCTTCTATGTTTCTATGTTTCAGCCAGCTTTACCTAGCTTGGCATTTGTTTAGGTTTCAATATGACTCAGGAACAGAGGCAAGCAGAGATTATAATTCCTCCTTTCTTTATTTAAATTATGCAATATGATTCTCTTTACAATTCTTTTATACTCTTATTCTATAAATAGCAAGTAGTTAGTTAATCATTGTACTAAAATATTGTATACGCTTATTTTCACTTCCTTCAATGGATTTGGGTCCTTCCACCAGAACAGCCTGTTGACCGTCCTCATCTTTAACCAGCATGACTTGTTTTTGGATTTCCAGCGCCTCTTCATTGTTCTCTTGATGCGCTTTCTTCTGCATTTTCTCCTCTATTTATACCCAAGTTGTTTACAACAACTTCTACTCAAAATAAACATCCAGTTTCAATAATTTCAACAAGTAATAAAAGCATTTATATAGCGCCTTTCACAACTTCAGAACACCCCAAAGCACTTTACAGCCAATGAAGTACTTCTGAATTGTAGTCACTGTTGTAATGTAGGAAATGCAGCAGCCAATTTGCGCACAGTAAGATTTCCCAAACAGCAATGAGATAATGACCAGGTAATCTTATTTTTTAGTGGTGTTGGTTGAGGGATAAATATTGGCCAGGACACTGTATCCTGTAACCCTCTTGTCTGAACACAATGGTAAATGGGTACATTTTGAAAGGAGTAAGCAAGCTCCTTAGGGGGCTCATATACACAAACGTTTAAAAGTGAGGAAAAAATAGGAACGCTGTGATAAAGACATATGGATTCCTTGCTTTTATAAATAGGGGTATGAATACAAAAGTAAAGATAATGCTAATCATTGCTTAGGAAGTGGTTAGAATATTCTGTCCAGTTTTGGGTGCCTTCATTTAGGAAGGATGTCAAGGCCATGGAAAAGCTGCAAAAGTTATCCATTAAGACGACACCAGGGATGAGGCTTTAGTTATGAAGAGATAAACTGGGATGCTTTTTATTGGAACAAAGAAGCGATATAATTGAGTAGTTCAAAATTATGAGAGGGTTTGATAAGGCAAATGAGGAAAAGCTATTTTCACTGGTCAGTGAGAAAGTACCGAGAGGACATAAATTTAAGATCACCAGAAAAGAACAAAGAGGTGGGACATATTCTATTATACAGTGGTCGTTAGGACACAGAATATCATAGAATTATACAATAGAATCATAGAATCTTACAGCACTGAAGGAGGCCATTCAGCCCATCATGCCTGTGCCAGATCTTGGAATTTAGTCCCACCCTAGCTTTTTCCCAATATACCCTGCAAATTAGTCGTCTTCAAGTACATGTCCAATTGTCATCTGAAAGTTGCTATGGAATCTGATTCCTAACAGAAACAATGGTTGAAGCAGACTCCATAACAGCTTTTTGAAAGCTAAGTGGATAAATATTTGACAATGAAAAATTTAAAAGGTTATGGAGAAAGAGCAGGGGAATAGCATGAAGTGCAACGCTTTTTCAGAGAGCTGGCACAGGCACAATCCTTCTGCATTGTTAATTTTTATGCTTCAAGGAGGTCTCTAACTTTATAAGTAGTCATACACTGTGAGTACAACTGTAGATCTGAAAGTCCATTTGTTTATCAACATTGTAGGTCAAATAACAGGAAAGGTAGAGGTCAGTGTTTTGGACATGAGGCGATGGTCTCTCAATTTCCTGTCAGCTGTGGCTCAGTGGCAGTACTCCTGCCTCTGAGTCAGAAGATTGTGGGTTCAAGCCCTACTCAATAACAACTTGTATTTCTATAACGCCGGTAATATAGTAAAGCGTCCCAAGGCGCTTCACAGGAGTGTTATAAAACAGAACTTGACACCGAGCCACAGAAGGACAAATTAGGGCAGAAGACCAAAAGCTTGGTCAAAGAAGTAGGTTTTAAGGAGCATCTTAAAGGAGGAAAGAGAGGCAGCGAGGCGGAGTGGTTTAGGGAGGGAATTCCAGAGCTTAGGGTCTTGGCAGCTGAAGGCACGGCCACCAATGGTTGAACGATTAAAATCAGGGATGCTGAAGAAGCCAGAATTAGAGGAGTGGGGGGGGCGGTGGTGTTGTGGGGCTAGAAGAGATTACAGAGATAGGGAGGGGCGAGGCCATGGAGGGATTTGGAAAACCAGGATGACATTTTAAAATCGAGGTGTTGCTTAACCAGGTGCCAATATAGGTCAGCGAGCACAGGGGTGGTGGGTGAACGGGACTTGGTGTGAGTTAGGACATGAATTACTCCAGAGACTTGAGCACATAATCTAGGCTAATACATCAATTAGGGAGTGCTGTACTGCTGGATGCACCATCTTTTGGATGAGCTATTAAAACAAGGCCCCATCTGCTCTCACGGGTGGATGTAAAAGATCTCGTGGCACTATTCAAAGAGGAGCTGTGGAGTTGTCCTGGTCAATATTTATCTCTTGACCAACATCACTAACACAGATTATCTGGTCATTTATCTCAGTACATTTTGGTAATTGGTACCTTGCTGTGTGCAAATGGCTGCTGTATGTCCCTACATTACAACAGTGACTACTCTTCAAAAGTACTTAATTGGCTGTAAAGCACTTTGGGGTGTCGTGAAATGCGCTATATAAATACAAGTTCTTCTTTACTTAGTCCTTTGTAGAAATTCTGTTGCATTCTCTCACCAACTAAATTTCTTGTATTTTCACGCACTACACAGCACAATAAATGCAGTGTTTACAATTCAGGTTTCCTCAGTTGTAATGCTATGTACATATAGGACATTAGATAACTTGACTTTTTTTCTGTTCATTATGATCAGTCTGTTAAGTATGACTTCTCACTTTACAATTCTAAATCCTTTGTAAATGTGAAACAAATATTTGTATGGGTTCAAGATGACCTCTATTATTCAACAGCAAATTGGGCACAGTAAATACCTTATTGTTCAGCTGCTGGCAAAAATACTAAGTGCAGCAAACTGCACCTTCAAATATTGTGTGTAGGTAGCTGATTAGTCAGTGAACTGATGCTGTTGTGGTGTTTTTCCTCACATATTTCTTTCCTTTTCTCTACTCCTAGCTTTCAAACAACACACCAAAACACACGCTACACAAAATTCATTAATCTCATCGCAGTTTGTGAATTATGCTCCGTGCAAAAGGGCTGACATGACACTGCACTTCAAAGTAATTCTTTGTATATGACTTGCTTTCAGACATGATAAGGCACTGTATAAATGTAAGCCATTCCTTTCTTTCTTTTCCTCTTCTCCTGAAGATACTGACTACTGTATTGTTATGGAATGATTCCACAGGCATTTACAGCCTCTGGTAACCCAAGTGACCCTTCTTCTGTAAGCCTGACAGTGATTGTCAATAAAAAAAATGTTATTCGTTCCTGGGATGTGGGCGTCACTGGTAAGGCCAGCATTTATTGCCCATCCCTAATTGCCCTGGAGAAGTTGGTGGTGAGCCGCCTTCTTGAATACAACTGAGTGACTTGCTAGGCCATTTCAGAGGGAGGTTAAGAGTCAACCACATTGCTGTGGGTCTGGAGTCACATATAGGCCAAACCGGATAAGGACGGCAGATTTCCTTCCTTAAAGGACATTAATGAACCAGATGGGTTTTTACAACAATCCATAGTTTCATGGTCACCATTACTGATACTAACTTTTTATTCCAGATTTATTTAATTAATTGAATTTAAATTCACCAGCTGCGGTGCTGGGACATATTTGAACTCATGTCTCTGGGTCATTAGTCCAGGCCTCTGGATTACTTGTCCAGTAACAAAACCGTTATGCTACTGTACCCCATTTGACCATGGCTTGCATTGTAACCAAGCCTAAACCTGCTGTCACCTCAAGGTTGTGCATGTGCACTTTCCAACAGGGGCACTGGATAGTAATTAGGAATAGGAACTCTTGCTGACTTTTTCTCTTTTTCGCCCAGGAGCACTGCAACCAATCAGTGTCTGACTGCTGCCCCAGCTGAGATTAATTAAGTGAATACAAACCAAGGGCTGGATTTTCATTCAGGAGTCGGGTTGGAGGCGGGACTACAACTTTCGGGGTTGTAGTCCCGCCTCCATCGAGATGCAGCCAATCCACGCGATTTTAACTTGATTGAACCCAGCGGGCTCAGCAGGCCAATTAAGGGCCACCCGGCAACAGGTGACGTCACAGACTGAAATTTCATCTGTCAAGACGTTTTGACAGATGAAATATCCATGTTTTACAGCTGTTTGAAGCTGTCAAACACTGACAGTCTTACTTCTAACATGAGTCCTTCTCCACAGACTCAGTTAGAAATCTCTCCTGCACAGAAAGCTGCAGGCTGTCACTTTTGACTGTTCGCAGCCATTCTGCTTTCTGTGCCGGTGAGAGACTCCCCGAACCTAAAGGAAGGAAGGCTGAAAAGGTAAGAAAAGGTCATTTACACTTCTTTAATCACTTTAGACACACCAAACACACTTACCTTTGCACTCATGCACACATCTCGACCCCTCCAAGTCCTTCAACCTGACGGCCCGACTCCTCCAACTTGGCGTGGTTTGAAGCCGTCGGGAATCCCACAGTTCAAGCTTAAAAATAGGGATTAGGCTAAAAACTGCCTGTTAACTACCTGTTAACAGGCAGTTAATTGGCACTAATCCCTTCCCGCCTCGGGGAGGCAGTGCAGGGCGGGTACCCGCTTCCTTTGAAACTGGCATGGAGGCGGGTTGGGGGCGGGATGGAGTCGGGACCCCCGATTTCGGGATTTTAGCCCCCCGCACGCCTCCAATCCGACTCCACGGCACACTGAAAATCGAGCCCCAAGAGTCAGACCTAGGACTTCACCATCCACTTTGCCACCCTCGTCAGCCATCCGGACACGCCTTGGTGCACCATCTTGCCGTCCGGAGGAGGCGGGGTCCCCAATGGAAGGCTCACTACACGGGAGTCCTCCCTTTATCTATTGGGAACTAGGCCTGGAGAGTGTTGCATGGGGCAGTCCCGTGCAAAAAGATATTAAGTTGGTTCATGGACTCCCAGGCCGCCTGCATTTTCTACGGTCTGGAGGAGTCCGTGTTCCATGTTTATGCTGAATGTGAGAGGTTGCAGGTCCTCTTCCACTAGTTGAAGGGGCTGCTCTTCGATTTTTGGTTGCACTTCAGTTCCACGCTCCTGGTCTTTGGTCACCCGGTCGGGGAGGGGGCGGGGTCGGGTGAGCGGGCAGGTCGGGGGACCTCCTCGTAGGACTGCTCCTGGGTTTGGCCAAGGTGGCCATAAAAAGGTCCAGGCAGCGGGCGGTCATGGGGGTCGTTCGGCCTGACTGCCTGCCTGCCTCTCTTCCACAGCTACGTTCGTGCCCGGGTGGCCCTGGAGATGGAGCACGCGGTGTCCACCGGTACGACCGAGGCCTTCCGCGACCGATGGGACTGGAGTGCATCATCACCCCTGGGCATAGCATTTTAATTAAATTTGTTACGGTTCCTCGAAACTTTTTTGTTAAGTTACAGTTTTTATTGGTTGTGCCCCTTTAGAAAGGGGGCACATGCTTGACTTGTAACAGGCAATTGCTAGTATCAAAACGAGTCAGACCTGGAACCTTCTGATCTGTATAGTTCCGTTGCACATTATGCAGAGAATGTACCAACTGACCATTAGGGGAATTCACCATAAATTTATTGTGCTATCCTAATATCTTTCTGTATGAAATAATAGTTCCACTTTTACCTCACTGCAATTTTCAGAAGTCTGTGCTTGAGATGACAGAGAAAAAAATTGTACATCCTACTGAGCACCTCTCTCCTGTACAGCAGTTTACCACCCAATGTTCTAACTGGCAAAGTACATTTACTGGGAAAGTAAAGCACTATCCCATTCATAATGCATTTAATTTACTAGACCAATTATTTGACAATAAAGGGGAAACCTTAATATACTTGAGGTTTTCTTTGGGGGTGCAGGGGAAAACACTAAAGCTGAGGGCATGTTGTTCAGCTGGGTGTAAGTAGTAGAATTAATTAAAATGTCCAGAAAAGGTAGTACAATGGTGCAGAACATTGAGGTACCAGCAAACAGCAAGGTCTGGAACTGTGCAATTCTAAAAAAAAATTACTACCAAAACTGTGTGCATGACTATCTAATTTCCTCTCAAATAGCTCTATCTTTGCCAATGTTAATGGGTTGTTATCCTCTGAATTTCAATCAATTCAGGAGTTCCCCAGGTCTCATTCTCTCAGTTTCTTGTCTGTATCATAGGAGCAGTAGACGGCCATTTAGCTCTTGAGCCTGTTCCGCCATTCAGCGAGATCATGGCTGATCTGCGACTTTAACTCTATATACCCGCCTTTGCCCCATA
Organism: Somniosus microcephalus; assembly: GCF_052327205.1. Taxonomy (NCBI): domain Eukaryota; kingdom Metazoa; phylum Chordata; class Chondrichthyes; order Squaliformes; family Somniosidae; genus Somniosus; species Somniosus microcephalus. The sequence continues at coordinate 347,788,485 of NC_140988.1, forward strand.
TCCCTTAATACCCTTGGTTAACAAAAATCTTATCAATCTCGGATTTAAAATTAACAGTTGATCTAGAATCAACTGCTGTTTGTGGAAGAGAGTTCCAAATGTCTTCACCCTTTACGTGTAGAAATGTTTCCTAATTTCACTCCTGAAAGGTCTGGTTTTAATTTTTAGACTATCCTCCCTAGTCGTAGACTCCCCAACCAGCGGAAATAGTTTCTCTCCCTCTACCCTATTTGTTCCCCTTAATATCTTGAACACTTCGATCAAATCACCCCTTAACCTTCTAAATTCCAGGAAATACAAACAAGTATCAATGACCTTCTCTACTATTCATGCACTTCTCCAAGTTCTTTTACTGAGGTTTTCACTCTACATTCATTAATCTTCAAGTAGCATATCCTCAATGCACCCTCTTTTAGGACAATGGCTGAATTATTGCGCCTTGGTCTCTCTGACCTTTAATAAAGCACTGAAACATTTGTTTCTTCAAGGGCACAATGTTTCCATGTCTCTCAAGTCCAACTAACAACCATCAATTATCACATTTATTGATAATCAGGGCCCATCTCCTTTCCAGCACAAATGGAATTCCCACAAGTTGTACCGTCTACAAGATGCACTGCAGCAACTCGCCAAGGCTTCTTCGGCAGCACCTCCCAAACCCACGACCTCTACCACCTAGAAGGACAAGGGCAGCAGGCGCATGGGAACACCACCAACTCCAAGTCGCACACCATCCTGACTTAGAAATATATCGTCGTTCCTTCAACGTCGCTGGGTCAAAATCCTGGAACTCCCGACCTAACAGCACTGTGGGAGAACCTTCACCACACGGACTGCAGCAGCGGCTCACCACCACCTTCTCAAGAGCAATTGGAGATGGGCAATAAATGCTGGCCTTGCCAGCAACACCCACATCTCATGAACGAAAAAAAAAGTTCTCTGTTGCTCAAGCAATCTTCAAGAAACTCAATTGCTCCTTTTGTGCCATTTTACTCTCAACTCATTTCTCTATGAAGCTCAAGTCCATTTAAAATGTCAAAACTGCTTCCATTTTTGGGGAAACCCTAACACCTCAATTACACTCCTGGGAAGGATACAAGAAAGGCTGGTCCCTCAAGAGGTGAATCTGCACTCCAACCTCTCGCTGCAACCTTTTTGGCCTATTTTACTGCTACTGTGCTTTTCTGAATCTTCCTCTCTTGCTCCTTCTAAACTTCAAATACAGTCCTACACACCCTTCCTTCTCTCTGTAGCCAAATCAAATCTCAATTAATTCTCTTACTAATTCATTTTTTTCCACAGGACCTCAGAAATGTGGAACTCCTTACTTTTCTCATCCTTGCATTTCCCCAGTCTTCAAGTTTTGTACCCTGAGGTTAGCATCACCAAATCACTACTCTAATTTATTTAGCTTTGTCTACTCTTTTCTACCTTGGTGGTGTTCTACACTATGGGCCTTGGTCCTTCACTTGGGATTCTCAAAAAAAAGCTTCACTGCAAAACTGATCTCAGCTGTTTCACTGTAAAAAGGTGTGTCACAACATACCCCACTCACTCATTTCCTTGCAGCTGGGGATAGTAAAAGCTTAGGAGCAAGTCAGCTACTACCTTATCACTTGAGTGCCATCACTGAAAAGCCAAAAGAGCACTTGACTTGATTGCGACGTTAGCTGCTGTATTTTATGCCAAACATAAGTTCAGTACTTTTGAGTGATTGCCACTTTAAAAAAAACAGAAACTTCAAATTTACTCCATTCTTGAATTTATTTTATTTCAAATTATGTTTCTGTTTTGTAGATTAGATGGCTGAACTAGGAGGTCTTACCAAAATGGATGTCCACACATGCATACCTTGCAGCAGGAGTCACTAGACAGCAATCAAGAACAGGAGCTTGGCTATGTTTTTTCCCTCTCGCCTTGGGGCACTGTGGCCATTGAAGCATTCCACCACAACTTTAGTTGTGAACAATCATGATCAGGGATCCAACCAGGGATTTTCTCAGATTTTATAGTTCATTACCACACCAGGCACTTACATAGCCACTAGGCCATGAAACTTTAAACAAGGAATCTCAAAACCTGTTCCAGCCTCTGAGTATTATCTAACTACATTAGAGTGGACTAAACTGGTATGAAGGACAGAGAGGAAGTCAGTGCCCGCTCAAAAATCTCCTTAACCATGACTCTGTCTTCGACACGAGTGTCCTCTACTCCAACCCACAGCATGCTACCCGCCACCATCTCAGCACAACCCCAGCCCGGCATGAGGTTGAAAAGGCCATCCGACAACTGAAGACCAACAAGGCCTCAGGAGCAGATGAAATCCCTGCCAAAGCGCTAAAGCATAGCGGAGAAGCACTACCGGCGCGAATTCATGAACTCATTTCTCTTATCTGGAAGGAGGAGAGCATGCCAGGGGATCTCAGAGATGCCGTAATTGTGACCATCTTCAAGAAAGGTGACAAGTCCGATTGCGGTAATTACAGAGGAGTTTCCCTGCTGTCTGCCACAGGGAAAGTCATAGCAAGAATCCTCCTCAATCGCCTTCTCCCAGTGGCCGAAGAGCTCCTCCCAGAGTCGCAATGCGGGTTCCGCCCACTAAGGGGCACAATGGACATGATCTTCACCGCACGTCAATTACAAGAGAAATACAGGGAACAGCACCAATCGCTCTACATGGCCTTCTTTGATCTCACAAAGGCCTTCGACACTGTCAACCGCGAGGGATTATGGAATGTCCTCCTGAATTCGGCTGCCCTCAAAAGTTTGTCACTATCCTCCACCTGCTTCACGATGACATGCAAGCTGTGATCCTGACCAACGGTTCCACCACAGACCCAATTCACGTACGAACTGGGGTCAAGCAAGGCTGTGTCATCGCACCAACGCTCTTCTCGATCTTCCTTGCTGCAATGCTCCATCTCACCCTCAGTAAGCTCCCCACTGGAGTGGAGCTAATTTACAGAACAAACGGGAAACTGTTCAACCTCCGTCGCCTCCAGTCCAGATCCAAAGTCGTGCCATCCTCTGTCATCGAATTACAGTATGCAGACGATGCTTGCGTCTGCGCTCACTCGGAGGTCGAACTCCAAACCATCGTCAACACCTTCACTGAAGCGCACGAGAGCATGGGCCTTACACTAAACATCCATAAGACAAAGGTCCTCTACCAACCTGCCCCCGCCACACAGTACTGCCCCCCGATTATCAAAATCCACGACAAGGCCTTGGATAACGCGGACCACTTTCCATACCTCAGGAGCCTACTGTCAACAAGGGCAGACGTCGATGACGAAGTCCAACACCGCCTTCAGTGTGCCAGTGCAGCCTTCGGTCGCCTGAGGAAGAGAGTGTTTGAAGACCAGGACCTCAAACCTGGCACTAAGCTCATGGTCTACAGAGCAGCAGTGATACCCACCCTGCTGTATGCCTCAGAGACATGGACCATGTACAGCAGGCACCTCAAAGCACTGGAGAGGTACCATTGGCAGGATAGGCGCACCAACGTCAGTGTTCTTGCTCAGGCCAACATCCCCAGCATCGAAGCTTTGACCACGC